>NC_047575.1:3515385-4119135 GCF_011004845.1 Esox lucius | reverse complement strand
CATCCATCCTCCCCTCAATACGGTGCTGTCATCCTGTCCCCTTTGCAGAAAAGCATCCCCAAAGAATTATGTTTCCACCTCCATGCTTCACGGTTGGGATGGTGTTCTTGGGGTTGAACTCATCCTTCTTCCTCCAAACACGGCGAGTGGAGTTCAGACCAAAAAGCTACATTTTTGTCTCATCAGATCACATGACCTTCCCCCATTCCTCCTCTGGATCATCCAGATGGTCATTGGCAAACTTCAGATGGGCCTGGACATGCGCTGGCTTGAGCAGGGGGACCTTGCGTGCGCTGCAAGATTTTAATCCATGACGGCGTAGAGTGTTACTAATGGTTTTCTTTGAGACTGTGGTCTCTTCAGGTCATTGACCAGGTCCTGCTGTGTAGTTCTGGGCTGATCCCTCACCTTCCTCATGATCATTGATGCCCCAAGAGGTGAGATCTTGCATGGAGCCCCAGACCGAGGGAGATTGACCGTCAACTTGAACTTCTTCCATTTTCTGATAATTGCGCCAACAGTTGTTGCCTTCTCACCAAGCTGCTTGCCTATTGTACTGTAGCCCATCCCAGCCTTGTGCAGGTCTACAATTTTATCCCTGATGTCCTTACACAGCTCTCTGGTCTTGGCCATTGTGGAGAGGTTGGAGTCTGTTTGACTGAGTGTGTGGACAGGTGTCTTTTATACAGGTAACGAGTTCAAACAGGGGCAGTTAATACAGGTAATGAGTGGAGAACAGGAGGGCTTCTTCAAGAAAAACTAACAGGTCTGTGAGAGGCGGAATTCTTACTGGTTGGTAGGTGATCAAAAACATATATCATGCAATAAAATGCAAGCTAATTTTTTTTTTTAATCATACAATGTGATTTTCTGTATTTTTGTTTTAGATTCCGTCTCTCACAGTTGAAGTGTAATTATGATAAAAATATGACCTCTACATACTTTGTAATTAGGAAAACCTGCAAAATCGGCAGTGTATCAAATACTTGTTCTCCCCACTGTATTTCTGTATTCCACCGTACACATCAAAGCTGTATTCTCTGTTGAAAATGTCCTATTAGGCAAATTCAGGTTGGTCCGTTTGTTTTGTTAGGCAAAGCATTTATGGACTTCAGTGTTTTGTCTCATGGAATGAAGGTTAGTGTGGGTAATGAATTTGACGTACCGTCTAGCAGAACAATACCCTTCTTGATGTCCTCGGGGAACTGGCTCCGGATCAGACACCAGGCATACTCAAACTTTGTCTCCTTAGTCACACTCCCTTTCGCCAACTCGGCAGAGTACTTGTCCTTAAATATCTGGGGGAAAAAGGACCAACAATGAAATCTGAACCAGGTGAATAATAGAAAGACGGCCAGCAATGTCTCCTCCTCAGCATCCTTTACTGAACATGAACGGAATAGTATTAGTTAGCAGGGTTTTCACTGAATAAAAATTAGGCAAAGGTGGTACCCTAACCCCCACTACCCAGCACTCCACAGGATGTCCATCTGGTTGGATATTTTTATAGGTATTTACCCTCATGTTTTCTCGTTCTCCTCTTCCTGTCCAGGACTAGTAGAAATTTTATTGGATTTAAGTGCATCCAGCCAATAGTTTTCCCTTGGCTCTTTTACGAAGCCCCCAAACACATTGGCACCACAATGCGTCTGACATACAATGCATATCCTTCTCTCGTCAATATGTCTGAGCCACCCAAAAACATTTTACCATCCAGCTTCAAAACCTTGTTTATTAGAAGATCTAATAATCACATACACTTCGCTCTTTATAATAAATCAGTCAATATCAATTATCATTTTGTTATACTACGTTCTTGTTAATTTGACTTGCATTGATAACGCTTCAGTGCTGTATATTACAGCCTTGTCCAGTTGTTTTTCCCCCTTCTTCCTTGCCTTGACATCACATCACCTTTGGGAACAGTACATACCAATCTAATCCTAATGTAATAGTTTTTTCACAAGTCATCAGTCTAATCTTTTGAAAAAATAAATAATAATAATTACTAGAAGTAATCTGAATGGTAAAAAATATGTGGATTGGATGTAGTTTAGGCATTATTGCTTCCTTTTAAATATTTTTTCAAGCTTGGTTGCAGGGATCTTGCTAGGCTTATTTTAGAGGAGGCTTCAATAGCAATTGACTATTATTTTAAATCAATTGCTATTTTTCCCCTGTCATTTTTTTGTCAACCGTACAATTGCGTATGACAATGAATTCACAATATACATCGATAAGCAGATGCTAGGACCTGGGGGAGGCTGCTGCTGCCATAACATTAATAAAGCATTTCTTTTAGATGCTAATAGAAGTATTTTACACTTGGCAAGTGTAAAATAAACTGCCGTTAAGCATAGTGACAGGTTTCTGTGGCTGTTTCTAACAGGATTACATTTTTGGTAAGTTACGGCAGAGAGATTATTTACAGAATGTATTTAAAAATGTAAAGGTAATTAACAATTACTCTTTTATTAGTCTGTAAGCCAGCTATTAAGTTCATATTATTTGCTTGTTAGCTAATGTTAGTTTACTTTAGGTCTAACCTACATGAGGTAAAGAAACTCCACTGACTGTTAGAATGTAGGCTACATGAGACATATTACCTTATTGACATCTCAAACAAAACCATCATATCACAGTTCATCTTTTTGAAAACAATGTTAGTGATGATCATAAAACAATTGTATATCTCTGAATTCCTCTGTAGCAATGCTACTGTATGAATAAGAATGTTCTTCAAGGGAGGCCGTGCTGGCAGCTCTGCCAAAGGTCAGTCAGGTGAGAAACAAAGATTTTACCAGTTCAAACAGCCAGATACAGTATTTGAATGGATTGATCAGTCATTAAACCTCGGGTTATTATACATTTTAGTTTAATAAGAATAACAAGGTAAAACAGGAAAGAAATTCGAGAAAACATTTTGGGGCCATTAAAAAAATATATAATCCTGTGGGATCCCCTAGACCCCCCCCCCCCAACAATCCCAACATGAATAAAGATTTCACCACGCCCACACAGTGGGTATTAGCGAGATTTCGTGAAGGCTTACATATTACATACATCTTACATATCTTACTGTCTCTTAAAGTTCACTTCGAATTACACTCTTATTACAGAACTCATTATCTCCAAAAATCAAGACAAACTACATTAAGTTATTTATAATGCAATATCAAACTACGTCATAACTAAAAGCAACTATGCTACTTTGGTTTAAAAGCCGGACCACAGTTGTACTGAAATGGCCAAATTATTTCTAATAAATTATATCCCCGATAAATCGCCATTAAACGTTCTATGTAAGCTATATCATAAAACAAGAACAAGACAATGCACGTTTACCAAGAGATCTTCTGGCGAAACAAAATCACGAACAACAGCCTCCATCTTTCTGGATGGAGTGACAACATTTAGCGTCCTCCTACGGAAGTCTTACACGTCGTGATCCATTTAGTTATAGGTTCCGGTGGAAATCAGCGCGCCTTCAGATGTTAATTATTTTCACGTATGCCTTACAATCGTTGTATGGAATTACTATAGCAACGTTGTTGCGACCGTCATAGGTTACAAAGGTATCGATATATACTTTTGTTTGTATATATATATATATATATATATATATATATATATATATATATATATATATATATATATATATATATATATATATATATATGAATCAACAATTAGGCTAATTGTTGATTCAGCTGCAGGTGTGTGGTCCCCACTCAGTCAAAATGGCTCCTGATACGACAGAATTCCTGATTCATGTGTACGACGAATCAGAAAGAAAAAAAGGATTTTGGAAATATAATTATATTTTTCAAATACAATAACACATTGAATTGTTTATACAGTCAGCATTATGGCTGATAGAAAAGTAATTTGGTACGCTGCTTTTTGCTTACGTAAAAATAACACGTTAATATTTTTGTAATTGTAGATTAGTCCTATCAATAGAGTGCGGTTGATGCATTCATATTGGACTGTTGTGCATTAGATGTGTTGCAGATGTCATGGCCAAGAAATTGTGTGTGTGTTGTAACTTGCTTATTTAATTTTTTAGTGTACTTTTGCTTTGCTTGCTTCCCAACTGCGCTACTGATACCATGCCTATCGGTAAGTTGGACTCAGATGTTCATCTATCAAGGGAATATCTTTTTTCTCATTTAATGAACAAGTATATTACATCCTTTTTTTATTTGATAAAGGAATGTTCAGAACTGAGTGTCAGGATCGCCACTTCTGGCTGTCAGTTAAATCGATCTTCCTTGGTCAGAGCTTTCGGTTTGATGTTCAAGGTGAGTGATATAATGCCTAGAATTAGTGTATCAATATTTGTCTGGTTTACAGAACTGAATTCCTTTACCTTACAGCTCTTATTCTTGTTTTGTCTATGTAACATAAGCTGCATTTAAATCGGCAGTTTGTGTTTTGCAATAGTTAGCCTGTCTAACAGCCAAAATAGAATAACAGTTTGACATGAATTTGGACAAATCTACCCATTGTTTCTCTTCCCCTCTCAAATTTCTTGCATCTTGGTCTTTCTATTCATGGCCTGCTCACGCTTTATTCCTTCTTTTTGTCACTAGATGTCAGTGGTGTACACACCCTGTCAGGCCAGGCTGCAGCAGAGTGTGGTTATAACATGGGGCTGGACTCGTGGGGGAACCTGGTCCTCCGGGCCTCTTACCTGGCTTGTTATGTGGCCAATGAGGTGATTAATATGTCCAGAATCTAGAAGCAAGGGACTTTCTTCTGGGGCTTTTAATGATTCAATTATTTACAGCTTCCAGTATGTATAGGTTTTGCATTTCACTGCCTCTATTTTCATTTCAGAAAGACTCTGCATTCCAACTGCTGGTTTTGTTGGTGAACAGAGATATTGTTGGTGAGGAGACCTCCTACCCTCTCCAGCTGACCTGTCCTCTACACCACCCCTGGAAGCCCAGGGAAATTGTCTGTGAGGAGAACTACATGGAGGTCATGGGAACATTTATCGTACAATTAGCTACTGTATCTATAACTGACTTGCAATTCTTTGCAGTAGCCTGACTCTCACACTATTCTGGCTACTGAATTGAATCAGATTGAAATTAATGTCTTTGTATTACATCGTTAAATTATCTTTATTTCATTGGTAGGTGTCAGCCATGAAGCAGGTCCCACCTGCAAACCAGATGGGCATGGAATGGATGCCAACACCACCAGTGGTATGTGCACATTTCCATTCACGCAGAGGCAGGTGCGGACTGGGATTGGATATTGGCAAATCGCCTGGGAGACCACAGGTGTCTAACCGATATCACAGAAAGCCTATTGCAACTCTGGTCTCCAAATACCCCCAACAGCACAATTTCTGTCTTGTAACCCTGGACAGGCACACCATAGGTGGAAATCACGGGGGGACATGACCCCCATAGATCACTGTAAGCATAACTATGTAATTTCAATTATATTAATATGATGCCATGAAAGAACCTACCGACAATTATCAACATTTAATGTTGCGTTTTTAAGTTTCAAAAGATTGAGTCCCATGTTCTTTTACATGACGTGGAGGTCCATGTTTGTGTACCATTTGCCTGGGGATGTGATGGCACCAGGATGCACTGTGGCAAGTCTTTGGAGGGTGTGTGATGTTTTGGCCAATGTTCTTCTGGGAAACCCTGGGTCCAGGCATACATGTGGACGTCAATTTGCCACATGCGCCCTGGCACGCTGCACACATTGTTTGGTAATGGATCCAGGAACATGAAATGTTTATGGTGTTGCCCTGGCCTCCAAATTCCCCAGAACTCAATTTGATTGAGCATCTGTAGGATGTGCTGGACCAACAAGTCCAATCCATGGTGGCTTCACCTCGCAGCTTACAGGACTCTAAATATCTCCTACTAATTTCTTGGTGCCAGATACTGCAGAACACCTTTGAGGGTCTTGTAGAGTTCATGCCTCAGCGGGTTGGCACTGTTTTGGTGCCACTGGAACAGCATTACATGTCTTCATTGATGTTATTGCTGGAGGCCGCAGTGGATATTGGGGGGCACTTTGTAGCAGGACAATGACCCCAAGTTTACTGTTAATGCAACCAAGGAGTTTTTTTGATGGGCTGGAAGGAATCTTGACTGGCCAAGTCATTAACTGACCTGAATCCATTTGTGCATGCATTTCAGTTGCTGAAGACAAGACTGAAGTTATGAATGGCTTAAAACAAACTGGTTATGGCTGCAGTAGAGGCCAAGTACTGGTCAAGCATCGCCAGTGAAGAGAACCCAACATCTGATGATGTAAATGGGTTGCAGATTTTAGGCAGTCAATGAGTGCAAAACATTTGCAACAGAGTATAACCGCTTAATTTAAGATGTTGATCTGTCCAATTACTTTTGTTCCACAAAATGGGCTGTAATTCCTACATGTTCACTGTTTATGGATTTAAATCCCCTCAAATTAAAACTGACGGTCTGCACTTTCGTCATTGCTTCATTTCAATTGTAATGTGCTGGAGTAAAAACATTAAAACTTGTCACTGGTCAAACACTTACGGACTATACTGTGTATGTTAGCCCATAGCTATGTAAATTAGTCTTTTTGGTTCCCATATCCTTTTTAATGCTTAATGAGTTCTTTAATTACCTTGTAATCTCTAGATGTCGGAGGAAGGCTTTAGGGAGTGGCGTGTGGTGTTTCATGTGCCAAGCAATCAGCAAGGGGATGTGGCAACACCATCTATGAGGGAGCAGACCCTGCCTGTGGAGATTGCCCATCTGCTGGGCTACCGCATTGGCACCACAGACAACCGTGTTCTGCTGCGCTGTTCCTATGGATCCCGCCTCTCCTACAAGCTACAGGTCAGACTGCAGGGATTTCTATTTCTATTGGTTTATCCATAGTGTTTAAATTCTGTTTGCCATGCTCTGTTTCCTATGGACTACTGCTTTTATTCAATGATACAGTCTTCACTGTTGACCTGAATGCTGTTTAATTTAAACAATTTCCTGTAGATGCCCAGGAACTATTGAGTATTGGACAACTTGGTTTAGGTTGACTAAATAATGGGAAAAACTATTTCTAACTATTCTAGGAGAAGGACATTGAGGTGGAGGCGGTCAGTGCCACCATTCTTTTCAAACACCACTGGACACTTCTAAGAGCAGATGTCTCTCTGGCTTGTACCATAAGTATGTCTTGCAAAAATTGCTATTGTAACCAAATTAATAATATATATGGACATAATACCATTTATATTAAAACATTGGTCTCTGTTGAGCTTGACCTTAGCTGTTGGACTGCTAAGACTGCGTGAACCAATCTAGGACCATGTTAATTGGCAGTACCTTTTCCCTCCCCTCCCCTTTAACCAGATAAGGCCTCCATGGACGGTAATAACATTCTTCTGAGGTTTCCCAAGGTTCTGGCCCCCCTCATACTGCCCCCACTTAGAAATGAAAGATTGAGGCTGGGTGTGGAGGGAGTGGTCCTGAGTGACTGTATGATTCGCCAGAGAGGATATGACATACAGGAACAGGATGGAGCTGTAGAAATCAGAATTCCCTTTGGTGCAGAAGGGGGTTCTATCAAGGTACAGATTCGTTTTTAATTCTATGGTTGGTTTTTGGTATTTATCCCAGTTTTATTGAGTAGCATGTTTATTGAGTAGCATTTCCTTACAGGTAATTTATAGAAATAATCTATATTTTGCATTTTTGTCAGCAATTTTTGGTGACATTTCTTAATAGGTGAAATGCGCACCTCACTAAGGCTTCTGTGAAGTCCAACCTTTGTGAATGTGTTACCAGGAATTAAATATTTAGTAGCAACCTGGTGTGCAGTGCCTCTTCATTTGAGTTCTCTTCTTGACCCAGCATTAAAAAAGGTGTCTGTCAATGATTTTCTCCTCCAGAGTCAGGTGGTGGAAGGCCAATACTCCCAGTCCTTTTTCTTAGACCTGTTCTACATTCGCCTGTGGCAAGATTCTCAGTGGGCATTGACGGAGTACCGCTCCTTCAGACCGCTCTCCATCCTTTATTTGCCTAAAACACCGATCCTCATCAATGGCAAGTTGTCCTCATGCAATGCAAATTCAAAATGAGACAGGTGTACCATGCCTTCACAAAGTACACTTTATTATCGATTTTCTTTTATTTTTTTAAATCCATCAATTTAAACACAATACTCAATAATGACACGGTGAAAACACATTAGAAACACATTCTGTCAGATTGAATGGGAAGAATTGGTGAACTTTGGGTATCTTCACTCCAGTATGAGGTCCTGTGCACTGTGGATCAGGTTTTCTTCCAGGACCTGTCTTTATTTTTGCTCCATTCATCTTTCCCACAATCCTGACAATCTCTCAGTGCCTATTGCTGAGACACATCCCCATAACATGCAGCTCCCACCAGCATGCTTCACTGTAGGGATAGTATTAGCCAAATGATGAGTACCTTGTTTTTGTGCTTTGCATTCAGGCTTTTGATTATGGTCTCATCACAGAATATTTTTCCTTATGCTCTGAGTCCTTCAGGCATTATATCATATGCCTTTTACTCAGTAGGGGCTTTCGCCTAGCACTTTACCAAGAGGGACTGATTAGATGGAGTGCTGCAGAGATGGTTGTCCTGCTAGATTCTCTTTTCCCTGCAGAGAAACTCTGAAGCTCTTTTAGAGCAGCCATTGCGTTCTTGGTCGCCTCTCAGACCAAAGCACTTCTTGCCTTTTTACTTAGTTTAGCCGGATGACCAGCTCCAGGAAGTGTCTTGGAGGTTCCAAAATTCTTCTGTTTCACAATGTAGCCCACAGTGCTCCTGGGGATATTCAATGCTTATGCATGTCTTTTTCATAAATAACCTTCCTCAGATAAGTGCCTCAACACAATTCTATCTTCGAGATCTACAGAGTTCCTTGGATTTCATTGCTTGGTTTTTGCACTGACATGCACTATGATGTGTGGGAACTTATATAGATAGGTGCCATTCTACATGATGTCCAATCAACTGAATTTGCCACACCAAGCAAGTTCTAGAGACATCGCTTGATCGGAACCCAGGATGCATCTTGGCTTAATTTGGTGTGTCATTGCAAAGGGTTTGAGTACTTAGGTAAATTATATATTTTAGTCATTTGAAGAAATAGTTTTTGCTTTTTCTTCATGGCCTTTTAAAATGTGGGTAAAGTGAAGGGGTCTGAATAATTTCTGAAGGCACTGTCTCCTTTCCATGCATTTATTTGACTTAGGTTTTGTATGAAGAACACTCACTGATGCTCAAAGTCTATTTCAATTGTCTTTACCTGACAAAAACAATCTTTTATGTTTTTGACATTGCTAACTTCCTTCGCATATATATATATATATATAATTATTTATTTTTTAATTAGTTGTCCTTCCTCCCACAGAAACCAATGTCTCAGAGGGTCTGTTCTCTGTCATTCTGGGCTCGTTCCCTCGTGATGTGTTTTTGTCCAACATCACTGTGGCGTCGAAATCCATGGCCTGGGGGGAAGCAGAACAGATGGGGGTTCACCTTGCACAGGTTCCCTTCCCAAACGGGAGCCACGCTTACCTATTGCAGACCCACTTCTCACACCCCCTGGTCTCCCAGAAGGTGAGAGGACAAGAAGTAAGGTCATTAATTAGACTGAACATTACTCCAAAGCCGGCATGTCCGCACAGGTTGCTGTGTGTTTAACACTACCACATGTCTGAATTATGTATGGCTTAGAGGCACAGTACTCTAGGTACAGCAATAAAGAAAACCGACAAATAAATGAAGGAAATCCATCCAAGTGAACAATATATTGTGAAGGTAACTTAATAAACATTTGAATTGCATTATTGTCATAGGTACATCTAGTTTAAGTTTACTCTAAAAGACAATACATGACCAACCAGTCTTGTGCACGTTTCATCTGCAACTGCATATTTTCCTGTTTATTTTTTTTGGTAAGCTGGTATGAAGTTAAACAATGTTGGCCGTTCAACTTCTGGTGTGTTTAGTTGGCCTTAGATGTTTGACACTATATGGCTGCTAATCTCTCTGTCTCTTGTAGTATCTTGGGCAGGGCTACAGGAGGTACACTCTGGCGTTGACATTTACCCTATCAGTCTCCCCCCAATCTGACCTTTACCACTACCCTGCCACCTTGGAGGCTGACGTGCAGGATGTCGGTATGTACAATACACACATTCCAACAGAACAAAACACTATCAAATGGGGCTAAAGTCTTGAATTGTTATTAATTGAGAGTACAAAGACACTTTACACTGTCTGTTATTCTGTGTAATTAATATTGTCTATGGGGAGTCCTACAAAGGCTTGCCTTTTTTTCCAAATACATTTCTTATGCTTTCCCTTCCAGTCCTGCCCAGGGTGAAGGGGAGTTGCTCTGGCAAGGGGGTGCGTCTGCAGCTCCACTACGGCACCATGGACAGCCAATGGGAAGTGTACTTGGGGGGCCACAGGCTAGACTGGGAGTTGGTGGAACTCGGGGGCTATGCCTTGGAGACCAGGTCGGACTACTTCAGTATGGTGGTCCCTCTTTATGGCCTGGGCATGGCCTATGAGGTGGGAGGACTGGCTCCTTTTAGCCAGAGTTTTGTAATCACAGAATGTTCAGCCCTATGTATGGTGATGGTTTGCACTGCTGTCCGATGAATTGTTCCTATGGCGAGACAAGCGTTCTCCCTTGTTTTGCTGTGATCTTTATTCATTTTTCTCTCTTCTGTTATTTGTCCATGACTCTGTTTTAGGGTCTGAGTCTGCAGGGGTTGGTGGTGACTGTGAGTATGACATTTGAGGACAGGGAGACTTCCAGAAAGGAGCTATCCTTTACACAGCGTTGTGTCTTTGCTGTGAAGGAACTGCTAGGTAAAGGAACTGTTGATGGCACTATCATAAACCCTATCCTACACAGAGTTGCTTTGGGGAGTAACAGATTAAGTAATTACAAACAGATTACAAAAAAACAGTAACTGTAATCCTTTACGTTTCCAACTAAAATATTATCTGAATAGAAAAAAGGTATAATTACTTCTTGGATTACTATAATAGATGGTCAAAATAATGACATGTTGCATGTGTTTATACATATTTTTTTTTTATATTGAATATTTTCAAAACATCCTTATTTGAACCCAAGTAATGTGTGCGTGTGCGGGCACGCATGACCAGATTAGTGACTGATGAAGCACTACTTTACTTTTCTCTGGTTTTGGTTGAATGGCTGGTAAAAACAGAGTATATACAATAATATTAGCCAACCCATATAAAATATGATTGATCTACTGTCGACGCATCTTTTTCAGAACAATGATAGGCATACCTTTTTCAGACAGGAATTCTTTAGAAGATTTGGCAACTATTTGTTAGATGGCTGTAACATGGCGCTGCCTTCAAGATACAACATTAGGCTATATGGAAATCACAATGAGGAGAAAAGGTTTCTCGGGAAGCATTCTGGCAAAGTATGATTATTTGCATGTGATGCAGCAACTTCCGCTCCATACAGGTAGGCCATGTGATTCTGCTTGCTTTGCATCTCAGAAAATGTAGTTCATTGGTTAGCATTGGCAGCTGATGACACTGACTTTAAGCTAAGAGTACAGGTGTGTAATCAAAGTTTATTTCTTTAATTTGTGAAAATCTGTCGCTGGTGGCCCTAATAACAGCAGGTTAAAAATAATTTGTATGCGGGTATTCCTGATCGCGAACGTGCATTCACGTGCCTGGGGTTTCTGCAACGTTTGGACAATTTTGGGAAATTGTACATTTCTAACGATTTTTTTGAAGCAACAAAAAACATGAATAAAACGCATAACAGAATAGGTTAACACATGCTTAGATTTTGGGTTATGTTCAGATAAAATTTAAGATTCTGGAAGAGCAAGGGTTTTTGGATTTATTGGAATGACTGAATATCTAACAGATCTTTAGCGTGTAATGTAGAGATGTAGCCCAATCGTACTGGAGTAGAAAGCAATGGTTTAGAAACCCTTTTCAAAGGCTCTGTACATAACCCATAAGGTAAATTGCAACTTCTGTTTTAGCCCAGCTATGTAAACCGTAACATTGATACATCCAGCAAAATGTGGTAAATTGGTTATAGGCTATTCCTATTTGTCTTCTAATGCCTCTTAATATGAAAGTAATCAAGTTACGTTACTGAGTTTGAGGAATCAATAAATTAAGATAAAGATTACACATTTGTAAACTTGTAACTAGCAGATTACATTTTAAAAAGTAACCTACCCTACCCTGATTCTACATATTATAAATTGTGTAGTCATACAGTACCAAATAATTCTGTGACCCCTAAATGACTACTTGGACACAGACCCACAAATGTGAACTTCACTGACTTTGTTAGCACTGTAGGGGGGGAAAAAAACTATTGATGAAATCAAAATAGTATCAGAACCCTTTTCAATGCAACAAACCATACCAACAGATATGACTTTGGAAGATAGGTCTGTGATTTTTGTTGGTGGTGGTATGGAAACCCTTGCAGACTTGTCGATAATAAGCTAAAAACTGCTAGGTAGAGGAACAAGATTGTCCTGAGTGTACTCTAAATATGTCAGTCCCTCAGGAACCCTCCTACATTTGGAAACATTTAAGTCCTGATCAAACAACTATTCAGGTAGGCTCTCTCTCCCTATTTAAGCCACATCAACCTACAGAACACTATACAAGGACATAAACAAACCAGAGCAGTTACCTAAAATTTGAGAGAAAAGTAAATCTAAACTTTTTCACTAGCAACGAACCTGATCATAATGCACATAGAATAACAGGAACGTGCCTGGCACACATTTCATCAATGCCAATTCATTTGATTAACTCCAATGAGATGCTAACTGTGGGTGGCATGATAAGACCAGTGTGGACAAGTTAGGGTCTAAGTCTGTAACCCTCCGTGTTCGCTGTAATTGCATTTCATTCACAGGACAAATCAAAGTGCTTTTCATTATAAAAAATAATAGAAATAAGGCATAAGAAAACAAGTTTTTAGCTAAGTGGTTAGTGTTGGTGCACATTTAAGATTTCCTGGCAGTTTGTTCCAACTCTGAGCAGCATTATGATTAAACACCATCTCACTAGCCTTTGTTCTTACTCTGGGTTTGGTTAGCAGAATCTTAAAAGCAATTGTATGAGAGACAAAAAGCCTGTGCAGAGACCTAAGAATTGGTATAATGGGTTCAGCTTTCTAAGTTTTTGTTACAACTCGAGAAACAGCATTCTGAATGAGCTGCAATTTTCTGAGGGCTTTTTTTAGAGACCTGAAAGCCGTCCATTGGTGTAGTTCAACCTACTGGAAATAAAAGCATCGATACGTTTTTCTATATCTTGTCTGGACATGGATCCTCTTATTCTAGCTATGTTTTTAAGATGATTACTTGGCTTTTACTTTTAAGGGACCGTGTGTCAAGGTAATAACTGACTGTCAGTCTGCAGTCTTTGGCACCAAAGACAATTATTTCAGTTTTATGTTTATTTAGATGTAGCATTTTCTAGCACATCCAATCATTGATTTTTCTTTTTTTCAAGGCAAATGCTAAGTCACTAAAGTAGAGAGCTATATACATTTAGGTGACATCTGCAAAATAATAAGCAATTATTTTGCTTTGCATGATTTTGGGCTAATGGTAGCAAATAAATGTTTAATAAAAATGGCACCAAGGCCATCTCAGTGCTGTGGTGGCTCCAAATCCTGATAGTGTGGGTCAAAGTTACCATTTTATTTTAAGAAATTGCTTATTTGTTTGAACAATAACTTTCCATGATTTTACCCCTGAAGGCTACATTTGATATAGGTCTGCAGTTGCTGTCTACACAAGAGTCTAGGCTAGGCAAAGGTTTAAGGACTGTTGCCTTTAGGGATTTTTCCAGATAGGCAGGAGCTGTTAACTTTTTGCAGTAGAAGGTTTGTAGGCAGAGCATCAGTGCAGCAGCTTAAAATGTGGTACAGTATATCAATATCAGTATATATGTGTTGTGTCGTCAGTTGCGTTAAACTGTCATGGTTACCAAATGTATTCTATGTGAATAGAGGGATGGAGAGCCTGGTGCTGATATTGAGGCTGTTGTGTAGGTGAAAGGTTATCCAAGCTCTCAAGTGTCAAGGTGGTTAACCTGACCCTGAGGCCATGTATAAGAGTGGTGGGGTGAGGAAGGGGTGACTGAGTGAATAGAGAAAATTGTCCAACAGTAGTCTGTATTGGGATGCAGGCCATCGGCTCAAGAAACATGTCTGCGCCCCCAGAACAGATTAAAGTTGTCAATGAAGTTCTGCAAGGAATTTTCACAACTTCTGTTCTGAAGTTTCTGTTCAGGGGAACAGAATTTGCTCAGTAAGCCCCCCCCCAAAATTGGCTCTCACATGTGTTTATCAGCTCCAGTTTATATTTAGAATTGTGCTTGCCATGTCAAGGTTGTGGAATCACATGCAAATCTTTAAGGGACAATGTTGGCATTAGTTATATAAAGAATCACTAGTTAGTATACACCCTCATTGCACATTGCCTGTACACTTAAATTGCATCTAAAAAAGGATTACAATAGATATATATTTTCCTACAGATCTTCACAACCTATTTTCCTTTTAAAAGTGAAAGAACATTATCCAAATCTTTAATAACCAAATTAGGTTTTTGTTTTTCACATCCCCAAAGTAATACTTGCTGAAAACTCCTTTTGATAGTAATTCCAGTTATGTATAATTTGGAAGGCAATTACACAATAACAATCAACATTAAGTATGTTAAATACTTAAACACCTGTAATAGCTGCCAAAGGTGTTTCCATCAAGTATTGAGATCCTTTTTATACAGTATCTCACAAAAGTGAGTACACCCTTTATATTTTTGCAAATATTTGATTATATCTTTTCATGTGACAACACTGAAGAAATGACACTTTGCTACAGTGTTGTCACATGAAAATATATAATCAAGTGTGTGTGTGTGTGTGTGTGTGTGTGTGTGTGTGTGTGTGTGTGTGTGTGTGTGGCAGCAAAATGTGATGAATTTTTGCTTTTTCTGCAGTGTGTTTACGGCAGCAAAATGTGATGAATTTTTGCTTTTTCTGCAGTGTGTTTACGGCAGCAAAATGTGATGAATTTTTGCTTTTTCTGCAGTGTGTTTACCAGACAATACTGTATTGGTAATGGTGGATAGCTCCAGTGTTTCTCCACCTGTGGAACCCGAACTAACATCTCTGCTGGATCCTACCTGTGTTCCCATTGAGACAGAGGGAACCAGGTCTCTGTATAGTTTTTCTCTAGACACCTGTGGCACAGTTGCAACAGTAAGTGAACCATATCTCAACTGTACTACATAGAAAATATTTAGCTGACACTTAGACCGGTACGGGTGGTCCTGGGAGCTGAACCCTCTCCTGGGTTTGCTGTTCAGAAACACCATTTGCTTTTGTCTGTATTTTATTGTTGTTGTGAGTTTTCACCAAGCAGGAATTGGACTTGATAGGTATGGTGAGAATAGGTTACGGTTTGATGGGGAGGAGTCTGCTATTGTAAAGTACTGTTGTTATTCTATTTTGTCTATGGCACCTTTCTACCCAGTTGGAGGAGGATCATATTGTTTACACCAATAAGGTCCAGTTTTGGCCTAATGCCCCCTTTGGTATGAAGACCCTTAACTCCCCAAATCCCCAGTTCAGGTGAAAACCAAAATGACTTATTTCAATTGTATTTCCTTCAATATTTTCACTCTCAATTGGGTTTTTGTTTTGAGAGCATGGATTGACACAATCGTTTTGTCCATAGCATTCCAGTTGGTTGCATCCACCCAGTGAATGGGACCCGTACATTGACCATTTACCAGCCCCGGGCTCTCCAAGCATGGCCCTACATCCGAGCCTTTCACTCCCACCACCAACACCCAGGGACCCAGGCAAACCCATTCATCCAAGGTGAGCATTTTCTCCATTTAAGACTGGATTAAGGAAGGGTGTCAGCTCTATTCCTGACTTATTTTTTTTATTTTTACTGAAAACTGTGTAAAAACAAATCACAAAATATTTAGAAAAATAATCTAATCTCTTTTTTTTTTTTATGAGATGGTAGAAAAGAAACAGGACATTGGCTGGAAATAATACAAAATTGACTACAATATTGAATTCCATAATTCGGATAAGACTCCGTGGCCTTCATCAAAGCTCTGATGAAGGCCACTGATACTGTAGCATAGGCATGGTCTATCCTGCCAATAAATATCAGGTTGTCAATGTAGCACAGGAAGCTCTATTTTCTTGAAGTGTCCGGAATGGTTGCTTGGCTAAGATTGTTTTCCAACCACTTATCCTCTTGTGTCTCTGTAGGACAGAAACGTAATGGGCTACCAGCTGGAGGTTGATAATGTAGCAGGTTTGTAAATGTTTCACAGTTTAGTCTTCTTCCATTATAAAAACACTTCATAATCAAGAATTATTTCGATGTGTATAATGATTAAAAATTGTCATTTCATACTAATGATTATTGGTACCAAATGTTGCTAGAACACCCAATGTAATTTTATTCATTACTTGTCTAATGTTATTATCTAATGTTCTGTCAAATATTTAATGATGACTTTAAATGCATTTCCCATCTCATAATTAGTCCAACTGCTACTATAAACAGTGTTAATAGTTTGAAGGAATTACTATTCAGTGAGTGACTCGTGTTACTGTATTTACAGGGCACCCTGTCCTCTGATGTGGACCTGTACCTACAGTAAAATCATCCCGATCTCCATGATGCTGGGGGGTCCTGGCATCATAGTCGTACACTGGGCTGGCCCAGAGTCACATTCTGGCCTTTTTACATCATCACAAATGTATTATCGGTCAAATAAAAATAATGGTTTACATGTAAACATGTTCCCTGAATCATTTTGTATAAGCAATATTACCATCAATACATTCAGTGGGCAGGAGGTGTAAATAAGTGTAGTATGGTCCACTTAGTGTAAAGTCTAACAATTACAGCTGCACCTACTTACAATTACTCAAGTTCATGTTCTGAGGGTAAAATAAATATTTGTAAAACATACAACATCAAAGAAGTTTTAAAGAAAGCCTTTGTTTTAGAGAGGCTGTGCCTGAATATAATGCATTACTTTTGACAAGGGCCCTCTGGATTGGGTTCAAACTAGTTCAATATTTTGAATAGGGTGCAGTTTTTGGGATAATCACATATGCAGACTAGCAGTGTGTAACTTTGGTTTATGCTTGAGTGATGCGGTACTGCTCCCGAAGGTTCCGCCTTCTCAGATGCTCATTTGTTATCTCCGTTACGTTGTTACTAGGGAACCAGCCCTTCACCCTGTCAGACAGACGCATCCCCTCGAACCAACCTGGCAAACAAAATTCAGATTGTCATGAAGGGCAAAAAGAAAACGTTAATATTTTGCGCTGGTGAGCAAATACAGTACCGTTGAAAAAGTTTGGGGTCATTTAGAAATGTCCTTGTTTTCTTAAGAAAAGCACTTGACCGTATGGTATGTAAGAAGGGTACGGCAGCTGCTCCGCAAGTCCCTCCAGAGGTTGGTGAAGTCTGTGGAGCATGTCATCGGTTGCACTTCATATTCAAATCTTTGTATTAACTGTGCAAATCTAGATACCACCCATATATAAGATCATATGCATTTGTTGGTTAGCTAATGCTAATGCTAATAAATGCCTTAAAGAAAAAAAATCCTGAACCGTACATCGGATTTACTCGCCAGTAGATTTCCATACTTCTGAACAGGGCTGACAATTAAACTTCTGAACAGGGCAGACAAATCTACTGAACTATGACTTCACAAATTTAGCCCTTTATGCTAAGTCTAATGACCACTAGTGTTAATTAACTATGATGCTGTATCTTTTGAATCGTTTAAGCTACAGACATGAAACCAACGTTGTTTCACCAGTTTAGGATATCCCTACTTCAAATTAGGAAACCTTTATTAATTTTACGTATGCTAATTAGCGTTACTAGGCTGTATCTTTTGAACAGGCCTGGACTGTTAATCTGGCATACTGGGCAAATGCCCTGGGTAGTGATGGCCAAATGAGGCTTCATTAGCATTATTTTAGCGGCAGGATATTCACAATAAGATCCATCATTAAAATATATAAGGCAATAAAGTTAGCAATCTAGTCTGTACATTTTATGTTTAATGTCCATTCCAATATTGTTCCGGTCTGTTCCTTTTTACAGACTAGATTAACTATATTGCCTTATACATTTCAATGGCTTTTATTGTGAATTTTTTTTTCTCAGTTAGCATAATATCCTGCTACTAAAAGAACAGTAATGAAGCCTTGTATGGCCAACAATAGCACGGGGGGCTGAGGCACTTGTGGGGCCAGTATAACTTGTATTTAATGTTTATAAAATGTTTGCCAATGATCGGCCCATAAAGCAGAGACTGTAGCCCATTGGTTTATTTTCTATACTGACACTGGGCTGACCCAATCCCATCTCTTACTAGGCCCCACCCCTCCCCTACTGTCAACTGTGTCGCGTGTCAGATGCAGTGGCTCAGAGCCAAAAATCTGTGGATGAGGGTGTCGAAATGGATTCACAAAAGTGCGATGGCAAGGGGGTGCGGAGAAGTTGCGGGCCAAAAGAAGTAAAACTCAGAGGGATAGTGTGAGTAGTAGTTGTAGCGGTAAGCATGGAGTAACTAGCAGGGAGGGGGCAGGAGGAGGAGGCAGTGTGTGTGCCCATGATGGCGATGATTAAATAAATTACTGTAGATGATAATAAGATTATCATAGCGTCAATGTCAAATAGCGCAGCATACACTATTTGCATTGCTTCTGTAGCTAGCATAGTTCCCTTTCGCAGTCACAACTATTCTAACGTTAACCCTTTCCAGCCAGAGCCTTCTAATTTCAGAATATTAATTCCAATGGTTTTTCATTTATTATCGCTGCTGTCAAATCACATATTTGAAATCTGAAAACTGACATAAATACTAGACAACATTAGGTACGGACTTAAATAGTTAATTAGGTAAGCGGCGGGATTTTTTTTTTTTTATTATGCGCCTAATGTCATGGAGAAATCCCCATTTTCCTGTGGCAATTTTAGACCACGGTCAGAAAAATGCATCTGGAGTCTTACTTTCACAGGTTTGATGAACAAACAAAGTCCATCATTTGAGGTAAGGAAGATGTAAAATGGCTTACTGCAATGTTTTTCTTATATGGTAACTTGATAGATTATTTTGTTAAAAAGTACTCTAGTAGCCAAGCATCATTCTGCCATAATATGTACTGTCATGTATGTGTGTGTTAAGCTTCATTCTGCCATAATATGTATTGTCATGTATGTGTGTTAAGCTTCATTCTGCCATAATATATACTGTGATGTATGTGTGTGTTAAGCTTCATTCTGCCATAATATATACTGTGATGTATGTGTGTGTTAAGCTTCATTCTGCCATAATATATACTGTCATGTATGTGTGTGTTAAGCTTCATTCTGCCATAGTATATACTTTCATGTATGTGTGTGTTAAGCTTCATTCTGCCATAATATATACTGTCATGTATGTGTGTGTTAAGCTTCATTCTGCCATAATATATACTGTCATGTATGTGTGTGTTAAGCTTCATTCTGCCATAATATATACTGTCATGTATGTGTGTGTTAAGTTTCATTCTGCCATAGTATATACTGTCATGTATGTGTGTTAAGCTTCATTCTGCCATAGTATATACTGTCATGTATGTGTGTGTTAAGCTTCATTCTGCCATAGTATATACTGTCATGTATGTGTGTGTTAAGCTTCATTCTGCCATAGTATATACTGTCATGTATGTGTGTGTTAAGCTTCATTCTGCCATAATATATACTGTCATGTATGTGTGTTAAGCTTCATTCTGCCATAGTATATACTGTCATGTCTGTGTGTGTTAAGCTTCATTCTGCCATAATATATACTGTGATGTATGTGTGTGTTAAGCTTCATTCTGCCATAGTATATACTGTGATGTATGTGTGTTAAGCTTCATTCTGCCATAGTATATACTGTCATGTATGTGTGTGTTAAGCTTCATTCTGCCATAATATATACTGTCATGTATGTGTGTGTTAAGCTTCATTCTGCCATAGTATATACTGTCATGTATGTGTGTGTTAAGCTTCATTCTGCCATAATATATATACTGTCATGTATGTGTGTGTTAAGCTTCATTCTGCCATAGTATATACTGCCGTGTATAGTGTGTTTTGTGTAATGTTATATATAATATCTATATTTTATTAGTCCTTAGGTTACTGTGCATGGTTGAACTCCATTAGGATCATTGTGTATTTACTTGGTAAATAAGGGAACTGGCACTTAGAGAAAATAGGTCTTGTGCCATTGTTATTGTTTTAAGTTGGGGTTTTGCCACTGCCAGTTACAGATAAGGTCTTAGCTTGGGAGCAATAAGGTTTTCTTACCGTAGTGCATGGTGTCGTTTTAGTGCAACTTAATTTAAAATTAACTTCTGTTGATAAGAGTAATTACAAAGTAGGAATTTTGGTATGTACAAAAATAAGTGGAATAAATTATTCTTAGTTTTTTACCCTTTTTAACAACTAAGTCCTGTGCAAGGTTGTCTGAATAGCTCACGCACACAAGTTTCCATACCAGCTCTAGCTACATATCTTGTCAGCCATGACATAGTAAGAAATCCAGGTTCCGTTTGTATTATGGACATAATAGCTACGTTTCAAGATTTAAACACATCAGAAGGACGGACACCAATTTATGGAGATGAACAGTTTCTCTTTGTCATGGGAATGGAAGCCTGCTACAAATAATTGGCCTCAGCATGCAGCTATGTGCTAGCTAATTAGCTGGCTGCCCCTCTTGTTCCTCACGAAAGAAATGGTGGAAATTTGCAGGAACTTTTGCCTCTGACAATTTAAGTTCAACAACTAAGATATTAAATTGTTTTTCATTTTTTACATATCTAGTCCACGTTACCTACTTCTCAAGTAAACATGGAAAGGAGAGGTGATGATTGTGCTATGCTGACTCAGGCTAGAACAGTGAAAAATTGCATCGTGCTGTCAGTTCACGGAGATCTAAGTTGGGCGAGCTGACAGGCAAAATGAATAGAATGTGTCAATTGATGGAGGATGGTAACGATCTTAGCTTGTCTGTCATTCAGACAAAGTTGATGGTAGAATTCAACAAGCTGTTTGGTAAATTCTGTGAGTTGAATGTCTCAGTTAAAGGGATGTTTCACCAGATTTCAGAATTAATTAGTTTAAAAGGTTTGAGCCCAAGGCAAAAGCTTTTAAGAGATTTTGTGGAAAACACTGAAGCATGGATGGAAGAAGCTAGAAGATGCAATGAAGAGTTTCAGCCTTCAGACAGTGCATTATCTGTGAATTCAGCCACAGAAAAGCGGAAGTCAAGGTCTGGTTCCGAGCAATCTACTCACGTTTCATCCGCCTCATCTGCTAGATTAAAGGCGGAAACTGAAAAGGCAACTCTGCTAGCCCAAGCAGCTGCTTTGTAGCATAGGCAGGATTTAGACAGAGGAAGCTCCGCTTAAGACACAGAGGGAAGAGCTGGATTTACAAACTGCTCTGTCTGCTTCAAATGCTAGCATTAAGGTGGTAGAATAGTTTGAGGGTCTTCAAGTTTCATCTAGACCATCAAGTCATAACAGCATGAACTCCTACTTGGAATCATCTAAGACTGTAGATCTGCAAGTGCGTGGACAGGCAAAGATTTTTCTCCCATGGCTGTGAAGAGCGAACACGATGTTAAAGGGACTTTGCAATGCATCACAGAATTAATGGTGAAGCAACAAAGATTTTCCACTCTGCCTCCTCAGAACATTCCTGTTTTAAGGGAGACCCGCTGCAATACCGACCATTCATCAGGGCCTTTGAACATGGAGTGGAGGATAAGACAGAGAGAAGTAAGGACCGGCTTTACTTTATGGAACAGTATACCAATGGACAAGCTAGGGAGCTGATTCAGAGCAGTCTTCCCATGGAGCCAGATCATGGCTATTGTGAAGCGAAGAAGCTTCTAAAGGAGCATTAATTAAAGATTTCCATAGCATATATAGACAAGGCGCTGAACTGACCTAACATCAAGAACGAAGATGGAGAGGCTCTCTACTCATATGGCCTCTATCTAACAGGGAGTTGTAATGCTTTGACGGCTGTGGAATACATGGAGGATCATGACAATGCAGCAAACATGCGCGCCATCCTTGCCAAGCTTCCGTATTAACTGAGGGAAGCTATGCATCCATTGTTTGGCAGCATAAAGGATGAAGCCACCAAAAGTCAAGCTAAAGGTCAGGCGGACGGAGGGCCACACAGAAAGGCTTTGAGATTAGGCAAGGGAAGAAAGTCTCTAGTGGTCATGTTTGTGCCTTTTCCAGACCTTGCCTCTTCTGCCAAGCTGAACAGCATGCCATTGAACACTGCAATAAGATGAAGTCTCTTCACAAAGTGAAAATAGACTTCTTGAGAGGCAAAAGTTTGCGTTTTGGCTGCCTGAAACAGGGGCATATGAGTAAAGCTTGTAAGGCAAAGCTGAAATGCGAAGCCTGTTCACTGTCACATCCCACAGTGTTACATATGAAGGCCAAGGACAAAGCTACGTACAAGGAAGAGAAGCCATAAGGGAAACCATCGGACGACGCCGAAACCCAATTACTCGTCAGCGGTTTAATCAACACTGAGATGCAGACGTGGAGCCACGTGGGCCGACGATACAGAGAGCATTCTGGCAATCGTTCCGGTTCAGGTCAAGAAGGGCAACATGGTAGTGTGGAATCTGAGCATTAACAATTTCAATGAATGAACGTTTCATTGTAGGTGAATGTGCCTAGATAATGAGAAAAACAGAAACCTATCTTTTTAGATTCTCTCTCTGTAGGTTGCGCTCTACTAACCCCAGGAATGTTTCACATTGACCATTTGGCATGGGGGTTACTGTCTTGGAAACCTGATCTTTGCTAGGTAGACATACCCTTCAATATACACTCACCTAAAGGATTATTAGGAACACCATACTAATACTTAACCCCCTTTCGCCTTCAGAACTGCCTTAATTCTATGTGGCATTGATTCAACAAGGTGCTGAAAGCATTCTTTAGAAATGTTGGCCCATATTGATAGAATAGCATCTTGCAGTTGATGGAGATTTGTGGAATGCACATCCAGGGCACGAAGTTCCCCCTCCACCACATCCCAAAGATGCTCTATTGGGTTGAGATCTGGTGACTGTGGGGGCCATTCCAGTACAGTGAACTCATTGTCATGTTCAAGAAACCAATTTGAAATGATTCGAGCTTTGTGACATGGTGCATTATCCTGCTGGAAGTAGCCATCAGAGGATGGGTATATGGTGGTCATAAAGGGATGGACATGGTCAGAAACAATGCTCAGGTAGGCCGTGGCATTTAAACAATGCCCAATTGGCACTAAGGGGCCTAAAGTGTGCCAAGAAAACATCCCCCACACCATTACACCTCCACCACCAGCCTGCACAGTGGTAACAAGGCATGATGGATCCATGTTCTCATTCTGTTTATGCCAAATTCTGACTCTACCATCTGAATGTCTCAACAGAAATCGAGACTCATCAGACCAGGCAAAATTCTTCCAGTCTAGGCAACTGTCCAATTTTGGTGAACTTGTGCAAATTGTAGCCTCTTTTTCCTATTTTTAGTGGAGATGAGTGGTACCCGGTGGGGTCTACTGCTGTTGTAGCCCATCCGCCTCAAGGTTGTGTGTGTTGTGGCTTCACAAATGCTTTGCTGCATACCTCGGTTGTAACAAGTGGTTATTTCAGTCAAAGTTGCTCTTCTATCAGATTGAATCAGTCGGCCCATTCTCCTCTGACCTCTAGCATCAACAAGGCATTTTCGCCGACAGGACTGCCGCATACTGGATGTTTTTCCCCTTTCACACCATTCTTTGTAAACCCTAGAAATGGTTGTGCGTGAAAATCCCAGTAACTGAGCAGATTGTGAAATACTCAGACCGGCCCGTCTGGCACCAACAACCATGCCACGCTCAAAATTGCTTAAATCACCGTTCTTTCCCATTCTGACATTCAGTTTGGAGTTCAGGAGATTGTCTTGACCAGGACCACACCCCTAAATGCATTGAAGCAACTGCCATGTGATTTCTTTGTTTTGATTTTGTTTTTAAACCTTTATTTAACCAGGAAAATACTCGTTGAGATTAAAAATCTATTTTTCAAGAGTGTCCTGGCCAAGACAGGCAGCAGTACAACCATACATACAACACAGAATACACAAGAACATAAAACAACTAAATTAACAAATCCATCAACTACAAATACTTAAAATATCATGCAGAACAACTACAGCCAGATGTGGCTTCTTCCAAGTCAATTAATATCCTCTTAAAAGCAACAAATGGGACAAGCTTATTAAGTTTAAAATGTTTCTGTAACTTGTTCCATGCAGAGGGAGCAGAAAACTTAAAACGCGTTTTTTCCCAGCTCAGTTCTAACATTTGGTACAGACAGAAGGGAAAGATCCTGGGAACGAAGATTGTAAGTCTCAATATTATTTGCACTGATGTAGGTCAGAAGGTAGGATGGAAGAAGACCTAAAATAGCCTTATATATAAAAACATACCAGTGTTGAAGTCTCCGTGTTGATAGAGAAGACCATCCAACACGTTCATACAGTTCACAGTGGTGAGTGAGAACTTTAAGACCAGTGATGAACCTCAGAGCTCCATGGTATACAGTGTCCAGTGCATGTAAACTTTGAGACGAAGCATGCATATATAAAACATCACCATAGTCAAGAATATACATAAAAGTACCAGCAACTAACCTCTTTTTAGATTCGAATGAGAGACAGGATTTGATTCTAAAATAAAACCTAGTTTAAGTTTTAATCTATTTGCCAGCTGCTGAATATGAGAAGTAAAAGAAAGAGATTCATCTATTAAAATACCGAGATATCTTTATTAAAAACACATTCAATCTTCTTACCCTGAGAAGTGATGATCGAAGGCAGATTTAATTTGGATTTTGAATTTGAAAAAAGCATGACTTTTGTTTTTTCAGCATTTAAAACAAGTTTTAGATCATAAATGTTCTGTTGAAGCATATTAAAATCTAATTGTAATTGGGAGAGGGCCTGGACTGCTGTAGGTGCTGGGCAATACAGTACAGCATCATCTGCATAAAAAATAAAATTTTCCTTTCGATACGTTATGATTTATGTTATTTATATAAAGGATGAAAAGGAGTGGACCCAGCACTGATCCCTGTGGCACACCTTTTGTTATTTTGAGATAGCGAGAGGGGTTGCCCTCCACCTGCAAACACTGAGTTCTGTCTGTAAGGTAATTAACAAACCAACTTACAGTTTGTTCAGAAAGTCCAGCCCTCCACAATCTGTGCTTAAGCACTGTGTGGTCCACTGTATCAAATGCCTTAGAAAGGTCAATAAAAAGGGCTACACATTGCTGCTTGTTGTCTATGGATTCAATAAAGTCATTTAAAACCTTAAGAGCTGCAGCTGTTGTACTATGCCTTTTTCTAAAACCGGATTGAAAATCAGATAGAACATTTTTACTGTCTAAGAAAATCTTTAATTGATCACTGACAAGAGACTCTAAAACCTTGACCAGGACAGACAATTTAGAGATCGGTCTGTAGTTATTTAAGATAGCAGGGTCACAACCTTTTAACAGGGGAACCACAAAAGCTGATTTCCAAATGATTGGTTGATTAGATTAATGAGAAATTGAACAGGTGTTCCTAATAATCCTTTAGGTGAGTGTATATATCAGCTTGTAACCGACATTACAGTGAGAAGAGATTTAGGTTGTGTAAGGAAGACCAGGTCCGTAACCTCATGAACAAGACTTTCTAATGCTGCAATAAATAATATACTTTCTCTCTCCCTTGACAAACGGGTTTGCGATAATTATTACAACCACTATACGAAACGGCTGATTTCTAACAGTAGTGACAACCTATGCCTTCCTTGACCCAGCCAGTACGGCCACCTTCTGTACGGAAAAGCTAATGAAGCCGCTCAACCTCACTGGCAGACGTGCAAGCATTCTGTTGAAGACCATAGGGGAGGAGAGGATCGTGAGTAGTTACGCGGTGTTCAGCCTTGAAGTGAGCAGTCTGGAGGACAACGACTTCTTGGAGCTGCCCGATGTCTTTTCACAGACAAAGATCCCAGCTAGCAAAGGGAACATTCCCTGACAAGAAGATGTGGACAAGTGGCCTTACCTTGACCAGGTGTGTCTCCCAAAGATCTCCTCATCGGGACCAACGTACCCAAGGCTATGGAACCCTGGCATGTCATTGCCAGCGTGAATGACAGACTGAACGCTGTGAAGACTAGGCTCTGTTGAATCATTAATGGACCCCCCCTACCACACCATTGAGTATACCATCCCAAAAAGAAGATCATAGTTGTATTTTATTGTGGAGCATCGTACCATGGCACTACTTTGGACGACCAGCTGCTGCAGGGGCCGGATCTCACCAGCACCCTCTTGGGTGTCATCACCCAGATTGAGACATGAAACAGGTACGACCATGGCTGACATGGAGGCCCACCAAGTAAGGGTGCCAAATGAAGACTCATGGGCTAAGTACTAGCAACCTCTGGCCTCAGGTAATTGAGTAAGTTCAGCTGTCAAAGCTTAATTACTTACATCCACTTCACCATTTGTTACTCTGCAGATGCCCTGTTTATTCTTCCTGTTGTTTTTTTTGCCCTTAGTTTTTGCACTGACTTCTCAATTCCAATTTGCTTCTTACACTATTTGTTTCTTCTAAATGGTGTGTAGTATATTTCTATTCCTGTTGTTTTGTTTCATCCATAGATTTATATTCTTTCATACAGTTTGTACTGTGTTCTACTTCCTGTTGTTTTTATTCTGTTTCATTATTTCATACACATTTTTACTATTTTTGAACAGTTTCTATGGTGTTCTATGTCCTGTTGTTTTTATTATTTCATCCATCCATCCATCCATCATCTTCCGCTTATCCGGGGCCGGGTCGCGGGGGCAGCAGTCTAAGCAGGGATGCCCAGACTTCCCTCTCCCCAGACACTTCCTCTAGCTCTTCCGGGGGGACACCGAGGCGTTCCCAGGCCAGCCGGGAGACATAGTCCCTCCAGCGTGTCCTAGGTCTTCCCCGGGGTCTCCTCCCGGTGGGACGGGATCGGAACACCTTCCCAGGAAGGCGTTCCGGAGGCATCCAAAACAGATGCCCAAGCCACCTCAGCTGACCCCTCTCGATGTGGAGGAGCAGCGGCTCTAATCTGAGCTCCTCCCGGGTGACCGAGCTTCTCACCCTATCTCTAAGGGATCGCCCGGCCACCCTGCGGAGAAAGCTCATTTCGGCCGCCTGTATCCGGGATCTTGTCCTTTCGGTCATGACCCAAAGCTCATGACCATAGATGAGAGTAGGAACGTAGATTGACTGTTAAATCGAGAGCTTCGCCTTGCGGCTCAGCTCTTTCTTCACCACGACAGACCGATACATCGACTGCATTACTGCAGAAGCTGCACCGATCCGTCTGTCAATCTCCCGTTCCATCCTTCCCTCACTCGTGAACAAGACCCCTAGATACTTAAACTCCTCCACTTGAGGCAGGCACTCTCCACCAACCTGAAGTGGGCAAGCCACCCTTTTCCGACTGAGGACCATGGCCTCGGATTTGGAGGTACTGATTTTCATCCCCATCGCTTCACACTCGGCTGCAAACCGTCCCAGTGCATGCTGAAGGTCCTGGTTATTATTTCATTGTTTTGTAAATATCTGTTTCCCTCTATGTTCATTGTCCTTTGCCTCATATATCACCCCATATAGTGTGATCCGGAAGAATATGTTGAACAATGACATCTACGCCCTCAAAATATCTTGCCCTCAATGTATATCTGACACAGTGTCATTCTGTTAGTTTACCCCACCAGACCATTTTCCTATACATACCATATTGGAGGACCTCGTCCATTGTTGCTATGCTATATTTAAATTGATATATTTTTGCTTTATATATTTCTTACTTCTTACTACGTAGATGTTGTGTGGCATGTCACAATAATTTAATTGTTCAGAATGAGGATGGAGGATTCTTTGACGAAAGCAAAGTTTGAAGGACACAAATATTATTTCAATTAAAAATCATTATTTTTAACCTTGTCAATGACTATATTTCCTATTCATTTAGCAATATTTCCTATTCAAACTAATTTCATGTATGCTTTCATGGAAAACAAGGACATTTCTAAGTGACCCCAAAGGTAGCATATACTAAACAGATTTTGAGTCACGGAAATAAAGGTTTTTACATTAAGTTGTTGAATAAAGCATCTTGATTATACAGTTGGAATTTCATATTTAAATGTCCTAATTTTTTCCACCTACCTTCATGGGTTTTACGTATCACATTGATGATGTCAGCAGGCTCCAGGGTGAGCTCATCAGCCTGTTGAGCAACATATCTTTCCACACACTGTACCTGGGGACAATCTGAAACAACACGTTTTAGTGTACAGTTTCACCTCCGGTCTAAATAGGAATGATAATGTTTTTATGGAAATGGTATGACAAAGTTCAACTAAGATTTGGATTTGTTTTTTTGACTTAACCCCTGAAATTGGAGAAGGTGTGAGAGCTTTCATTATGGCCACCCTGGGAACAATTAGGGTTTAGACAATTGTACACTTTATTTGACAGGAAAGATTGAGAGATTCTCCTGAAACTTTTTTCTGTCTTTTCACTCACCCCAGTCTTCATAAATCACATCGTTCTCTCTGTGTGGGTCATCAAGTGAAGGGAATGCTGCCATCCACCGATGCATATCTGATCTATAAAGAGAGAGAGTGAGCAAAAAATGGGTACAACACTGTTAGGCTTTTCTCTTGAGAACAACACTGTTAGGCTGCTCTGGTTGGTTGGGGGAATGCTCTTACTCTGAGGGGGCCTTCAGCAGATATTCAATGGCCAAACCCTGGTGGTTCTCCAGAAGTAGCAGACAAAAGGAATGTTGCAACGCTGGGCCTGTATCTCCTGGTTCAGAACCAGCACCAAACATTACCGGTCGGACCTGCACCAGGGAGCGGTGGGTGTGGTCTGTCACCACATAACGCTCTGAGCTGTAAATAAGAATTAAAAAGAGTTGTATTGCAAAGTAAGTTTCACAAGAAACAATTAATTTGTTCCGGCTGTTGGTGCAACAATTTACACAAAAGGAGTAAGAGAAATAAAAACAAATAAAAACAGTGGACTGAGCATAAAAATAGTAGACCATACGTTAATAAATTACTAAAGAATAACTAAAAACTATAGTATATGTAAGGTGCAAGGTTTTGTCCAGATGAGGGTTTTGTACGTGGGGAGTGGTAATAAATGTGTCTAGTTGAGGGCGGTGTGTGTATGTGGGAAAGGGTTATATATATCATATGTCCAGTTGAGGGTTGTGTGTGAACAGTATGTGGGGAGTGGGCTATAGTCAATGTGGTTCCGGTAGGCATGTTCATGAGGCTTACTGCTGTAGGAAAGTAACTGTTTTTGTGGCGAGAGGTTTTGGTCCTGATAGACCTTAGCCTTCTGCCAGAGGGGAGAGCTATGAATGTCCATTTCCAGGGTGAGAAGGATCAGCCCCAATCATTACCCCTCACCTCCACGTCCTGGTGGTGTGTAGGTCGTATAGAGACGGCAGATTGCTGCCAATCACCCTCTCCGCAGTGCCCGTCTTTGGCAGTGGCTGCAGCGCACCAGATGGTGATGGAGGAGGTCAGGGTGGACTGAAATGCATCATAATAGTCGTTGGCAGGTTTACATTTTTTAGCTGCCTCAGGAAGTACATCCTCTGCTATGCTTTCTTTGTAAGACAGGTGATGTTCAGCTCCCACTTGAGTTCTTGGACGATGGTGGTGCCCAGAAAGCTAATGGACTCCACATAGTTGACTGGGGAGCCACCCAGGGCGATGGAGGAAGGGCAGCTCGGCTTCTCCTGAAGTCCACTATAATCTCCACTGTCTTTAGAGCGTTGTGCTCCAAGTTGTTCTGACTGCACCAGGACAACAGATGGTCAATCTACCACTTGTAGGTGGACTTGTCTCTATTAGAAATAAGTCACATGAGGGTGGTGTCATCTGCAAACTTCAGGAGCTTGACAGAGTGATGACTGGAGGTGCAGCTGTTGGTGTACAGGGAGAAGAGTAGGGGGGACAGGACACAGCATTCAGGGGAGCCGGTTCTTATGGTCACTTCCCCAGCCTCATTAACTCCTATTGGACAGGAAAGCTGTGAGCCACCTGCATGTGGACTTGGGCACTCCCAGTTGGGAGAGCTTGTCTTGAAGCAAAGCGGGAATTATGGTGTTGAATGCGGAACTGAAGTCCACAAACAGGATTCTGGTGTAGGTGCCAGGGGAGTGAGGATGAAGTGAAGAGCCATGTTTACCGCGTTGTCCACAGACCTGTTGGCTCTGTAAACAAACTGCAGTGGGTCTAGTAGAGGGTCGGTGATGCTCTTGAGGGTAGGAGAGCACAAGGCGCTCAAATGACTTCATAACCACAGAGGTCAGGGCGACTGGTCTATAGTCATTAAGTCCTGTGATCCTTAGCTTCTTGGGGACTGGGATGGTGATGGAGAATTTGAATTTGAAAGAATGTCTCCAGTGAAGCGTTAAAGATGTCCATAAACACAGCAGAAAGCTGATCTGCTCAGTGCTTTAGGGTGGATGGGGAGACACCATCAGGCCCTGCTGCTCTCCAAGGGTTCTGTCTCTTGAATAGACAGTTAATGACCCCCTCCAGGATTGAAGATTCCATTGTAGTGGCAGAGGTGGGGATGATTGGTATGGGTGATTGTGAATGGACAGGGGGTTGGCAGAGAAAATCTTTTTTTAATCTTCAGTCTTCACCAAGAATTGAAATGGTCAACAGTGACATAAAGAGGAATAAATCCGATAACACTTTATATGATAGATGGCGTCATGCATTATGATGATCTTATAGCCATGTTAAAACATGCAATAACTTGTCATAATCTGTTATAATATTGTCGAAACATGGCAGTCACTACTTGATACATACAAGTTTGCAAAATAGAACTCTAATGGCACAGGAGTATAACTGTAATGCATTAAAAGAGAGAACATGTTGTAGCCTTGATGACAGAAGATGAAGAGGGCTCAGCACAATAAGTTAATATAATACATATTTGTCATTAATTTTAGTATGTATTCATGGAGTTTAGTTTTTAATTGATAAATAGTTAATGTTGAATGCATGGCTGAGTGATTGTTAACGTCAAGTTTTTCACAACTGATCTATTTTAGTACGGTGAGTTGTGTATAGTTGAGAAGTACCTCTGACTGCAGTGTGAATTTCAAACCTTTGTTTCTGCCCACGATTGTCCCCACCCACCGTTTTTTTTGTCCATCTGTGGTTTGACAGACACTCACTGAAAACAAACACAAACTTTTGTGCAAGGCAGACATTGAATATAAACCTATTTCATTTGTGAAGATTGTATAATAATTCTTACAAATTGATACCAGCATGTGTTCTTATATTTGAGTCAAGCTTTTGATATCGTTGCAATGAACAACAGACTTGATATGTATGTGATGTACTGATAAAATTGTGTTGAACAAGAACATGGAGCGATATGCCTTCATATCTCACATTGCACAGGGCCTGAGCAAGAGCAGCAAGGATTAGGAATGGAAGAGAGGCCATCCAAGTGGTGGGCTCTCCCAAGACTTTGCAGAGAAGTAGAAAAGAAAGGGACTGCCTCAAACCCAGTCTCAGATTTCAGATTAGATTAGATTGGATTCAATTTTGTCATTAAACAAGTACAAGTAAAGTACACTAAAATGCAGTCTTTAACCAGAAGTGCAAATAGAAGAGGGCAGAAAATGTACAAGTATTAAGTATATGCAGGTTACAAGTGGAATGTATAGATGTGCAATGAAGGCAAATAGGAGGGCATAAACATTTACAAGTATTAAGTATAGTGATGTTACAAGTGGGATAAATATTTATGCGGGTACAAATGGCAATTCTGAAAGGCATTCTAAATGTGCAAACGAGGGAAATGTGCAGATGTCCACTTGGACGTCACATCACACTGGCTGGTCATGAGAGACAACAAAGGTGCAGAGTACCTGGGCGCATAGGCACACCGAAGGTTTTGTGCAAGAAATGTAATGCACATCTTTGTTTCACCAGCCAAACCAACTGCTCTTTAAAGTTTTACAGGAAAAAGTTATATGAAATAGACTTAACGCTGCTGATTACACTTTGAGTACTTGGTTCACATTGTTGTGTGATCTTTATTGTTATGTTACAGGTTAGTTATGTGTCATATTGTGATATGAAAGTGTTTTTTCTGCCTTTTCTCATTAAATATATTTTCAGGAAATGATAAGTGTTCCTAGATAACCCAAGAAAACAACTGGAATAATTTTCCCAATCTAAAACCTAAATGTGTGTAGTAGAGGGTTATGGCTGATCAGTGTTTATACATTCACTACTTGACCTATTCTGATTTATAATGCTCTTTACATTCCTCATGAGAATGGAGACAGACTATAGCACATACAGTTGTGCTCATAGGTTTGCATACCCTGGCAGAAATGTGAAATTCTGGCATTCATTTTGAAAATATGACTGATCATGACTTTTATTTAAAGATAATGATCATATGAAGCAGATTATTATCACATAGTCGTTTGGCTCCTTTTTAAATCATAATGATAACAGAAATCACCCAAATGGCCCTGATCAAAAGTTTACATACCCTTGAATATTTGGCCTTGTTACAGACACACAAGGTGACACACACAGGTAAAAATGGCAATTAAAGGTGAATTTGCCACACCTGTAGCTATGTAAATTGCAATTAGTGTTTGTGTATACATAGCCAATGAGTTTGTTAGCACTCACGTGGATGCACTGAGCAAGCTAGATACTGAGCCATGGGGAGCAGAAAAGAACTGTCAAAAGACCTGCGTAACAAGGTAATGGAACTTTATAAAGATGGAAAAGGACATAAAAAGATACACAAAGCCTGGCAAATGCCAGTCAGTACTGTTCAATCACTTATTAAGAAGTGGAAAATTCAGGGATCTCTTGATACCAAGTCAAGCTCAGGTAGACCAAGAAAGATTTCAGCCAAAACTGCCAGAAGAATTGTTTGGGATACAAAGAAAAACCCACGGGTAAGAAGAGGAGAAATACAGGCTGCTCTGGAAAAAGACGGTGTGGTTGTTTCAAGGAGCACAATATGACGTTACTTGAACAAAACTTGAGCTGCATGGTCAAGTTGACAAAATGCCTGACAACACCTTGACACGCCTCACAGCTCCTGCACACTGTAATTTGGAGTGACGAGACCAAAATAGTGCTTTATGGTCACAACCATAAGCGCTATGTTAGGAGAGGGGTCAACAAGGCCTATAGTGAACAGAATACCATCCCCACTGTGAAGCATGGTGGTGGCTCAGTGATGTTTGGGGGGGGGGGGGTGAGCTCTAAAGGCATGGATAATCTTGTGAAAATTTATGGCAAGATTTGCATTCTTCTGCACAAAAGCTGCGCATGGAGCGCTCTTGGACTTTCCATCATGACAATAACCCTAAGCACAAGGCCAAGTTGACACTCCAGTGGTTACAGAAGAAAAAGGTGGAAAGGGTTCTGGAGTGGCCATCACAGTCTCCTGACCTTAATATCATCGAGCCACTCTGGGGAGATCTCAAACATGCGGTTCATGCAAGACAACCAAAGACTTTGCATTACCTGGAGGCATTTTGCGAAGACGAATGGGCAGCTATAGCAACTGCAAAAATTTGGGGCCTCATAGACAACTGTTACAAAAGACTGCATGCGGTCATTGATGCTAAAGGGGGCAATACACAGTATTATGAACTAAGGGTATGCAGACTTTTGAACAGGGTTAATTTTTTTTCTTTGTTGCCATGTTCTGTTTTATGATTGTGCCATTCTGTTATGACTTATAGTTGAATGTGAATCCCATAAGAAATAAAATAATGTGAATGTGCTTTGTACAATAAAGTATTTTTTTTATCCATGTAGGTTTGGTTGGATTAGGTTTTGCTTTCATTGACATTGATACCTTCGACATTAACCTCAACTTGGGTGACCTTGAAGAAGACAGGAAGGGGTCGGGTTAAACACGTTTGACTCTGCCCACATTGAGCCAGGCCCCGAATGGCACACTGCAGTCAGTGGCTTCTTGCTAGCTGAGCATTCACAATGTTATAGATGAATTAATCCTTTAGTGTCAAATTTGGTCAGTTCTATATTTTTCCCAGGGGTGATAGTAGAAAAAAATCCTGAGCCTGAACTTTTTCTCCCTGGGAGGTAAGCGGGCCTCTAAGCCCTGATCAACATAACTGTCAAGCGGGATCCAGGGGTGTGCTCCCCTGGAAGAACATTTTGATAAATAGTGCCTTAAATTATTATTAAATATTATAGATTCTGGTGACTTTTGTGGATATAAATGGACATCATTCAGACATGAGATGAACAAACCCAATACAAGCCTATATTACAGTAGCATCTTTTTGTAGAGCACCAGAGCTCCTGGGACCCTGGGCCTGTTCATTAATCCATCCCTGCTTTTACTTATCTTACTTATTTATACAGTCACTTACCTGCATACTTATTGCTTGTATAGCATACTGAGACTACAGATACTACAGCCATATTAAGAAAGGTCAGTGGGTGGCAATTATAATACTTATAATTATAATATCCATGCTTTTGTCCGTGGCCTCAATGTTAAGTGAAAACATGTTATTCTTAAGCTTGTCGGACAGATTTCTTTTAACTTCTGGCGAGATGCCGTGTGTAATAAGATAGCCAAGGGCGTAAATCTGATTTAACAGTAGGGGGGACAATAAACATAACATTTCTGAAGAGCAATTTTTGAAGGGGACACAAATAATACAGCCACAATTATACTTGTAGAGGACGTGCACACAGAGGAAAGCCTTAATACTATCATTAGTGTGGGCTAGCATGGTACCATCATCCTTCTTTTCAATGTTTCTCTTGATTCAATGAAAAAGCTGACTAAATTAACCATATGACGACTTACTGTACTTACTTTGCGTTTTGGTGTACTGAAAAAGGATCTTATGTCCGTTTTTCTCTTCTCCGTCATTTTATCTGGGCAGCAACACAAATCTTTAACGTCAGATGTCTAAGTATAGGCCTACATTAGGTTCACCACGCGGTCCTATTATAATTATAAAATGATCTTGCTTCAACCACATAAATATTAGGTTTCGTCTGGGACAGAGGATATATATTTAACAGCAGCAAACCCACTGATCAGCCACTTAACATCATATTGAGCAGAACACAACCTGTAGATCTTCAATATTAACCCTAATATCAGTTCACAGATAACGTGGTAACGTTAGTTGCAGTGGCCAGGTGCATTTCTATCCAACAAGCTATTAAACAAGCTAGGTAACGTTACATAATATTACACTAAACATAGCGAACTTTTATGTCATGACTAATTTATTAATTACTCAGCATCATTTCTATTTGAGAAAAGAAAACATTCATCCGATGTTTAATGTGAATAAAATAGCTTTGAAGGGACAACCCTTAGATGGGGGGGGGGGTCCTGACCCCCCTGACCCCCCTGGGATTTCCGCCCTTGAAGATAGCCCGCATGCTGCCTCGAGACAGACAGATGCGTGAGAGCGAGTTTATCCTCCGCTAATTTCTGACAGAAAGTGACAGGTGGACGAGCGATTGTAAACGACAGATCAAACTCGGCAATGAAGGAGCACAAGCAAATTTTTAAATCAGCCACGCGATCGGTCATCGAGGCTCGGATATCTGCTGTGGCTGTTGCCCCCGGCAAACGTGAGGTGTGTTGAATTGCTCGGACAGCTGCTTGATGACTAGGGTCTAACTCGTGCGGTGGCAGCACTTTTTTCCCACTAGTACCATATAATATTTTCCTTGCGCACAAAGTGCAGAAACATGCTCCTGCTTGCCGGAGTTTTTGACACCAGCTTCCAAAGGGCTTTTCGTCTCTACCCACCTCCTCTATCCAAGACCAGCGCCATTTATTCTTTATGCCTTTATCGACGAGTTTGGTGTCTTCCCCTGGCTTCATAAAGTTGCGCTCCATGACTTTTCGCGTTTCGCGCTGCCAGTGTGGGAAACAAAACAAATTCGCACGCGGAGTGACAGCTGAATCAATCTGATTGGCCAAAACCCAAGACCAGCCCCTACCCTATTACCGATTGGCTGAAGTAGGCTTACTGGTGTGGTTTAGTGAAAGCGCCACTCAGATCTTGGGAATTGTCAGATCACGCGAACGCGAAACTGATTTTTTTTTCGCAGTCACATCTGTACGCCGGAAATCCGGCGTGGCGCCGGAGCGCTATCAGCCATGTTTTCCACAATAGAAACATTGAGGTATTTTAATTCATTACAATTTGCATTAACATTTACAATATATGTGAAGTCTCTCAACCAGCTTCATGTAGTACCCTGGAATGCTTTTCCAACAGTCTTGAAAATGATACTGTGATAACCCATTAGTTTCTGCATGTTTTTATTTGTTTTATTACTACCCCCTACAGCATTGTAAAAGGATGAGGAAAAACACTGAAGACTTTAATATATTTTTAATAATTCACTTGCTTTTAATTGCGGGAATTATGTATTTTTCTATGTGATTAATCAGAGTAGTAATGGACAGATTAATCAGTTATAAAAAATAGTTGCAGACCTACTGTATTTCAACAACTTGGTTTTGGACTATGGAGTTTGGTGACTTTCTGGTAAGTTTGGTAAACAGGACTGATTTCAGCCTATGTATGCAGAATCCTTGGGTCTGTTCAAAGACCTTCATGCGGCTTGCTAACACTGGGCAACTTCCTGCCTTACATCCTTGCGCCAAAGTTAGGGTATTACATAACTTACCTCTTTCTGTATGTGACTAAGAGTAGGTCGTTGAAGAGAAAGAGGTAGATGGGAGTGAGTTTGAGACGGATGCTGAACAGGGAAGCCCCCTTGGAAAGCTGATGTAGCTCTCCTCTCTTCTCCAGGTAGCGAGACTTTGAGACGATTGGAAGAGCCTGCATGGGAACAAGTCTGAGGGATTAGACAGAAACATCTTATGTAGAACAGTAATGTTTGATATTGGGTTGCATGTAAAATAGGTAATCATGTCAGTTCTATAATTCTTACATCTGCAATGTTCTACATGTTTCACATCAGTTAATACATGGCTAAGGCTTAAAGGACAATTTCCTATTATTTACCACTTGATGTTGAATGGTTCCTACCCTGAAAGTAGTCTATGGGAAACATTAATCTCTGGTTTAGTTTTCTAACTTCAGTAAACTTGATGCACAGAAAATAGTTGGGGCATATGAACTTTGTTAAATCTCCTTAATCCAAATGTATAGTTTATTTCTCATCTTATTTAGAGTTTTTGTACAACATGCCCACATGGCCTAATTGTTTAATTAGCTGACATTTGCAATGGCTTTTTTAAATAACATAACCACTGATTTTTATTTGTAGGGTTAGAAAACCATCTAAAAAAAGTGAAATTATCATTGATGTCCGAACCTAATTGGTCTGAGTATAAGGTGGATTTGTGACATGCACCTTGAGTTTTTGGAACTCCAGAGTATTGCTGACTTGTATGAGTTCTTCTATCTGCTTCATGCGGCCAACCTGGGTGTTGGACTCTTTGATTATCTAAAAGTGAGAAATAAAAAACCACACCATTATTTAATACTAATGTCATTATTAAGAAAAACATTTTGTTGAACAAGTAATAAAAACTGGTTTGACTTTATTTATCCCAATGTCCATCTGAAAATTCAGATACTCAAATATTTTGTTGTAAATAATTAACTGCTTACTAAGGATGGAGTTAAGAATTAGGTTCCAATTAAGGTTTGGGTAAGGGTTAACTTTCGGTTTAGGATGAGGGTTAAGGTGAGGTTTAGGATAAGGGTTGAGGTGAGGTTTAGGATAAGGGTTGAGGTGAGGTTTAGGATAAGGGTTGAGGTGAGGTTTAGGATAAGGGTTGAGGTGAGGTTTAGGATAAGGGTTGAGGTGAGGTTTAGGATAAGGGTTGAGGTGAGGTTTAGAATAAGGGTTAACTTTCGGTTTAGGATGAGGGTTAAGATGAGGTTTAGTAGATAGTTGAAATGTCACTGATAGTTAGTACAGCACTGACATATACCCTATGGTGAAACTCCAAATAAAAATATGCTCCAAAATGATAGGCCCCTGTATTCAATACCTTATGCACCCTCCCCTTGCAAGGATAATGACACTGGGCTTTTTCCATATGGTTTATTACTAGGGTGCTCAATACTTTTTAATCGAGTGACCCAGAGGTGGAGCTTAAATGGGTGCGCACCCAGTTTATTATCTTAAGGTTTATCTTACGGTTAAAAATGATATTGCAAACAAAATAAAAATGTGATTATGATTTTTTTGCAATATATTGTTCAGTTGACACTGAAGTGTTAAACATCTGTACTTGTTTTGTTATTCCATAATGCATTTGTATGATGACCAATATGTGACAGTGGGGCTGTAACCAGTGTTGCCAGATGCAGAGGTTTCCAGATTGTTGTATAGAAGAAATAGCGTTTGTTCAGTTTTTATGTGGAGTCCACAGGGTAATTGGGCATAATGTCAGTGATATATGGCAACCCTAGGTGTAACGTTGGAACTTGTCGGCTCATTTGCTAAAGAATTGAAATGTGGAAGATTGCTTGCTTAAGTAACAAAACATAAAAATGGAACCACTCTGAGAAAAAAATATATAGTGATATGTGCCCTTGAGAAACGTATTTTTGTAAAGTTGTTGAGCAGCAAGATGCATGAGAAGATGGATAGATTTGACTTTACAATGAAGGGAGCAGCTAGTTATGATCCAGGTACAACAGCAGCTTGCACCAAAGTTTTGTAACTGCAGGTAGGTTTTGTTGTAGCATAATAATAATTGTCTGTTCATCATTTACAAGATTTTAGTGGTGGAGTGGGGGGGGGGGGGGGGGTCTCCACGGCTTGGTTCGCAGCCATGTGAGAGAAAGATAAGCTCCGCCCCTGGAGTGACCCCCAGCCTAGCCTTTAGTCAATCATTTGATCTCTCTTATAGCTAACTTTGTTGGTTTGGGTCCTACAGTGCCCCTTAGAGATCATGGTAAAAAAAAAAAATAGCCTGACTAATCCGTTCCTTTTTTTGAAAAGATGAAGGATTGTCCTGGAACCATGGGGGTCCTGTGTGAAAATATATGCAATTATGCAAATGTATGCACTTACTACAGGAAGTTGCTCTTTCACAATTATGGTAATTAATAATACTTTAACAATTACATCGTTTGACTTACATATTTTTATTATAATAACCCCTCCCCACACGGGCTGTTCCACTTGAGATTCCCAGGCCGACATTCTACCCTAGTCCTCATTTTGTTTAGCCAATATCGCATACTACAGTATATACTTTTAAATGGGTATAAGGATTCCTTTTTTAGGGCAAATTCACCACTGCTGTACAACATTTTGTGTCTAATTTTACCATAGCACCACCACCTGATGTGAAAGTGAGGTATAAACATAAAACAAAAATCACAATACTGCATTAAAATATATATTTTAATGGAGATGTTTATCAAGTGTGGCAATCATTTGTGTATCAAATTGGGGTTGATGTGATGTGGTTGTTACCTCAGACACTGAAGCCAAAGCTCTAGAAGCAGTGTTCTCCTCCTCGGTTCCCTGCTTTGTCCTCTTCAGGATGTTCTGTGTGGAAACGCGGACTTAGGCACCCAACGACATAATTAAGACAAACAATAGGGAGCTGTGACCTGGAGATGTGACTTAGAGATGCAACAAGTGTCTGACCTGTAGGAGGATCTTGAGACGTGTAATCCTCTGGAAAGGGACGAGCAGAAAAGAGGAGAAAGGGAGACGGCGACACAGAGGAGACTCCTCCAACCTCCGCATGACCAACATGAACGGCTTGTTGCATTGGCTGCAAGGCGGACAGTTTCATGAGTCAGGCTCACCACATGGAACTCAGTTTGGAAGTCAATGCAATGTGAAAAAGATGGAACTAAGACTGCATAGCACATTTTATCAGCAACAACTATGGTGACAATTTTCACAAAAGAGCCTGCACAGCCAACAATTAAACTTGATTATTATTATTATTAATATTATTACTTACACATAGTAAATAAGCAAGGCCTTCTCTGAAAAATACATTTTCTGGATGGCAGCATACAGTGGGGAGAATAAGTATTTGATACACTGCCAATTTTGCAGGTTTTCCCACTTACAAATCATGTAGAAGTCTGTAATTTTTATCATAAGTACTCATCAACTGTAAACTGTAAATAAAAATCCATAAAATGACATTGTATTACTTTTAAGTAATTAATTTGCATTTTATTGCATGACATTAGTATTTGATACATTAGAAAAGCAGAACTTAATATTTGGTACCGAAACGGCGAGTGGAGTTTAGACCAAAAAGCTCTATTTTTGTTTCATCAGACCACATGACCTTCTCCCATTCTTCCTCTGGATCATCCAGATGGTCATTGGCAAACTTCAGACGGGCCTGGACATGCGCTGGCTTGAGCAGGGGGACCTTGCGTGCGCTGCATGATTTTAATCCATGACAGTGTAGTGTGTTACTAATGGTTTTCTTTGAGTCTGTGGTCCCAGCTCTCTTCAGGTCATTGACCAGGTCCTGCCGTGTAGTTCTGGGCTGAGCCCTCACCTTCCTCATGATCATTGATGCCCCACGAGGTGAGATCTTGCATGGAGCCCCAGACCAAGGGAGATTGACCGTCATCTTGAACTTCTTCCAATTTCTAATAATTGCGCCAACAGTTGTTGCTTTTTCACCAAGCTGCTTGCGTATTGTCCTGTAGCCCATCCCAGCCTTGTACAAGTCTACAATTTTATCCCTGATGTCTTTACACAGCTATCTGGTCTTGGCCATTGTGGAGATGTTGGAGTCTGTTTGATTGAGTGTGTGGACAGGTGTCTTTTATACAGGTAACGAGATCAAACAGGTGCAGTTAATACAGGTAATGAAGGGCTTCTTAAAGAAAAACTAACAGGTCTGTGAGAGACGGAATTCTTACTGGTTGGTAGGTTATCAAATACTTATGCAAATTAATTATTTAAAAATCATACAATGTGATTTTCTGGATTTTAGATTCCATCTCTCACAGTTGAAGAGTACCTATGATAGAAATTACAGACCTCTACATGCTTTGTAAGTAGGAAAAACTGCAAAATCGGCAGTGTATCAAATACATGTTCTCCCCACTGTATGTACTACAAAGTATAAATACTTACATGAGAGAGCTATAGGCCTTCTCTTGGTAAGTCTGGTTACGGATGTAATCAGTGTAGACAGAGAAGTGATGTAGGGCATATTGGTGGATAATGTCACAAACATCAGTTATGAGAATGTTCTCATCGATCCTGTTGAGAAGATCCTTCAAGAACCTGTGAGAATGTTTTTAGAATAAACAGTGTTTCTAATACCACCCTGTTTCCAAAAAAGTGAAGATGATGCGTAAAATGCAAATAAAAACTGAGTGCAAATCCTTTAACCCTATATTTAATTGAAAATAGTACCAAAACCATGTTTACCACTGTGTGGCATTCACCTCTTCTTATAATAATACTCTATAAGTATTTGGGAACTAATGACACCAATTGCTGTAGTTCTGAAAGTGAAATGTATTCCCATTCTTGCTTGATATAGGATTTCAGCTGCTCAACAGTTCAAGGTCTCCTTTGTCATATTTTTCGTTTCGTAATGGGAAAAATGTTTTCAATGGGTGACAGGTCTGGACAGCAGGCAGGTCTGGACAGTTTAGCACCCATATTATTTTACTACAGAGCCATGCTGTTGTAATACGTGCAGAATGTGGTTTGGGATTTTCTTGCGGAAATAAGCAAGGCCTTCCATGAAAAATATGTAGTCTGGATGGCAGCATATGTCGCTCCAAAACCTGTATATATTGTTCACCATAAATGGTGCCTTCCATTCCATGTGCACAAATGCACTCCCATACCATCATGAATGCTAGCTTTTGAACTGTGAGCTGGTAACAATCCGGATGGTCCCTCTCCTCTTTAGTCCAGAGGATTCGGTGTTCATGATTCCAAAAAATAATTTCACATTTCAAGTTGCCAGACCACAGGACAATTTTCCACTTTGCCTCAATCCATCTTAAATGAGCTCGGGCCCAGAGAAGGCATCAGCATTTCTGAATCTTGTTAATATATGGTTTCTTATTTGCATGGTCGAGTTTTAACTTTTAAGTTTAAGTTAGTTTTAAGATAATGAAATCTCCAAACTCTTTGCAATTTTATGTTGAGAAAAGTTTTTTCTTCACTATTTGCCTGCAGTCTTTCACAGAGTGTTGAACCCCTCCCCGTCTTTACTTCTGAAAAACTCATCCGCACTGGGAAGATCTTATTATACCCAATCATGGGGAACTTTTGCTAATTAACATAATTAGTTGTGTGATATTCCAGCATTTTTTTTTAGCATTACACAACTTTTCCAGTCTTTTGTTGCCCCTGTCTCAGCTTTATTGAAAAGTGATGCCGGCATCAAATTCAAAGTGGGCATATATTTTTCAAGTAACAATAAAATATTTTAGTTTCAACATTTGGTATGTTGTCTTTGTATTCTTTTCTATTGAATATAGGGTTTAAATTATTTGCACATCATTCTATTCTGTTAAACTTTACATTTTACATTTCTGGGAAACAGGGTTGTACAATAAGGTTAATTGAAGCTGTTTCTCATCTATTCTGTCTCCATCCTCTCTGTCTCTCCACTCCCTCCATCACACCCTCCATCCACTTCTTCCATCTGTCTGTCCATTTGCTGGACCACATTTACCTCTGGCTGACCTCGTATACGTGGACTATGTTTGAGTAGAGTGTCTTCTTGTCGTGGATCACCAGTGTTTCGTCAAGTTCCCGACACATTAGGAAGTGATTGATGAGAACTTCCAGCGAGTGGATGTACGAGGCTTCCGATGTCAACACCTCAAACATGCTCTGCCACAAAAACACACAAATAAAATGTGAAAGGAAATGTTTCTGATAGAAATTGGTTATGACACTGCCTCAAGATAAGCTTTAAAATCCTGCTTGCGGTTTAGCCCAGGCTTCCCTTGGAGGGCAGTGCAGTTGACGAACACATGATGGGCCTTGCCTCATCATGCTGTAGCAATTCCTTGTGGCTGCTATGGTGCAATTAATGTGAAGAATTACACTTGCGATTGAGAACAGACAGGAAGATAACAGTTTCTGGTTCCCACTCAAGGATTCTATTTTTTCCCCCAGAGAAACTTTCTATTTTGGATCTGTTTAGTTATGTTTCCTGGCTAAGTGCACCCCATAACACACATTTTACACTCATCCATGCACCTCTGTAACACTCCTCATATGCTTACATACCTTAGTTTATGTTTCTTTGTTTTGATCTTTGTTAGTGTTTTAATAAATGACTTTGTTATTCCTTAAACATCCATGTGTGAATGCCCTTGTTTGTCACAGTCTACGAGCCGGGTTGTGACAAGACTTTCTGCTGGAGGGGAAGTGTAGCGGGTTAAGAAACAGAACGGCTTCGGATGTGCTTCAGACTAAACATATCTCAACATTGACTGTCCTGAGTCCACTGGAAGTTGTATTGACAAGGCAGGGCCTTAATCCCAAATTCGATATCACAAACTGGGTGACACATTTCTGGCATAATCCCCTTCATATGAATCGCCCATCCCATCCTCCATTTTACCTCTTGTCTCTGCAGCTCCTGTGGACTGAGACTCTCCAATATCCCACTGTCTCTGACCACCGGCAGATCCTGCCACAGCATGACCTCATTGGATTAGAAGAACAGAAAACATAAGCATCAAATACACACCAGATATAAGTGCTAGACTAATGAATTGTTATAGATTGCTGCTTCCATGCACCCGTTGAGCTTGGTTTTACAGAAGAGGTTTTAGAGGTTCAGAGACTGACCTCAGTGGGGCCCTTCTCGGTCTTGGCGGAATGATCTTTACCCCCTAAGGAACCACCACTGCCCAGCCTCAAATGGAGGTCCACGGTGGCCCTGCTGGCACTGCGGCTGATGCTCTGGATCCGGATTGCTTCCTCTGTGGTTTTAGCCTGGTAGATCTGGTACAGAGGTTCTGGGCAGAGGGAGAAAGTCAGGAAGAAAAAAGTTAGGGGGGCAGAAGAGTGAGAAAGGGAGGAAGAGAGAAAGATAGGGAGATATACAATATAAATATGGACTCTAATATTGTCAAAGATTAAACAGAATATTTCCTCTTCACCATTTAATCTCCCGGCTTCCCAGTCTGAAGAGATTCTCCTAGGACTCTTTGTCCTGTCCTTTGGCCTGCGAAGATAGGAACAAAGGCTGTAACTCTCCCAAACGTTTGTCTTATGATAAAATATATAGGCATGAATGGTTCTGGAAGTCAGTAATTGCCAGTCATTATTCCCATACACATTTCAACAAATATTCAGGAACTTATGCTTCTAAATGCTAAATAGGTACAAAGATTGCAGGTGTGAACCATTAATTAAAAACACAACATTTTAAAGGGATATTCTATGCTTTGTAAAAGTATAGTTTCAAATTTTATAGATATAAAGATAATATAAGCCTTTCAAATGTATAGTTAAAACTCAATATGCATTATTGTAAGGTGACATTGGTTTTATTTTAAGTATTTTCAAGAAAGAAAAAAAAGAAAAAATATGTTGCTTGTCTAAGTTTTAATCCCCGGTGCTATAAAAGCTCCAAGTTTACACAGATGAAAGAAATGTCCTTAACAAGGACACCATTACCATGCCATTGGCCACCACATTTGCCATTCTCAACCCTTTTGCCTCAGTGCCCCTTGCCCCCTTGGTCAAATCTTCCCTGATTTTCTTTTGCAAAAATATTTTTTATAGTGTTTGATTTCATTTTGTTCATTAAAATGAAATAAACTGTTAATGGAAAAGCTGCTCATTCAAAGTGAGGACTGCTGCTGGCTTTGTAAAATAATCTGGTCAATTTGTGGAGTGATCTTTGACAAGGCAACAATGCATGTCATCCTCAATGGTTAATCTGACTCTGCATTTAGTTTGCATTCACCTTGCTATAGTTGTATTTCAATGTAAAATACAAACGGAACTAAATGTCAATGTACCATTTGTAATTATTTAATATTGGAGAACTGGTCAGGGGCCTTTTTTAAGGCACTCAATACAGAAATAGTAAGTTTACAAAACAATCATATAAATGTTTTTTCTCCATACAGTAAGTAGAAAAGTTAATTAAACAGTATTGTTTTTGAAAGACTTGTTTATCACAGACATTTTTGTACACATTTAAAAGCACTACAACAAGCAACAATGTTATTGAAATGTGTGTGGTAAAACTGGTGTCCATTTTACTACCTGAACCATTATTTTGGCATGATCGGGTAAAACGTGTGAGTCCTATATGGTAATATGACTGAGATGAGAAATGACAGAGGAGTGAATACATGAATTATGTTTATGATTCATTTTGAGGGTTGCCACTGGCAGAACAGACTTACTCCTCTTCTTTCTCCTTGACTGCATAAACCCAGTAATCCCCGGCATCAGTGTCTGGGAAAGGAACAGAAATTATTCATCTTTTTTTTTTTTACTGAATGCTTATTGGCTGTGGTATAAGCCATTTACGACTGGTGTGGAAGAATGTATACATAACAGACAAACCCTTAAACATGATTTATAGTTTGTATACCACACCGTGTGTTAAAGTGGCACACTGGTGCACAACACGACAACATTAACACACAACACGACAACATTAGCACACAACACGACAACATTAGCACACAACACGACAACATTAACACTCAACACCACAACATTAACACACAACACGACAACATTAACACCCAACACAACAACATTAGCACACAACACGACAACATTAGCACACAACACGACAACATTAATACTCAACACCACAACATTAACACTCAACATGACAACATTAACACTCAACACAACAACATTAGTTATTGTGTAGCTCACAGCACTTTGTCTCACAGCCAAACATTAACAACATTAACACTCAACACGACAACATTAGCACACAACACGACAACATTAACACTCAACACGACAACATTAAAACACAACACGACAACATTAACACTCAACACGACAACATTAGCACACAACACGACAACATTAGCACACAACACGACAACATTAACACTCAACACCACAACATTAAAACTCAACACCACAACATTAACACACAACACGACAACATTAACACACAACACGACAACATTAACACCCAACACGACAACATTAGCACACAACATGACAAAATTAGCACACAACACGACAACATTAACACTCAACATGACAACATTAACACTCAACACCACAACATTAACACTCAACACGACAACATTAACACACAACACGACAACATTAACACTCAACACGACAACATTAGCACGCAACACGACAACATTAACACTCAACACGACAACATTAGCACGCAACACGACAACATTAGCACACAACACGACAACATTAACACTCAACACCACAACATTAACACACAACACGACAACATTAACACTCAACACGACAACATTAGCACGCAACACAACAACATTAACACTCAACACCACAACATTAACACTCAACACGACAACATTAACACTCAACACGACAACATTAGCACGCAACACAACAACATTAACACTCAACACCACAACATTAACACTCAACACGACAACATTAACACTCAACACAACAAAATTAGTTGTTGTGTAGCTCACAGCACTTTGTCTCACAGCCAAACATTAACAACATTAACACTCAACACGACAACATTAGCACACAACACGACAACATTAACACTCAACACGACAACATTAAAACACAACACGACAACATTAACACTCAACACGACAACATTAGCACACAACACGACAACATTAGCACACAACACCACAACATTAACACTCAACACCACAACATTAAAACTCAACACCACAACATTAACACACAACACGACAACATTAACACACAACACGACAACATTAACACCCAACACGACAACATTAGCACACAACATGACAAAATTAGCACACAACACGACAACATTAACACTCAACATGACAACATTAACACTCAACACCACAACATTAACACTCAACACGACAACATTAACACACAACACGACAACATTAACACTCAACACGACAACATTAGCACGCAACACGACAACATTAGCACACAACCCGACAACATTAACACTCAACACGACAACATTAACACTCAACACGACAACATTAGCACACAACACAACAACATTAGTTGTCGTGTAGCTCACAGCACTTTGGCTCACAGCCAAAGTGCTCCAGACCACTAGGGGCAGTGCCAAGTGGAATTAGTTGGGTTTCCAACAAAATATACATTTAACCTAATACCGGGGGACTAACTTTGGGTGCGACAGCTTCATGCTGGCAACATTAGAGATTCCGTAGAAACAACAAGACATCCGGTTTTCGGATTTTGCCTTCAAAATGAATATCTGCGGGAAATTAATTAATCAAAAATTCTATATTCTTTCCTTAGTGTATATTGTAAAGATATAGATAATAAAAGGAATATCTACATATTACAAAGAAAAATTATGTTTAAATAGTACTTCACAAAGGGTGAATAATAATCTAAGGGGGAGCACACTGAGAAATGGAGAGGGTGTGAACTATTGTAAAAATGTCTTATTTTAAAAATGTATTAGATTTTGAGAGAATCCTTGATGATTATTTTGCGGTTGATAATTAGTTACACAGCTCCAGAAAAAATTAAGAGACCACAGCACCTTTTTCTTTCCTTTCCAAAAAAGTTGAAAAGGAAAGTTTTGATTGAAGAACAGAAGCGTTCAATTTGCAGTGGACTCTTAATTTTAACCCTTCTGTTCCTCACTCAAAACCTTCCGTTTCGACTTTTTTGGAAAGGAAAGAAAAAGGTGCAGTGGCCTCTCTTAATTTTTTCTGGAGCTGTATTTGGGCTTGTTGTGCAAAATACAGCAACAGTATACTTTCCACCTTTCCCCCCATTGCAACACATTATAATATACTGTACACAAGATATATATTGCATCATAGGCAAAAATTATTCCATACCCTGCAGTGAATGTCTTGTAGGAAATGTTCAGAAGAGTGTCAACTAACCAAATAAAATGAGTTTTTGATGGGAACTGTGTGCTACATCCAGCAACACAATACGTATTTGAAATAGTTGCCGGCATTTAACTCTGTCCATACCACTGGCCACAATGTAACTCGGTGGATATGAAATACATATTGCCCTATACAGAAAAAAAATAATCTATACGCTGCAGTGAATGTATTGTAGGAAATGTTCAGACGTGTCTGTAGATTCAACGTATGCTGGAAAATCTAAATGCCAGCAACAATTGCAAATACACAGTGCCCCTTGATTTTTATCCACTCTCCTGAACATTTCCTACAATACATTCACTGTGGTGTATAGAATTGTTTTTTTGTATAGGGAAATGTATATTTAATATCCATTGAGTTACGTTGTGGCCAATGGAAAGGTTGGAGTAAACTGCCAGCAACAACTGTAAATACACAGTGCCCCTTGATTTTTTTGCATATAGTCTCTCTATAGAGTCTCCTGAACATTTCCTACAGCACATTCACTGCAGCATATAGCACAGTTTTTTCTGTATGAGTCAATATTTATTTCATATCCATTAAGTTACATTGTGTCCAATGGTAATGGGTAGAGTAAATTGCTACCAACAATTGCAAATACACAGAGCCCCTTGATTTCTTTACATGTAGTCACTCTATAGTCTCCTGAACATTTCCTACAATACATTTTTACAATATACAGTAAGCAAAGTGGCAAAATAGATTAAATTAATATTATTAATATCGCGTTTTATGGACTTTTATTTTGAAGACAAAATCCGAAAACCGGAAATCTTATTGTTGCTACGGAATCTCTAATGATGCCAGCGTGACGATACTGGTTTTGCATAGCATAATACATAAAATTACTGTACTTTTCAGAATATTAACAAACAAATCTATCTGAAATAGTTTTCAATAATTTATTAATTTAAGAGTACAAAATGGCTATGGTCTAATGTAGAAAGATACAGGATAGTACTTTAAATACAGTGCAAATGTATATTTCCAAAGATGACAATTAACTGTGGTTTTAAATTATAAATACATGTATGTATTGTATATACATGTAAATAGTATTTAATTTCATTGTAGAAAACTTTTAGTAACAATACGCTAAATGGAGCAAGCTACCTCACTGAATTTGCTATGCTAACAGCAGCATTGTAATCGAAGGACGGAAATAAAAATGCTACTAACAAGGCTACTTTTTTCGTGGACAAAGGCTACCCAACATCGCCATCTGCTGATTATATAATTACGTTTTTTCAACGAAACGCGTTTTTTCAGCATGTGTAACATGCTGCAGCAAGCTAGCTGAGAACGTTATAATAAAAAATATATATATATAATAATTCTGAGACTGTAAAGTTACGTAGCCCACAGCTAAGGTCAGGCTGGATTAGCTTTCTTGTTCATTGATTAAAAACATGGTATGTACGGTTAAGTATGTTATCATACATTTCTACACTACTGCTGATGCATTAACGTTTCCCACCTCCTTTGTATCGTTCATCCTTTTTCTGGACCGAATTACTGCACCACAAAATACCACCATAACTATTGTTAAGTGGCTTGACTTGGTCCTAAGTAAGATGAAAGAGCTATTGAGACGTCAGTATGTCCCATCTATGTTTTATATCTATGGTGCATAAGGCCTATTTAAAAATAATCCTAAGAACGCGATTTAAATTTACCAATGTAATTTTATTTTATTGTAATGTAATTATAATCTTAGTTGAGTGACTTCACTTGATTTATCGAACAAAGGTAAAACACAAAAAAGACCCCTTTGAACTGCCCCTAGTGGTCTGGAGCACTTACGTTGTTAGCAACTTGAAATGCAGTGTTTCTCCAAATGTTGTGTTTTGGGCTAATGCTGTTGTGGTGTAAACCAAAGTTGTTGTGTTGTGGGTTAATTTTGTAGTGTTATGACTAGTTGATTGTTTTCTGAAATGTAGCGATTTTATAAATGTTTTATTTTATTTAAGGGTGTTGTGTTTTCAACTTTTATTTGCATCGCTAATGTTGTTGTGTTTCAATTGTGTTAATGTTGTTGTGTTGTGTGTTAATGTTGTTGTGATTTCAACATTTGCATCGCTAATGTTGTTGTGTTGTGCAGTCGTGGGCCACCGTAGTACATACCTTTTTGCTTAATTACTTTATATAAACCACGATTGATTAATTGCAGAATGCTGCATTTTCCCCCACCCAAGAAAAAAACACCTTATCAAATCAATCATAGATTCAATTGTGTTTTGTCCCTCAACCCACCTGTGGGTGAGCACCGGCTGAGGCAGGAAGCTCCACTGGTATCAGGGTTGGGTAGAAAAGACTTTATAGGAGTCTGAGGGCGGGGTGGAGGAGGGCGGAGTGGGATGGGGCTGGGGAAACGTTGGAGATTGGATGAAACAGGAATTGGAGGTAGAGGCCGAAGGATTGGTTGGTGGGGGTTGTTTAGGGAGGGAGGAGTTCGAGTTGGTCCCTTGTCTGACCCCAAAATGGAGTTTAAGTGGTCAGAGACAGAGGGAGTTGACTTGCTTTGGAGGTGAACATTCTGAGGTGAGGAATTCTGTGTCTTCTGTCTCAGATGTTGCTTTGGGTGTGGTGGTGTGGGCGGTGCCTCTCTGTCAGGGGCAGACAGAACCTCGTATGTAACATCCCCCTCATGCCCAGGGTGTTTTTGAGGGCTGCTGGTCTCCTTGGCGGGCAAGGTGCGCTGGTGTGATTTGGGCTTTTTTAAGCAGGGCTTTGTCTGAGGCTGCAATGCTGTGTTCGATCCGGCCTTTGAGGCCACGGTGAAGTCTATGTCGGTTGATACAAAATGCTGTGACGGGATGGCTCTCTGGCTGACCTTGTGCACTCTGACCTCTTTGAGCTTACTGAACGCAGCTGCTTTCACTCTCTGCCAACCTGCGTGACCATTGCTTGGTTGTCCTTCCATACCTAATGATCTGCACACATTTTCCTCTCTCTTCTGGTGTTCAATGTCTTGTCCCCCCCCCCCTTCATCCGCTATCACTTCTACGTAATAATTTTCCTCTTCTTTTTCTCCCTCTTTCACCTCTCTTTTCAGTTGTTCTTTTGCCCATTTAGTTTGTATTTTGCCCTCGTCCACCTCTTGCTCTAGAGGAACCCAGACCAGCTTCATGCCAGGTCTCGTCAAGTAACAGATGCACTGGCAGCAGTGTGCTCCGTTTCTGTGGTGACAACCAGGGAGCATTGTCGTGTATGGGCTTTGGCTACTTTCCATGGTAGAAAACATAGGCGCTTCATCCACCTCACTACCATCAGGAGCTGGAAGAAAATGTGTGACATTGTCTACATGTGAAACAGACTAGTGTCTGTTTATATAGAGACTAAACATGAACAGAAAACCTGCCCACAGTGGTTTCAGGTTCTTAGAAGTGACGTTTTTTTTTATGTCTCTATTCCTCATAGACATACAGTAAATAACCCCAATGAAATTTTACATTATTTTCTGTTCCTTCACAAGATTCCACTAACCTGTTTTCCTCTAACGGTTGATCAGGAAGTAACACTCTTTGGTACCACTTTATTTTGAGAGTCCCAAAAGTGTGCCTGTGTATGCTCTACATATTACCTACTGACTATCTGTAACATTTTAACTAATTAATTATCTTTAGTTAACCCAAACCTGTATCTATATCTTAACCCAAAGCTTCATTCTATCCCTAAACTTAAACCTTCCTCTAAACTTAATTCTGAACCTAACCTTTGCAAGCAGTTGTTTATCAACCGATAGTTTTTTTTAAGTTTGCTGATAGTATTACTATCTATAGAACATCTACAGATGGAAATTGTGACTCTCAAAATAAAGTGTTACCCACTCTTTTCTAATCATCAATTTTAAGGGGGTCTTACTTTTGCGGGCCATTGACTTAGCTTACCGGATCGTCTTCCTGGTCCAGGTATTCCGAGGGTACCATGGCAGTGGTCTTTCTTTGGCTCCATGGGCGAGGCATCTCTCTGTGCTGTATACTTATGCTGTGTCTGGCGGCACCAACATGGTTTTCTCAACGGTACCGGAGGTGGTGTTGGGTCTACCTGCTGCTTTCTCTCTGCCTCTGTCTGCCCCACCAACCCCCGTCCTCCCCATTTAAACCCTGACTCTAGTCCTGTCCCTAAACCTGTTTTGCTCATAACATCCTGATTGCTGAACCGATGGACAATGTCCTTCACCTTTCCCTCCGGGTTTTGATCATGCTTTCTTCCTTGGCTTCTGTCATCTGATGGCTGTTGGTTGTGATACAGGTTTGCTGTGTTGGGATCCTTGGTAATGTTTTGCCCCAAGGCTTTGTGAATTAAAGGCTTTGGGGGTATGACAGGTCGGGGTCGAAATCTTGATTCCATTAAGGACATCGACATAAGTCAAATTAAAATGTTCTTTCAATGTTCCGGTACTTGTTCTTATTAGCTCCTAGCAGAGCATACAGAGCATAAAGACTCTGTTATTCTTTTTTAGGTTTTTGCGATTCTAGATCAGAAAGGAAACAGCACCAAATATCACCAAAAAAGGGTTGATAATATTAGCACTACCTTTAAAGATGAAAGAATACAGGAGAACATTGTCCCTTTCATAGAACAATTCTTCAGCAGACAGGTACACCCAAAACAACTTTACATTCTGTAAACTTTTTCAGTGTGTGAAGTTGAACCATGAAGTTGAATCGGGAAGTCAGAATTGGTTGAATATATTTTGTAGATATTATTAATATTTACATACCACGATCATGATGTCTCCTGCATGAAGTCCTCTGTTTGACTACAAGCAGTGTCGAAGGGAATGCACTACTTTACTTTCACAGTTGGCCAGAGAAGGGGCCACTTCTGCATTTTGTCTTTTGTTAGTTACTCAGTGCTACCTATGTTGTGAGGGATGTCCTTAATAATCCTTTATGTTTGTTTCACTTTTGTATGCTGTTAATTCGAGGTATGGGTATATTGTGTCAAACAGGATGTGTTTTCTTGCTACAAGCTGTACTGCGTTTGCCTATCACTTTTAATTGTCTCAAAACTCTGAATGTAACACAATGTTACTTTTAAAGCAGTTTTTTGTATTTTCAGTAATGTTGTTGCTATGGTGGCTGGGGTTTTCCAGCAGTCTGAGGTTCTGCCTCCAGTGGATATGAACTGATGCATCATGGGTTTCAAACTGGGCCAAAGCTCTTTATTAAGCAAAAGCTGTCCTCTATTTTTCATATCATCATATCTATAAACTGTGAAAATGCCTGAAAAAATACTTCTTTGGATTTATTTATTATTATATTATAGTGACACCTTTCTTAACTTTAGTTTTCTGTACAACATTATTCATGTCATTTAATTTATACCATGTGTTTCATGACAATCAAGGAGAACTTGGTATCGTTAATTGTTGGCTGAGATGTTTGATAGGATAAGACATCCTGTAGTAGAGTTTAATCAGTGGGGGTTTGAGGAAGGTGTAAAAGCAGGAAGTATGGAAATGGTTTAAAGGGTGTGGAACTACTTCAACACTCATTTCAATTGAATGTTTCAAAGAGGAAAATTTGTAGTAAATTACTTCAGAAAAGGGCTCCAGTATTTCTCTGTCTATGTACACTAGCGTTAAAAGGTTTGGGGTCATTTAGAAATGTCCTTGTTTTTGAAAAGAAAAGCAATTTTTTGTCCATTAAAATATCATCACATTGATCAGCAATGTAGTGCAGACATTGTTAATGTTGTGTATGACTTTTGTAGCTGGAAATGGTTGATTCTTAATGGAATATCTACATAGGTGTACAGAGGTCCATTATCAGAAGCAATCACTCCTGTGTTTCAATGTTTTTGATAATCCCTTTTGCAATTATGTTAGCATAGCAAAACTGATAGTTGAGTAACTGCGGAATCAGCAATTTAAGTTTGATTACAGGCTCAAAATGGCCAGAAACAAATTACTTTCTTCTGAAATTTGTCAGTCCATTCTTGTACTGAGGAATTTAGGTTATTCCATGCGAGAAATTCCCAAGAAACTGAAGATCTCGCACAAGACTGTGTACTCCTCCTTTCACAGAACAGCGCAAACTAGCACCAACCAGAAGAGAGAGTTGTGGGAGGTCCCGGTGCACCACTGAGCAACAGGACAAATACATTAGTATCTAGTGTGAGAAACAGATGCCTCACAGGGCCTCAACTGGCAGCATCATTAAATAGTACCCGCAAAATACCAGTGTCAATGTCGACAGTTATGAGGTGACTGATCTTCTATGCAGAGTTGCAAAGAAAAAGACATATCTCAGAAGGGCCAGTAGAATGGAATGATTAAATGGGCAAAAATATACAGACACTGGACAGAGAAAGATTGGAAAAAAGTGTTATGGACAGACAAATCTAAATTTGAATTTGTTAGATGCAGACCAAATAAAATTATGCTGGAGGAGCATATGGTGGAGGCAATGTAATGGCCTGGGTGTGCTTTGGTGGTGGTAAAATGTGAGATTTGTACAGAGTAAAAGGGACATTGAAGAAAGAAGAATGCCACTTAATTTTACAATGTCATGCCATGCCCTGTGGACAGCGCTTGATTGGAGCAAATTTCATCCTACAGCAGGACAATGACCCAAACCACAGCTCAAACTATGCAAGAACTATTGAGGAAAGAAGTAATCAGCTGATATTCTGTCTGTAACGTAGTTGCCAGCACAGTCACTGGATCTCACACCTATTGAGCTGTTGTGGGAACAGCTTGACCATATGCAGGGCTTGACATTGGCACCCAAAAGATCCTGGAGGGGGCCTGGGAATATGCCCATCCAGTCTACATGTGTTTTGTGGATTTGGAGAAGGCATATGACCGGGTCCCCCGGGAGATACTGTGGGAGGTGCTGCGGGAGTATGGGGTGAGGAGGTCCCTTTTGAGGGCTATCCAATCCTTGTATGTCCAACGTGAGAGCTGTGTTCGGGTTCTCGATAGTAAGTCGGACTCGTTCCAGGTGGTGGTTGGCCTCCGCCAGGGCTGCCCTTTGTCACCAATCCTGTTTGTAACTTTTATGGACAGGATATTGAGGCGTAGTCGGGGTGGAGAGGGGTTGCAGTTCGGTGGGCTGGGGATCTCATCGCTGCTTTTTGCGGATCAATCAATCAATCAATCAAATTTATTTATAAAGCCCTTTTCACAACAGCAATTGTCACAAAGTGCTTTACAGGGACACCCGGCCTTAAACCCCAAGGAGCAAACAACAGTAGTGTTGGATTTCAGTGGCTAGGAAAAACTCCTTAAGAACGCTGAATTGTAGGAATAAACCTAGAGAGGACCCAGGCTCAGAGGGGTGACCAGTCCTCTTCTGGCTGTGCCGGGTGAGATATTAAGAGTCCAATTAGAATAATAAATACATTTCTCTGGGCTAAATCCAGAGTCTATTTGATTCTAGACTAGGTCAAAAGTATGACCAGGTGGACAAGGACAGGGACAGCAACTGGCCCCCCAAACCAGGTACTCCGCAGTTGTGGACCAGGACCTCATCTCCTCCTAAAATGTAAAACTGGAGGAGACTGAGAAAAGTTAAGTGCATTCCTCACATTCCAGCACAATAATATAGCAGCGTAACACTTTATAACTGAGACGGGGGGGGTCCGGCGACACTGTGGCCCTACCCGGGGGAGGCCCCGGACAGGGCCCAACAGGCAGGAAATCAATCGACCCACATTGCCAGGCATCAACAAAAGGGACACCCACCAACCGCAACCCCCCTGAAAGAGGGCAGAGTATTGCCAGCAGCGTACAGCCCAACAGAGAGACAACAACAAGCCAGTGACTCTTCCCCCGAAAGGCATTGGAGGGAGGGCATCCCAGTGACGAGAGTCCATCTGGCAAGACAGCAAGGGTGGACAGTATCAAGCCTACTGGTCACCTTCACGCTCCCGGGCCAGGCTACACCTAATCATAAACCGTGCTGTAGAGATGAGTTTTTAGTAGACCGCCTCAGTGTGTTGGAATGGTAAAACATGATTTTGAGCGGGAGAATAGCCGTACTGTCAATGAAATCTGGCAACCTTGCATACAGGACCACAAAGGTCCTGACATCGCGGAGATTAGTAACGTCAGAAATACAAGTGGGTCTTCTTTTACACCCAAGCATGTCAAAATATTTCAATAAAACATAACCTCAAATTACATCCAAGCCACATACATTTTTTTTTACTTTTCAGGTGACTTCTAGTACAGCCTACAATTACAGATTTATTCAAACAAAGATCGCGAGACAAATGAAGATGACTGAATAGGGAAAAGTTAATCAGATTAGGGTGTGTACTGTCACCAAAAACATTGGGCTACATATGCAACATACAGTGAAAAATCTATACAATTAACATATTTAAGTCACTACGAATATAAATATATAAACGTGAAGAAGACTTTGGATCAGCCACAGCAGCAGAGCCTAGTACAGATGAAGGAGGTCGAGAGACGAAGATTAACGATATGGCGTCAAGGCAAGGATGGAGGAAAAAATAACGTGACAAGGCTGTAATATATACAATTCTGTTTTGTTTTTATGCAAGTCTATATTAACAAGAATAAAGCATAACTAAGAAAATAGACAACAACAATATTGGCTGCTATATAGCAGATGAGTGATTTAATTTTTCTATTAATATAAATATATTTCTTATATATTTTGGTTGATATTAGGGAGGACATTAGCTGCTCACGTGGACATGGACAACAGGGCAGATTTAACACAAGGCAGATTTAATAGTTGTAAAGTGTGTAGCCACATATTATATAAAGTATTTTGGTAGAGTGCGAGGGTTGGGGTACCACCTTTGCCTAATTTTGAGCCAGGAAAACCCCTGTGTGTGTGTGTATATATGTGTGTGTGTGTGTGTATTGTGGCAAGCCCGGGGGTGTGGGCTTCCACGTCACCAGCACAATAACACAAGCCGGCACCAGGAGTACAGTTGAACACAGTTGGAAAGTTTATTAAGGACAATTCACAGCGTAGGAGGGGATTTTGCCACTACTTCACCGTCCACTGCTTCACGGTCCACACTCTGTTCTCATAGTCTTCTATCCACAGGGAGTCCACCAACAGGTCCTCATCCAAATCAGTTCGTTACACAGGGGGTTAGTCAGCCAGTCCAGGTCACACCAAGTAGTCACACAGTTCTATATTCTCGCCACTTCTCTCTTCACGCTGTCCCACCTTCTTCTATCCTCCCTCTCTCTCTCTCTCTCTCTCTCTCTAAAACCAGCTGCTTCCCTTTTACCCTCCAATACCTAATTACCCAATTAATCCCAGCCTGTCTGTGTTGGAAGAGGAAGTCCATATAAGGCTCGGGGGTGGAGCCTACGAGCCGCAAGATACCTTCCTTCAATTACCACTCCCCTCACCTCTCCTTGTAATCCGCCACAGTATATATATATATATATATATATATATATACAAACCCGATTCTAAAAAAGTTGGGACACTGTACAAATTGTGAGTAAAAAAGGAATGGAATAATTACAAATCTCATAAACTTATACTTTATTCACAATAGAATATAGATAACATATTGAATGTTGAAAGTGAGACATTTTGTAATGTCATGCCAAATATTGGCTCATTTTGGATTTCATGAGAGCTGCACATTCCAAAAAAGTTGTGAGAGGTAATAAGAGGCCGGAAAAGTTAAATGTACAGATAAGGAACAGCTGGAGGACCAATTTGCAACTTATTATGTCAGTTGGCAACATGATTGGGTATAAAAAGAGCCTCTCAGAATGGCAGTGTCTCTCAGAAGTCAAGATGGGCAGAGGATCACCAATTCCCCAATTGCTGCGACGAAAAATAGTGCTCATTTAAAATGGACTGTGGCAAAGTGGAAAATTGTTCTGTGTTCAGACTAATCAAAATTTGAAGTTGTCATGTCATGTCATCTTCTTCCGCTTATCCGGGGCCGGGTCGCGGGGGCAGCAGTCTAAGCAGGGATGCCCAGACTTCCCTCTCCCCAGACACTTCCTCTAGCTCTTCCGGGGGGACACCGAGGCGTTCCCAGGCCAGCCGGGAGACATAGTCCCTCCAGCGAGTCCTAGGTCTTCCCCGGGGTCTCCTCCCGGTGGGACGGGACCGGAACACCTTCCCAGGAAGGCGTTCCGGAGGCATCCGAAAAAGATGCCCAAGCCACCTCAGCTGACCCCTCTCGATGTGGAGGAGCAGCGGCTCTACTCTGAGCTCCTCCCGGGTGACCAAGCTTCTCACCCTATCTCTAAGGGATCGCCCGGCCACCCTGCGGAGAAAGCTCATTTCGGCCGCCTGTATCCGGGATCTTGTCCTTTCGGTCATGACCCAAAGCTCATGACCATAGGTGAGAGTAGGAACGTAGATTGACTGGTAAATCGAGAGCTTCGCCTTGCGGCTCAGCTCTTTCTTCACCACGACAGACCGATACATCGACTGCATTACTGCAGAATTTGAAGTTCATTTTGGAAAACTGGGACGCCATGTCACCCGGACTAAAGAGGACAAGGACAACCCAAGTTGTTATCAGCGCTCAGTTCAGAAGCCTGCATCTCTGATGGTATGGGGTTGCATGAGTGCATGTGGCATGGGCAGCCTACACATCTGGAAAGCCACCATCAATGCTGACAGTAATATCCAAGTTCTAGAACAACATATGCTCCCATCCAGGCGTCGTCTCTTTCAGGGAAGACCTTGCATTTTCCAACATGACAATGCCAGACCACATACTGCATCAATTACAAGTCATGGCTGCATAGAAGAAGGATCCGGGTACTGAAATGGCCAGCCTGCAGTCCAGATTTTTCACCCATAGAAAACATTTGGCGCATCATAAAGAGGAAGGTGCGACAAAGAAGACCTAAGACAGTTGAGCAACTAGAAGCCTGTATTAGACAAGAATGGAACAACATTCCTATTCATAAACTTGAGCAACTTGTCTCCTCAGTCCCCAGACGTTTGCAGTCTGTTATAAAAAGAAGAGGGGATGACCACACAGTGGTAAACATGGCCTTGTCCCAACTTTTTTGTGATGTGTTGAAATTTAAAATCAACTTATTTTTCCCTTAAAGTGATACATTTTCTCAGTTTAAACATTTGATATGTCATCTATGTTGTATTTTGAATAAAATATTGAAATTTGAAACTTCCACATCATTGCATTCTGTTTTTATTCACAATTGTACAGTGTCCCAACTTTTTTGGAATCGGGTTTGTACATACATGGTCCATTTGTGTTAGGCCTATTGACTTGCACGCCAGTGACCAACAGTGTGAACTAGACAGGCTACGATGTAGCACTGATAAACAAATAAAACATAATTTCCAAACAAAATGGTGACTAGTGAAAATGCTCAGTGGCTAGTAACTTTGGAAAACCACTAGCCACAATGGCTGGTGATACAAAAAGTGAATGTCAAGCGCTCACCGTATGGTATGTAAGAAGTGCCCATCAAGCCAATTCAACTTGTGGGAGGTCTTTCAGGAAGCATTGGGTGAAATCTATTCAGATTAACTAAACAAATTGACAACTAGAATGCCATTGGTCTGCAAAGCTGTAATGGCTGCAAATGGAGGATTCTTTGACGAAAGCAACATTAGAAGAAAATGTATTATTAAATAAAAATGTAATTAATTCTATCCTCAATGACCTCAATGATTTATTTTGCTATATTTCTTACTCAAACTTATTTCATGTCTGTTTTCATGGAAAACAAGTACATTTCTAAGTGACCCCAAGCTTTTGAATGGTTGTGTACATGCAGAAAAGGGTGTACATTGTGTGCATGCAAAAAAGTGTGTACACAATCAATGATATTTTCCCAGCATGTCATAATTTTTTGCAGACAAACGGCCGGGTCAAAGCCGTTGTGACAAACCATTGTGTCAAAACCTTGTACTCAGTGGTGCAGTTAAACTGATGTAGAGCTATACAAGGCTATTTACAGAAGTAAATGTGGTGTGCATGCTAGTTTTGAGGTATTCATATTTATGAAATAACAATGCGCTGTGTTAAAGATAGTGATGGCAGTGGTAATGAAGGTTTATGTAGGCTGGGTTATTTAGAGAACCTTCAAGGTAGTTTGTAAAGTATGTGTGGTGTTATAATAGTGAATAACAGTGGCTTTTTTCAGTAGGCTAGAAAAGCTACAATGTGTTTTATGTTTCAGTTGTAACTTGTTGTTCAGTTGGTTTGTGCCATTATTCAGCCATTAAATTGAATACAACATGTTTCATTAGATTTGTCTCCTGTGGCTTATCCAGTCTCATATAGTGAATCTCTTTGGACCCAGATGTGCAAGTAGAATGAGTTGTTTGTTCTGATGTCAGACTATTACAATGTTTCCTGTTCCTCACACTGTAAGATGTGTGCCTAATTAAACACACACTCTGTGATCATCAGTATGGCTCTTTGATTAGGTTAAAAAGGACTCAGGGACAGTGAGGGGTAAGTGCGTCCACTACTGATTGACAACATTGTACAAGTATCTTATTGGTTAACTATCAGATCACCACATCTTCTCCAGCCTTGGCGTCTGTGTTTATCAGTAGAGTGGCAGGCAGCAGAACTAACATTGCAATGGGGAAGACCTAACACCTACAAAGATAAGAACAGCTGGTAAGAACTGCTGCTTTCCTTCCTGTTGATAGGCTCTTACGTCATTTTCTGGATCCTGCTGCAATAGGAGATGGTGCACATCCATGTGTGGCTAGCCTTTGTGTTCCACACAGGAAAGCAGCATCTCTATATTTACTGTTCCCTTTTCTGCAAGTTCACGGGGTGTGTGTGCAAGAAGCCTGTCCCCATGGAAGGCTCCACAGGTTTCTGAGGTGAGCCTGGGAAGACTTGGGGTCTGCTAGAGAAATGTATTTAGACATTGTCTACTCTTTCACGAGAGTGTAAACTGGGATGACTGCCAGTAGTATCCTAGATAATTCCAATTAAATTAAATTTGTCACATGCTTTGTTAACAACAAGTACAGACAATCACTCAAATGCTTACTCAAGAATAAAACTGGCAAGTTCAAATTAAAATATTCAAAAGCTGCTCCAAATACATTTTATTGTCCCTTACCATTGTTTATGAATCTGCAACCTCAGTTGTTGTGAACAGTTTTGTTGGAATGTTGCTCCATTCTTCCCCTGGCCCAAGCCTCCCTCTTCCACCCAGAAGCCAGATGCTTCTTGCTAATTAGGATGGTAAGAACCCTGGGGCTAGGCTGCAGCAAGAGCACCTGGGTTTAAGATTGAGGCTTCTCCACGTCCAGTGTGCAAAGGACTCCCAGCCAATTCTTACACTTCTGTAACCATGTACCACAAATAAACAAAAACAAGTGAAATAATGACCATAATGATCACATTGTGCAGTCTCTGTAAATGTGGTGTATATAAAGTCTTGTCCAATGTTATTTTAGCAGCCTTTGGAGAAGTGTGCATTATATCCCACTAGATGGCGATGTCTCCTCAATAAAAAACATTGACTGCAGTTACTCAGAAGCAAACAGCAACACTAGCGCAGTTCAGTCTGAGGAATAAAGTGAAACAGTCAGAAATTCAACATATAACACATTGAACTAACAAAAAACTAATGATTCGGGCCGTTTGACAGAGAAACGATTGAATATGCCGTTAAATCTTGATGGAAATGTAAGCTGCCAGTCCACCGCCGGGGAGGCTACTTGACTTCAGAGCAAATATTGCGTACATTTATCATCTGTCATGACAGTTTGCAGCATGCAGGCCATGTGTAGACTTAATGGGTTTTTAATCTCACTCTTTGTTCCAGGCATTAAAAATGAACAATATAGGTGCCCTCCACCACCTGACTAATCAGCAGAGCCGAGAAAGGTAATTACGTGTACTAACAGTAAGGATGCTACCAACCCACTCATTCCTAATGGAGTATATGACAAGGTCAAAGTGTCACGTTTGTTAATAACTCCGGTACTGAACATGTAGGTGTATGTTTTCTGTCTGTCTGTCACACTGCGCCTGACAGCACACTTAGCAATGCCGTGACAATTCGCAGGCGAAACTAGACATCTGCTAAATTCTCCAGAATTTCAGAAATCACCTTGAAAACCTACCACCAGGGCATACAGTGAACTTTAAAACTGTCAAGTGGATGGATGGACTTTGCTGATAGCTATTTCCTTGAATAGGGTGTACTTACTACTACTAAGTTTGGTGGTTGTTCCACCTAGCTGCCCTAACTATAAGTCGCTCTGGTTGAAACGCTCAGCTAAAAGGTAAAATGCGAAAAGTAAATGGATGGCGAATCGATAAATAATGCAGGTTATGACTCAGCCTTTCCCAAACCGTAGCCCTAAACCAATTAGAATTTGTTTTGGATAGTCAGTCGGATTGTAACAATATACTATGCTGAAACGCACAGGATTAAACACATTCCTTACTGTAGTAATAAGTGAAACAGTATAAGCGTATAAACTAGGCAAATGCTTGTGTGATCATGTTTCTGTATGTGTGTTCTTTGGCAGTCAGTGAACCCAGCAGCTCAGCTGTTGCTGGGAGGTTTATGACCTCTGACCTCTATACGATTCATCACTGAACCTGAACCCGGGCAGGAGGATTCCTTACCATCACCTGTGTCCTGCAAGGCTACTGTTCACACTCACACACCCCATCACTTGACAGCATGTGTGCGTGGAATGATGGAATCCCTGCCTGACACACCAGTGGCATGTTCGCACGGCTCTGGAGTGACAATTAGGTGTCAATCAAGGGCCTAAACCAACCAGGCAGCTGCCCTGGTCCGGTCCGGAGGTGTCTGATGTCACCAGGCGTTGCTCTGAATCTGCCATGGCGTGTCCTCACAGGTCATCATCAGCCAAGGCCGCGGTTGGCCCAGGGGGAGGTCAAAGGTCTTCTGAGTGGTTCAATGGGATTAGCTCAAATGCCAGGCCTATCACATGCCTCTTTTCAGAATGTCAGTTGAGTTGTCTTAATTCCTCTCTCTTTGCTCATCAAACACACAGGAGGAGATGCAAAAGATCCTCAGATGTTTCAACGTGTTTTGTGAAGATAAGGGTAGAAATTTAGGAAGTAATATGTTGATTTACTCTTAGTGTTTAATAATGTAGCCAAATACAGCAATAAAGTTGTATATATTTAACTCACAACCTCAGACCATGTGTAATTTGAGAAATCAGGCTGCCATTACATTACAAACTTTCTTTGTTTCAATTCTTTCTAATGGCAGTCAGTTTTTTCCAAGGGAAACAACATATCTTATGGTGCCGCTGAAGGTGATGAGGTCAAGGGGAGTGATAAAAACATTGTCCACCAGTTTATTTGTCTTTCAGTAGAATCCACATACCATTCTGACATTCTGTTTTCTACTTTTGCATGTTGTGGAAACCTTGAGCTTGTCATTTTCCAGGTGTCATCTCACGCTATGGCCCCAGGAATAAGGACAGTTCACCCAAACGTCAACAGTGATGCTACATAAACACAGCCCCTGCAATTGTCAGACTTAGTACACATTTCATGAGGTGTGTGTGTAGTGTATTTGTTTACAGAGTGCGTGAAGGTCACTGACGTGGCATTTTGTAACTTGAGAGGCCTATCCTTTTCTATGGCAAGTTCTGGATATGAGGATACACACTAGTACACCGAAATGGGACCCACACACATAAACGCACTCTCCAGGAAAACATTCCAGTAATAGTTCAACCTGCGATCAAAACACAATGGGTATTGTGTACCCCATTTTGAAAGACCTAATCAGAGCATTGCTTCGTTTCCCGTGTTCGCCTCAAGCGTACAGGAAACTGTCACAATGGCTAATAAATTGCCCAGGGCGATCAATGGAAGGAGCCGTGGGGGCGGTGGGAGGGGACGTACTTGTTTATTTAGGAACAGGGCATTCCACACATATGAATAAACCGGTACAGAATATTGTCTAAAACAAATAAACACATGCACATGCCCACCCAAATGCATACACAAACCCAGGTATGCACGTATATGTACTTATTTGCTACGTACATGCTGCATAACTAAAATGTCACTTTGAGTAATGGTGGTGCTGCAACATATAGGGACGAAATACCAAAACATACAGCTCCAGAAAAAATTAAGAGACCACTGCACCTTTTTCTTTCCTTTCCAAAAAAGGCGAAAAGGAAGGTTTTGAGTGAGGAACAGAAGGGTTAAAATTAAGAGACCACTGCTAATTGAATGCTTTTGTTCCTCACTCAAAACTTTCCTTTTCAAAAAAAAAAAAGTGCAGTGGTCTCTTAATTGTTTCCAGAGCTGTATATGCCAAGTTGACACATTTCACCACAATAGTTTGCTGAACACATAACAGGGAAATATGAGCAGTGGTAGCACATGTTGACGGCAGTAATCATTAAGGCAATAAGGTTTCTGTAAGGATGCGTTTGCTTATTTTGAGATCATTTGTATGAGTTTGGTCATTATTGTGTTGTTTGTGTACAATATACATGGATTTACAGTTGATATGCAGATCTACATTGTCGGTATAGTATTCACACGCATGCACACACAAATACACAAGCACACACGAAAACAAATACGCAATAGTGTCAATTTGGCATCAAACATTAAACTGCTCAGATTACTTTGTTCTCATACAACTTCAAGAAAAGTATACATTTATTTCCATTCTATTTTTCAACATTCTGCTTCAACATATTTGCTATTATATAAACTGTATACCATTCCTATGATGCGCTGAACTCCCAGAAACCAGTATTACATTATTTTATGGCTAATAGCTTGTGCAACACTAAGTTCAAACTGAGCTGGACTATGTAACATTTCCACAGAAATCCTCACCCATCATAATGGAAGTGAGAGGGCCCTGGTTGATAAGGCACATTGCCACAGTTTTGGGATGTTATGGCGTCCTCCCTCTCTCCCTTATCATCCACCAGCTGGTGAGGGTGACATCATTGAGGGAGCTCTGCGTCCTCCCTCCACCCATTGCTTGTGCTGATGGATTTCTGACACCTTCCTTCATATGCCTACGTGGTTACATCATTTTCGCCCTTCCTTAGAACTCTGTGTGTGTGCACGCGTACATGCGCCTGAGTTCAAGTGTTCAGTATAATCCAGCATGTTTATTTCCCTCAAATGTAATACCATTTTCAGAATCCCTGTAAGCACAGCTGAGTTTTAGCCTGGATATCCTTCTCAAGTCACATATAGCATCTGTAAAATAGCATATTTAGTCTATAACAAAATTTCAGTGCTGATCAGTCATATTTTCAGACACACCATTTAATTTTTTGTATGTACATACATATATTTTTAAAGAGACCAAAAAAATAAATGTATTTCCTTTCCATAAAAGTTGAAAAGGAAAGTTTTGAGTGAGGAACAGAAGCGTTCAATTTGCAGTGGTCTCTTAATTTTAACCCTTCTGTTCCTCACTCAAAACCTTCCTTTACGACTATTTTGGAAAGGAAATACATTAATTTTTTTCCCCGGAGCTGTATATATTTATATCACATTTTGCTGCTTTAAAATTTTGATTAAGAATGTTAGAATGTTCTACAAATGAATATACTATTTTATATATATACAGTATCTCACAAAAGTGAGTACACCCCTCACATTTTTGTAAATATTTGATGATATGTGTTCATGTGACAACACTGAAGAAATGACACTTTGCTACAATGTAAAGTAGTGAGTGTACATCTTGTATAACAGTGTAAATTTGCTGTCCCCTCAAAATAACACAACGCACCAATAATGTCTAAACCGCTGGCAACAAAAGTGAGTACACCCCTAGATGAAAATGTCATCATTGGGCCCAACATGTCAATATTTTGTGTGGCTACCATCATTTTCCAGCACTGCCTTAACCCTCTTGGACATGGAGTTCACCAGAGCTTCACAGGTTGCCACTGGAGTCCTCTTCCACTACTCCATGACAACATCACGGAGCTGGTGGATGTTAGAGATCTTGCACTCCACCTTCCATTTGAGGATGTCCCATAAATGTTTAATAGGGTTTAGGTCTGGAGACATGCTTGGCCAGTCCATCACCTTTACCCTCAGCTTCATTAGCAAGGCAGTGGTCGTCTTGGAGGTGTGTTTGGGGTCGTTATCATGTTAGAACACTGCCCTGCGGCCCAGTCTCCGAAGGGAGGGGATCATGCTCTGCTTCTGTATGTCACAGTTCATGGTTCCCTCAATGAACTGTAGCTTCCCAGTACCGGCAGCACTCATACAGCCCCAGACCATGACACTCCCACCACCATGCTTTACTGTAGGCAAGACACACTTGTCTTTGTACTCCTCACCTGGTTGCCGCGACACACGCTTGACACCAACTGAACTAAATAAGTTTATCTTGGTCTCATCAGACCACAGGACATGGTTCCAGTAATCCATGTCCTTAGTCTGCTTGTTTTCAGCAAACTGTTTGCGGGCTTTCTTGTGCATCATCTTTAGAAGAGGCTTCCTTCTGAGATGACAGCCATGCAGACCAATTTGATGCAGTGTGCGGCATATGGTCTGAGCACTGACAGGCTGACCCCCCCCACCCCTTCAACCTCTGCAGCAATGCTGGCAGCACTCATATGTCTATTTACCGAAGACAACCTCTGGATAGGATGCTGAGCATGTGCACTTAACTTCTTTGGTCGACCATGGCGAGGCCTGTTCTGAGTAGAACCAGTCCTATTAAAACGGTGTATGGTCTTGGCCACCGTGCGGCAGGGTCTTGGCAATCTTCTTATAGTATAGGCCATCTTTATGTAGAGCAACAATTATTTTTTTCAGATCCTCAGAGAGGTCTTTGCTTTCAGTGACCAGTATGAGGGAGTCTGAGAGCGATTACACCAAATTTAACACACCTGCTCCCCATTCAGACCTGAGACCTTGTAACACTAACGAGTCACATGACACAGAAGAGGGAAAATGGCTAATTGGGCTCACTTAAGAGGGGAATCACTTTTGTTGCCATCAGTTTAGACATTAATGGCTATGTGTTGATTTATTTTGAAGGGACAGCAAATTATACAAGCTGTACACTCACTACTTTACATTGTAGGAAAGTGTCATTTCTTCAGTTTTGTCACATGAAAAGATGTAATCAAATATTTACAAAAGTGTGAGGGATGTACTCACTTTTGTGAGATGTTATATATATATATATAGTTTTACTTTTTAATTAAAATGTTGGACATTTTGGACGTTCTTGTAATGTCTTGTCCCTAATTGTTCTGTACTCTGTGACAGGTTTTGATGATTTTTGTGGAACCACAAGAGAGAGCAGCTGCTGCATGAGAAATAGCTGATGGAGACCGTCTTAAAGTCAGAGAGAAGACAAACTGTTAGGACTGCAGAGGCTCAGGTGGAGTTGGTGTGCGTAAGCGCTTCCATGCCACTAGACGCCTACATCGCAGCGACCATTGCCATTGGCGGGTAGCTTTGGGACCGGGACAGTTTGACGCACTGCGCCCATCCCTCTCCCTCTTCCGTTGAGCTGGAACCTGAGTTCATGGAAATGGGGATTATGAGGCTCACCACATAGGAGAGAGCGATGGAGTCAGTGGGGTCTGTGTCTGTGGTGAGAAGGAGCACTTCTGGAAAGGGTGTGTCTCGGACCAGGCGCAGAGCAGGAAGGAGGTGAATAGCCAGGCTGGCTTGCGCTTACATAATATTGCTGGCCCTTGCTGGCCCTTTCTGTTGCTCTGTGGTGGTCTGTTTGCTTTACCTCTCATACATCCACAGCCCTGATTAAATCTGGAGCTGCGGGGAGCTTCATTGACTTTTCCCTGGTATCTGCTCTCAGGCAGCCTTTCCATGTCTCTCTCCTCAGGCCGGTGGTTCCTGGTCTGCTGGGGGTATCGGGTCCTGCAGTGGAGCCTCAACCTCTGGTGGAGGTAGCTAGGGGTCAGGCGTACAGGGTCGAGGCGATTCTCGACTCTCGGCTACGGCAGGGCCGGGTACAGTACCTTGAGGACTGGGTGGGATACAGTACCTGGTGGACTGGGTGGGATACAGTACCTGGTGGACTGGGTGGGATACAGTACCTGGTGGACTGGGTGGGATACAGTACCTGGTGGACTGGGTGGGATACAGTACCTGGTGGACTGGGTGGGATACAGTACCTGGTGGACTGGGTGGGATACAGTACCTGGTGGACTGGGTGGGATACAGTACCTGGTGGACTGGGTGGGATACAGTACCTGGTGGACTGGGTGGGATACAGTACCTGGTGGACTGGGTGGGATACAGTACCTGGTGGACTGGGTGGGATACAGTACCTGGTGGACTGGGTGGGATACAGTACCTGGTGGACTGGGTGGGATACAGTACCTGGTGGACTGGGTGGGATACAGTACCTGGTGGACTGGGTGGGATACAGTACCTGGTGGACTGGGTGGGATACAGTCCCGAGGAGTGGAACTGGGACATTTGTGATCCCTCCCTGACAGCCGAATTCCATGCCTGCCGTCCGGATCGGCCAGCCCGCGCCCTCTGGGTCACCGGGGTTATCGGCAGCTGGCGTCATCAGGACCTCACAGTATTTCCTAACCCCTCTGTTTTATTTCTGGTTGTTTAGTACAGAAACTGCTAGGGTCAACTGGACGCTTAACTGAATAGAGCTACAAGGGTCTGCCCTTTACTGCACCACATTGCCATTATCTCCTCCTACAGTTATCATCAGCATGTGTCTCAAACTGTGTTAGTCAGTTCAACCTTGAGGAACCCCCCCCCCATCCTACGTCAAAAGAGAGAGTAAGGGACCACCCTACATTTTCCAGCCTGCCACACAGACTCACACACACAAACAAATACACTCTACAGCCATTTGTTGTTGAAGCCGGTGTCGGGCCGTCTAGGCTTCAGCCAGACTGGAGATGCAGCCTCTGCTACTGCTGCTGACCCCTAACCTCTGTGACTTCTTGAGCCTTCCTCCTGCTGTATTCAGTATGACAGGGTCACTGTCTCAACCGTGGTCAGTAAAGCTTGACCAGGACCATAATATATTTATTACCATTAGTATAAATATACAGCACAGGTAAAAAAAAGTTCCTCACTCAAAATCTTCCTTTTAAACTTATTTTGGAAAGGAAAGAAATAGGTCCAGTGGTCTCTTAATTTTTTCCAGAGATGTATATTATAGTAAGTAGTTAACCATGGCAGATCATCATCTGCCCGCTGTTTTACCTGTCTCCCTGTCTACCTGTCCATTTTGCCTTCCTGCCTGTCCATTTTGCCTTTCCATCTGTCTCCCTGTCTGTCTGCCTGTCTGTCTCCCTGTGTGTCTCCCTGTGTGTCTCCCTGTCTGTCTCCCTGTCTGTCTGCCTGTCTGTCTCCCTGTCTGTCTCCCTGTCTGTCTGCCTGTCTCTCACCCTGTTTGTTTGCCTGTCTGTGTCCACATAACTCCTATTGATTACATTCATCCTCATTATCACTCAAAGATGATTTAACGTGATCGTTATAGATGGAGACATCATAAAAAGGTAGTCACCAGCCATGACACATTTCTCAAAAGAAAAGGTATTGTGTAACTTGTTTAAACAAGTCTCTCCTTTATTGAATCTCCCACCAATATATAGTCATTGAGTTTGATTGTAGCAGTGCTAGTTTATTGACCATTGTCATCTGGTACTTTACCTGATTCATCCTCCTGAAACACGCATGCACATATTCCACCACCACACGCTCTCACTCCAAACATGAATGGGAACATAGAAACACACACCAGATTCACATTCAGTCTGAAACATGTTGTCTTCAGTGGCTGAGGGTTGGTTGTGGACAGATTCATTTTCTCCTCCCTCTGGGGTTTCTTGTGCACTGTGAGGCTGGGCTGGTGGGGGCAGCTTAGCAGACAGGGACTAAATTTAGTCGCCTTGTGGGGAAAGGGGGGAGGTAGAGGGGAAGGTAGGGAGTGAGAGATGGGGGAAGTTGGAGAGCGAAAGAGAAGAAGAATCAGAGAGGCTCTTATCTCAATGTAGCAATTAATCAGGCAGCTCCTATCAGAGATGGTCTCCAGGTTGCGGGTCATCAGGCTCTGAGAGGTCTTGAGTGCTAACCTGACTGAGACTCAGTCAGTATTCTTGGACCCTTTGGTGCTCCATCTCTCAACCATCACAGATATTAGATCTAATACATGTAGTATTAGACTTAAAGGTTTTGGCCTCAATTTTGCTTCTGTCTTCCTCCAACATGAAGGAGATTGCAAGACGTTACATAACCTGTCTCAATACCAGACATAACCTGTCTCAATACCAGACATTACCTGTCTCAGTGCCAGACATTACCTGTCTCAATGCCAGACATTACCTGTCTCAATGCCAGACATTACCTGTCTCAATACCAGACATAACCTGTCTCAATACCAGACATAACCTGTCTCAGTGCCAGACATTACCTGTCTCAATGCCAGACATTACCTGTCTCAATGCCAGACATTACCTGTCTCAATACCAGACATTACCTGTCTCAATGCCAGACATTACCTGTCTCACAGTACGAGGCCTACCTGCCAGAGGTCTGATAGCATACCAGGCCTCATAGAAGCTTGTGTGATGTGATGTGAGTGTCCAAATGTAAGTAGAAACAGATTCTTTAAACAGTGTAGTTGAGACTGAGTCAGATCAAAATATTATCCTCCTTGCATGGAGACGTTATCAGCGTATATGTATTGAGGGGGTGTTTGTGTGTGTGCGTCTGTGTGTGTGAGAGAGTTATAATTTACAAAAGATATGAGGTTGGAGTCCGACTGATTTGATGTTGGCTTTCAGTGAAACAAAACATTGCTCTTCTGAGAGTACAGTATTCTTTTTTCCAGGGGTGTGTGGGTGTGTGTGTTAGTGTGTAACACACACATACCAGCACATGCATGCGTGTGTGTGTCGGTTCCAGTGCACCCCAACCATAACAGTAGCCAACAGAGATCCAGAAAAGGAATGCTAAATACATACAAGCACAAAGCATGTAATTATGTTACCACCGTGGCCTTGGCTAGCTAGATTCACACAGTTGAAATTCTCACAGAAGTGCCTCCACTAAGGTTTAGAAAAACAACTAGGAAACACTGCATTGATCTGCCTTGCACAGAAATAACATGTATCATAACTGACAAAGTCTTTGTATAACAAACAAATGGGTCCATTCACAATGAATGTATTTAGAACTACACTACATTAAATGCCTATATTGGAACCAGTTTCACATAGTAACAAAGAATTCATGCATGCATTATAATGAGTGGAACATTTTTGTCAATATATTCAAGAGAAGTCCATCAGACCTTTTTAGGTCTTTTTAAACCATGAAGAGTCTACACATTTTGCAGGACAATTCCCATAATAACAAGATGATGATGGTATGATGGAATGTAAAAACTAAACTACACTGTGTATAGAAAGTCACCACCCTCTTTCAAAGTTTTCACCTTTTATTGCCTTACAGCCTGAAATGAAAATGCATAAAATCTGACTTTTTCCAGATTTATTTATACACAGATGAGACCCATGTTTAACTTTTTCGCCTGAACACAAAAATGGCCCAGTACATCTCGACCAAAGAACACCATACCTGTTTATATATTCTTCATCCTAACCCTCACTATATAAAATTAAGAGACCACTGCACCTTTTTCTATCCTTTCCAAAAACATTGAAAAGGAATGTTTTGAGTGAGGAACAGAAGCGTTCAATTTGCAGTGGTCTCTTAATTTTAACCCTTCTTTTCCTCACTCAAAACATTCCTTTTCGACTTCATTGGAAAGGAAAGGAAAAGGTGCCGTTGTCGGGTGCAATTTTTTCCGGTGCTGTAGTTGTCGGGTGCCATGTCACAAGATTAAAATTTTGCAGGATGACGCTGTGTTCAGTGCATTTGACAAATAAACCTTGAAACTTGAAACTTGGAGCACTTGTCAGGATAGAAGGGAAAATGGACAGTGCAAAATTGTGACATTCTTGAGGAGATCCTGAAGTCCAGAGTTGATAATGGGAAGATTGTTCACGTTTAACATGACAATGACCCAAAGAACACCAGCTTTACCTCCACTCACCTAAATCCAGTAGAGAATCTATGGAATGACTTAAAGGGTACAGTCCATGAGCATTCACAATGCAATTTGAGCTTGAACAATTATCCAAGGATGAATGGGCAAATATTACACAGTCTAGGAGTGCATAGTTAGTAGACATGTGTTAAAAGAGAATAAGTAGTATTAACTCAGGTGTGTTCACTTATACGATACATTTAAAGATTTTTTTCAGTTGGATATTACGGTTTGCAGTGTGTGAATTAAACAGATTAGATGTGTTTTCCTTTCAGGCTGTAAGGTAACAAATGGTGAACATTTTGAAAATGTTGGTGCGCCCCTATAAGGACTGTACATATCTTCTCAATACCCTCAAATCATTGCCATGAACAGGCACAGCAAGATCTAGACCAAAAGTTAGAGGGGAAATACTTCCAAACTCAGGCCTATTCAAACAAAAACATGTGCAAATACTGACAGCTTTATCATTTATCTGTTTCAAAAACATGTTGGGACCCAGACAGAGACCTGTTCTTTTAAACAGGAACATGGTCCTGAGAGCGGGACTGAGGCGCCTCCGCTTGTGGCAGTTGTATTTTTTTTTAAGTGACTGTTTGACCAGATAAGTCCGACCAGGGGCCATGTTCAGGAATGTGTTGGGTGGTGGTGGAACTGGCTGTGTCTGTCATAGAAGTCCCTCAACCCACCTGCCCTCTCTGTTCTCCGTAGAGAACAATGTAACAATCCTGACGTCCAACCAGTTTTTTTTCCCTTCAAGCAATTACAGTAAGCAGGAAGTGTAAGTCCGGCCATTCTCCCTAAAGGCTTGATAATGTACAGAGTGAGGCAAGAGAAAGAGAACCAGAGATAGAGAGGAAAGAGATGAGAGAGATTTTAGGGACAGAGACAAAGAAAGGGAGAGAGGGAGGAAGAATAGAGAGGGAGACAGAGTTGAAAGGGGGACAAGAAGGAAAGAAAGCAAGAGAAAGAGAGGGATCAGAGTTCAGGGCCATCTGGGAGGATATGGGTTGGTCGAACTTCTCTTAGAATGTTGATCCACAGGAAGTGAATTCAGTGTACATGACATGAATGATAAGAAAACAACCGATTATTCATACTGTACAATCTGGTTCAAATAACATGGAACTACCATGATCCATTTGCCGCTGAGTGTGATTAATCATTACTAAAAGGAAAGCTGTTGACATTCACGTTCACATCTCATTTTCATTAATATGCGGCTTGACCTTGTTTTTGAAGAACTGAGAGACAGGGAGCATGGCACTCGATCAAAACAGGCAATTATCCTATAAACTGAATGTAAAATGTATGCATTGTTCTTTTAGTTCAAATTCAGACTACGCTATAACATCTCAGCTGACTGCTACACGTGGCAGGGAGGGGGATTTAAACTTTTATTGGCAGCCTTATGTCTTTCTGGCTTTTAAAGGGAGTCTCTCTTATCGGGCCCCCCAGTCAGCAGGGCCTTAGTTATTGGGAGGTTATCTCCTATCCTGCAGCAGGGCTTCTCGGTGCTGGTGTTCGGCCACGGACTGAGACAGGAAGAGTGGCTTGGGCTGCAATGTCTCCTGGTTCCACAGCTCTGCCAGAGGGAGAAAATGAACATGGCTACAGTGAAGCCCAACCAGCGCCACTGAAAAACACACAGGATCCCAGAGTGAACGGCAGCATGTCAAACTACTTACAAGGAAGGAGCGAAAGAGATCGAGAGACATAGAAAGATAAAGCGATCAGCCATAACATTATGACCACTGATAGGTGAGGTGAATAACACTGATACACCCATCAGCCATAACATTATGACCACTGACAGCAGGCGCGCAGATGGCACTAGGGACGGGGGGGACATGACCCCCTCAGATTCATAGAGACCTGATCAGTCCCCCACCCTCACTATCGCTACGAAAGGCGAAAGAAATCGGTAAAACAGAGGACTAACCAGTGTTCACACTCTCTCTCTGTGTATGTGTGCTACGACTCCTGAGTGACGCGTCACCGGGGTCCTATGAGGAGCTGGTAGGTGCCTCAATCGTGCCTGTAGGAGCGGTAACCGGTTACCATAGTGATCATATACCATCTATGACTGAGCTGAGTCTGTGATTTTCTGATCTGAATCGACTGTATAAATGCCACATAAAGGCAATGAAGAGACAAAAAACAATCACCTTGTTTTTCAAAAACCAAACAATGTAAGTATCCTATGCCTGTTGACTTTCCCAGATGTGGCAGATTAGATTTGTTAAGGGGAATAGCTAGTCTGACAATAATGGCAAGGAGGCTTTTGCACTTAGCAAACACAGCAAAATGTGGAGACCATAACTATGCATTTAGGTGAGTGGACAGAGGCAAATAATGAATGAACACAAAAAGAATGGTTGGACAAATCAAACAATTTATTGTCGTCAGGAAATAATGTTTAATCTTATCATTTAACCCATTGTACTGTATAAATTGACTGAAGTATGTTCACTGTCGTGTAAGCCACTATAGAAATAATTATAACAAGTAAATTTGTGTGGTGCAAAGTTTATGCAAACAACAAATAAAGGCCTACATAAACTTTTGACATCCTTTTATAGCAGGAAATCATGTTCTTTTTTTATTGTACGGAGAAACGGAGGATATAGATTCTTAAATTAAATGAAATATGATGAAAAACATTTCTTAATATGTCATACATCATTTGAAAGATATTTCTAATCTATAAATTGCAACAAACTTGTAATTAACACTTCCATTTGAAATAGTAGTTTTAGCCATTAATTCTCAGGAATATGTTGTATTTCACATTGTTTTGAAATTCTATAGAGGTATAGAGGGTTAACTGAAATTATAAGATTTAAAATGTTGTCCTTCTGGCCTGCAGGCAATTTCTGATGACAGTAAGGCAGGCCCAAGTCAGTCAAGTGAGGATCTGCAGGAGGGCAGCCACAGTAGATAAAGACAGCTTTTTAGTGCAAATCATTAGCCCAAATTATGCAAAGTAACTACTTGAGCACTTGTTAAAGGCCAAATTAAACAAAATAACGAATTGAGTTGAAATCATTTGCTGACAGCTTGGTCCCCCCCAGTTGAAAAATCCTATCTGCGCCCCTGACTGACAGGTGAGGTGAATAACACTGATACACCCATCAGCCATAACATTATGACCACTGACAGGTGAGGTGAAAAACACTGATACACCCATCAGCCATAACATTATGACCACTGACAGGTGAGGTGAATAACACTGATACACCCATCAGCCATAACATTATGACCACTGACAGGTGAAATTAATAACACTGATACACCCATCAGCCATAACATTATGACCACTGACAGGTGAGGTGAAAAACACTGATACACCCATCAGCCATAACATTATGACCACTGACAGGTGAGGTGAATAACACTGATACACCCATCAGCCATAACATTATGACCACTGACAGGTGAAATTAATAACACTGATACACCCATCAGCCATAACATTATGACCACTGACAGGTGAGGTGAAAAACACTGATACACCCATCAGCCATAACATTATGACCACTGACAGGTGAGGTGAATAACACTGATACACCCATCAGCCATAACATTATGACCACTGACAGGTGAGGTGAATAACACTGATACACCCATCAGCCATAACATTATGACCACTGACAGGTGAAATTAATAACACTGATACACCCATCAGCCATAACATTATGACCACTGACAGGTGAGGTGAAAAACACTGATACACCCATCAGCCATAACATTATGACCACTGACAGGTGAGGTGAATAACACTGATACACCCATCAGCCATAACATTATGACCACTGACAGGTGAGGTGAATAACACTGATACACCCATCAGCCATAACATTATGACCACTGACAGGTGAGGTGAATAACACAGCCAAGGCTTATTGATGCATGTGTGGAGCGAAGGCTGGCCGATCCAACAGACGAGCTACTGTAGCTTAAATTGCTAAAATGTTTAATGCTGGTACTCCTAAAAGGTGTCAGAACACACAGTGCATTGCAGTTTGTTGTGTATGGGGCTGCGTAGCCGCAGACTAGTCAGTGTGCCCATGCTGACCCCTGTGACCACTGCCGAAAGCGCCTACAATGGGAACATCTTGGTGCCAGATACCACAGCATACCTTCAGAGGTCTAGTGGAGTCCATGCCTCAACGGGTCAGGGCTGTTTTGGCAGTAAAAGGGGGACCTACACAATATTAGGCAGGTGGCCATAATGTTATGGCTGATTGGTGTATACAGAGAATACAGAGAGAAATATAATTAATGAGAGAGGTAATGACAGAGAAATAACAGAGGAAGATAGGAAGATAGAGCAGAAATACTGACAGAAGGACTTTGAGAACAACATCTTACTCTGGGGAACCCCATTAACCTGCCAAATTAGGCCCCTAGTCAGTTCTGTCCTCCCTCCTTCCATCGCTTGTTATTACGTACACCGAGATCAGCTGAGTCAGAGTCCATTCAGGCCTCTCAACCCTGGACATTTACAGGCTCACAGCCAAGGACCTGCAGAACTGAGCTTGAAAAACTCGCCAACAATTTCCCACAGCAATGCCAGAACCCCCCCCCCATTAATTCTTTACCCTGATTAGCATATTTCCACTGAGAATTTTTTATGTGACTTATTTACAGCTTGAACTCAGAAGCCTTCTAAATATCCTTCGTTTATTTGGCCGCTAAGGTATTATCGAACAGGACTGTAATGGATTTTTCTTTTGCACTATCATTAATAAAGAGTGTGTTTTCGTTGTTTTTTGGAGTGGGACAGGGCTATTTGTTTTATAACTTGGCTCTGTTTTGTTAACATCCCGTTGCACTTGCAGTGAGGTGTTTTTAGGAACGCCCTCTTCTACACACCAAAACCTTTTCATACAACATTTCCAACCTGGTGCCCCCCAACTACCCCTCCCCACACTCAGAGAGACACATAACACTCTTCAAACCTTAGATTCTAAATTTCAAAACCCAAGGTTTTAAATAGTTGCATAAACATGAACAGAGTGGCTTCTTATAATCACAGCCTATCCAAACTCCGACCTGTGGCATTTCCCAGATCTCTGGATGACAGTTGGAAGCTGACCCTACCATCAGTACACTCTGTAGTCTGGCAGGACTCTATGGCCAATCCCATCCTGGCCATTCACGCCCAGCCATCCCTCCATCTCTCTCTCACACTCTGTCTTTAACAGCCCAGCTGTGGTTTGGTCTGTGTGTTCTGGTTTGTTGAAGGGAGAGGGGCCACTGTGCTACGTAACTCTCCTCAGTCCTCAGTGACTCAGCAGCCATCAATGGGCCCTGTTGTTTTAAGCCACCCGCTGTCTCCTAACAGCATGGGCCACAGCATGCCAAGGCTAGCCACAGTCCTACACAGCTCCATCTCTGTCTGCCCGCCCCTCACCCTCTCTCACTTTCTCTCTCTCTGTCTCTATATTTTTGAGTCTCTCACTCCTTTTTCTTTGACACAGACGCTAACGGTGTCAGCCAAGGGTGGATAAAATATGTCAAGATTTGTCCAACGGATGTTTTGGGAAAAATAATTACTTGTCTGAAAGTCAAGTGAAAGTATTTTTCTAATGACAGCCCTATTTCTGGCCTGTGTCTCACTTTTGACAAGGAAATCAGTAGAAAACAAGATGTTCTGTTCTCCACTGAGTTTCGAAGTCTCGATATGGCTCTTGAGCTGAAATCATTGTGCACTTCTGCTTACTGATATTCTCCCTGCAAATTGTCCCAAAAACCATTGTTTCTGGGTAGGCTCAGGGGGCTCTTTCATTTTAAATATAAACGGTAACAGAGAATGACAGGGAATTGTATTATCTGAATTTATATTCTCTTAATACCAACTAACACAAACAAGACTTAAGGACATAAAGACATTAAAAACGGTACAGACATCACAAGAAAAGCTCAACCATCACCCGACACTGCTATTCCACACTCACCGCATTCCCCATCTCTCCTCCCTATTGGTTTAGAGATGGAGCAGCACCAGCAACCGCCAACAAGGCACTATGAATGGAATTAGTATGTTGGGTGTCATTTCAAATGTAATTATGGTGCCAAAATGTTCAAATGACCATGCATGGGAAGTAGTAATGAAAGCATTGAAGCCGCCTAGTTGGCAGTCTGCAATTGTTTTTTGAGAGCATCAGAGTTAGTCAAGATATCCATGACTGGACACCCTAACTGCAATCTCCAAAGCAACAATAAAAATGTTCCCTCTTCTCAGTATGTGTATGTATTCATTTTTTCCATTCTGATTTGTCACAATATGGATTTCATTTCAGGAATAGTCATTTCTGTGCTATTAAGCTCTTATTTGATGATGACACTGTGATTTCCTGCTGGAAAGCTCTTTGAGACATAAATTGTAAATAATGTGTTTATCGGCAACAATCCCCTGAGGGACAGAGGACTAATAAAGATAATACACTGCTCAAAAAAATGAAGAGAACAAAATAATATCAGTATAATACCAAGTCAATTAAATGAAACAGGGATATCAATCTGTCCAGTAAGGAAGCATAAGCGATTGTGAATCAATGTCACCTATTTTGGTGCAAATGAAAGTGACAACAGGTGCACTGGAGAGGCGACAGCAAGACAACCCCCAAAAAGGAATGGTCTTGCCGGTGATGGCTACAGACAATTGTTCTCTCCTTATCCTTCCAGTGTGATTCTTCTCTAGTTTTGCATTTTGCTGGTGTCCTTGTCACTACTGGTAGCATGAGGTGGTACCTGCAGCCCATTCAGGTTGCACAGGTATTCCAGCTCCTGCAGGATGGCACATCCATACGTGCCGTCTCAAGAAGGTTTGCTGTGTCTCCCAGTGCAGTCTCAAGAGCATGGAGGGGATGCCCAGGATACTGGCTGTTACACGTGGAGAAGGCCGTAGAAGAACAATACAGCAGCAGGACCAGTATCTGCTCCTTTGTGCAAGGAGAAACAGGAGGTTCGCCATTGGTGCCCTATTCTCGTCACAGATGAGAGCAGGTTCACCCTGAGCACATGTGACAGATGTGAAAGAGTCTGGAGATGCCATGGTGAACATTACGCTGTCTGCAACATCATCCAGCATCTTTAGTGGGTCAGTGAGGGGGAAGGATTATCCTTGGAGGGTCACACAGACCTCCACATGCTAGCCAACAGTACCCTGACTGCTGTTAGGTACTGGGATGAAATCCTCAGACCCATCATCAGACCTTACACTCAAGGTTCCTCCTGGTGCAGGACAATGATCGGCCTCATGTGGCCAGAGTGTGTAGGCAGTTTCTGGATGACGAAGGTATTGATGCCATCGACTGACCCTCACGTTCCCCAGACCTGAATCCAATTGAGAACCTCTGGGATGTTATTTATTAGTGAATCCGACACCACAGACTGTCCAGGAGCTCACTGATGCCCTGATCCAGGTCTGGGAGGAGATCCCCCCCAGGACACCATCTGCTGTCTCATCAGGAGCATGCCCAGACATTGTTGGGAGTGCATACAGGCACAGGGGGACCATAAACACTACTGAGTCACACTATGAGTTGCCGTGATGAAATTCACGCAAGTTGGAACAGCCTGTGATTTCAATTCATTTCTTTGATTTGTGAGTTTGAATCCAGCCCTCAATCGGTTGGTGATTTTGGTTTACAATGATCGTTGTTGTCATTTCGTTCTCAACAAATTACACAATGTACAGTAAATATTTAGATGTTTTATATATTCTGTTCATCGAGACCTTTTTTGAGCAATGTATATAGTCACATTTCTGTGACCTTGAAACAAGAAACCAGCAAGCCTAGTTCAGCCGGCAATAGAAAGTATTGCCCTCTTGAGATTCAAACCCGGGTCTCCCACGTGAAAGGCTGTGTTACTGACTACTACACCACAGGGCTCTACGTTTGAGGGGTGTCAGTATAGCCTCTTGTGTCTATCCTGAACAAATCCTATTTTTCCACTGGCCGTTTTAACAGCTAGTTGGCCATTTGTGAATGATATTGATACAGTTAAACTGACTAACATTTCTTACTAAGTTTACCTCAACCACAAATAGCACCTATGAACTGTTAGCTTTCGCCACTGGCCGTTTGAACAGCTTATTAGTTAGTAATAGGCTGTACCATTATCTACTAACATACTGGACTAATCATAAGAATTGGGCAATTGCTAATGAATTGTCTGCCAAAGCTATTTCATTCCATGGCGTAAGAACATCTTTTTTTCTTTCATGGCATAACAACATACTTTTTTCTTTCATTCGTGAATGACATTGATACAATAACTATAAATAAAGGTGATGATAACTACCTTTTTCATCAAGTGAAATGGCAAGAGAATCGTGGAAATAACTTAAATAAATGTTGTTGTTCACAGTAGATTCACACTGTCTTTAATCACAACGTCACAGCATTAGGCATTTCACTAGTTGCTAAACACTATTGAGCATTGTGTTAAACTGAATAATGTTTCTTATTAAGTTTACCTCCACCACAAATAGCGTCTATGAACTATTAGCTTTTACCACTGGCCGTTTGAACAGCTTATTGGCCAGTAATAGGCTTACTAGTATCTACTAACTTCTTGGGAATAGTCATAAGAATTGAGCAATTGCTAGCGAGATTGAAGATGAACATTTCCATGCTAGAAACAGTCGCCATATAACCGTATGCAGTTTTAGGCTCACTATAACGTTACTACTGTATGTTGTGGCCAGCAAATGTGTGTCTATCCTGACCCAAAACGAATGCATGGATGTGTACTTCGAAAATCCACCAGAAATAGTCGCAAAATAACCGTGAACTGTATTATTTCAGCCTTACTATAATGTAGCCACTGGAGATGTTGGTCTATACGGAATAATTCCTAATGCCTACTTCGCTTCGCCTGTTAGGAGATACAAACTCGGGACCTATAGTTTGCATGGCCGCTTCGCTAACCACTACGCTATTTAACGAGGGGTACTCGCTCAGTCAGTCACTCAGTCAGACATTCGCTCTTCTTGGCCGGCTCCGCTTACGCGGTCTGGCAAAAACTAACCTAACTTCAGACCAGAACTTCACTTCATATAAATCATGCACTGATTTAGACCAGATGGTTGCAATTCCTTGTCGGGAGGGTCCACATTTTTTTTTAAATACAGCACTCTGGACCCTGTAGGGGTTAGATTGAAAACCTTGAGGTTTATGGTGGTGTAGAGGTCAAAGCTACTGCTTCCAGTGCACATGTACCATTTCAACATGTGATCTATCAATATGTAAATATACAGCTCTGGAAAAACTTAAGAGACCACTGCACCTTTTTCTTTCCTTTCCAAAAAAGTTGAAAAGGAATGTTTGGAGTGAGGAACACAAGCATTCAGTTTGCAGTGGTCTTTTCATTTGAACCCTTCTGTTTCTCACTCAAAACCTTTATTTTTGACTTTTTTGGAAAGAAAAGAAAAAGGTGCAGTGGTCTCTTCATTTTTTCCAGAGCTGTATTTACTGTATATAGAAGGTCACTTACATGTATATGTCCTTGTTTTCGAAAGAATACATTGAAATAACAATCAACATGTAAATATTCCATAAATAATATAAAGTGTAGACATTGTTAACATTGACAATTGTAGCTGGAAATGGCAGATTTTTTATGGATTATCTACACAGGCGTACAGAGGCCCATTATCAGCAACCATCAGTCAGTCCTGAGTTCCAATGGCACGTTGTGTTTGCTAATCCAAGTTTATCATTTTAAAAGGCTATGTGATCATTAGAAAACCATTAACAGACGTCTTCAACTGGCAGCTGTTTCTCAATCTAGCCACTGTAATGTCATTTTCCAACTTGCTCAGTTATGCACTGGGGCCTCCCACCCCTCTTTCTATTCTGGTTAAAATAAGTTTGTGCTGTTCTGCGAAGGGAGTAATTCCCATCGTTGTATGAGATCTTCAGTTTCTTGGCAATTTCTTGCATGGAAAAGCCTTCATTTCTTAGAACAAGAAAAGACAGATGGGTTTCAGAAGAAATATACTTTTTACTGGTCATTTTAAGCCTAATCAAACACACAATCACAGATGCTGCCTATAATTAATTAGTCTTTATTACTTCTTTAATCTCCAGTGCTAATATAATTGCAAAAGGGTTTTGTAATGATCTATTCGCCTTTTTAGAGGCCTTTTTGGATTAGCAAACACAACATGCTATTGGAACACAGGGCTGATGGTTGCTGATAAAGGGCATCGACGCCTTTGTAGATGTAGATCTGCTGTTTCCAGGTGCAATAGTAATTCACAACATTAACAATGTCTACACTGCCTTGCTGATCAATTTGTTTTCACTTTGTTTTCCAAAACAAGGACATTTCTAATTGCCCCAAACTTGTGAATATATAGATGTACTCATAAGTTTGAATACCCTGGCAGAAATTGTGAAATTTTTGCATTGATTTTGATTTTGCTGGATTTTAATTAAGGATGTTGATCATATGAAGCCATTTATTATCACATAGTTGTTTGGCTCCTTTATAAATCATAATGATAACAGAAATCACCCAAATGGCCCTGATGAAAAGTTGACATATCCTTGAATATTTGCCCTTGTTACAGACACACAAGGTGACCCAAACCTGTGACTTTTTAAATTGCAATTAATGTCTGTGTATAAATAGTCAATGAGTTTGTTAGCTCTCACATGGATGCACTGAGCAGGCTAGATACTGAGCCATGGGGAGCAGAAAAGAACTGTCAAAAGACCTGCGTAACAAGGTAATGGAACTTTATAAAGATGGAAAAGGATATAAAAATATATCCAAAGCCTTGCAAATGCCATTCAGTACTGTTCAATTACTTATTTAGAAGTGGAAAATTTGGGGATCTTTTGATACCAAGACAAGGTCAGGTAGACCAATTAAGATTTCAGCCAAAACTGCCAGAAGAATTGTTTGGGATACAAAGAAAAAGAATGATCCATATCGAGACGCGAATCCCTCTCAAACACTTTACAAGAAAAAATATACAACGCGTCAACAAATCTATTGTTATGATTAATCACGCTGAGGATTTTTGACGGCACCCTGTGCCGAGTGGCTTTATCCTCTGTTGCGCTGGATCTGTCGTGCAAAAAGATGTGTGTGGAGAGCGACGGATGCGAGATCGAGGGCTGCAGCAGTTCGGATGAACACACTCTCCGGCAGCATGAGTCCCGGACTGAAATCCAACCCGGACCTCCATCCCTGCAAGCCGGGTCAGAAATTCCGAGCCGCCCTGCTCAGGTGCCGGTCTCCTGCCGCTGCCGCCGGGATTCTCAGCTTTGGGAATGTACTCAATTACATGGACTGATACACGGTGGCAGGTAAGAGCTCAACCTTTCTCTTCATGTTAAGTGATCACTTCCCAATTAAGGACCACAAGTGGAGAATGAATACATGTGGGCTACTCTTCTCATACCGACAACCACCGGTTAATTGTTTTACCCACTGGTAACCTCAGGAGAAATACAGACTGCTCTGGATAAAGACGGTGGGGTTGTTTCAAGGAGCACAATACGATGATTCTTGAACAAAAATTAGCTGCATGGTCAAGTTGCCAGAAAGAAGCCTTTACTGTGCCAATGCCACAAAAAAGCCTGGTTACAATATGCCTGACAACACCTTGACAGGCCTCACAGCTTCTGGCACACTGTAATTTGAAATGATGAGACCAAAATAGAGCTTTATGGTCACAACCATAAGCGCTATGTTTGGAGAGGGGTCAACAAGGCCTATAGTGAAAAGAATACCATCTCCATTGTGAAGCATGGTGGTGGCTCTCTGTTTTGGGTGTGTGAGGATTGATAACAAGATGAATGCAGCATGTTATTAGAAAATACTGGCAGACAATTTGCATTCTTTTGCACGATATCTGCGCATGGGATGCTCTTGGACTTTCCAGCACGACAATGACATTCAGCACAAGGCCAAGTTGACCCTCCAGTGTTTACAGCAGAAAAAGGTGTAGGTTCTGGAGTGGCCATCACAGACTCTCTGGGGAGATCTCAAACAAGCGGTTCATGGAAGGCAAACAAAGACTTTGCATGACCTGAAGGCATTTTGTAAAGACAAATGGGCAGCTATACCTCCTGCAATAATTTGGGGCCTCATAGACAAATTACAAAAGACTGCACCCTGTCATTGATGCTAAAGGGGGCAATATGCAATATTGAGATTTTTTGAACAAGGGTCAGATAATTTTTCCTTTGTTTCCATTCTGTTATGACCTACAGTTGAATGTGAATCCAGTAAGGAATAAAAGACGTGTTTTGCCGGCTCACTTTGGAGTACATATATATATATATATATATATATATATATATATATATATATAAATGAGGCTTGACCCCCCTCCCAAAATGTACAACCCAGAGATTTTTATTAAAAATGAAGGCCAAATATATTTTCTCCTGAAAATACCTGTCATTTGTCAAATTGTTAATGGCTGAATCTGCCGTCCATTTCCATGCTGCCCTCTGTCTGCCGATCCCTTTACTTGTGTTATTGTGAATGTGAATGAAAGGGGACTTCCCTTGATAATAACGTTGGACGGTACCCCCTAATCTCACACATACACCACATGCACTACACTTATGGATGTGCACACTGTTAGGGAGTGTGGGTGCACTGGGGTTGCTCACTTGGACTCAAAGTCAACATTTGCACAGGTCCCCCTAGATATCAGCAGACGGGGTCCTGCATGCTTGACTCCTTAGATATCAGCAGATGTGTCCTTCATGTGCTTGCACACAAGTCTTTGTCTGCATTTACTCACATATCACATTCTGCCCATGGCTCTTCACTCTATGCTCTCGGTTCTGCTACCCAAACGCAGGGGGGCCTGTGGCCCCAGAGAAATGTCTACACAGGGGCCCATGATGACGTAGTTAGCTCCAACAAGCACGTATCAATGATTTAGTAGCTCATGAGCCCTACTGTGGATCCTGGAAGCCAAACATATATAAGTATTTTATAGGTCTTATAAGGCCCGAAACACCAACGCCTTGACATTATCTAGTGACAGTTAATGTTTTTCAATTATTTGTAATAATACAGAGGTACCAAATAAAAATGATAGTTTTTCATACAGTAGGGCTGTTGCAATAATCTTTTCATGTTTTTCAATTGATCATTTCAGTTAACAATTGAATGGCTGCCACTAACAATGGGGAACCAAATAGCTCAATCAAAAGTGATCACTTTTTACGATCTGAGGGTTCGTATCCTTTAAAACTTTCATCGCAATTAATAGCTGGATTGGGAGAAAGTTAACACAAATTGATCTCCTCAACGTGAAAAGACAGTATCAGTCGAAAACATATGGGTCGATGTTAGTTGTGGACCCAACGAGATAAACAAGGATAGAAAGTTAAGGAACAACTTGTCATTCGATCAACTGTAAAGTTTTAAACGGAAGTCTGGAACTCTAGATCAAACCAGCGCTGTCCAGCGTGCTGAATATCCACTACATAAGAGCCCTGCCTCACGTGACCAACACACAATGAATATTTTGATTGATTTAATGTTTTAACAAATGGGTTTACTTGGGCTAAGATACTTAACATTTATCAAGGGAATATCCAAACAGCCATTAACACATAATTTGCGCAAATCGACGACGGTAATAAGATACTAATAGGCGTTGAAAAGCCTCCAATTTACGTAGCCTTTTTCTTTTTTGGCCTACTGTAATTCCTTACCGAGGCCAAATGACTAACTGACACACTGTTAATTATTGCAATTGAAAACGGGTCACCAGATTAGAAACGGTTGAGCTTATCTAAACGACCAAAGTCCACCAAAACCTTTAAAAAACGAACATATCGCTGAGTTCTGAATGAAAACCCTTTACAAGTTTAAAAACGTACCTACAACAATTAGGCTTATAAATGAACTAAACATCTCAGCTCCACTATAGGCAAAGTGACTTATATGCCTCGTGCCGGTCATTCTTTCTCTTTGTCAGTCTTTCTCCGCATCTCAGTAAAACTGTCCAGTCGCGCGATTCCAAACTATTCCCCGTCGAGAGAGTTTCTAAACGCTCTTCCTAAAATATAGTTGAAAGATCAAGATGTCGAGAACTCGCTAGCCCCACTGGCAACATTTTTGTGACAGCGTAACACACTAAAGTTGCCATTCCACACACACACACACACACACACACACACACACACACACACACACACACACACACACACACACACACACACACACACACACACATCAGGTGCCAGTAGGCTATATTATACTCCCGTGCTCAGGGGGCGGAGTTCCTGAGGCAGGTCACACCCCCTGCAATAGGACTTCATGGCAGGCTACTGAGAGGAAAACCTAAGGAGCGCAAGAGACTGTCAGTGCGGTCTGTGTGCTTGAAAATATGATCCATATCGAGACGCGAATCCCTCTCAAACACTTTACAAAAAAAAATATAAAACGCGTCAACAAATCTATTGTTACGATTAATCACGCTGAGGATTTTTGACGGTTTGTCGACAATATTTTTTTCCCCTTTGCCGAGTGGCTTTATCCTCTGTTGCGCTGGATCTGTCGTGCAAAAAGATGTGTGTGGAGAGCGACGGATGCGAGATCGAGGGCTGCAGCAGTTCGGATGAAGTGCACACACTCTCCGGCAGCATGAGTCCCGGACTGAAATCCAACCCGGACCTCCATCCCTGCAAGCCGGGTCAGAAATTCCGAGCCGCCCTGCTCAGGTGCCGGTCTCCTGCCGCTGCCGCCGGGATTCTCAGCTTTGGGAATGTACTCAATTACATGGACCGATACACGGTGGCAGGTAAGAGCTCAACCTTTCTCTTCATGTTAAGTGATCACTTCCCAATTAAGGACCACAAGTGGAGAATGAATACATGTGGGCTACTCTTCCCATACCGACAACCACCGGTTAATTGTTTGTTTTTCCGTACACACCCTACATTAATTTCCAACCCAACCTAATTTCTGTCAGCCATGCTCTCTCCATTTATAGAAATCCGACAATGAACGTATTGTCATCTTGCTATTTACTGAACAAAGAGGCAGCAGTGTGCTCTCCATCTCGAATATTGGCTATTCTCGCCTATATTTGCCTATTTTGGTATGATTTTGTGAAAGGTGATTGAATCAAATACACGAGGTTATTGTATTTGTAAAGGAATCAGGCCAGGAAGAGAAGTGGCATTGATATGTTGATTGGCACTGTCTTAAAAAAATCGCAGATCAATAATGTCGCCTTGTGTCACTCTGTAGAGGTGCTGCGGTTGCCTTGGTTCTGTAGCTGTCCAGCACTGGCTTGGTCTATCAGAGGATTTGAATCGTATTGGAATTAGGGGAGGAAAGGCCAAAGCATTTACTCAAAGCACCCATGTGCGTTGCTGTTAGGCTATTATAGTATGTTACAATTATATGATTAAGATATGTAAATCGGAATAAGTGTGAAATGTGTATTACATTTACTATACGGTTTGTTTTCAACTGCTTTTCTCTCTCTCCCTCTCGCTCATTCCCCTCTTGCTCTCTCCCTGCGAGAGGTCGTCAAAATGCAAATGTTTGTCTTTGTCCCATTTGTGGAAGGACTTTATTAGAGACGGGTTTCACCACCTCTGAAAAAATCATTTAATTTATTGTGTAAAGTGCCCAAATGGTATTTTCCATGTAATCATAGTTATCTTCTACTGTCACATCAGATAGGCTATCTGAATTTCCTTGGATTCGAAACACCCATTCACCCAGTCTACTGGAAACTCCCCAATGTATTTAATTGCTTGCGTTTTCATACAAGACTATTAAAGCAATACTACCACACTGTTTTAATAATTAAGAAATCCTACTTCTAAACAAATCCATCCCTCCACGTATCTTGTCTGGCCGACCACGTTCCCATAGAAACCAGACTGCACCCAATTCGTTTTTTAGTGCTCAATATTATTTTACGGATGCATGACACGACTTCCTGACTCAGCACACTGTAGTACTACTCTGTGGAAATGTAACATTTTCTTCTGGACCCGTGCGGTATAGGACACGGTTATCATAAAAAACACTGGTCTCTAGGCTACCGCGCTTAGGTAGGCTGAAACCATGTTGCGATTATTCTCCGGGAGAAGATCAGGGTGACATTTTCAGTGGCTTAAATAGCCTTGCAATATCTTGCGTCCTTTTTGCCAGTGATTAATAGAGCGCAATTAAATTAATTTAATTATCAAAATTAATGCGTTTCGCACTGGCGTTTCGCAGCGCTAATGTACCAAAAAGACAGATTCATTTTTCAACATCATATCATGAAGTGTGGTGAATCCATTATTTGTGGGAGTGTAGTGGCCTGATAGCATTTTTGCACCCACACTATCCCGTCCATCTTAGTATGGATAGCATGCTTCTAGGCTGCCTACCTTCTCTATAGACACTAGGATCAGAAATAGGTCTCCCTCAAATTCAGTCCGTTTAAAGCAGGTATTGAGATACAGTACACCATGTTATGGATTGTTAGATTCATTTTGACACGGATATGACTATGAATTAGTAATTGATTTGGGATTATCCAGTTTGTTACTTAAGATTGTTCTATGTCCAAATGTTTTCGTCCCATAGCGCACACTCTTTAGAATGTCTTGTCGATAATGCAGTTGAGTGAGATTCCAATAGAATTCAGCTTTCCCTATCTCTTCTAAACAACGCGGAAGGGGTTAAACATACTGCCGCAGCACACAGTAAAGATTTTTTTCTTCGGCGAGTACATGCAATACTGGAGATATTGTATAGCTACTGTTGGGTGAAGTAGCTACACATCCAACGATGTTTTACAACACTGAACTCAATATATGTCGATATCAATTTGAATACATGTGACAGTGTTCATAGGCGACATATTGATGGCAATTTTTTTTTTTTAACAAAAGTCCTTCCCTAGGTATTTAATTGGCAAAAACTTATTTTTTTACATAAACCTTCCTGTATGAACACGTGTTTTCAAAGTGTTCCAGATCAAGCAAGATTGCTAGTAGGTAGGCGTGAGTAGGTAGGGTTTCTGTCCAGAGAGAACGCCAGTGTATGAGGCTACACTATAATTACATTCAGATTCACACGGAGGCGATGTGAATCACAACTGTGCATAAATTTTACAACAGTTCAGACAGATATGACCGCGGCATGAGGCAAACTACGGGACAGAGCCTTGAGCTTCTGAATGATCTGGTCGCAAAGTAGGAGGCTAGATTGCCTTCGTTGTTTATCTTATCGTAGCATCTGTAATCAGCGCTCAAACACAATGCAGGTGGATTGAAGCCCACTCATCATAATCATTATTCTCTAAAGAGATCAGACAAAGCAACAATACAGTGACATCGCCTGGTTGTCTCACTGGAGACCAGCACTTCATTAATGCTCATTTTACTAAGTAAGGTGACTGAGAACACATCCTTATACAGCAGCAACTTATGACCAACAAGGGTTAACTGCCTTGCTCAGAGACAGAGCAACCGTTTTTTCACGGTTTCATTTCAAATCAAATCAACATTTGCATTTTATAAAGCCCTTTTTACACCAGCAGTTGTCAGGAAGTGCTTTCACAGTTTAGGGATTCGATCTTTCGGTTACTGGTCAGGTGTTCTAACTGCTAGGCTACGTGCTATTCCATCGTAATTATTCTCTCTTACAACATGATATATTGCGTGAAGTCAGAGCATTTTTAATCCAGCTCCTGCCACACAGTGCTGTGCGATTAGTAGAAAAGAGGGACAGAGTAAGCCAAATAGAGACAGAACGAGGGTAGAATGATGGAGGGAGGAGATGAGTAGAGACGTAGCGAAGCGTCCGCAGAGGATTGCTGCATACTGCTCTCGTTCGCGCTAATAACCCACCCCATGACGGAATATGCGTCGAGCGTTGCCGGTGGTGCAAAGGGGTTCTCCCCTCCAGTGAGTGCATGCGGTGCAAAGCGAGAGGGGGTTCCGTTCACAGCCACCGCGCCTGACCACCAGTTAATGTATTATGCATGTGCAGCATGTGTGCAAGACCCTCGGCGAGACAGGCAGGGGGAAATGAAAGTGTCCCAGCTGGACTGATTTACTGAACACAGCCGAAGTGATGCTCCCTGGGCCTTTATGTAAAAATCTCATTTCCAAAATATGTTCTTCTCTGTTGACTTATATTGAGCAACACGGTGTGGGTGGTGCGCTCTGGCGCTGGAGTGTCCAGGAAGGGGAGACGGACTTGTGCGGATAATGTTGTGTATCTCACCCACCTCCCTGAAATCTCCCTCTCTCGCCCTGTCTCTCTCTTTCGCTCTCTTTCTGTATCTCACACACACACACACACACGTTTGTATGGCTATCCTCATGGGGACCAGAAAATAGAAATTGCATGCTCTCTTACCCTAATATTAACCCTAACCTTAACCTAACCCTAATCTAACTCTAACCTTAACTTCAATAAAGTAACATTTATGCCTAAACTTTATCTAGATGTAATGCCTAACCTTAACCCTAAACTTAACCAACAATGCCCGGACATTAAAGAAACCCCAATTCTGAAATGAATTGTAAGTTTGACCCTTAACCTAAGGCCTAATCTGAAAATTGACTTTTGCCTCATGGGGACCGGCAAAAAGTCCCCATGAGTCCAATTTTTTCTGGTTTTACTATACTCATTGGGACATTTGGTCCCCATGAGTATAGTTAGAACTAAAATACACACACCCACACATTCACACACTCACTTTCCATTCCATTTCAAATTGATTATAGGGCATGAGAAATATTTATTTTCATTGCCAAAGAAAGTGAAACATTAAAAAGATACATTTTATGAACAAATAAGCTCATTTTCTTTTCCCTGTCTCCCTCTACTCCTCTCCCTTTCCTTTTCCTTCTCTTCTTTCTCTCTCCATGTCACTGATTCTCCACCCTGATCTCTCTATCTCTCATTGTGTGACCAAGTAAGATCGATCAGCACATAAGACACAACAGTTCTGGAAATGGGATATTCTTAGACACCCCCGTACACACACACCCACCCATACACAGAGGGGCAATGTGAGGGATGAAGTGAAGGAGGGAGGGGCTGACTGCAGTGTGGCTGAGGTGTAGTCAGGGGGAGCGGACACGCAGCAGAACTCGCTCTGCATTTAGCAGACCGCCCCTTCATCAAAAGGTCCTTGTTCTTCTAGCCATTGCATTACAGTGGTGGGCTCTCAGCTCTCTCACTGTTGCATTGTCTCCCAGTCGCATACAGAGGGCTGCCTGCCTCTCATCGTATCGCCTGATTCTCTTCTCTGCAACAATGGTCTGAAAATAACAGGCGCACACACACACACACACACACATCAAGCCGATGTTTCACTGTTACATGTAGTCTATACAGCAAACACTGTACGCAAAATCTGCGATTCATTTACTTTTTTACAGACCAAAATGGATAACACCAGAAAACAGAAGAAAGAAAATTGCCTTTGTTGGTGGCTTTGCCAGATGTTATCCACTGGATTTGATTTAGTCATTGAACTTAGTCATCTCATATGCTGCCAATTTTCTTTATAGAAGCCATTTCAAACCAATGTGGCCATTTAACAAGGAGAGAAAGCTTTGGAACAGCACAGATTAAACAAATGGTATTGTTTCATGTTGGAGACTTGTAGGATTGAATACTACTGGTCCAGGTTTGCCATTAAATTCTCATTTAAAGGATCACTGAACCAAAACAACAAATTATGTCATGGGATTATTAGTTTTCCCTTAGAATCATTAATGAGATTAGAAATGTAAAATACACCCCTCATATATCCATATGTACAGCTCTGGAAAACATGAAGAGATCACTGCACCTTTTTCTTTCCTTTCCAAAAAAGTCGAAAAGTAAGGTTTTGAGTGAGAAAACAGAAGGGTTAAAATTAAGAGACCACTGCAAATTGAACGCTTCTGTTCCTCACTCCAAACGTTCCTTTTCAACTTTTTTGGAAAGGAATGAAAAAGGTGGAGAGGTCTCTTAATTTTTTTCGGAGCTGTATATTTGAGCACACTGAAATCAACCAAAATATGATCTATCTTTTCCAGCCTTGTAAGCGAAACCACAGTCACATGATCACCCCATGCAAGTGGCAAAGCTCCTCCAAAATCACATTCCTGATTGTGATTGATGTCATCATGTTCAAAAGTAACCTCAACCTGCCTCAGACATATAACCAACAATCCCAATCAGGTGTTCAGTAGGTTGTTTCTGTAGGGGGATGCACATCGCTGTCTGTTTCAAGAGGCTAGAATTGCTTATCACTCTTAATTAAAAAAATTGGTGTGCAAGGTGGGACTTTTCAGATGGAAGATTTCTGTTTTTGCCTTAAAATGTTTTCAGACCAAGCAACTCTTAAAATCCTCTCTGAAATCGTGTTTATGCCATAAATGTTCCTGTAATACAGAGTGCATCCCAAATGGCACTAAATGCACACCCTTCTTAGCACACTACAATGAACAAGAGCCCAGTGTGACATAGCCACAGTTAACATTTCTGCCACCTCCGCCTATTGCTCAACCGTCTGGTTTGGTAAACAGACGCGTTGGTCGGTGACACTGATCTGTTTTCAGTCAGACAAAATAAGGAGCCAAACCCACTCTTGATGAGGAAAAGGCTCTTAAGTCCCAGCCCGACCGATGTCTGTGGCTGAAGGCACTAGGCGTCAAATCCTCATTTCCTACTTCCTTGTTTCCTCCCAAAGGGCATTGGTCTCATAGGTCTCAGGAAGAGTCTTCAGAAGCTGTCATCCAGTGAAAATGTTAACAGAATTTGACAGCTAGTACTGCTTTCAGACGCGCCCGTTCTAACTGTGAGTTGATAGTGAGAGGAAGGGTGCCAGCTGACCTGTCTAGCCCCAGATCTTAAGGATCGAGGCAGGCTGTCTGAGCTGGGAGGCCTCAGCTGTTGTAATGGGTTCCGGGTTGTCTAGGTCCCTCTCTCAGCCAAAACAAGAAGTCCAGACTGACGAACAATTCCTCCCGCCTCACTCTGGAAGCTCCGGGCCTTTGTCATGGTATGAGTGTTGTTGGGGAAAAACACTGAAGTTTAGGATTTGTGTGTGTGTGTAAGTGTTTGCCTGTGTGTGCGTGAGTGTGTGTATAGGTCTGTGGGAATGTGGGTCTGTATTTAAATGTTGGTGGGTGTGTGTAAGGGTATTTCTGTGTGTTTGTTTGTGTATATGTGTGTATGTGATTGAGATTTGTGTAGCTTGTGATGTGGTTGTTCCCCTGCGTCTTTATTTACAGTGTGCTGCAGGGGCCTACATTTGTAGACAGGCAGTTCAGTTCTACTTGGCCTGCAGACCTCTCCCCCTTTGTCAGTCTGATGTGTCCGTTAGCAGGGAAGTTGAATAGGGAACATGAGGAGAGCAGCAGCTGATGAGTGCTGTTAGTCAGTCTAGGGCCACTCTGTACACTTTGTCCAGGTTTTATCAGTCCTGGAGCCATTCTACCACCAGACGTTTCTACGCCTCTTGGTTTTAAGGAGGTTTGGATATAAAGAGCTTTCAAAGAGGGTAGGGCCAATTAGTCCCCCGCAACATTCTCAGATGCAGGATCCCGAGCGGTGGTCTCTCATCCCGTCGCAGACTGTGTAGCCCCCCCAGCAGATTATGATGAAGACAGGGATTAGCTGTTTAAGGGAATATGGGGGGGGGGGGTGCCAGCACTTGAGTTTGTTTGAAAGATGCGTGCGCACATGTCACCTGACAGTTGCCCATTCAGATAACCTTTCCTCACCCCAAAACCAACCCAGGCTGTGGACAGCTTAGAGCCGCCTTAATCTGGCCTCGGCAGATGAAGGTCGGAGCATAGAGCAGTCCAAAAAATATATAATCTCAGAGCATTTGAAGCATCTGTTTCTAGTCTGTTTAGTTGAACTCAGACTATTAATTAAGGCACTTGGTGATCTGGGGATAATCCAGCACCTCCAGGACCCCTTGGAGATTTCAACTAGACCCTGATGCAGAGTCATCCGACTGGACAGGAAAGCCGCAGCAGAGCCGTGTTTTGCGAGGAAAAGATTCCATACGTCGACACACACACACACACACTTCTGTAGACAACCACACAGCAATAATCCTCTTTTAAGATAACCTGTTCATCACCATGTTTAATTGGTCTGAGAGGCCGTGTTTGGGTGATCCATCCAGGGGAGAGCCCCAGTGGTCTGGTTGAGCCAGTCTGACAGGCTCTGTCTTCTACCGCCACGGCCACCCCAGGAGGTGCACGCTGGAGAATTCGGTGGAATTCCATTTCAATTACAGTTTCTTCAATTTATTTTAATGAGGCAAATTAGAAATTGGTATTTTGTTTATATTCTGACTTGCCTGGAATTTTGGTCAGTTGGTTGTTTCTCCATTTTCACTATTCAGTTGTTAACAAGCAGACATAACTGCCAACTACGCAGCAGAGCAGACCAATCTTAAAATACCTATCCTAACATAGTCAGATCCGTAAAACTCTTTGAAAAGATTAGAAAGCAAGCAGATATGGTGTGGCACTGTCAGCCTGTTACACTAAATCTTGATAGCCAAGATAAGGTGCATCTTTGCACATCACCATTAGTTTCAGTACCAGTCTCTTTAGCTAGCATTCCAATCCTTGCCAGTCTTTGTCAAGCTTAAGAGAAAGGGTCCCAGACTACGCCATCATGTCAGTGCTATACAAATTTAACTTTTTTAATTTTTGAACTAATGAGCCATTATCTCAGTTGTAGCAGAGGGGTTTACTGTCACAGAGGACCCAGATAAAGCCTTGTGCAAATTGGACGTCTTGTTAAATTGAACTTTGGGGCTTGGCCTCCCCGCCACATCAGACTTGGCTTTTGTCTGTCTTCTGCCTGCTCCCCATCCCCCCTCCTCTCTTTTTATAGCATTCATAATGAAGGCTTCCAAACGACAACAAAAGCATTAAAGAGATGGAAAAAGCTACACTAATTTAGTTTGTAGTCACTGTGTTTTTTCCTCCATCTGTTTTGTGCTGGGAGTGGTTCTGCTCTCAGAGCTGGTCTAATTTTGAAAAGCCACACTATGCGTTGCTATTATGTGGAAAGTAATTTCTCCTGACAGACTACAGTATATCCACACTGTTCTTTTAAGTTAGGTTGATTTAGCATTTTGTGCACAAATGGAAATTCTGTCTTAGTGCATATCCGAGGCACGTCCAACTACTGTAGACATATTATAAGGATTTACAGTAGACTTGGATGGCCTGTTTTGATAATATATTTGATATCCTGCTCTATTTCCCAGTTGGTTTTTCCCACTTTTCCCCAGTTGTGTTTCAAACCCACTTCCTAACGTGCAATTCCAATCGCGGAGAGAAAACCGTCTGTGTTCTTTTCGTCTCTGATTTAGCCGACGTCTGTAATAGGTCGAATTACACACAGCCTTTCCCTCCGTCAGCCATCGGGACCTTCGTGTGGTAACGACAGCCATTACCCAACAGGCCACAACATTTCCGTGGCAACCGCGGTTACCCTGCGAACCCTTGCTCTGAAAGTAGGATTTGAACTCACGGAGAGGAGACTCTGGGGGGTGCGGGTATCTTGGTCTATATTGGGCAGGGGTTATTTTAGCCTGACCTGGTATTTTACGTCTCTCCTCACCACAACAGTGATGTCAATATTACATGCCACATTTTATGTTTGGATATTTATACTCAGCCTCTTTGACTGGGTTGCTGGGTAGTTCTGCCGGTCGTTAGAAGGCAGCAGCTAGCCTAGTGGTCAAGATCCTTGTGCAAGTAAATGACCGGTCCAAATACCGGAGCTAACAAGGTTCCTGTGAACAAGGGCGTTATCCCAATTTGCTTCAATAAATCCTTTTGGATTAGAGCGTCTGTTAAATACTGAAATTGCGATAAGTACAAAGATTGTTTAAAAATACGCGTTTGTTTGATCACCACATGAAACAGATGATGGGTAATAAGGAGACAAATGACAATAATGTACGAATGTGTTTGATCATATTGACAGATTTATCCTCACATTCCTTTTGATCTCAGTGCATTACCATGAGAGTCCCTTACAAGTACACCAGGTGTGATAATCACTCACTCTGTCCATGTTCTGTGTCATTTGTGGCCTCTCTCAAAGCCTGTTCAACTAGCGCTTTAAAGACAGTGAAGAGCAGACATAAGGAATGGGACAAGTGTTTACTTTAGTGTGGTCTCATCCACTTACTGGCTTGGCTTTAGATTATAGCTCTCAGGTGAAAGAGTTAGTGTGAAAGACCAGCATTTAGCAGCCACCGTCATGGCAGGTTTGAAGACTGGACGTCCAAACAATGCATCATCATTTTACAGCATACCAATGTGTCAAATAAGCATCAGAGAAACTCATTTATTGATTTACAATGTGTGTACCTATAAAAATCTTACTCATAAACGACTGATGAGCTTTTTTCAAGCTCACAATCCAGATTAGAAATGTTTTTACTCCATTGTTTGTAAACAATGTTATTGTGAAGAAATGCTGTACAGCCTCCTAAAAGATGTAATCCCTTGGAGGGTCAGTCCTTTCATCTGCCTAGATGACTTTCTAGAGTGGTTATACTACTCCCGCTCCACCCTTAAGCTGTTTGCCAAATCAGTGGCTGGGTGATGGCTTTGTTGTTGTTTGAACGGCACATTGCCACTTTTATGATGCCTTTATCAGCTGTATCTCTCTGTATTTGGGGATTTGAGTGTGTTTGTAGGGAAGACCTGAAACTCCCTCACAGAGGAACAGAGCCAAACATGAGGATTACAGAAGTATGGGAGCAAGGTATTAGAACGTTCTCTGAACACCTCAGCAACTCCTGTGTTAGGCTCAGGATGACTCTTGCCCTGAAAATACCCACTACTTACTACTAACTCTGAATTTACTCTTTAATATCACTTTTCCCACCAGTTGCATAGTGGTGCATTCAGTCTTCACAGAAAAAGTAAATCTAATTTTTTTATCTTAGAATTTCTTGTTCTTGTCCTGCTCTTCAGTTCCTGACCTCCCTGACCCATTCGTTTCACATAGTTTAATAATCAGTGATGATCTTCCATGACTTGTAACATCTGCTGTCAGCAGTGTGCTCATATGAAAAGTCCTGCAAAAGACATTCTCACTGAGGCATGTGCCAAGTATGACCCAAAACACTGCCTAAATGCAACATTCCACACATGCAAACCCATACAAAGCCAGTTGATAATTTACTTGGTCTTACATAAACAAACACAGAAACAGACATGTCCCAGGGGAAATGTTTCGAAGATGGCAGCACTTGTTTTGAAGATCGTCATATATAAATGTCTTTGTGAGCTTTGATTCCAGCCACTGATGCAAGAACAGTTGCTCCAAAAGGGTGTACGTTAGTTTGAGCATTGTGGATTTCTTTACTTGATGTTTGTTTGTCCTTTTCCGCTTTCAAGAAAAGGACTTCAATGATTTATCTTGGACTTCAGTGATTAGACACATTTGTCAATGTGATTTACACCAGTTTTGGGGCCAGTTCCAATTTAATTCCAGTTCATTCAGAAAGTGAACCATGTTCCGATTCCAGATGTAGTGGAACTTCAGCAGCAGTAGTTGTAGCCTCTATCACGGTTTCAGGTTGTGCTTTCTAGGCTAAACATTCACAAGAGGACCAGTTGTCGGTAAGAAACCAGAACCCACTTCCACTGACCCACAGCTTACAGCTATATTAACTCCCTCCCTCAAGCAGCTATTGGAAGCCCTCCACTAACGGCTACAATAACATTTACTCTGCATATTTATAACTGCTCTCCTTATCCCCAACTACAACCTATTCCCTGTAAAATGCACTACTTTTTAGGGCCTATACACAGTAGCTCTGGTTAAATAAAAAAGGACTGAGGGAAATGTGTAAATGTGTTTTCTATGGACCTAGCAGTGTCTTTGTGTGTGATTCATAGGTCAAAATACAATTCAATTTAGATTGTCAATCAAGATTACATTGGATAGTGGTTCATGTGTATCACTGCGTCTGTGTATGTGAGAGTGGTTGGGAAATGAGGCCTCTGACCTGTCCGGGGCATGTCTCTGCCAATGTCTCCGGTTGGAGCTGGAGTCACTTACCACACACACAATCACATACACGCAGTCAGAAAAAGAAAAGGTATGTTTGTTTTTGGCAGAAATGTGTCTCTGCTGTAAGACGAGATCTTCTAACAATAATGGAATTCCTGTCAGAATGTGTCATTCCTTAATTCAATAAATTATTTTTGTCTGATATGCATTGCAGTTAATGTGACAGCCCAGCCCAGAGAAGAACTGTCTGCAGACACAATAAATGCACGGTATTGTTTGGGCTAAAACTAGGTGTGAACTGACAGGCTGGGTTTAAGGTGTTGTTTCTCCAGTATGTTGCTGGTTGCAGTGTGTGTGTGTGTGTGTGTGTGTGTGTGTGTGTGTGTGTGTATGCGTGCGTGCATGCGTGGGTGTGTGTGTGTGTGTGTGTGTGTGTGTGTGTGTGTATGCGTGCGTGCATGCGTGGGTGTGTGTGTGTGTGTGTGTGTGTGTGTGTGTGTGCGTGCGTGCATGCGTGGGTGGTTTCACCTCACCTACCTCCCAGGTTGGATTATCAGAGCATTCCTTTGAATCTCATGCTCTGTAAATGTTTACTGACGCTTTTTTTTTTAAAACACATACATACCCCAGGCTATGAGCTCACATGGCTTCATATAATGATCCACCAAAACAGCATGGAGGATGCACAAACTCATGTGCAACACACTCCCAGGTAAAATCACACACACAGGGAGACCGAAACCCACAGACACACACTCACAGACAGACAGATAAATAAGAAGTAAACACACACACACACATACTTACACCCATGCTCTGTTTCATGGCATCATTTTACAGGAAAGATCGCGGTATGTGTCTGATTGGTAGCTAACACGTTTGCGTCCCCTGTACCTTAATGAAGCAAGGCAGAGCAGGAATGTGGACATGGTTAACAGGAGAGGAATGAGGAAGGACTGTATCGTTTTATTATTCCCACGCCGTCATTGAACAACCCGTTTGTAATTTGAGAACTTCCTCTCCACGCCACCACTTGTCATTTTCAATGTTTAGAGGCATTGTCATCGATAGGAATCTGTACATGAAATACAGTAGGCACATCCTATTTACATTGGTCTGTAATGTCATTCATCTAGACTTAATGAATTAGAAAGTCAAAGATGATTTGAGTGTTAGGCTTAAACTCATTTGCAAGTACTCATCAGTGGAACTCTTTTAATTTGTGTGGAGTGAATTGTATTTTGAGACTGTTGATGGTATTAACAGGTTTTATGTGTGGCTGGGTAGCAGAATGGTTGACAACATTCATTTACTCCTCTTTATTAAATCACAGGTGAGGACAGGCAGTCTGGCATGTCTGGCAGATTCCAGATGGGCTGGTGCCATTATAATGGTATCTAACAAAAAAAAAAAGGATTCTCAAGAAAAATAACAAGTAGAGGCCTTAAGCAGCTAAAAAGTGGTGTATGTTAAAAAATGCCAGGTCAATTTCTAGTCCAAATCTGTCTCTGAATTTATGGGATCAGCAAGTGATCACCTTCCTTCGCCCCCTAGGAAGTATTGCGCAAGCAAACCGATGTAAAGCACTTTTGAATTATAGTTCTAACTCATTACTAGATAATGTCAAAATCAAGTGAAAAAAAAGGTCTCTGAGATAATTTTTCACTCGTTTTCATTATTAAAAGACACATTTGTGTCTTTTATCTTAGTCTCAGAGAGTGGCGGATTAAGTCACACTGAAAAGAAATGAGATCCATATCTAATTCATGAGGAATGAACCAGAGAAATGAATCTCAGAGCCTTTATACACAGAGTGTATTCCAGTCTGCTGTCTACCAAAATGAGGATGTGCGTATCACATTTGGTCACTGGGGTAGCAGCCTTTGTTGATGGCAAGGAGGAGGAAAAGGAGAAAAAAATGGTCTTTCCGTGCAAGTGTTACAAAGTGCCTTTGACATATTTTCCGGGTGACATGGCGTTAATGGGATGGGTGTAGCAGGCCATTGTTGCCGACTTGCAGGAAGCTCTCCTTCAGCAAAGAGCAAATGTCAGTGACAGCCTGGACATCCAGGAAATGGCCGTTACATGTTGTAGTGTTCTCCCGTCACAGTGAACACCCATCACTCAAAGCGCGGAGCTCCGTGGGAGATTTGTCAAACGGGTTCTGGATGGGAAACTTGTGTGTGACACTCCCTCTGTGGGGTTAAAACGGGGCTGAGATGTAGAAGGGAGAGCGAGTATGCAAACAGTACTGAGTAAAGGCAATCTGGACATCCGTAATGTAAATCTACAGCAAATACTGCCAAATATGACAGACATGTCTTATTGTTGTCATATAGGGAGTATATGCACTATAGGGAATTGTGATTGATCTTAGCATGGAGTGAAGCTATTTCACTGAAAGGGGAGTTAGGACAGATGCTTCCTGTCGCATGCATTCGTCCCAAATGGCACCAACGTTCCCTATTTAGTTGACTAGGTATGTGCCCTATGAGCCTATTGGCCCTACATGGACCCTGAGTGCTGTATAGGGTGTAAGATGCCATTTGGGACAATGTCCAGTGATAAATAGTATTTTCTTCTCAATCAGTCATAATCAGCTATACTGCTGCTCTGTGAGTCTCTCTCTCCTGTCTCCTGTCTGTCCTTTCTGCCTTTCTGCTTGTCTGTCTACAGCTATCACCACTTAGGCAAAATGTCAAAAGAGAGAAGGAGCCAAAATGGCAGCTCGTGAGGCGCCCATGACCCATGGTTCTCCAGGACTCTAAGCCACTGCCTCCGGTGAACGAATACTGCTGCACTTCTCAGCTTGCGAGCATTATCTAGACGAGCCATCACAGGGGGTTGGAGAAAGGCAAACATCAGTTGACTGCCTGTATCCCATTCTGGTTTCCATTTTGATTTCCATTTTTGATATTTTCTCTGTCTCAATATTTTGATTTACAAAAAAGAACTAAACTTGAAATGAGTTTCTAAACAGGAAACAGGAAATTGGATTGCCTGAGGTTTGTTTCAGTTTCAGTTTGGATTGGAGGTACAGGACCTGAACCACTGACGTTCATCCCCCATCTGTCTATCTGTCCATCTGCCTCTTTTTCTCTTCTGGAGGATTTAAAACCAGGTTTTCTTTCACATGATACATTTGAACATGATGTCTGAGGGCAGAATGGTGAAGGGTTTAGTAAAGATGTAAAACATTCAAATACTCTCTCTTTAGCCATGATTCTGTTGGTCTGTCTGTCTGTCTGTCCCTCTCAATTATTTAGTCCACAAGCCTTGCGGTCAGCCTGACAGGCTAGCTATGCTGCAGCTTGTTGATGCCAAATTGAGCTTGAAACGCCAGTCCAGACCAATTTTCTCTGCCGCTTTCTCACTTCTGCCTGGCGGGTGCTTGAAACTCGCCTTTTTCTCTACTTTTTCATCGTTTCACTCTGTTTCTTTCTCTCTTTGCTCACTCACTCATTCTCTTTCTCTCTGGAGAGGGGAGACTGGAGAGGGCTTTCCTTATGCTCTTTGAAAAGGGTATTGATTGCTTTGCCTCACTGCCTAGCCATGTTGGAATCAGAGAGATGGAGCGCTAGGGTTTGAGGGGTTTTTACGGTTCAGCTTGGTCCAGTGGGTTCGGTCTGAGGGGTGTTCAGTGTGTTATACTCAACACCATTATCTCCGTCATGGTTCAGCTTGGTCCAGTGGGTTCGGTCTGAGGGGTGTTCAGTGTGTTATACTCAACACCATTATCTCCGTCATGGTTCAGCTTGGTCCAGTGGGTTCGGTCTGAGGGGTGTTCAGTGTGTTATACTCAACACCATTATCTCCGTCATGGTTCAGCTTGGTCCAGTGGGTTTGGTCTGAGGGGTTTCAGTGTGTTATACTCAACACCATTATCTCCGTCATGGTTCAGCTTGGTCCAGTGGGTTCGGTCTGAGGGGTGTTCAGTGTGCTATACTCAACACCATTATCTCCGTCATGGTTCTCGTGTAACGATGCTTCCGTCAGACATGTATGTGCTCCTGTCTTGGAAACTGTGCAATTAGACGAGCCTACCAAGAAACGCTGTGCGTTTAAATGACCCTAATTAACAGGGCTAATCAAACAATGCTGGCCGCTTAGTGTGTGAGCTAATTAAGCTTCTAGCTCGGTTTCATTGACCTGCTTAGTGGATCCCAAACACGGCAGAGGGAGAGAGACTGAGGGGAACAGAGAGAACGATGGGGAAATAGAGAGGGAGAGAGAGGGAGAGAGAGGGAGAGAGAGGGAGACAGAGGGAGAGAGAGGGAGAGAGAGGGAGAGAGAATATAAGAAATGGAGAGAGGGTGGGAAAGAGGTGGAGAAAACACAAGGGAGCTGACAGAACGAGGGAGAAAGTGAAGAACGAAAAGGATGAGAGACAGAGGAAGACAGAGAGAGGAAATAAATCTCATTCAAAAGCACTACATAATGACGTCTCTAATCCCTTCGCCGTGGCATGTTATGTAAAAGAGGGATTACCACCAATGGGACTGCCGGACAGAGAGACAGGCTGTGAGGTGTCTCCCAGTGGGGTCCTCTGGTTGCATCAGCGGGGACCTGCCCTGGATGGGACCTGCCTTGGATGGATTCAGAAAGCGCTGGTTGAATTGTGTGTAGGGAACAAAGCCTGATAGTTGAAAACCAGCGCTTCACTAAACACAGGTATATACAATATGATTGATTGACTCAATGATGAGGTGTGGGAGCACCTCATTGAATTTGACATTTAAAACAGTTAGGGGTACCAGTGATGTTTAAAATAATGGTTAGGGTTCAGGATGTGGTGAAGGATTAACCCTGGTCCAATGTCATCTCAGCATTCCGCCTGTCTGAAATGCAATCTCCACCTTCATCATTAAGGCAACCAATCGCATCTCTTCGGCCTCAAGATCCGCCTCCGGAACAAGATGAATAATCTAAAAGATGTCCACCGGAAGAATCTGATGAAGGTCAACCTGACCTCACCTGTTGTCTTTGCTGAAAAGAGACCAAATGTTCAGCCCAGTTAGAAATCAGCATCCTAAAATTGCACTTCCCCTGTCCCGTTTCATAGAGAATTCCCTTGCCTTGCTTCTCCCTGCATTCCTTCCAGCTGTTACTTCCAAAGGTCAAAAGTAGTGCAGTACAGGTATTAAATACGGTGCCAGGTTGGATTTGTTTACAATTGCGCATTAGCCCACAGCAGCTAACAGCAGATAGAGGCTAGTTCTATTATTGATGGGTTTCTTTATGTTTAGTCTGGTGCCCTTGGTAAGGATCCTCTCTAATGCCATGAAATATTGAACACTTGTCGACTGGTTGTAGATGTAGAACAGCCCTCATTGGGGGGTTGGAGAAAGCTCAGCATTAGCCAAACATAATGTTTTACTTTCTTGTTTACATCTATTAGCAACTGTGCTAAGGTTTTCTCAATTTAATTCTCTCGCACTTGCTAGGTTTCTATGAAACGGTTGGAATGAGTAACTCAATGGTTGACAGGGTTGCAGATTGACATTTTACACGAAGGGGAGGTAGCAATACATCAACCCAACTGTGTCACCAATAGACTTTCCTCATCTCTGGAAAGCAAAAGCACAGCAGAGTGAATTGAAACGTTTGAATCTGAGGTGAATTTGATACCTGTTTTTTTCTACTTATACCTGTGTCTTTCATGGTCTCTCTCTGTGGCTCTCTGGTTCTCTCTGTCCTCCCTTTTCCTTCCCTCGTCCTACCTTTCTCATTTCTCATGTGAGTCACACACGTATTTTGTTTGTTGTGTGGGACAGATAGGCACAGCCCCAGTGGCGGACCCATGGGTTGCAGCAGCTTTGATAAATCAGATGTTTGCCCAGCCGCATGACGCTGAATATGCATATAGACAGATTATTATGCAATCAAATAATCTGGCCTTTGCTCTCACATAGCCACTGTTTTAATGTTTATTCATTTCCACTGTCAAGCTTCCCAGTGGAGTGTCAATAGAGTTTTCTTCTTGGCTGCTTCCTAACTGCACCCGCCAGTTAAGAAACAAATGAGGTCATAGTTATTAAAGGGAGATTATATGAAGGCTGTGATTCAGCTTGACCCTAAAGGATAGCGGATGCATTTACAGTGTCCTGAAATAGGAAGTATTAACACACATGTAAAAAAACACACACACAGATCCACATCGGACACACTTAAAGGCATATTCAGACAGGAAATGTACACTGAGAGAGACATACATCTACACGTTGTTGCACGAGCGAGCCCTCCCTTCTGCGCGTTCACTAAAAGCTCCCTCGTACGCAGAAACGCACAGCAGTAATACTGAGGCTTCCATACAGCTGCTGTGTGTTTCGCTTGTTTTTCTCCGTCAGTGTGTCGTGGAGGGTTAGAGGAAATGGGATGGAAAAAACGAGTGTCCCCTGTCTGGCCCTTTACTGCCGAGTGGCGCTAGCCACAAGGAGAGCCAGAGCGGGAAGAGGAGGGCGCCCGCCGGTCAGGAGCCCGCCGAGCCGGCCGCAGTTTGACATACTTGTGGTCCTACAGCGCTTTCTCAGCCTCTCTGTGGGCCAGCCTTTCCCCCGATCACACACACTGTCCACCACACACACCTCCACATACGCACAGACACAAACACACAAGCATGACGTGAGAGCTCCTTTTCTTTCTTTCTGAATCAGAGCCTGGCCTATTCCTGTTGACCCTCAGCTTGGCTTACCCTCGTCAGCATAGCGTAGAGTGGTTCACCGCCACCACCCACGTCTACTTTCAAAACTGCCCCCTATTTAATGGCCTACGTTCCACTGAGGCAGTATGGATCACTTTTGTAGTGTAACCCGTCATGAATAACTTCCAATCCGGAGCTCACAGAGCAGCTCACTCACAGAGCAGCTCACTCACAGAGCAGCTCACTCACAGAGCAGCTCACTCACAGAGCAGCTCACTCACAGAGCAGCTCACTCACAGAGAGCAGAAAATACCGGGGATTTGGTGAAAGGGGGTGCGAGGCATTAATCTGAGGAGCAGACACCTCCCTCACTCCCTTCTTTTTTGACTTTCTTGTTTTTTATGTACTTTTTGCTGCACACAGACACACACATACATACACACGCACGCACACACTCACACAAACTACACATCACTCGTTGTTAAATGGGTTTCTTTTCCCACCCTCTATTTAGCCTACTTTCAGTGTGTCGGAAATAGAAACGAGGGGCCGGAGATCCGTCGGTCCTGGACTCCCTGGTGGGGACAGGAAAACGAAGTAGGTCCCCTCTCTGCAAGCTGAGTGGCTTGCATGTGTATGGAGCGAGAAAATGTGTATGAGTGCATGAGTGTGGATGTGTGTGTTAGGTTCTCCAGAAGACAATGCAAGACTAGTGTACAACTCGTAGCACAGAGCTTCTTTAAATCCTACATACAATATCCATATGTCTACACAATCCAAATTTCACAACTGTATATATTGGCTCCAGGGAAGCTTTACGAGCAAAGCAATCAGGTTTCTATGCAAAACAGGCAAATCCACATTCTCAGCGGCAACTCTAATAAACGTGACAGAAATGTATATTGCCTTTATGAAGAAACGGTCCTTTCAAGTTACTGCAGAAGCTTTACGTCTTCATTATGATTTATGCTTTCAGTCCAGTTATGTGAGATGCCACGTAGTTCATTCTCAAAGAGAAGTCACACGTGTGGATTGTTCCTTTGCTTTCCGGAAGGTGAGGCTAGACATGCACAGTATTCAGAATAACAGAGTTTTTTTTTACGGTTCTTCTCCAATTCTAAATGCCTTAGAGAGAGATCAGCTTGTCCCAGTGCTTTCATCTACTGGCATGAACCCAGGCAGATCTCTAGAGTTGATATATAGTCAATTTCTGTTATTTCCACCCCAGATCATTTACACAGAATATACCGTGAATGGTTGATGACCCTGGCTCACCCAACCAACCTCAACCTCACTGTAACTCAAGGGACCTGAACCAAATCGAAAAACTGTATTAGGAGTAACACAGGAATAAGTATTTTGAAATGATTCACCCTTTAATTCAAATCACATTTTCCTTTTGGTTTTACAAACAGGAATACAAAGTCCAGTTGCTTCTACGTGGCTCTTTTAATTGCATACATTGGCTTCTACAGTACATGGCTTTTTTAATGACATATATTGGCTTTTACGTGGGTTTTTTAATGACATATATTTCTTACAGTAAGAAGGAAAGACTAGGGCAACACGTATGTAGAAGAAGGAAGGCAGAGAGGAAAGGCACAGATTGTTGTCTGAGCCAGGGCTCGAACCCCCGTTGCCAGTGGGGGGCCTGTGTGGTCTTGAGTGGGGAACTCAGACCGCTACACAAGATGTTATGAATGCAAATATTGTCAAGGGTATTTTTTATAAGGACAAAGCTTCATTTCAAGCAGCAATCATAAAGACATCTTTTAAGTGAGGGTTGAATAAGAGTCAGCTCTGGGCGGTGCATACATGGCCTTGTCTCAGCCACCATAATGTTGTATCACTGAAGACATGCACTTCGTGGAGTTTTGAAAAAAAGAATAATACTGTAACACTGTTATGAGCTTGGTCTCCCAGACCGTACCTGCTTGCTGTCGGGTCGATCATTAAGTAGGAGGTATGTACAACTCATGTACTACTGCTGAGTTGCCTGGTTGTTCCACCTAGCTGTCTGAATGTGGGCACTGACTCTAAATGGGTCTCGATAAGAACGTCTACTACATGGCTTAAAACATTTAATGAAAGGCCCATGTTTAGATAAGTAGTTGTAGTCATGAAATAAAATATTTTATTTCGTACAGTTTGCTGTGTTCAGGACCTGTAGGTTGCACCTTAAATGACCATGCTGTGAATTCCATACAGATAACATGAGACAAAAAAACGTTGTTTTTGGTTATTGGTTTTCCCGATAGGCGTATGCTGGCTTTAATCTGAATCAGGTATTTAAGAATCTGATACTAGTTTAGCTGGAACTGGAAGCTGTTATCCGGCAAATCTGCATTCCTACCAGGGCCAGTGGTGTCTCTTCACTGGCACACTACATGAAATACACAGGCCCCTGGAGGTCTGATACCGGAGACGCCACATCGGGACGATTCAATTAAACCAGACCAAGTAGAGAGGATAGATAGCCCATGGAGAGTTGACCTAGCGGAGTTGTGGTTTGACTGTGAAAATGAATCCCATTGTTGTCCCGCTGTATTTGCAACGTGGTGGAGTGGGGAAAGGTAGACAATAAGAGAGAAAAATAAAGGGATGGTGAGCCAGAAAGAAAAATGGGGAAATTAAGAAACAAAGAGAGAGAAAGAAAGAGAGTGAGAAATAATGTAAAACCAAGCCAGGCAAATCTCTGATACGATCCTGGTTCACATGAGGCAGACAGAGAGACAAGAGAGAGAGAGACATACAAGAGCTAGTCAGATAAAGCTGGAGGAAAAGCGAGAACTACTGGCGATTTATAAGTCTTCCGGATTTCGCAAGCTGACATCCTCCCGCCGCCGTCTCTCGACCTTTCCTCCTTGTGTGCCCACACGGCGTTACTATGACAACTAGCCCTGGCGCCACCAAGGCTGAAAACTGGTGGAGGGAGATGGGCAATCAGGGTATGTTAAGGCAAAATATATTTCTTCTTGGAAGTTCCCAGTAAGTGTGAAGAAAATGATATGCCGATATGCTGCTGGAAAAAGCAGCCTGTTTCTGTAATCTCTTGGCTAAAGATAGCACATACCTTTTACATCCTCATGTCGGCATTTAACCCAACCTTTCATGTTATACAACCTGCATAGGATTGTGCCCTCACTTCATCTTCTTAACCTAAACATTTCTTGACAAAACATTTGCACTGGGGGACAGTCAAGTGGAATATTCTTATTTTAAACACATTTCCAGTCTTTTTATGCTTTATTGTACAGAAATGTGTTCTTTCTGAAAGAGCATTAGGACAGATTTGAACCCAAGCTGCATCAGTAAATGGGGGCATACTAAACACAATGGACTGAGTCGGCCTCAGAATATTGAAATATACAGTAAATGTGCACTGGGGGCATACTAAACACGATGGACTGAGTCATTCCACTCCATAATTGATAAATGTTATCAATTATGGAGTGGGTGGCAAAGACCAGTCAGTCGATTTATTTTGACCCTTCAATGAGTCACCCCAGTTGGATGGCATTGTGTTGACTAGCAGGGTGTGGTACCAGGCAGGTGGTTTGGAGGGACGTTTTGCCATCTGGTACAGGGATCCCCTTCCCAGCAGGCACATCGTGTGCATGTGTGTGTTTGTGTGTCTCTGTCAGATTACCTAGAGCACAAACCCAGCAGAGTCTCTGTGGTAATGTTTGACAAATGTGTGTGTATGTGATTGTGGGGGTGTCATTGAATGTTAATGTTAAAAGGAAATATTTTTTATGCCTTGATTATGCTGATGGCTCACTAGGTTAGGGTTTTATGGACGAGGCCAGCGCATGGGCTTCAAACAGTTCCGGTTCAAATGTGTGTTGGTTCAACCCCACCTATTTGTTTTACTTATCCCTTCCCTTCACCAATCAGCAGTTGGTCCAGCCCTGGCAGCACCTGCCTGGATTTCACTTCTCGCTACCTGGAGCTCTGACTTCAGAGCATTTGTTGACAAATGAATGGGGTGATGACAATGCCAAAGAACCAAACTTTTAACCATGGCCACTCAATCAAATGCTTTAAGTCATATGTTTAAAAAGTGCTTAGTTGTCACTAATGTTAATTCCTCCCTCTTTGTTTCCGGACTAAATGGATTTCTTAAGAGACCTGAATATCCTTTGGAAGTGAAAAGCACACAGCATTTTAAAACCAGTCTGAGGGTTAGGGCAGTAAACAGAAGTGGTGGAGCGACCACAAAAAACGCTTGTGTGTGCGTGTGCGTGTGAGTTCAGATAAGGTTTACAGTCCACAGACTGCAGCTGTTTAGGATTCAGATGTTCCATATTCATGACTTCTGTTCTGTCTTGTAATCCCCCAGACTAGACTGGACTGTCAGACTCGAATACTGAAGGCAAACACACCCTTCAAGTCAAAGGTGTATAGCCCATTTCTTATTTCCCCCTTAGTTAAAATATCCATACGTGTTGATTTCACAGACTGCATTTTAACACACAGTCCTTTGTTTTACCTATGGGCAAAGGCTTAACTCTTTCAGGAAAGGATCATTTTCATAAAATGATTCATTACCTTTCATTAAAAGTATTTACATTTATGAGTCTGAAATTTGTTATTAATCCTGCAACAAAATGATGCTGTCATTGTGCATTCTTGAACTCCAATTATTCAGTGCAGACACCTTTATTGATCTGGTTTTACAGCATCTCAGTTATGACGACAAGTTTCAGCTGTTTGCATATTTTGAGCCGTCTTGCTAATAACAGACAGAATTCTTTGCACCTCAATAGGTTCTCACTAAGTGCTCTGTTCCGTTTGCGTTCCTCTCTGTGGAATTTCCTTCCCTTAATACGGGTGATGCATAGCTGTCCTCCAGTTACAAGCAAAGAAACACATTTCAAGTATTTTTTGTGGTGTTCTTTTCTCAGGAAGAAGTCAACCTGCGGGTTGTCTGATTTAAGTTTTAATCGTTGTTTGGGCTCAGAGAAATGTTCACCTGAAATATTTGTTCACCTGAAATATTACTTCTAATGAACTGAACCAGCTCTGAAAACAGAAGTTGGCTTCGGTTTCCCTGCAGTTGTTTACATTTTACTTAAAGGCAGGCTGATGCTGAATGTTTTCTCAAAGAACCTGAGGGTGCATGAGAGCGTGTGCTCCTGACATGCTTTAGACTGGCTACGCGCCTTCTGCCCTCGCCCCCTGCAGGCAACAAAATATTGTCCTAATTTCTAACCGGCAGTTTAGTGTGTTGTTTGTGTGTCTGAGAAGAGAGTACCTAACACTGGATTTCTTCATTGTTACCATGCCTCCAAGACAGATCTATGGCAAGGCCAAAAAAACTAATGAATTCAGCTGTTTTTAAAATGTTTTAATATTCGTGATTTTACAAATGATTTCAGCACTGTCCCTGGTTATCATTAAATGCACCAATGGGTTTTCTCTGTCTTCTCTTTCATGCAGGTGTACTCTTAGACATCCAGAGACACTTCAAGGTATCGGACAGCGGAGCGGGCTTGTTGCAAACAGGTAAGTCAGACCTGATCTCAACAACATCCAGCCCAGCTCAAATAACCACTCAAAGCTCCCTCCTCGTTGCATGGCACAAAGGGCAGGCCTTTTACCCACCTGCCTTGAGCTGCTGTAAGTCCCCTTAAGTCAGGACAGCAGGAGGACAATAAAAACACTTATCATCTCTTATCCTTCTGCCTACTGCCTCTAACAAAGACCTTCAATTGCATCTCAGTTGTTCCATTTCAAATCCATTGTGGTAGCGTACAGAGCCAAAATGTATACAATTCTGTCTGTGTCCAAATATTTCCATACCTAACTGTATATACAATATATAGCACATAGAAAAACCTTGCAAAATGCTTTTGCATACATTTGTTATTTTAAACATACATTCAATTAATACAGGATTAATACAGGAAAGTCACAACACATATAGTGGGTGTTGAGATGCTTTTCAAAAAATGTTTTGAATGCTCAATAGCATAACACAGTTGCTGTAGATCTCAGTGTTGCAGAATGTGGCTGAGACAACATGAATGGGTTATTTCTGAGCTCTGAGAGTTCCTCTAGAAGGCCCCAGTGGAAATAAAAACAGTGGTGAGCGTCAGTGGTGGAAGAGGCTGAGGACTCTGGGCACGGTTTCCTGCTCCACCCCAAAACTTAAATGAATCTACCTTTTGTGAGGGAGTGGCCATTTTGAAGAGCTCTTATTGGAGGTTAAGGTTAGACCTCAGCCTTGTCACTGACTCCTGCACAAACACACACAACACAAACACAAAAGCGCCATTGAATGGAAGTGAGCAGTTTAGAAAGTGGAAAAGGTTTATGTGTCATTCTTTTTTTTACATTCACAGGGTGAAAAATCTATTCTGGCATAGTGTGGCAGGGAAACTTTAAAAAAAGCACTTTTGAAACCACAATGTGGTTTCAAAAGTGTAGGACATTTTATTTTATCTTAGAAACTGTTTTCTTAAGGTAAAACACTTGATTTCACCCCTGCATGATATATTTAATTTCAGCACAACACTCTTCTCTACATTTTATGGAAGTTTTCTGTTAGTCTCTCTCTCCTATAGCAAGTTGTTAAAGGCATGCATGTACATAAAGATTTGTGAGTCAGAGAAACTCAATACACTTTCGTTGTTCTCTTCAGACTGACAGGCAATAAATCTCCCACAGTTCATTTGAGAGACAAGGTCTCATTCTAAACATGACCTTCATCACATTAAGCCGCATCATTGTTAGTTAGCAGGAATGTGTGAAATCCAACAAAGCATTTTGGACCTTTCTGAGGGTGAAGAAATAGGGAAGAGAAATGTTACTTTAGCAACAGCAGGAGGGCTGGCATTTTCTGGAGAGTGAGGTGACCTTTTAATGTGAAGTCATCGCTGTGAGTTTTATAAACAATACCAAATCCATGACATTTGAAGGTACAGAATGTGATAGGTTGAGGGCTATTCAGCTCTTGTGCCAGAAGGCCCAAACACCTCAGGTGTTTGTTCCTACCTGCTAGTTAATAGCTCTCACCAAGTGTGTCAGGTCTGAGAATGCCTTAATGTCCCTGATTGGAAGGAGAGGATGAAAAGGGTTTCAGTCCTCTGGGACCAGAGTTGAATAGCCCTTCATCCAGCATGTACTGTATACTGAAATTGTGATATTCATGGATTTAGAAAAGAAAACACACAATGGCCAAAAAAACAACAACAAATATAACTAGAATGTGACTGATGAAGCTATATAGTGAAGTTGTGCACACACATACACCCACAAACACACTCCTAATTATTTAATTTAACCACCCTCACAGCACACATGAAGTAAAGCGGCACTCACAGCTGGTCACTGGCTCTGTCTGATGTCAGGTTGATGCCTGTCTGGTCCCAGGCTAGACTGCACGGTGCAGCATGGCCCCTGGTCCCCAGACGACCCCAGGCTCGCACCGGCTTGAGGAATGCAGCGGGCTGGGGCTCTGAGCTCTGGGACCAGCCACAAACAGAATGAGAACCTAGATGTGAAAGTTGAGCGGGTGATCTCAATACAAAGTGGTTTGGTGCATGCACACGTGTGTGTGTGTGTGTGTGCATTGTTCCAGCCTAAATCCCCCACCAAACTCGCACCCACTCTCCAGGGAGGACAAACCAGAGCTCTGTGAACACACGCATTTGACATTTGTTTACCAATCCCTCTTTCTCCTTGACGAATCTTAGACAAACCTGGTAAACTTAGAGCATGTGCCAGCAGGTGGTGGTCAGTGAGCAATGGATGTAGAGTTGGTTTGGTGTCTCCCTGACCCTCATTTCAGTCACCTCAGAGAGCAGCAACAACCTATAGTTATGGTCACTTCTCTAAACAAACCTCAATTGGTATAAGTGTTCTGTTTAAATTCTGGTTTGGTTTGGTTTGGTTGGGTCTTCCTTTGGGGCTGTGGGTGATGGGCTTTGGGCTGTCTCTGGGCTGCTAAAGATTGGAAAATTGGAACCAAGACCTACTGTGTTTAGAGCATCTTCACTGTCCCATAGAGGAGGTGCTGTTTAACCCTGTTGACGCTTCAAACCATATTCACTGAATAACTCACGGTTATTCATGTAAATGTGCATTAAAGTTCCCACAGAACTTAAAAGACATAACTCAACAAATTAAAAAGACATTCTTACTATATTTGTGTTAGTGTGTGTGCCCTTTAAAGATGCACTCTGCAATTTTGGGCCACCGGTTGTTAAAGCATCACTGTCAATGTTGCCCCCTTTGGTTGAAATAACTGCAAGTACCCATTTCTTGTTAATGTCTATCTTTCTCTTACATCAACTACAAGGAATTTTTGGTCACTCTTCTTTAGAATGCTGCTTCAACTGGGTGTTCAAAGGCTTTTTGAATGTGCAGTCCATTTCAAGTTTCTCCACATCATTTTGATAGGAATCTTGGCTTTGACTCAGCCTTTCTATAACCCTCCATTTCTTCTTTTTGAGGCATTCTGTTGTAGCTTTTCTTGAACGTTTTGGATTTTTGTCCTGTTGCAATATCCATGTTCGGTTCAGCTTCAGCTTTTGGATAGATGGCCTCACATTCTCCTCAATAATTCTTTGGTCTTATATGAAATTCATGGTTGATTCAATGATGGAAAGTTGGCCAGGACCTGAGTCAACAAAGCATTATGTGACCACCTCCATGTTTTACAGTTTGTATGATGTTCCTCTGTTTAAAGGCAGTGTTTTGTTTTTGACAAAGACTTCTGTGTGCATCATTGGATGAGCTCTTGGGCTGAATTTGGTGGTATGACCTGTCCTATGTAGATTGCCAGTGGTCTGGACTTTCCTCCATTTCCAGATGATCTGTTGGACAGTGGAATAAGGTTTTTCAAATTGCTTGTTTATGGCATTGCAATTTTATGATTTTCTATGATGGTATATTTAGGGGTGTACTGAGGTTTTCCAATTAATGGAAATGTTTCCAAAGTGAATTTTATTTGGGATTTGTTAAATTGGATTATTTTATCAATGAATAGTGTTGGAATGTTTCTAATAAAGACAACTTTCCAGGGGTTTACTTAGTTTTTGGTGAATGTGCTATTTCATCAAAATAATTTGCTTTTAATCTTGGAATTTCTTTGCTTACAAAGGTATTACACTGACTCTGCGTATAGATTAGGCATGTTTTAACAAAGTACAGCCCAAAATGGAAGGTCAAAAACTTTTTGTTGCAGAAGCCCTGTACTGCATATTTAACAGGCGAGAGTGACATGTAGAGCACCTTACCAATAACCAAAAAGTTGACATTTCAAATCTCAGATACAGCAAGCTGAAGAATGTGTTGTTCTGTCAAGAACAACACGTTGTAAGTCACTTTGGAAAGAACTCCTAGCCAGAGTAACCTAAAGAACCAACTTGCAAAAGCAAGAAAAATTCAAAATGTGAGATACCCAGAGAAAGTGAAGAGGCCTGGTGAAAGAGGGCTAGCACTCAGGTAGCATGGAATGTGTCCTGGCCTCAGGTGCTCGCGTCTGTCTTTCAGCTTAGCACATGAAAACAGCAGACAGCTGAGCTAATAACACTGTAGCAGGCATTCCTAACGAGAGCAGAGAACCTGTCGCATCTGTCAGGGAACTGGGCGACTCCTGCTTGAAATGACAGGTCCTCCATTAGGCCTCCAAATGACCCAAGGGGTGTGGTCAACTGAAGACAGATAGTTGAGTGGGAGGGGTGATGATGCAGGAAGGCAGATAGCTTGATGGTTAGACTGCAGGGCTGCTGAGTTGAATCCCAGATCCAGCCAGGTTTACAATCTGTTGTCGTGCCCTTGAGCAATTCTCATATAATTTAACCTAGATGTCATCTGCTATGTCTATGGTGAAAATTATGTGACATTTTCCAGGGGTTTGGAAGGAGTCTATGTTTATTTCCATTTGAGCCTGCTGTAGATGGAGGAATGTGGGCTTTGAGTGATTTTCTCATATGAAATATTGTTTGTCTGCATATCATTATTATTCATTATGAACTGTATGCAGCCAGAGTTTTTGATAAAAAATCTCGGAAGAGTGGTCGTGACTGTGAAGACAGTGAATACAATTCCTACTGTAAATGGCTTTGGATAAGAGTGTCTGTTAAATTACTAAAATGTAAAATATAAAACAAAGAGCCTGTCCAGTTTCTCCAGCTCTATCAATTACTAGTTATTGCTGATCCAGGGAGATATTTTCTATTAATTTGGAACAATCTTGGGTCAAGTGTCTGCCGTGTTTGTCCTGGTTCTCCTGGCCATCCCCTATGAAGCGCTGTTGGCTGACACACTTTGGGCCTGACCCAAATGTCACCCTATTTAGTAGGATATAATTTAGCCACAGAGTCTCTGACAGACTGACCATGTCCCCAGCAAGCCAATCCCCCCCAACCTCCACATGGCTGCCAACCCCTGTCCTGTCTGAATCTGGAACGAAACACCTGCACAGACACTTAGGTCAACGTAGCTAGCTTTCACCAAGTGACATCCTGGCCAGACGCTGAGAAATGGTGCCACAGGTGGAACAGGGAAACTTCTTAATTTCAACTGAGCTATTAAATCTCCCAGCTCTTGAACTCCCTTACATACAGCTCACTTAGTGGTCTTTGTTCTGCTCCCTCTCCCTCTCTAACTCTTTCTTTCCCTCTCTCTCTGGTGTAAAGGGTGAGGCCAAGTCAGTAGAGTCAGAGATTTGCACAATACCCAGTTTCTGGATTTGCAGATAATGCCTGCGATGTTCTTATGGATAAGAGAGGATGAAGTATTACGATCTGTGGCTTAGAGTTGGCTTTGACCCATTGGAAAACCCTTCGCAACTGGGGCTGTGACAAGTGCGGCCAACTTTACATGTTAATGTTCCAGTGTTTGTCACAGTCTCTGGTTACTCTGTAACAGAGGTGGCTACGGGAATCTGCAATCTCTTTCTTTCAGCATGAAGTAAAGCTATATCAGTGTTTGATCAGCTGTGGTGTCTGTCCACTGCCACACAGCTGCTCTTCTCTGGGGTTTTCCGCAGCCTTCGCTCGTTCCCTCAGTTGTTCTTTTCTCTCCCCTCCATCCTCTCTCTGTCTTTCCCTTGTTCTTCCCTCTACACCATCTCTTTCTCCCCTCCATCCTTCTCACCCTGCTGACACAGCGGTCGGTCCAAGACATTTGATTTGATGAGATATGCCCTCCTCTTAGCTTGTCAGGTGTAGCTGCGCCACCATCACGCAATTGGGTGCCATGTAGTAAAGGAGTTGGCTACAACAGCAGAGAGGGATTTAGGGTTACATTCATTTAGGTTCAACCGAAATGCAACTTCCACCTTTGAAACCCAATTTGGCAATTAGGTTAACTGTCTTGCTTTCAGATGCTAATCAGATACTCGAACCGCTTTGGGAGTAGAGAAAGGCAAAAAGTGAGAGGAAGACAGAGATCAAAATGAAGAGGACATTGAGACACCTGTGTAACATTCCTCCTGTGCAGCTGGCATGCACAAGAGCAACGTTCAATATTAATTAGGTAACTGTGACACAATCATGCCTTTGGAGTTCAATGGCACCAAGCCCCAAATAAGAACAATTCTGAATGATATGTTAATGGCCACATGAATGTATCTAAATCGTAACTGCTTGGTGGAGGTTCACACTCTTTGCCCGTAGATGTTTGCTTTAAAGCATTACCTGTGTAAAGCCAGTCCTCTATTTGCCCTCTGATTTCTAACTCTGTTTCATTGCTATCACTGTAAAGTGCTGAGCTGTTGCCGATTCCCATATGTCTTAGTGGACCGACTCAAAACCTGTCTCGCACGCTGTCTCTGTATCTCTTTCCCCTACTCTTTGACTAGGCCACGTTTCAGAGGAGGGTAGCTGCCAGACAGTGATTGGCACCCCTCCCATGCTCCCTAGCTCCCATCGCCCACCTCTCCACTTCCTTTCCCCTGAGCCAAAACTCTTTCTCACGGAAGAACTGCCAATCCAATCAGGAGATCAGAGGCCAATTAAAACAAGCATGAAGGGCGAGATGAGGTGAAGAAGTGCTGAGGGGCCACTGGGTGTAAACACAGAATAATCTAGAACTTCCTAGTGGTAAATGCTCTAATGGGTTCTGTGCCTTCGACCCCCACTACACCCACAGCCTACAGTGCATATGTCTACAGTGCATATGTCTATGCTTGTGTTTCAACCACATTAAGCAATACGTTATATGTCCTGCCATTGATATCCACTCTTAGCAGTAACAGCCCAACACAGGGTGGTGTTTATAGGCAGCCTGGTTGAAATGTAGTACCTGGTTGAAAAGTTATTCTTAGAAGGTCTTATCCAGAGCAACCTAATGTCTTGCTGAAGGATGAAACAATATCTTTTTTTACATTGCTGGTTTCGGGATTCATTCAGCAACCTTTCAGCCACTGGTCAGGCATTCTAACCGCCAGACTTTCTCTCTGCCCACTATAATAGATCCATGATTACTTCATCTTTTCCATCATCAGAAGAAGGACAAAGCTTCTGTTTATGGTAATTGACAGAGGTTGTGATATTTGCTTGCACCAGCATATGAGCGCTGCATCTGAACTGGATCGATACCCCTGCGGGTATCTTAGTCGGCTGAAGCCCTGGGAACACACACACAAACCCCCGCGGTCAGGCCCCTGGGAGCTTGCTAGGTTTCATTCTTCTGCTCCGCCTGACATCAACAGATCAATAACCGACGCAGACAGGTCAGTATTCCAAATGGCACCCTACTCCCTGTTTAGGGCAATCTAATGTTGTGCTCCAAGCAGTGCAATTTTGGATGCCTAAGTCCAGTCGAGGCCTCCAATCAAACAGCCTTGCTCTGTGATCATAGGTTACATACTATGTGTGCAGATTGTCTAAGGCAGAGATATTACACGAGTGGTGCATATATGCATTATAGTTGACTAACATGAACCATTAGAGGGCTGGTTCTTTACTTGAACGTTTGTCTATGTGCAACAGTTCATTTTAGTGCAGTGGTCCAAAACAGTGAAGACCATCAATTCAGTATAATTTAAAAAACAACCCTAACCCTTACCCTAACCTTAACCACAATAACCATTATGCCTAAACTGAAACTCACCCTAGCTCCTAAACAGAACCCATAATTCTAAGACTAATTCTAACCCTAATTCTTACCCAAAACGTAACCCAGTTTGATAAAACTTCTAGCCAATTTGAGGACCAACTACAGTAGTAAAACAGGAACACACAAACACACATACTCTCAAATGAACATACACTTGAGCTATTCTCTATCATTTCAGCCATGTCCTGTCATTAACTCTGCTGATCCTGTGGTTGTGGGAGGAAAATGGCAGGAAAGAAACACTCCGCGCCCTGTAAAACTATGTCCCTAGTTGGATCCCAAGGCAATCACAGACAAGGCACAAATTGAGGGAGAGTGTCCCCAGAACAAAATGACAGGATAGCTGGATCTGTGTGACTTTTCTACTGTACATGTAAATACATGGAAGCTGCTGTGCATATATCTCCCTAATTCATAATGATTTAGCAGATGCTTTTATTGCATGTGAACTTATATTGACTTATAGTCAAGTGACTTAAAATCTAGTCCTATAATTAAAAAACACTCTTGTACTATTTTGGAGGGATTGTTAAGTATTTTTTTGTAATATTATCACCTCTTGAAGAGCTCATCAGAAGTACTGTTTTTTGTTTGTTTCCTTTGGAACCAATGCGCAAATTTAGCTCTACATGATAGTTCTACAGCAAGTAACTGCATGCTTTTTATGATTACAGTGATTAGCAAACATCATGTAATTTCCTGAGGGTAGCCTGACCATTCACCATGTAGCAAACAACTTGCCTTGGGTCATTTAGTTTCATAGGAGAATGCTTTTAGAAAGAGTTTGACATTCACAAGTAGTCTGTTATTTTGAGTCTAAACTCGTCCTGTTAAAGCTGTCTATCTGACAAGTTTCTGTCATCACAACAGTATAGCTGGAAAGCACCTCAAACCATATATACTGTTGTAGGGTTGAAATGGTTTGCAAAACTCACGGTTTGGTATTTTGAAGTACATTGGTGTCACGGTTCGATATGGTTTTTATGCATAGACAAAATAAATGTCTGAGAAATATGTCATTTGCATTTAGATTTTCCATTTGTAATAATAGTAAACATGGGAAACAAAGAGGCAACAAGAAATATCAGTGCCTGCCTTATAACCTGAAACAAAAACACAACCATTTAAAACAGAACTTTATCAAGAGTGTGTAATCCAGCAGCATATATCGAAATCAGTGGCAGGCTGTGCATTTTACACCTGTGCCTTCAGCACTATTTTCCCGTAATTCTAATAACGTCATCATATGACACTATAGGGTTATAGGCTATTGACATTTGACGTAACCACAGTGACAATAACCTTTATCGAGTGGAATAAACAGATTTAACACTAGGCTCAACACCTAATTGACACAACATGAATAAACGATGACTGAAACCATCACGAATGTCCCAGTATGACGCAGTATGACAGGATGCTGTATCACACACAGCCATCACATATCCCAAACCAATGTCCTTACCAAATAAACAAGAACAAACTGACAACAACCAGTCACATTTACTCATACAACCAAGAAGCAAGCAAACATGCCAGGAGGAACAACACAATCAGGAATCAGGCTTCCCCAGAGATTGCAGCAAAGCTGCTGGACCTAAACGCACATGTATGCCACCATGTACACTCAAAGGCACAGCCAGCCAGGCCACTGAAATTGAACTTGCTTCACACCAGAAGCAACAATCTAAAGCAAGCAATAATAATAAATAGCTATTAATAGGCCCAGCCCCAGGATTAAATGTGTCTGTTTATCGATCTCCTCCTGCTGTGTTTCAGTCCTAAATACTGAATACTGAATACAAAAACACCATAATAAGCCCTCTTAAGACCCCTCATGGTGCCGGGCCTGCTAGTAAAAATATACTGAACAAAATAATAAACGCAACACTTTTGTTTTTGCCCCCATTTATCTTGAGCTGAACACAAAGATCTAAGACTTTCTCTATGTACACAAAAGCCCTATTTCTCTCAAATATTGTTCACAAATCTGTCTAAATCTGTGTTAGTGAGCACTTCTCCTTTGCCGAGATAATCCATCCACCTCACAGGTGTGGGATATCAAGATACTTCTCCTCCATATGCCATTCTGCCAAAAAAGTAAAAATCTAAATAACCAATCTAAAGCACTACAGTTATAAACCGAAAGTTTTAAACAACCGGGGATAATGCTAGGTCAGGTGTCAGCTAGTTTTCTTCAGTTAGCTAACTGCCACTCCCATCAACAATATGAAAAATGCTGACCTAAGGCTGGCGAGAAGGCTCTGGTGTGTCAAAGAATATGCCCAACACGGCAACCTCAAAATCTGATTGGTTAATTAATATGACAATCAACAACATGCTCCTGTTTGCTTCAATGGAAGTGGGGATTCACTCAAAATTCTGAAGGCCTCCAGTTTACCCGGAGACAGCATAGTTGAAAAATCTGATTGGATGCTTTTATTTATATGAGCTGTACATGAAGCAGCACAACTGAGGGAGAGAGTAGCATTGAAATTACGTTACTAGACTGATGGGAATGAACTTCATGAAATACATATAGCGTTAATGAAAACTTAAATAAAATATAAAAATAAAAAATAAATGTTCTGATTCTGACAGTCTTTAGGCCAGCAGAGAAGGCTTGCTGGCCCTGACGGCCCACCCAGACGGCAATCCTGAATTTGCAGTGCGTATCGAACCGTGTACCGTGGACCCTTTCCCGAACGGTTCAATACAAATACAAGTATAGAGATGATTAAATAGCTAAATACCTATCTATGGTTATCTTCTGGAAGCTAGCGGTTGATAGCTAGCCAAACACCAACCGATCATTAGCTTGCCAATTTAATGGTGTCCATCAATCAATGTCCGTATCTGTTTCTTTCAAAAATATATGAAAAACTGTATTTTTGGACTGTTATAATAAATGCATCTTTATAAATATACATATACAAATATAAATACACAAAATATATAAATATACAGTTGTGCTCATAAGTTTGCATACCCTGGCAGAAATTGTGACATTTTGGCATTGATTTTGAAAATATGAGTGATCGTGCAAAAAAACATGTATTACATTTATTTAAGGATAGTGATCAAATTAAGCTATTAATTATCACATAGTTGTTTGGCTCCTTTTTAAATCATAATGATAACAGAAATCACCCAAATGACCCTGTTCAAAAGTTTACATACCCTTGAATGTTTGGCCTTGTTACAGACACACAAGGTGACACACACAGGTGAAAATGGCCATTAAAGGTTAATTTCCCACACCTGTGGCTATTTAAATTATAATTAGTGTCTGTGTATAAATAGTCAATGAGATTCTTAGCTCTCACATGAATGCACTGAGCAGGCTTGATACTGAGCCAGGGGGAGCATAAAAAATACCTGCGTAACAAGGTAATGGAACTTTATAAAGATATAAAAAGATATCCAAAGCCTTGCAAATGCCAGTCAGTACTGTTCAATCACTTATTAATAAGTGGAACATTTGGGGATCTCTTAAAACCAAGCCAAGGTCAAGTAGACCTAGAAAGATTTCAGCCAAAACTGCCAGAAAAATTGTTCGGGATGCAAAGAAAAACCCACAGGTAACCTCAGGAGAAGTACATGGAATACATGTGATGTGGTTTTTTCAAGGAGCACAATACGACGATTCTTGAATAAAAATGAGCTGCATCGTCGAATTGCCAGAAAGAAGCCTTTACTGTGCCAATGCCACAAAAAAGCCTAGTAACAATATGACCGACAACACCTTGACAAGCCCCACAACTTGTGGCACACTGTGATTTGGAGTGACAACAAAATAGAACAAAATAGAGCTTTATGGTCACAACCATAAGTGTTATGTTTTAGAGAGGGGTCAACAAGGCCTATAGTGAAAAGAATGCCATTCTCACTGTTAGGAATGGTGGTGGCTCACTGATATTGTGGGGGTTTGTGAGATCTAAAGGCAGGGGAAATCTAGTGAAAATTTATGGCAAGATGAATGCAGCATGTTATCAAAAAATACTGGCAGACAATTTGCATTCTTCTGCATGAAAGCTGCATATGGGACGCTCTTGGACCTTCCAGCATGAAAATGTCCACTGCACAAGGCCAAGTTGACCCTCCAGTGGTTACAGCAGAAAAAGGTGTAGGTTGTGGAGTGGCCATCACAGACTCCTGACCTTAATATCATCGAGCCACACTGAGGAGATCTCAAACGTGCGGTTCATGCAAGATGACCAAAGTCTTTTCCTGACCTGGAGACATTTTGCCAAGATGAATGGGCAGCTATACCACCTGCAATAATTTGGGGCCTCATAAACAACTATTACAAAAGACTGCACACTCTCATTGATGCTAAATGTGGCAATACACAGTATTAAGAACTAAGGGTATGCAGACCTTTGAACAGGGGTCAGTTCATTTAATTTTTTTTTGCCGTGTTTTGTTTTATGACTGTGCCATTCTGTTCTACAGTTGAATGTGCATCCCCTAAGAAATAAAAGACATGTTTGCCTGCTCACTCATGTTTTCTTTACAAATGGTACGTATATTACCAGTTCTGCAAGGGTATGCAAACCTCTGAGCAAAACTGTAAAAATATCCACTTTGTTAGATCAGATTGTTGTACACAAATGACAGTGTCCTTTTTTTTATCCTGGCAGTCTGCAGACCTCTTGACCTCATTCATAATAAATACTGTAGTGTTCAATAATAAATGGTAGCATTATTTTATGTGTGGCCCATTAGGGAGTCAATCCCAGGGGTTTTAAGCACCACACAAATCCTAATGGAACCATACGCACTGTTAACATGCATGGACCATGTCTACTGTAATAGTACACACTCATCTTCCATTCTCAATCCAGAGCTCTACCTACTTTAAGTGCTCTCTCCCCCAGACTCCGGCTTACAGCAAAGGCCCTAGAGCCCCAGTCATTCATTTACAATCTAGTGCCTTTTGAAAGGCCAAAAAGCAGGGAAACCTGATGCTACAGGCTCCTGGTGACTCCTGGTGAAGTGTGCTTTGCGAATTCCACTTATTTGAACCAGATCCTTATCAGATAGCTCATATGGTGGCATTTGGGACTTTAGCAGCCTTCTGTACTCCAGATGGGTCCACTAAAAACATTGGCTTTCAACTCCGAACTTGGCAGCTCCATGCACGCACCGCAATGCTGGATTTCTTTGCATAGACGTTTGACCGCGCATTCCTCTGCACCTAAACAGGCTGTGATCGTACAATGGGCAGTGCTCATGCTTCCAGGCCACAAAGCAGGGAAAGCATTTATCAAACGTCAGCCACACCGCTGTAGGGGGAAACCCGACACTGCTGAAGAATGAGGGGGTCCGAGCTGTTTGGTTTCTTCAGCGTCTTGGAGCGTGAACGTAAATGTGAGGAATGTAGGGGATGTTTAGAGCTCCACCTGAAGGAGATGACTGTGTAGTTTAGTATCAGGGTTGGTTTACAGTGGTAGGAAGAAAGAAAATAAGGAAGGAGGAGAGAGACATTTACATACTGGTCATTTACCATTTTGTTTTCTTGAAGACTTTAGATGGAGCATAATATGAAGGGAGGTATAGAGAAATGGAGAGGAAGGGGGAGAGAGACATGGGGGTGTAGAGGGAGAGAGACATGGGGGTGTAGAGGGAGAGAGACATGGGGGTGTAGAGGGAGAGAGACATGGGGGTGTAGAGGGAGAGAGACATGGGGGTGTAGAGGGAGAGAGACATGGGGGTGTAGAGGTAGAGAGACATGGGGGTGTAGAGGGAGAGAGACATGGGGGTGCAGAGGGAGAGAGACATGGGGGTGTAGAGGGAGAGAGACATGGGGGTGTAGAGGGAGAGAGACATGGGGGTGTAGAGGGAGAGAGACATGGGGGTGTAGAGGGAGAGAGACATGGGGGTGTAGAGGGAGAGAGACATGGGGGTGCAGAGGGAGAGAGACATGGGGGTGTAGAGGGAGAGAGACATGGGGGTGTAGAGGGAGAGAGACATGGGGGTGTAGAGGGAGAGAGACATGGGGGTGTAGAGGGAGAGAGACATGGGGGTGTAGAGGGAGAGAGACATGGGGGTGCAGAGGGAGAGAAAAAGAAGGTAGATAGAAGGAAGAAGGAATAAAATGAAGAAGTTAAGAAAGAAAAGAGATTAAGGAAAATATTCATGAGGGAGACTGAAAGAATGTATATGTTACAGGAAGTAGGTGAGGTGGCAGATACAGCCCAGTTTCCAGGCAGTTGTTTCTCAGTCGCTACAGTGTTCCACCCATCTCAGGCAGCTACAGTGTCATTTTTCACAAGAAAAGGACACAACATCAAGAAAAACAAACAAAAACAATCTGTCTACATGGGGTATAATCTGTCTGTTAGCCTGGCTGCTGTCATAAAGCACCACAGGGTTACACCCCAAAGGCAGCGCAACACAACTATACCGTTTGCGGCAACCAGGGGACTCTTCCACCATCTCTGTAACAACCCAGGGAGCGCTAAAGTGACTCAGTGTGGTTTGCGGTGATTGAAGTAAAGAAATGCCACAAGATAGATACATCTAAACTAGGGCTACAGTAGCTGAGTAATTGACTTACAGTAATCTTTGTCAACTCGATGTACTGTACAAGCTTACCTTTTGATCCAGTGCTATCACAATCAGCTTCTGACCTGCCCTCAGGATATGCTAGGCAAGTTGGGTTATGTTTGTTCTCTGTATCCCTCTCTCTCTGCTCTTTTGTCTCCTCTTTCTCTTAGCTCTCTGCTTCTCTTGCTCTCTCTTTCTTGCACTCTTTTCCCTTCTCGCTCTCTCTCTTTCTCAGCCTTAATTTTGGCATTCTTTATGTCTAAATGATCCCTGACATTGACCATTGTCCCTGACGTGAACTCATTTAGTTGGAGGAACTATGGTAAATCAGTTTTCACTGCCCCATATTCTTTCCATGGCTACAAATACCTTGGGGAACATTCTCTCATAACATACAGCAAAACTACTGTGTCACATTCCATTGTGTGGAGTGATAGAAGACCAAGGATCTGCTCTGAATACCTTTTGGTTTAGGATTGCGAAGCATGCATTACAGAAGTCACTTGGTTCTGATTTATCCTCACATGGTCTTTTCTATCATCGCTATGACACTAAACTATTTTTCACCTTGCTCTCTTAAGATGAATGTCCTAATTGTCCCAAAAAGTTCCTCTGGCTAAGAGTGTCTGCTAAATCATTACAAAGTAAATGTAATTTTCATTTAAATGAGAAACAAAAAACTACATTTACAAAAAAGGTTGTGTTTTTCAGAAGTGTTGTTGTTATGTCTTGGTAAGCCTATTGTCTTGGATTTGGTAGAATTATGCCCAACCATTTGTTTTGCACACATACACACACAGGATATCCCCTTATGGCGTTGTGTCTGAAAAAAAACATCTAGGATGTGCTTCTCTTTCTCTGCCAATCTGTTTTGTTTATTGGCAGTTTGCGCTCAACATTGGAGTAATGTCGACTAATTACAGGGGCCTCCACCCTCCACCCTTTATTTATTCCTTTTCACTGGCTGTTGAGCTCAGCACTCTCACCTGAAGAGAACAATTGAAAATTTATTAAAGGCGTTTCTTAATGACACACAGTTTCCAATGTTGTATAAGCCAATGTGCCTTCCTTCCCCTTCCCAGGTATGATCTGATCGCAGAGATGAAAGGTTCTTATCCATACCATCGTAAGATTTGTTCCAGCATAGGCAGCGCCATCCAGGCCTGTCCATGTTGTCAAGTCGTCAACTGTGGTACAATTTATCGGCTGGCCCTTCCCGGTTGGACTTGTGATCACGTAACCAACCAGGTGTTCAGGAGAGTTCCTTCAGTAGCAATGGTAGAATTAGTTTATCCCAGTTAGGATTTGAATGAGATTTCTGGCACAATATGGATTTGATTGAGGTTTTTGGCACCATAACGACACACTACCGAGATCACTCTGGGAAAAAGCGACACCAGGTCTCACTCTCGTTGATTAATGTCCCGAGCCAAAAGGATAAGTTAGACAGAGATGAAAATTGTGCTCTATAGAATGGATTGCTATTTCAAGGAATTGTATTTACCTGGCAAGAAAGTCTGTCAAGACAAGAGAGACATTTTCTTTGAAAACTTCAGTGGGAACTGAGAATGTTTCAATGTTTTATTTTTTTATGTGTGTTGAATGGTACTATACAAAATACACATGACAGGTCCCTTTGTGCTCTTTGCCCTCCATGTACAAGCATAACACATGGGTTCTTGATAGATTTGCTGTATGAGTTATTCTGTCTTTCTTCTCCTCAAAATATTGTATGCGTTCTCCTGACAGACCCAATGCCAACTAGATGCCAACTCTAATCCATTCACTGTCTATTGGCTGTTGTTCATTCGTTGTATAATAAAAGCCTAATCCTGCCCAGAGATAACTGTAAATGCTGCATTGTCACAACATGCGTCACAGATTTTCATGTTTGAAGGTCATATTATCCTTCGCTTAGCTCCTCACTTGTTATTCAATTCCTCATTTAGTTTGCTCTGAGGATTCATGCATCTGGCTTCTTTCATAATGTCTTGGTACTTAAGACACTTTTAAGTGTCTGTGCTTAGGGAGATTAAATGTCAAAGCATTAGGAACAAACAAGTGCTCCTGTTGAAGAGAGGAGGTGGTATTATTTCTGTTTTGGCAGCCTAGCCAGGCTGACATTCATGGTTGGCATGTCTAACATGTTCTCAGTTTTCTACAGCTGATGCGTAAGTGAGAGCCATGTGGCCGGATTGAGTTTCCTTCCTCAGTACCACATTGCTTATGGCCTATGTTTTAGGGATTGTCACATAGTGATTGAACCTGTATCCTCTTGGTCATTTTTTTTGGTGTGGCTATCAATACACATGTCTGGAGAATGTTGTTTCATTTGTCTGGTTTTTGTGACAGAACGTCTGGCACAAGAGATGATAAAGTCCCATGTTAGCAACCAGGTGAGTCGCCATGATGACTCTGAAACCTTTACCTGTCCAAACCTTGACAAAGTTAACACTTATAATCTTAAGATTTGACCTATCATAAAAGGTGAATGTTCTCTGGTAGCTATGATTCCTTAAGTCTAAGTTTCTATGTAAACACACTATACTCAGCACTACAACTGATCTTTTATTAAATTCTTTAAGAAATATATTCAGCATTCTTTTTTTTTATTGACGAATCATTGTGGGGCGATAGATAAGAGTTTTTTAAAGTATATATGTATATGATATAATGATAGATTTATATCTGTCTGATATGAACATAACAAAAGTTATTGATGATTGTGGTGCTTGGTAGTAAGTAAAACAAATATGTTGGATAGAAGTTTAAAACATCTTGACAGACATCTCTATTACACTGGTGAAAATCATCATCAAATGAAATACATTTATTATTCTGTGGTTAAGTTATTACAAACAACTCAAACTAGATTACTGTCAGTAAAAATATTTCAAATTCTATTTATTTGACTGGAATGGTCAAGTTTTATTCTGAGTAAAACCAGGCTGGCAACACAATGGGGTTGAAAACCTCTAATATTCTATAAATATTTATCAGAAAGAATCATAGCTAGTTAGGACTCCCAACTTCATGAAGCGCTTTAAACGTCTAGATAACCTTGGTGGTGACAGAACCGTGAGCGACACAACTGATGAGTAAATTCAACTGAATCTGTTAATGGGAGGTTGTATTTGTGGAAGCAGAATATCTGAGAAGTGACGAAGACTAGCACAAATACATTCCTACACACACACACACACACACACACACCAAACAGGTCAAAGTTATACTGTACAGAGCTGTGAATGGCAGTTAGTGACAGGGCATGTCGATGCCTGTCGTTAGGATGCGGTGATTCTGTTCATCTAATTCTGTCTCCGTCACTCCATAGCTATTTCAATCTTTGCAGTGAGCCTCTTGCTTAAGCAGAAACCATACTGGCTGTCAAACCTCACAGCTGCCTGCCGAACAGTGATATGTGTGTGTGTGTGTGTGTGTGTGTGTGTGTGTGTGTGTGTGTACATTTGTGCGTGTGTGTGTGTGTATGCACGTATTTGTGCATTTCTGTCTATCTATATTAGTGGGCCATCTAACTGTATCACCCTATAACACATGGACCAAACGACAGAGACAAATAATTGGGAATTATCCTTGAAGAGATAAGGAAAACTAACAAAACATTACTATCTTAATAACAATACAATATATATACTGGAACAAACAGGATCAGGACATGTCACTGTCGATAAAGTTTAATGGAAAGATATCGAACGCCCTGTGTCCGCTGTGCACTTTGAAGTCCCTCTTCCCAAAGCCAGATTCATGACTGTAGTCCAATTGGTTCCCTATTCAGTTGATAGTGCACAATTGTTTATCAGGGCCTGTAGGTCAAAAGTAGTGTGCTAAATGGGAAATCAGATGCCATTTAGGATGCACATGATCAATGCATCGCAGGTGCTCTGTTCTTGTTTCTGTTCAGCCGTTTCATAGAGAAATGTATCGCCCCTACAGACCGAGTGAATATAAATCACACGCAAACATGTCCTGCATCCTGGGCCACAACAATGTTTTATTCATAGGAATAGATTTGAATCATTGTCCATAGGTGACTCATCACCAGGTGAGCCGACGACACACACTGACTGATGGAATTGTTTCCCTATGAAAGGTATGACAGGCAGTGTTTTCCATTCTCATTAGGGTTGGGAGGGACCTCAGTTATTGTAACTAGATTCCCTGCGAACGAGTTCAAGGGATGCTTGTGTGGGCAAGTGAGGCACAGGTTGGGAGATATCTGCAAACAATCCCAGGAGCTTTGCTCTGTGGAAGCGTGTGAGTGGACTTCTATCATTATTCTCAGAATGGTGTTGTACTGTATCCGAGCTACGCTTGCTACTTCCTCAGTGGAGAATTGAATGTGTTAAAAAACACTCCATTCACCCACTCGGTGTCTGTGGCTGTGTTATGCATTGACACATGAGGGACCACGTTAACCATCAGCACCCTGAGCGGAGGCGCACTGCATCTCCAACTCTCTGCTGGTGGGCTAGCTGGCTCGAACCATTACACCCAACAGTCAGCCGGAGCCTCTTTGCTGCGATGCCACCCCCTCACGTCCACCCACTGCATCTCATTGTCCGATTTCTCATCAGTGAGGGGACAGCAGTTCTCTTGTAGGCTACTGCTTGAGCCTTCTTGAGTAATCTGAGGTGAATGTGTGTTACATGTGTGATTCACCGGGTATTGGGCTTGAGAGTGTTGCAGCAAAACCAACTAGACTCACATCACAGGTTACTGTGAGTCAAATCCAGAAACCAAAACAGAGACCGTCGTTTGGTCTGGATTGTCGCCCAGCCTTTTGTCCTCCTGTCATCCAACGGAATGCCCTAATGTTTCCAGGAGCAGATTATCCTGGTAATTGATCATAATTCTTACCCTGAGAGGCAAACTAGTCCACCCTGGTGTTCACCTGACAACCATTCCAAGAATCAAATGAGGAATTTGAGGTATTTTCATTACAGGTTTGACTGCAAACCGCAAACTGGTTTTTGACTTTAAGAAATGGTTGCCTTTATGCAGGTTAGGTATTTGGAATGGATCTGTTGGCTTCAATCCTCACCAAACTACACAGAGAATAAACAAGTTCAAGAGAGACTTTGAGACTGTTTTTTTATGAATGCCTAAGGCACAGAACACTCCAGTACAGAACGTTGTCTGAATAAGAACGAATGAGAGTTGAGTAATGATTAATTCATCCAGTCTGCAGATCGGAAGCCGCTTGTGAGGCAAGTTAAACTGTTCTTCGTAGCATGGCCTCAAAGTCCCAAATATCACATCAGAGACTTTATCCGAGTCTATATCATAGACTACATCAGCAACTATATCAGACACTATATCCGAGTCTACATAATAGACTACATCAGCGACTATATCAGACACTATATCCGAGTCTACATCATAGATTACATCAGCGACTATATCAGTCACTATATCCGAATCTACATCAGTGACTACATCAGTGACTACATCAGACACTATATCCGAATCTACATCAGTGACTACATCAGTGACTATATCAGACACTATATCCGAGTCTACATCAGTGACTACATCAGCGACTATATCAGACACTATATCCGAGTCTACATCAGTGACTCATTTAAAAAGCCTCTGGTGGTTAAATGTGTATTCTGGGATATTTTTTTAAAGAGACTCGACAGTCACTCTCCTTACCTGTACCTTTTTGCATTTTATTGACAGTAGGAATCAGAGAAGAGAGGTGAAGTGGAGACATAGAGGTGAAGACCTTTGACCCCCTGGCAGGGAACTATATGTACATGGGGCAAGGGGTTTTACCCCTCAACCACAGCTCTGCATGCATTCTGGGGTCTTAAGCACACCAAATTTGCATTGAAAGTTGGTTCTGAATTATGAGTATTTATTTATTGTAGGTGTTATATTATAGGAAATAGGTGATATAGTACATAATTGGATGATGTACTACACAGACAAGTGGACCAGTTTTGGTTCATGACCTCCACCTTCACAACTACTGGTGGAAATTTTCAAAGAACTCAGGAATGTTTCTTTAACTTGACTGCTGATGTGTTTCACTGTGAAACAGGATCATTAAGAAAGATAGCGGTTGATGTTTCAACCACCAACCATGGCCTTATCAATAATCTTTCAGTCATCCTCAGAGTGGTATTATATTCTCAAGGGGAAGGATAAAAGAGTTGTGAAACCATTGTCTCAAAAGGTTTTAAATTGCAATGGTCATGTGCATAGTGTACACAAGGAATGACTCAACTCCACAACTCTGTATATTAATCTATTTTATGATGTATGAACAGAATCCTACAGATAACTCCATCATTGTGTTTGTCAGAGTAGACCATATAGATGCTTATAATGAAGAAGGGGACCGGGTATAAAGCTCTAATAAGGTGTGTGTGGTGGAGTGGAGAGAAGCAGTGTGTTTGACAGTTTGTTTTTGGGTGTGTGTGTAGACTAGAAGCCGATGCAACAGGGAAAAGAGTGTGTTTGGCTGAGTCACTTTCAGACGTCTGTGTTTAGACTCCATCATCAGAAACACCCATCATAAAATACACAACCAAGTAGCTATCAGAAACAGACACAACATTCAACGTTCCATTCTGGAGAGGGGAGTGTTTATGTATATAGTTTGGCCAATTTAATGATTTGACCAGACCAAGACTGGTAAATGGAAAAATATGTATTTACAAATCTATTTTCTAAAATTATTAAAAAAGAAAAACAAATTATTATTCCACTGTTTTGTCAGTTCTTGATCTTATAACACCCATCAAATATGTGTTATTACAATCGAGACATTCAAACCAGCTTCCCCTTTACAGATCAAAACAACACAGCCGTGCCTGTCATCACTTCTCCTGTCAAACATTCATACTTCAGTTTTAGTTAAGCAAGGAGATGGTTAGTCTAACAAACTAACTTGGCACTCAACTATGGGTCAACCTTGCATAGTGCAAAGGTCACACAGGGATGCTAATGGTCATAGCTAACTTATTGTCTAACAAATCAGCTCATCAAGTATGTTTTTTTCCCTTTTGGTCCGAAGCGTACAGTAAACATCCAAAGTGTAAACCTACAGGACGAAGTGAAACCCCATGGTGGTTGAGACCAGGCTACCTTACCCGAATGTTGAGAATAGAGCTTTCCTGCCATTTTCATATGTTTGTATATGCAATACATGAGTTACTGTAAGCGGCTTTGGGCCTTATTCGTTGGAGATTATTTGTCTTCAGTGTTCTGTTAGTGTTGTGGGTCTATGGCTGCGCTTGGGGAGATCAAATAGAGATGTGTTTAGCACCATGCGGTACCAGCCCATAAACAAATGGAGAAAGAGACAACCGCAAAGATACATCTGGAGACAATGGCGGTCAACTTCGAAATGTGAGTGGTAGAGAAAAGATTCTGTGGATAACCATATGGGAGCTAGTTAGCCCAGCCATGCTTTCTTGATATCTATCAACTCTTTTTTTTGTTGCTACACATTAGGAGACATATAGAGTTACAGACCTTAAGACACACTTGTCCCAACTCCCGTTGTGTCACATAGCCAAGCCATTCTTTAACCCCCATACGCACAGGACCTGCAGCCCAACCCGCAGCCCAAACATGCACCATTGCCAAATTTCCCTCCCTTTCAACTGATGATGTTTGCATTCGGAGAAATTATTTGAACCAAGTTATACAAATATGAGAATTATGAAAGCTAATGGATTAATGTTCTAAAACACTGCAATGTGTTTGAGTACACTCTTTGGACTATGAGACAGTCAAACAGGGTGAGTGATGAAAATGTAATTCAGAAATGAGACAGAGGGATGACAGGCAGGAAATTGAATTCAGAGAAAGACGATCGATAATAACTTGAGTTTTATCTGGTCAGGTCATAAAAACATGTCTTATGGCCCTTATAATAAGATGAGTGAAACCCTCCATCTCTTGTGCTTTCTTGCCCTGATGAGGACAGCTCCAAGCTATGATGTGAAATGTGAGCTCTGCTGGAGAGATTCATCATGGTTTATTCTGTCCCTGTTACAATTTCTGTTTGAGCTCCTCTGTCAGAAACTGAGAGCGAATCTGAGAGTTCCTTATTGTCCAGTCCTTCAGTGGGAGTGAAAGGGGAACATTGGCTCTGTCGGTCAGTTTTAAATAGAATGGCCTGCCTTGAACGACTGACAAGACGACCTCCTTCATCCTCTTATACCCTGAAGCTTTAATAACTTCGGCAACCATTTAAGATCACAGAGCACCCGAACAGGAATTAACGAGTGGTGTGGTGTATGTGTGAGAAAGAGAAAGAATCCTACAAATAATTCTCTTTAGTGTAATTTTTATAGGAAGATAAGAAACATCTGTTAAAAGGGTGTTTTGGAAGGATATCCAATAAACATTTCCAATATGTTTTTCAATATAATTTTGGAGGTAAGATCATTTGTAAGTTTTTGTTGGACAGCTTTATAAAAAAAAAATTGTCTTGCCCTTCTGGAAAACAAAGAATCCCAACCAACAGCAGTATATAAAAGACAGTGGTGTATATAAAAGCTTGCCCTAGTAATAAAACATAAAGAAACAGAGTCCAGGCACTGATGGAGTGTCACTGTATTACAGAACTGGAGATAAAGAAAGAAGAGCCCACAGCAACTAGCGGTATTTGGAACTCATCAGCCATGTTTTTATGTTATGAAGGGTGCTGATATTTCAGCTAAAAAATGTATCCGTCTCTCAGGCATTAGCGACAATGCCTAACATTGACAAAAATACTCATTATTCATTGATGTTTTGTTTTCAGTGTCACCACTAAGGAATCTTCTTTGTGGTAGTCAACATGAAAGTAATATCCACACCTGTAACAGAATGTCCGATTAGCCCACATACCCATCCAAGGTTTGGCCAAAGCTAGGTGACACCCAGGAGTGTCATTCCGCCCTAAGAGATAACATTGGCATTTATATGAATCTTTCAGGCGAACTGACTTTAGACAGTGGCTCAGTCATAAAGGCAATGAATGGATGCTAGTCACACTAAGCTCTTTCATTGTGCTCCTCTACATAGGGGGCCGATAGTCTAGTGGTTAAAGCACTAAACCAGCAAGGGAGAGGTATTGGATTGAATCCCAGGGATGGCAGAGTGAAACATTTGCTAATCTGTCCATTTCTGACCATTCTGACTAAAATGTACTCATGTTAAATACCAGCCTGAATAACCCTAATGTGTTGTGTCACATGTGGTGTAATAAACCTTTGTTTAAAGGAGAGTGAACAATCACTGTCTCAACAGATTTATTATTCATTTGAATTATTATTGACAGAAATTAAGATACTGTGGAATGAAGTGCGAGATGGTAGTGTTCAACCCAGGCATGGATTTACATACAGAATGTGTACAGAACCCTTGGACAGAGGTTCCACAACCTTATCTTGTACTGTATTTTGAGTGTTTCCCATTCTGTTTGAAGTGGAGCCTAAGCATGTGCGAATGCCCAGGGAGTTTGATCATTCTCACCAACACAGAATGTATCCCAGAATTCCGGTGCAGACACACACACATTCACACTCCATTGAACAAAGCATCTGTACCCGGGTGCATTTAACAGAAGAGAGTTGATAATGATCCCACTCAAAATACCACCGTTCATTCAGAAGTAAATCAGAATATCACAGGAAACAGGGTCTTCCATGTGTGGACCTCTTCTTAATTGCTTAGTTAGAAGGCTGGCTCCTTGTTAATACAAGGTTATGCTGTTGTGGCAGTTAGTTCTCTGTTTTGCAACCATATGGAGATATCTATTTAAACCAGCAGTGGATATTACAGCAAATTTGTCTGGAGGTCAACACCGGTATATAAACAACCTTACAGTAGGGAAATAAGTATTTTACAGTTTTTTCTGTGGTTGTAGGCAAATAAAGGAGTTTGAAATTGTTTCGTTCACTATTATTTATATCTACTTTGGAAGTAGTTTTAGAAGTTTAAGTATGGCCTGGTTTATATATATTTAGTTCACATGGGATGCTGCTGTAACTTAGTGGTGTGTTTGTTTCCGTGTGTGTGTGTGTGTGCGGGCGTTTGTAAAACACCTTTGCTTGCGTGTGTCTATGGGTGTACAGTGCCAAAGGCTGGATGGGGAGGGCTTTTTAGAGGGCTGGATTATCGTGAAGCAGGCAGACAGTCATTATAGTCATTCAGAGTGACCCTATTGACCCACAGTGCCGGTTCAGAATACTGATGTTGTTTAGAGACCGCAGAGACAGAGAGAAGGGGAAGAGAGAAAGGTAGAGACAACAGATAGAGAGCAGGGAGCGAGAGCAAGCTTGAAAGACAGACAGAGAGAGAAAGAATATAATTTTAGGGACAGAGAGGGCATTGTGAGGATGAAAGGGAGGACTGCCCTGACATAAAATATCTGACAAGACCAAAGCAAACGGTTCTGGTAATGGTTTGTCAAGAATCTGTCAATGATGCTAACCACCCAGACCATGTGTTGGTTCTACTTATAATTAACCTAATTATATCTGAGCGATCAGAGGGGCATAGACGGCCAAAACCATTATCGCCACAAATAGATGAACCTCCATGCGTTACTCCTGACATGCTGTTGGACACTGTGCTGAGATCAGCTTAACATGCTGTTATACTTACAATGGTTTGACATAGGAATTATTTAACATTCCTTAGCAAGGTGTGTGCTTGTTCCCATGCATTCACAAGTTTCATTTTCTAAATATAACAACCATTGGTATTTATATTAATGCAGGTCACGATTCACACCTGTCTGGTGAAATATTCCATTGTCAGCTCCCGTATCAATGTTGTTACAAGACATTTAGCAGATCTTAAGCGACTCACTTCTGAGTGGCCCCAATGGGATTCAAACCCATGTCCATCGGCTTACCCACTGACCAGCTGCAAACATTTAAAATGGATTGTCAATAATCAAAAAAGCAAAGTCACAAAATACAAGGAAGATCTGACAAAACATGAATCTTCCATTTTTATTATTATTACAGTTTTTTGTTGTTTAAATCCCATGCAGTATTATTTAATATCATAATACCACAAGCATTAGTTACGCAACAGCCCTCCATGGCTTCAGCATAGGGCTTTTCAAACAGGCTGTGGCTGCAAAATAAAGGCTCCTCCTGTGTTGTGAGTTTACGAGGAGCAGATCAGAACGGTCGGCTAGGAAACCGAGCCAACAGCAGCGTCCCATGACGTGGCTGCATCAGCATTTTTCTCTTCCACACAAAATTGGATGTTGTTAACTATCAAAACGAGGACATCAATATCTGGCAAGGGCAATGTCTGGGCTGTGTTATCTCAACTGCACTGTCTCCTACTTAATTTTCTGTTTTCTGTATGCTGGAATCCCTGGCGCTCAGCACAGACTGAGCAGGAAAGCCCAGTTGGATCTCTCTGTGGGGAGCTTCTCGTCAACTCTAGTTTGGTTTTTGCTTCTGCTTTGGCTTGACCAACGTTGGGCCTCCCTTCACCTAGGCCTCACCGTATATATCGTTGTGAGAGAATGTTAGTTATTTGGCAATAGAGGTGAGTTATACATTTCGTTGGTAATGAAAAAGAGATAGACGTGGCTTCTGTGGTCTGCATTATGCTCCTTCCCCCTTCGGGTTGTTTCTCACTGATGCTGCAGACCCCTTCACTGTTATATAACCCCCCCCCCACCCCCCCTCCCCTAGAGGATGGCTTTATGCTGATGATGCATCAACACGCTTTTGGAGGAAACCAATCTTTGAAGCCCTGTTGTCAGACTCTACCGTTTGTCAAGTGTAACCCCATCTTCCCTCTGCAGAGGATTAAACCATTGTCCAAGTGCATTAAATATTCAACAACGTTTACCTATGCTTCTCTCTTAGAGATATTGCCATAAACAATCCACACTCCCCTTGAATGCCTTTTTGTGAAGTCAGCAGTGTGAGGATTATGGAAGCACCATTTCAGCCACCCACTTGTAATTGTAATGTAGCCTACTGTGCTTAAGCAAGGTTCAAGCTCAATTTCAGTGAGAGGATTACATTGACTATAACAGACAACAGCTTTTGTTTTTATTCCCCAACTTGCTAAATTGATGCAGATTAAATCAGATCATAGACTATAATAGGCTAATGCTGAAGACATTATAATAAAACAGCATCATTCCCATCATTAAGTCATTTCTTTTTTGCCATCTGGAAGGGCTGAAACAACTCTTTAATATACTTATCTCATAGTTTCTGCAACATTAATGTGCAGCAGTTAGATAGCATTCTGAATGGTATGAGGTAGGCTGGGTGACCTCTGGCAGTCCTTCAGTGATTAGTGGGGTTGCGTTATTAATCATAGAGTGGAGATGTAAAGAGCAGCACCTACCAGGAAAACTAGCCCAAATACTTCCATGCTTTATTCCTTAAAGGGACAGTGAATGATTTTGGGATTGAAGCTATGAATCTTCTACAGAGTGAGGTGAACTTGTGGATTCCTTTTGTATGAGTATTGGTTCAGTTAAAAGGATATCACTTAGCACAATGCCTGGAACAGCTATCATGCTTGTTAGTATCAAATGCGTCACACTAACTTCCTTCACACATATCCACAAGTTAATCTAATAACGCATATCCTCAGGGTGATTAAATAGGGTACAACATTGCTGACATCCGGAACACTTTAAGTTGACGAGAGAAGAGAAACAGATCTGTGATCTGGGCTTGAGTTTACACCTGAAAGATTAAATACACAAAAAGGAACACCACAGCAACATTCTGACAAAACACGAATAAAAGATGTGGTGGTAGCCTACTAAAGCAACAGTTATCTAACGTTTTGTATTGCTCTTCTTTTTTTTTTTTACAGTTTTCATCTGCAGTTTCATGGTGGCGGCGCCCATTTTTGGTTACCTGGGTGACCGTTTCAACAGAAAAATCATCCTGAGCTGTGGCATCTTCTTCTGGTCGGCTGTCACCCTCTCCAGTTCCTTCATCACGAAAGAGGTAAGAACTTCCTCTCCTTACAAGAATTACACAGGAAGCTGTATCACTAAAGCAACAAGTTAGCTGCCTTACTCTGCTGCTTTACTGCTTTAATTCTGTCACAAGCCTAACTTTAAATATCTTCACTAACAAAGATCCACTGATCGAAGAGTAGGTCAGTCAAGTAAAGACACAAGTGTTATCCATGGGTTTGGTTGGAATTTCATCAACTGCAGTGACCCTTGTTAGAAATGTATTAAAATGTTGATGTGAAGTACATCAGAACTAAGTAGAAGGAAATCCTAGGGGCCTTTTCACTGAGGCGGCAAACAGTTTTGTTATGATCTCCGGCACATGAAGGCTAGTGACTGCACACATAGCAACACAGTTTTGTTATGATCTCCGGCACATGAAGGCTAGTGACTGCACACATAGCAACACAGTTTTGTTATGATCTCCGGCACATGAAGGCTAGTGACTGCACACATAGCAACACAGTTTTGTTATGATCTCCGGCACATGAAGGCTAGTGACTGCACACATAGCAACACAGTTTTGTTATGATCTCCGGCACATGAAGGCTAGTGACTGCACACATAGCAACACAGTTTTGTTATGATCTCCGGCACATGAAGGCTAGTGACTGCACACATAGCAACACAGTTTTTGAAGTGCACAAGCGTGTGCTGCACCGCCAACACAAAGTGGTCTCTCTGTTTAGCTAATGCAGATGAAATGACATGCTCGTTTAGCGTGACTTCACAGCCTCTGTGGAGACGTTGTATTATGGCTCTATCACTTGCGCTCTCTCTCTCTCTCTCTCTCTCTCTCTCTGTCTCCCTCATTTACTCTCTTTCTCTCTTTTTTTTTCTCTCTTTCTCTTTCTCATTCTTTCTCTACCACCACTTACCCATGTAAATGTCCCTAACGTTATCTCTCTCTTTCAGTCTCTCTCTTTCTGACTCTCTTTTCTCTCTCTTTTGCTCTCAGAAAATGAAGTTAAAACTGGTATCAGGTAATCAGCTAATGTAAGCACTGGCTTGAGAGACTTCGGTATTAGACAGCAACAAGGGCAGAGTGCACCATGAAACATCCAAGGCTTCTCTTAATGTCTGGTGTCGTTGGACTGAGGGGTGGGGACTTGGGGGAGGTTAACCTCTAGGTGATTTGGGTAGGAGAGGGATGGATCCTTTTCATTGGATATAAATGCCTTGCCCAGTTGTATGGTTTGATGTGCCTATGCTGTCTCCAGAGATTTCCGATCCAGATATCCACTGATGTGAGTGTTAATTAGAGAGCCACGCGGTTTAGCCCAGCGCTGCCAGCAGTGGAGGCGACTGACAGCCTATGGATGGGTGTCTTAAATGGATGGCCCCGGGGGGTGGGGCGCACTCTGATTGAACCAATCGGAAGCCTCCTCTTTGGGGCTGTGACAGTTGCCAGATGCCCCAGGGGGAACCCAGTCTGCCCCCCCCCCCCCCCCCCGCTCTCGGCTGTCAGCGCTAAGTCTGAGCTGACAAGAGAAGCCAGTTGCCTTCACCCATTGGCCCCCTGACTCATCATGCCACAAAGGCTATCCTCTGGGAGGCTGTAAGGAGGTCCCTCCAGCACACAAACACACACACACATAAACACACACACAAACACACACACAAACACACACACACACACATAAACACACACATACACGCCATCATCCTTCTCCCTCCACCCTCAGCAAATTCATCTCAAGAGATGTCCTCTAATCTGCTAAATCAAATTGAACCACAGTGGATGTCTCTTGCGAAACTCCTTAAATGATGCTCCCCATGCAACATCAGCAGCTCTTTCACAACTGATGCTAATCATTACCTGTTTGTAAATCCACTCAGAGCATTAATTTAGCAGTCAGGTTTCTGAGAAGCTTTGTAACCCATATAACATCTGAAACATACAGGGCTAAATGGTCAAGTTTATTGCGTGAAATTGGCAGGCAGGTCTCAGACAGTTGTGGTACGTAGATGCCTCCACTGTGGCTTTTTCCCGATTAATCTTGTGTGCTGTCTGCAGCCGTAGACAGCATAGCTGTGAGGTGTTTTCCAATCATTGTCAGAAGATTATTTCTAGATGACTTGGGAGATTAGAGGCAAATTAGACAGCATGTTAATGTTTCTTGTTAGTTCATTTATTCATTATCAAACAATCTTGTCTTCCTAGCGAGTCTCTCCTTCAAATCTATCAAGATCCTTTTACATCTGCTGACGGCAAACCAAACTTCATAATTGTCTACGACAGTAAAAGCATGCACATATTTCAGCCCACTTGTATTTACAGAAATCATTCTATATTTTTCATTAGGAGGAAGAAGATTTATGTTTTCTTTTTTTCTTTTAGGTTCAATACATTTTGACTGTAACTGCTAGGCTATCAGCCGCTGATTGTTCTTATTGTTCTTATGGTTTTTTGTTGAGCTGCTGTCATGGCTGCATCATTACAACCAAATAGCCCTAATGGTCGAGCGACCACACTCATTCAAACCAACATGAGCAGAATTATCTACAGAGGAATACAGAGGAAATAGCTCAGCTGCGCCATAATTCATTTAAAACAGCAGTCCAAAAAATAACAGCATTATGACCATACCCACAAGTTATTCAAAACAACACGACGTGTGGCTGCTGTTACAGCCCAATGCATAGGAATGGAACTGTCATTTTCACTCGTAATTCATTTTGGCTTGTGGCATGGTGTATGGGCCGTGTCCGGTCCAGAGGGTGTGTGTGTGAGTGTGTGTGTGCTCTCTTGAATGCGTTTCTGTGCACATTTGTGCTTCTGTGTTTGTTATATGTGTGTGTTGTGTGGATACGCTCCAGAGGGTGTGTGACGGGCATGCGCTTTACCCCCACCTTGGATTGCCATCCACCCGTTACAGCGTGTGACAGCAGAATGACGGGTGGGTCTGGGTTTTGCCACGCTAAACTTTACACAGCCCTCCTTAACACACACCTCCTCTGAACATCGGTAGAGATATGAGATGAGAGGGCAAGGATCTTCCTGTTACATTAGATTGCCCTATGGTGGAAACAGAAATGGCACAGTCCCATGGTGTAGGATAACCCCTTGTATGGCAGTCTGATTAAATTCACCTCATGCTGGCCTAAAAGCCCACTGGGATTCATGTAAAAAGTTTTTTCATGGAATGACTGTCCATATGAAAACTGTCAGGTATTGAAAGAGGGAGAGAGTTGTTGCTGTGCATAGCCTGTAATAGAACAGTCTAAACAATGTTATCTCTTTGAAAAAGCGTGTTTAACATATACTTAACATTTCAGATTTGTTTATTTTGTTTATGTTTTTATTATATACTAGCTTTTTTATTTTCAACTTGCCAATAAAGCGTTTAAAATTGAAATCAACTTGAAATTGAATTTGAAGAGAAACAACTGCTAAAGGAATAGGGATGTCCACCTCAGGGCATGGTTCTATAACGCTGTTTTATATAGAGCCCCTTCCTTTAACCCCTTACCGTGGCTGACATCCATACTGATGTAGTCCTTTGGGCTTTTAATGCATTCTTTGACAAAAACAACAGTAATTAGAATAGCTTTCATTTCTTGACATTTATATATGAAATGTTGCTGGGCCTATTCCAATGTTATGTCAAGAGTGATAGTCCTTGTGAAGTTTCGGTCAGTTCACAGGTGCTTGTCTCAAAGTCACCAACAGGATAACGCAAGCAGGTTTGACAGGCTGAAAACAAGAAACGATAACGAAAGAGACAGAAGCTGGTGCCGCACTTGCGCAGCATAGCCCTGCATGCCAGAATGGTAACAGGCAGTGGAGCGCGTCACTCAAATTGGAACCAATTGTGTACAATTGTAGACAATTTTAGATGAAATCCATCGTCACCCATAACCCTTATCTTTCTCACCCTGTTTTTATTTTCAGTTTCACTCTCTCTCCCGCTGTCTAATTTGGTCTCAATGCATCTTTCCTGAGTGGCCCAGTCACTGTCTTTTCACTCTCCAGTTATAGCCTCACAGTACAGCCCTCTTGATCAATGTTAATCTCTGCCGAACTGAGTGTGGAATCGTTGCCAGGGTTTTGCCTTATTCAAACAACGACAGATATGGAGGCAGATCTGCCCTGAAGGCAGAAATTAATGTGATTGTTTCAATGACTCAATGGAGACACTAAAAATTTAGCTCAGGTACATCCTGTTTCTACTGATGTTTCTCCAAATTGATTGGAGTACACCTGTGGTAGATTCAGTTGATTGGACATTGATTTGGAAAGGCATGCACTGGTCTAAATAAGGTGTCAGAGTTAACAGAGCATGTCTGGGCCAAAACCAAGACATGAGGTCACAGGAATTGTCCATAGAGCTCCAAGATAGGATTGTCTTGGCACAGATCTGGAAAAGGGTACCAAAAAATGTATGTAGCATTGACAGTCCCCAAGAACAGTATCCTCCATCATTCTTAAATGGTGGAAGTTTGGGACGACCAACACTCTTCATAGAGCTGGCCGCCCGGCAAAACTGAGTGATCGGGGGAGAATGTCCTAGGTCAGAGAGGTCACCAAGAAATCGATGGTCACCCTGACAGAGCTCCAGAGTTCCTGTGTGGAGTTGGTAGAACCTTCTGGAAGGACCATCTTTGCAGCACTCCACCAATCAGGCCTTGATGGTAGAGTTGCTAAACAGAAGCCACTTCTCAGCAAAAGGCACATGACAGCCAGCACATGAGTCCTTTGGGTTCCTTTTGGCAAACTCCAAGTGGGCTGTCATGTCAGCAACTAAGGAGTGGCTTCTGTCTGGCCAGTCAACCAAAGCAAAATGCACAAAAAGTGAAGGGGTTGGAAACATGTTCCGAATCTATACTGTGCAACGATTGATTAAAATAACGTTACTTTCAACGAGATAACTAAGTCGTACATGCATCTAACGTTTTGCAAGTTTTTGTGCATTTTGCAAATGCCATTTGTCATTTTGGCCAACAGTGTTTCAGTTGAACTGTTTTTCCAATGTGAATTGTGTTTGGAAAAGGTGTTCCAGCAGTCAAGAGAAACGGTAGAAGTAACAGCAACATGGACAGATTTATGAACATCCTCCTCTGATGAGTCAGCAGAAGGGAAGGGTGGAGGAGAGGGACAAATCTATTTGAGGACAACTTTGAGGAAGCTTTTCTCTGCCATGAGGCTCAGAGAGAACCTGAGAATTATTTTTGTACACAGTCCTTGATTGATGTTTTTTGGCCTGGGGTCGAGTGGTCTAAGCCTTGGCCTCTGGCGGAAATGTATCGCTTCAGCATGGCTTTCAACCCGGCCCATTGCTCTTTCAGCAACAACTCTTCTGTCTTTCCCCACTGTCTAGATCCAGTAAAGCATAACAATGCCTTAATAACAAATCTAAAAGTGCAGATGAACCTTAAAATATAGTAGGCACCATGGATTATTGAAATCCAGAGCATGTGTTCTGTATATTATATTTTGCCTTTGTCTTTATCATGTGATCTTCTCCCCGCAGTATTATTGGCTGTTTGTCCTGTCCAGAGGTCTGGTGGGGATTGGTGAATCAAGCTACTCCTCTATCTCCCCCACCATCATTGGCGACCTCTTCACCAACAACAGCCGGACCATGATGCTCTCTGTCTTTTACCTGGCTATCCCCCTGGGAAGGTAAGTGATACCTTCGAATAGAGCATATGGTCATAACATAAAGATACTGTGCATGTCTTTGGCCACAATAGTGCCCTGCTAAAAAAAATCATTACCTGTTTGTATATCCACACACACACACACACACACACACACATTGAAATGCACAGAGATTAATGTAAGGCGTGGAGAATAGGATTTGGCTGAGTCTATCAGTGGAACCAGCCTTGCAATCCAAAGGTCAGCATGCATCCCCAACTACCCAGACTGCCTCTTTATGTCTGTCTCCATCCACCCAGAGAGAGGAAAAAAACTGCCAGGGAACCTGGAAACAGATACGACTAAATGAAGAGAACATTTTCTCGGATGGACAGATGAAAGGGGGAAGGATCTATTGTGTACTTTTTTAAATACCTATATTTTTTGGGGCATTTTATGCTTATTCATTTAAGTGAAAAATGTGAGCAATAGAGGAGGAAGCGTTCTGAAAAAGCAGTACACTGGAATTGAACCCACACTGCAGCAGTGTATGTGCACTGGACACAGTGGCGTAGACCACTGGACCACCACAGGCCCCTGGAAGGAGGTGTATTAACAACAAAGCCCTGGACTCAGTTCCTTCCAGTGAAAAGGCAAGAGGGGCAGAAAACTAACACATCAGCATAGTGGTAAAAAAAGTTTACAGTTCTGGTCGGTGGATGTATGGATGTGGCGGGTGCTTCGACGTTCAGCCTTTAGGCATATTTACTGTGAAGAGTGCACACAGTGTGCATTGCTTCAGAGCCTGTCTGGCCCTGGGAATGTGTCTGCGTCACACTGTTTTGTTCCCCGTCTCACATAGAAGCAGCAAGAGTCAGACACAAAAAGAGACGCAATATGAATAAGAAATACTCTGCAGCCTCACACTACAGTGGTCAGCCAGAGCTTAGCCATCTCTGACTAAGGTTTAGTGTTTTTTTAAGTATTAAATATTTCAGCTCCATTAGCTGCTGAATGAGTTATTTGTAAAGCAATGCCTATTTCACCTCATTTGTACATGTGTTAATCCCTGTGTCTTTTAAACTGAGAACATTTAGGTAATAGCTTAGATTGTTCTGAATATCAATTTTTGTGGGCAAAGCCTGAAATTGCTAACTTGTTCCGCCACTGAACTGCTTGATCGATGAAATAGCACATCAGCAACAAGGAAAATCCAGTATCAGAGTGTAGCCTACTAATAGTATTGATGGCAGATTGAATGCTGTTGGAAAGCTGGACAGGAAAGAGCAAAGTTTCCTCAGAAGACTTCTGGTGTGGTACGCCAAAAGAGTTTGGAATGTTAGATATCGACCGGCAGCTGAAACAATGGAAGGTGAAAGAGTCGGGCTTCAGTAGAGAGCCGCCAACTGTCCTAAAGCACTCTCCCCCTGATTGTTTAGCTTTACCTAGGGTTGTTGTGACCGTTTCCAGGAAGTGACCTCAGGGTTCAAAGGAAATAAGTTCCCCCTGTCAGTAAACAAAACCTCAAGTTTTCCCTAATAGCCGACTGCATAACTATGGCCAATTAACAATTTTTTACTGTGTGAGCGATACCAAAATATTTGTTTATTGCCATTTTTAAAACAAGTGCACTGTATAGGGAATAGTGAGACATTTGGGAAGAAACCGAGATCTCTGACAGTTCCTCATCCTTTAGTTTTAGTGGTGATTTTGAACTTTCCAAACCCTCTCCGGGTGGGCTAAGATTAGCTAGCTAGCTGTTAGTCACTGGAATTATCATGAAGTCTATGCCCTGTTTCACTGTTATTTCTGGAGCCCTAATCAGTTTAGCACAACAATGTTGACCACCCCCCCCCCCCCCCCATGTCCCCATCCGGTCTGTGTGTCTATGTGTGCGTCTGTGTGTGTATGCGCGTGCGACTTCTGTGTGCATTTATGTGTGCACGCTTCAATGTTCGCGTGACTCAGAGCTTCCTCCAGAGAGTATGGCCCATTGAATCATCATAACCTTTTCAAAGCCTAACATGCTGATAAGGACCCCAATGTAAAGCTGGCTGCTCCAGACCATAAAAGTATTTATCTGTTCTGAGTCTGTCGAGCTAACAGTCAACACAGCGTCTCCTGTCTCAGCCTTGGTCCTGTGGTACAGTACTTAGTCCTGATATACAGGCTAACAGCCCGGCAGGCAGACAGACAAACAGGCAGGCAGGCCCATGCAGCTTTGGATGTGCGTCTATAACAGAATGTTAGGTCGAGGAGGGGGGTTGATACAGTGGCAAAATGGCAAAAACCTGTGTTTTCAGACCCATATAAACTTACTTCAAAGAGCTAAATTAGGACCACTGTTCAAACATTATGCAAACATATGTTAGTACAGACAGTCATTTTTACAATACTGTGAGTGGCTCTAGATAAGATAGTTTGCTGAATGACTTAAATGGAGATATTGACAGTAAGACACATCTTTTAGTCCTAGTAGCCTTTTGATTTCAGAGGTATGCACATTGAGATGGCCATCATCTTCAGCAACTTATAGCATCCTGTTGGCTGCTTGAGAAGATAATGTCCCCATATTAATTCATCAGAACAGCCCTGTCTGGCTTTTATTGATTAACAACCTTATCTACTGCCTCTATCTTTGTCCTTGATCAATAGAGATGTTATCCGCTGACAAAGGGCTTAGTGTACGACGTGTGTTTGTGTGTGTGATCCACATTTATGGGTACATATCGGGACCCAAAGTCCCCACAAAGATAATGCCTGAAAAAATGGTTCTGACTAGATTTTTTTGTCAATCCCCAATAAAGAAAACGTAATTTCCATATTAGGGGTTACATTGGTGGGAAAACTTAGAATTTGTCATGATGTTAGAATTAATTTAATTAACGGAATTCTATGATTAGGCTTCACCGATTTGGTTTAAGGTTAAGGTTTTGGTTTGGTTACGTTTAGGCATATCTTAAGTTAGGTTTAGGTATAAAAGTTTGGTTTATGAAATTAAGGTTATGTTGAGATTAGGGTTAGGATTGGGGCCAGAAAATAGGGAATATGGATTTCTGGATCAAGGTTAGGTCTAAGATTTCAATTCCCCATAAAGTTATATAGCTAAAGGTGTGTGTGTGTACTTGTGCATGTGCACATATCTAATGTTGAAGAGCATAGCTCATGATAGAGTGGGTTGAGTCTGTGTGATGATGACTCACATCAGTTAAATGAATGCAGGAAAGCACATACATTGTGGTGACCGGCTGTCTGCTTAAGCACTGTGACAACTACTGATGTAACGAGGCCTGTATGAAATTAATTTCATTGATTGGCCTGGAGTGGTCCGCTGCCACCAGTGTGCATGTACCACTGCAGTAGAGTCCAGCCCAATGCTTTTCCAGCAAAAACGTCCACATCTGTCTTTTCCCTCTTTCTCTGTCAATTAAAAATATAAATGCCCCATTTTAGGAAAGTACAAATTAACAGGAGATCAACTGAGTCAGGCAGCTGTCGTCATATTGGCATACTGTATGTTATGAGATAACATCTAAAGAAGCCTAACAACAGACAGAACTCTTGTAGTGTGAGAGGTGAGACCATGTTAGTTCACTCTTGTCTGCATGTGTGTTCTTCTGATAAGGAGAAGTTCAGAGGCACAGGGCATCAGATGAAATTGTCTAATTTCACCAGACAGAATTGATGACATTAATTCCACTAGCTTCTGGAACAGGAACTGTGGAAGTAGCCACTCCCTACCCTCACACACCCTCACACACACACACCCTCACACACACACACCTCAATAGACAATCTACAGCAGCTAATGTAGCTTTGATCAGTGTCATTGTATTCCAGACCCAAAAACAACACTACTCACTCATTAAGCATCTTATCTGATGATAGACCGGACACAGAAAGAGGCACGCTTCAGGACATTCCGTCAGAAAGAAAGACAGCCATACAGTGAGACAGAATGAGAGACAGCCATGTATAGTGAAAAACAGACAGAAAGACAGACAGAATGGCATACAGATAAAATGTGTCACATGTTTTTTGAGATAATATACTGAAGAAACCATATATGAAAGCTGATTTTCTTTCCAGTCTAATGTGTTTTATATATTTATATTTATATAGTAAATATGAGGAACTATATATATCCATCCATCCATCCATCTTCTTCCGCTTATCCGGGGCCGGGTCGCGGGGGCAGCAGCAGAACTATATATATATATTTACTCATTACTTGTGGTAATGATAGTGTTAATGATACATTATTATTTTTATCTGCAGGCTCTGAAGCTGCTGGGAAATTTTGTATTTCCTAGAAGGCTACTAGATGTTGTTAGGTTACCAAGGTTTATTTCATGAGTATTAGAACTTATGGAATACTAATCAAAACAAGCTGCTTTGCACTCTGCCCCTGCCCCCACTCCCCTCCAATTACTTAACCATCCATGCTCTTCTCCCAATTACTCAAATAGCCTTTCTATATAATGCTCCCATCAATAAAAGTTGCACAGAAAATAAAATTGAATAATGAATAGGTCTGCCTGATACGCAGCTTTAAGATCACTCTGTACTGTAAAGCCATAGGAAGTGCAGGCAGATCCGGGGGATTAGCAACAGTACAACTTGGAATAGTCATAAAAAATATGGTTCCCACAATAAAAGTTCAATATGTTTTTGACTTTATGTGACCACCAGGTGACACAGGAACCTGCCGTTTCCAAAATAACTCCTACCTTTGTCTTCTCCAAATTTAATGAGCTGTCCACTTGTCTGTAGCATTCCTGGCTCATTCACAGCGAACGTGCAAATATTTCCAGAAGGATGCCAGAAATGAAGCCTTTATGTAGTCATTTGGCTTGGACATATTGCATCCTGCAGGCCATTCAGAGACTAAGCATTGTCGACGGTGAGCCGGGTGCAATGGATCGGCCACACGGTTCTTTAGCGGTTCACTGAGCCACACACTTCACTTCTTCACATTTGGTAACACAGCACAGGCTGTGCATCCGATTCTCAAAATTCATTTGAGAGAGCTTCACTGTGCCCTTCTGAATCCAACAAGCCGTCTCACATATCTGTATTTTGAGCCGCTCAATCACAGAGACCATTTCTGAGCAGTCCAAAACAAGGAAAAAATAATTGTTGTGTGGTAGGGGTTTCATCCAGGCTTAGACTGTAACTTTAGTTACTTTAGTTGTGTTTCACTGAGAAATCATACCTGTACACATCATTTTCTCCCATAGGATTACATTGTGTTACAAGTTACACCTCTGTCCACATGCATACAATGTTCAATATTTCCACAAGTGCTTCACTAGGCCCAAACAAGGAAACATCTAGTAAATGTTTTTGTCAGAGTTGAATATACTAAAAATAAAGGACACTTGAATGCTGTTATTTAGCTTCCAGAATGGTTTTAATTGGATCTTGGTTGATCTCTATCTAGGTAGCCATATCTAACCCATCTCCTATTTTTCCTCCCCCAGTGGGCTGGGCTACATCCTGGGCTCCAGTGCCAAGGAGGCTGCTGGGGACTGGCACTGGGCACTGAGGGTAAGACCACGACCATCATCTTATTATCAAAAGTGCCCCCCCCAACCCACATGCTGGCCCGCACACCCCAGGGGTGAGAGCCACATCATGGCATCGTATCTCGTCTCCATCACCATCTTCGCCGTTACGACTTTATCGTTTCAAATCATCGTAGTCCTCGTTAAATGATCCTCCTCATGATCCTCATCCTTCATCTTCGTCATCATTGCATGCGTCGCGTCGGTGTCATTCCTTATTGTCGTCATCACGTCATCCCTCACTATCCTCAACATCTTGGTTTTTGTCATTTCCTCTCCTGACTCACTCTGTCCCCCGTGGAGGCTGTGGTTTGAGCCAGGGGTACGAGGCAGCTGCTGTGTTAAACAGGGCCAAATAAGGATACAGCACCTTTAATACTATCTCCAATTGTGGTAAAATGAGAAGTGCAATTTATTTCCATCAGTTAAATCATCTCGCTACATCTGTTGGAATTCATTGACATTCCATAGACTGTAAAGGATTTTCTTCACTCACCATGCATGTATTTTTTTCACACAAGTATGTGGTAATATTTCAACACTGTTGGTACAAAAAAACAACAGATCATCAACCAAAGCCCTTTTTTCAAAACTCTAAGCACATCTAACCACACCTGACATAGACTGAATACAAAAAACAAGGTCAGACATCAGTATGTCATCTAGAAAGAGATGTTTCAAATGGAATTACATTATTTTTATACAAAGTAAATGCATAACCTTTGATTGGATTTTCTTCCCTTTTGATAAAATACCTTTTACTCATATACAATACATATGCCCATTTTTCCTAATTGATCAAATATATTATTGCCCTCCATAGTAGTAACCACAACTGGTAACCCTCTAACCATATAAACCATGTGAACACTGGCAATGTCTTTCAACATGGAGTAGGATCTGCCTCAGCAAGGCAGAGGAGCAAACAGATCAGCCCCTGGTACAAACCAACCTCCAAACTGAGTTAATTATCACAAGTACATCTTTATTGATAAAGCAGGCCAAAAATGAACACAGTATCGGCAAAAAGTATTTGGCATGTCGGACTCCTTCAGCTCGTAAATATGCCACATCATGACATCACTGGTGACCATGTCAGATTTGGAATCGCCATGCCAAAACATTCTTCCATAAGTGCATTAATAATGATGATATTCAGTGTGACATGGACAAGATGTTATAGACAAATGCAGAAGACAGAATTTATGGAAATTAGTGTAGTGTGTTAAACATTGAAATGTTTTCATTTCCTTCTGATAGTTAATTGTTGCTACCTCATTTCAAACATTTAAATGAGAAGTCCTATTTTTATAAACCATTTTCAGTCAGAAGGAACCATTAACAACGCTTTTAACAGCTTGCAGCGGTAGTCATGGAGAAGATCAGTGAGCATCCCTTGGTGACAGCGCTAACGTTTACACATTGCCATCTGAAAAGCCCTGTCATCATTAGCTCTCAGCATGTTATTGGGAAACTTTGAGGAGGGCGTTAACCATTCCATTCCAGCACAGTTCGACATGACATCTCTATTGCCTTTAGGAAACGGGAAGTCCATTTGTCCTGTTTTGTGGAGTGGGAACATAGTCTGGTAAACAACGTCTCGTTCCAGTAAAAGTTGACCCCAATAGAACGATCACACAATGTCATAGCAGAGAGAGACAGAGGGAGAGAGAGAATGAGAAAGTGCCATAAATGAGAGGAACAATTAATCATACCAGCACTCAGTCAGAGGGAAAAAAACATCTTACAGGAAGCCATATCCGGCTTTTGAGGAAAAAACACTTTGCGTCGCTTTCCTCAGATTTTCCACTCCCCAGAGGTACCCGGGACTGGCTGCATTCCTTTTTTACCTAGGAATATAGAATGAAGGATGGAAGGAGGTAAGGAAGGTGGGAAAGTGGAGAAGGAGCTTGGGACTTTGAGATTGCGGTGTCTCTTGAAAGTTAACGCCCATTCTTCACATATTGTGCAGGAAAGGGGAGTACAGTGAAGGCAATTAAGAACAGCACATCTTACAGATGCTATTAACCGGAGTGACTTACAGTAGTGAGTGCATACATTGACAATGGCCTCGCCATGGGAATCCAATCCACAACCCTGCTCTTAAAAGCATGTTCTACCGACTAAGCTACGGGAAAGGAGTAGTGCAGTGTAGCTGCTTGACAGTCAAAGTGTAACTCTTACACTTACACAACTCAGGAAGGACGAACGGAAAGCTTGGAGGATAGAGGGAGAGTATTTAGGAGTAGTGGTGAGGGAAAAATACTATAAAATAACATTGGATAACAAAACCCTCCTAAACGGTTCTACACAATGGGCAGAAAACAGCGATGGAGGGAGTTCCTCAACAGCAAGCTTTCTAACCAATGCTGGGCAAGAAGAACCCACTGGGACCTGCAACTTAACCCTCAACCTCATGATTGCTTCGAGGTATTCCACAGACATGGCACCGCGGTCGGAGGTCGCGGTGGGTCGAACGGTGCCACTTTGTACTTGCTGAATTATCGCTTGATAATATGACAAGAATGGGGAAGTGGACTTGTGAAAAACAACCTATTATTTGAGCACAGATTTATGTCTGTCCATAGTCTTGTGCTTGACATTGTCAAGCTTTGTTCTTTCTGCTTAGGTGCTACCGCGACTGACCGGTAGTATTCTGGCATAACAGAAGAAAACATATTTTGTCATACCTATCGCCTTAGTAGGTAGTGATACTTTACTGTAGATTGTATGGAATTAGGAGGCAACACTGCAGTAGATATTATAAATTCTGATAACACTGAACAGTTGTATGTAAGCATGCCCTTGCACAAATGTGAAAGCCTACTTGTGCACAACCAACACATTGCTTCAGCCTCTTGATTGCGAATACGCATGTGCCTCTATACAACAAGGGGTTGTGAGAAAATAAAAAAGGCTGCATGATTTTTATTTGACGGAGAGAACTGACTGCGCTTTCATGAGGACTGTTTGTGTTCTCAACGCTTTCCCGTGGGCAACCCAGCTTAATGACAAACAATTCCCACACACACAATATCTATCTAGCCTCTCTTTTCTTGCTGTGCGTGCTCACTGCAGCGCATCTCATAAAAAGATTATGAAGGAGATAAGAGAGAACTCCCACAAAGAATTGCACTGTCAAAGAGCCTCAGAAAAGAGTTGCACTGAAAAAACACTATGTGAACACTAAGGCTCGTTCAGAGCCTTACCTATTGCCAAACCTAAAGGGGCTGATCTGTGAACATTAGGGTCGAGTTCAGTTTGGATTGAAGTCAGTAAGTTCACAAGGGGTAAACAGAAAATTCCAATTAATGATTTGTAAAAAAGGGATTGCGCCAAAAATAGCTAATAATGTTAACATAGCTAGCGTGGTACATTTCATGGCACAATAAAAAAAATATCTTTCATACATGAATGAGATTGATGTAATATATATCAATATAGGTGACAACATTTGACAAAAAAAAACGACTCTTTTACTGCTCAAGGTGTTTTGGTATATATTACCCCAAAAAGCGTGTACAGTTGCATACTTGGAAAATCCACCGGAAATAGTAGACCACCTGATCTGGAATCAGGCGTGGCAGGTTATGTGGCAGGGAGCTTGACCAATATGTGGGGGCTGGTTATTAACTTCTACATATTTCTTTATTTAAAAATAATAAAATAATAAAATGCTTGAGGGGGCTTAATTGGGGCTACGCAGATTTGTGACGTGGCTATAGTGTCCATTCCCTTCCATATAGTATGCCATTTGAGACTGGGCCCTGGTCTTAATGTGCTACTGTCTTGTGTCAATAGGTTTCCCCGGTGCTGGGAATGACAGCCGGCACCCTGATCCTGTTCTTTGTGCCTGAGCCCAAGAGAGGCCATGCTGACCAGCTGGGACGACGCATCAAACACCGCACCTCCTGGCTGTGTGACATGAAAGCACTGGCCAAGAAGTAAGACCTCAGTTTATTACTACTTACTTCAGATGTACCTTGACATATCTAAGTGGCTTGGCATGATAGATAAAGAGAGAGAGAGAGAGACACACACACACACACACACACACACAGATAACTGGGAGTTTTATAAGCGTCAGAGATTGTATAAGCGCTAGATCAGACACAGATGTTTTTATACTTTTTGTCCTGTATCATGTGACAGAGATTGCTACTGCAGATATAGAGATTCATATCTAATATAGTGTTGTGTGTGGGTTTGTCTGTGTTTCCCTGCTAGCCGGAGCTATGTGTTTTCCAGCTTGGCATCTGCTGCAGTCTCATTTGCCACGGGTGGGTTTGGCATGTGGATCCCTCAGTACCTGTTTAGGGCTCAAGTGGTCCAGAAGACAGCAGAGGCCTGCACAAAAGATGTTTGCAGCAGCAAGGACAGGTCAGAATTCAATCACTACTGTTTGACTAACGCCATAAATCTGAAATGTTTTACCAATCCATGTCACAGGTGTTGTATGCTAATTGGACCAAGTTTCTCATGTCTGCAAAATAGTAAATGGAAATTATTATGAGGCTTTTAACAAATGAAGACTTTTTTGTAGGGGTTGATATGTTTCTTGAAAGAATCAAGTCTGAAATGTTAGAGTGGATATTTTCAAAAACATTTCTTGCACTTCACTACCAGTTAGCGTCTTTTCCTAAGACGGAAAACTCGAGCAACAGCAGGACGTTCAAATTAAGATGTTGCATTTGTACATCTATAATAACCACTTCCACTTGTTCTACCTTTCCCTACATCGGGTGCAGTTTGATCTTCGGGGCGATCACATGTGTGACAGGGCTGCTGGGTGTGGTGATTGGAGCAGCCACCACGCGCCTGTGCCGTCAGAGGACGGAGCGGGCCGACCCCCTGGTGTGTGCTGTCAGCATGCTGGGCTCGGCCATCTTCATCTGCCTCATCTTCGTAGTGGCTAAGAAGAGCATCGTAGGGGCTTATGTAAGTGATGGAGTTTGAGACGTCTTGAATGTACTGTATTGTGCAAAGTTACAGGGCATCCTAAACTAGCAGTGCTGATTTAATATCACTTTTCCCCTAGGTGTTAAACTGACCACAGATCAGGGCACCTCTACTATGTTGCTCGATGAATATGCAGCCCGACTTTCTAAGATCAATAGGGTTACAGGGTATATACAGGGTATATACTGGAAAAAGGTGTTTCCCGAACAAACATATTTATGGAGATATCAGTCATTATTATTGCTCAGGTTGTTGAAAGTCAGTTCCTACTCTTTTGTTTCTGATAAATACGTCAAATTTGTTCTCTGTGAGTCACAAATAAAATGCCACAGTGCATTGTTCCTACCCGAGGCAGCGATTGTTAACAGCTACACCCTTTCCTGCTTTACATGGCAATTAAACGAGCAAACACCCTGCACATTCCGACGGCAGCATGGCTGCGTCTGGGTCTCTCTGACACTCTCATTTTATATTCAAGATAAAACAGTGGTCTTCCAGCCTAGGTGAGTCCAGCGGTCTGAGTACTGCCGCTGTGTGCCTTCAAATTTGGACCACTGCTATTTCATCCAAAACTTTCTCTGTTATTCCCTCATTCTTTTCATCAGAAAAGCTTAAACATTCATCAAAAAGATTTTGGAGTGACACCAAAGATGGTTAACCTGGTCAGACATCTGTACCCCTTTGTGGTCTTAGTTGTCAATAGAAGTTAGTATGACAGCGCAATCAGATAGAGGACCAGGCTAAGTGATGGCTACTTTCTGAGGACCGCCACGCCAGCTTGACTGTTCATTATTCACAGTCCTGTGGACCAGTCTCTGCATGGCTACACACCACCTGTACATTTATCCCACTGGGGTTCACATGAAGTCGACAAGCCCTACAGGAGTCAACTTTTCCAGGTTCAGAAGCAGGTCCGCCTTAAATGTTAGATGAGGCGCTATCATTTCCATAGAGAGAGACTATTTCAGGGAGATACGAGGACACCTTGACAGCAGCGTAGCCAGACAGACAAACAGTAGTGAGGTCAGAGCACTATTCATAGAGGATGTATCCCTGGTAAATGTGCATAACAGATATCTTCTCATTTCATGCAGGCAGTAACAAATTGTTACTGTGACAACTCTAGTTACACTGCCGAGCACTGACAGATGTGTAGCTGAAGATAGTGACTCGGTGGCGGCCATCTTGTCTCCCTGTCTAATGTGGAGGCTTGAGAGACAGCTGCTGTTGTCTCTCAGGCAGACTGTCCAACTGTGCTGCGGAGAGTCAGTTATGGAGGGGTCTGTTTCCCAGGGGGCCATGTGTCAGTCACAGTGTCTGGAAGGCAGTTTGCAGTCTGCACCACTTCCAGCCTCACTCTGTCAATCTAAACCCCACTGGTGTGTGCGGCTGTGGGTGTGTGTAGGAGACTGTTTATGTGGGTGTGTGTGTGCGTGCGGACATGCAGCAGATCTCTCTCACTATCATCCAATCCGTCGACCAGACAGGTCTCCACTGCCAACCGGGATACGTTGGATTCCATCGCAACCAAATCGCCCTGGATCCATTACTAGAAAGCATATGTGTTGCCACACAGCCTTGCCAGCTGCTTGCGTCTTGTTTTGGGTAGAGATGTCGAGAGACTATATACACATTCCTCTAAATGTCAGCTTCTTCCATGTTATTTAATATCTGGGTGTTAATTTGCCGTTACAAAGGGGCCAGGAGTATGGACTCGATGCTCGTTCATTTGGTGGGAACCTTGTTGAGTTAATCTTTTGTTGTGAGGCCAGAAGACTGTGAACATTTGGCCCACTGGAGACATTTACAACAAACTCTCTGACAGACATCTAAAGAGATTGGGTGCATTCAAATTGGTACCATATTCTCTATGTAGGGCAGTACCTTTAGGCCTGTAATACCTTGGTCAAAGGTTGCGCACTAGACCGAGAATATATTGCCATTTGAGACGGGAAAACTTTCTCTTCCCTGTTTAGAGGTTAAACATCTAGGGTGCATTATAAATGTCACCCAGTTCCCTTTAGTAATGCACTGTTATGTTTAAAAGTAGGGCACTAGATAGGGAATAGGGTGCCATTTCACATGCAGGGAAGCTGTCCATCCTTGTACTGAGACCACAGGGTAATAACATGTTTCCAGACAGACAGCAACTGAAGCATTTTTCCTCCTCTGTTTCTCCACAGACTTTAGCAGGCTAGCTTAGCAACAACAGCAAGACAAGAGAAACGTTTTGACTGCTATTTCTTTCACTCTCACAGCCTGTGGCAAAGTGAGGAAGAAACTCAGTCATTAAAATTGGCAATAAATATTTTTCCCCCTTTTCATTTAGGTCTGTATCTTCATTGGAGAAACGCTGCTCTTTCTGAACTGGGCCATCACAGCAGACATTTTAATGGTATGTACTGACAGGAACATATATTTATCCTCTGTAGCCTAGCTACCACTGGAAACTGTAACAAAGGGCAGTCATCTCTTCGGATGTAATTTGAGTTGCCTATTTTGAGTTGTAAAATGGTTGACTTTATCAAGGACACTGAGCTGGCATAGAACTGGCAGTGTGCATAGTCGTAATTATGCCTTTGACCAAGCTAAACTTGCATCATTGGCGTTCACCTGAATGGAGTTGTTTTATAATGGATGGATGGGTTTTGGAATGGGTGGGTGTGCAGATGTTTATTTTTTTCAAAATTAGCAATAGATGAGGTATATATAAAAAGTACCGGTATTTTTCCAGGTCAGTCTCACTGAATATTACTAAAACTTCCTATGTTTCAAAACATAAGGCAGAATCAAAACGTTTTAAAAACATATATTTCCATATTGGGAAAGGCAAGAGATAATCCCTGTCATTGCTTTTCGTTGTGTACTGTGATTCCGGACTGTCTTGTTATTTAATATGTACCATCACATATTTTGTACTCATGATGATGATGAAGAATGTGAAGCCAAATACATTTCTCCTCAAGCAGCCAGTTCTAATGAATCTAATATAATCATTTGTCTGCAGTATGTTGTCATCCCGACTCGGAGGGCCACAGCGGTTGCCTTCCAAGGCTTTACGTCTCATCTCCTGGGGGATGCTGGAAGTCCGTACCTCATAGGCCTGGTAAGACTATTCCACTGTCTCTAGGGTGTGTGGATGCACATCTGTGGATGCATGCTTTTTTGCAGGGTTGGGTTGGTTACTTTTAAATGTAATTTGTTACAGTTACAAGTTATCTGTCTAAAACTGTGTTCAGTAAAGTAACTTTTGGATTACTGATTACTTCTCATATTAAGAGACATTACAAAATAAATAGGATTATAGCCAACCGAACAATGCCTATAGCCGAATCAATCAACTTTAGAGTTTCCATACCTGGGCATACATATGGATTGCCTCTATCTACAAGCAATACCCCAAAATGACAAAGCGAAAAAGAAATGTGTGCCTGTTTATATGAAAATGAAAAATCATAAATACGTTTTCAGTCCCTTTGTTGCGACACTCCAAATTGAGCTCAGATGAATCCTGAGTCCTTTTATTGTCCTTGAGATTTCTCTAGAACTGTGGCAAACTCAATCGATTGGACACGATTTAGAAAGGCTAAATAAATGGTATTTTGTGAAAAAGCTATTCACATCTTTGTACATAAAGACCAAGATATCCTTAGCTTTTCAAGAGTACATTTTGAGTCATCTGACGTTTTGACCCCGAACCACCAACATTGTAAAAGGCTTGCAGAAATCCCTGGGATACGCTTGCACGTTCACAAACGAAAACAGAACCTGCAATTATTAGGACCAACAGCGATTCATTTTTCTAAATGCCATATTCATAAATAAACTGGAATTAACACCTGCATTCTTAACTTATAGTCCGTGTCATCATCGTCCGATATTAACCAATGATCTCACTTTTCGGGAAATCCAGAAAAAACATATGGCCTACCTGTTCACAGTTAACATGTCGGCATCAAATGGAAATCATGACTGGTTATCCCTGGGCCGATTGCTTGTCAACACACCTTTACTCCTCAAATATCATGATGAATTCCCTAAAATCTTGAAGGCATCGCCATGTTACAACCATTTGTAGACAAATAGTAGCCTACTCCCCTAAACAAGTCCTACCTGAAATTGAAAAGTAAAATACCAGGTATAGCCTATTACTGTTTCGCGAAATATCCATCGGTAGTCGATTACTAAACCACATTTTATGTTGGTAGGCTAATGTTAATGTAGACATAGAACTCAGGTTTTACCAGCCAAAGCCCGAGATAATTAAACAAGTGCTTCGGTCAATAATCTCTTTTATCTGGTTATGCGCGGCCATCTTGGTGTGCATACAGAACAAGCATGACTGAGGCGCAACAACTACAACTTTTGGGCGTGAATAGCCAACATGGTCTCAACAACAATGTTTTTAAGACAATATAATGAAAATAATCAAGCATGCAATGAGTCACTATATGCTCTTTTGTCTGTGCACTGTTATTTTTGTTTCCAATGAAAAATGTATAACAAAAAAAAACATGCAAAGAGTCACAACTATTTAGTGTACTAAGGCTATTCTTTTTAAATCTAAACGTAACCCAAGAAGTAATCATATATTATTTCAAAAGTATCTGTAATCCGATTACATTATTTTTGAAGTAACAGATTATTTTTAAAGTAACAGATCACAGTTACATTACAAAATAAATAAGATTATACTGTTTACTCCCCAACCCTGGTTGTTTGTTTGTAAGTGTACCCACTTGGGTTACCTCTGGTCTTTGCTCTGAGTGGCACTCTGCTCTTTGGTTGATATGGTAAGTCTAGAACTGGGGCTGCTTGTTACAGAAACTCACTGTGTGGACCAAAGGGCGATGTGGTTTAACTTGAGTAAATTGGATGTTGAGAGAGGGCCTAGTGGCTACTGTGGAAGATTGAGTTATCTATTTTAAATTTTCAATACACTGTACATTAGTATTAGCCTAAACTGTGCTTAACTGTAAACTCGCTGTACTGGTTAAAGTGAGGTGGTTTCAAGTGAGTATGACTGAGTTCTTAATATTCCTATAGAATTCTTTTGAACCCAAAATGGTTGTTAATATTTTAATCAATGATTAGGTGTTAACTACTGGTTAAGAGAAAACACATACAACTTGTTTGGTTGAGTCTGGAGCATTAGATGTAAAACAATTTCTTTACTGCACTCTCTCGGGACCTCAGACTACAGTTGTAGCCAAAAGCGCTCTAGACAGTAAAGTTGGTCTTTGATAAGAGAATCAAGATCATGGATTCACTGGGGATTGGCAGAATACTGACAAATGGTTCTGTGGAACTAGAAATAGATATGAAACATCAAACTACTAAGAAAAGTAGGAAATAAGACCTTTTATTTTCCTCTTGACTAACAATCTAGCCTAAGTTACATAATAGACAGGAATTTCTGTTAAAGTCTCGTATGGACATTGTCTCAACACTGCCACAATCTTAAGCATCATGACTCAGCGCGTTTGTCCGACCTGAGTAACTGTGTGTTTAACGCAGGTCTCACAATGCGCTCACAGTTGATTGAGAGAATGAGATCTACAGTATACTTGTTCCATTCCATTTCCAACTGACAAGAGAAGTTTGAGGCATTTACCTGTTGGTAATAACAATAATTGCTTTCAGAATCTCCAAAGCAGCTCCAAAAAAAACTATTTAGGGAGCTGTCAGTTAATTATATATGGCATGTGACAGTGGAAAGATGATGCAGTTCAGTACAGTCAATCAATTGATTATATTTATTTTATAAAGCTCTTTAGACATCAGCAGTTGACACCAAGTGCTTGTACAGACACCCAGCCTTAATGTCATAAAACTTGTTGAAGGAAGTGACTAGGGAAAGATCAGAACTTAGGATGGAATCGTGAGAGGAGCGGGGCTCCAGGCCAGTCCTCTTCTGGTTGTGGAGGGTCGAAATCATAAGAGTACATGACCTACATAATTACGATGTCCTTTTAACTAGATTCATTCAGTTTTGACCGCGGTGGGTAAGGAATGATGCACCCAGTATCCCAGCGGGTGGATCATTTCTTTCCCTACTATTCGTGACCCCCAGACCCAGAATGCCCTGAATGCTTCACTATGCGCTGACCCAATCGGTAACCTGGGGGTTTAGCAAGCCGGTGTGACAGGCCTCAGTGTGACGCATTGGGCCCAACCCCACAACCACACTCACTTCAACGCCCACCCCTCAACATAACAAAAAAAAAAGCCTCCCCCAATCCATATCCTTTCATTTCACCCCACAGCCTCGCTTGGCAACCGCAGAACAGAGAAGCTTTGAGGCACCCACTCGGTTACAGACGTAGCTTTTAACAAGTGTTTGTGCTGCCCAAGCCCCAAATATCACACTGGCATTTGAGACATGAGCTCAGAGGACCGCGATCTGAAGCGGCCCCGGTTCAGTGTAGATTAATAGAGGTTGTGTCAAAACAAACCTGGGTTCCCCGCTGTCTTCTGCGGTACCGGCCCTTCTGAGTGAATAACCCGTGTAAGCCCAGTCCCCCCTTGCACCAGCATGTAGGCCAGAGCGGCTGACAAGTGGAAACAGTGGCTTGGGGCGTCTTCACACGTTATTGCAAAAGACGTACGTGAGTGTGTAAATGCTTCCCTCTGTGGTCATGTAAGGCTGAGGTTTAGAAAAGAAATGAAACAACACATTTTTGTGTGTGTCTGCGAATGGGCAGAGACGATGTGGGTGGTGACTTAGTGCCCGCAATCTCCCTGCAATCTAGCGAGAAATGCCTTGTAATGGATAATCAAACATGCATCTCGTATTTTTAGCTGGGACGTTTTTGACATCAGCAAGGTTGTAGGGGGAAACAGCCGCTGAGGCCGTGCGGTCGTCGGATTCTGAACACACCTGAGTGGCTGGCGAGGATTCAGCTGTTGTTTTTTAACGGCCACACATTTATGCATTCATCAGTCATACGCTCTCTCACAAACACACACAATCTCTTCACAATCCCAGACACTCTCTCCCTCTTTATTACCCCACACGGACACACTCTTAGCACCGCACCCCACCATCCCCAGGGAGTGTCTGACAATGCAGATGCCAACAGATAACCAATGCTCTTCACTCAGGGTGACCCATGTCCCCCTAAACCCACGAAGAGAGATGGAGAAATACAAATAGAGAGTGAGTTTGTGGGTTTCAACAAGCAAGAATGTGAGAGGAGCGAAAGTGAAAAGAGATCTGCAGCCGGAAGTTGCTGTCAGTCATCATCACAGGGAATACATCAGCACTGTCAGCTGCAATAATCATATCTTTTTTAAGATTGTCTATCTAGCCTACATATATATCTCTCTCAGTTCAGCTCAATTCAATCCAACTATTGATCTCCTCAGAGGAAATTAGGAAAGGCAAATGGGTTACCTGGGCTATAAAGGCTGGAGTGTTACTTGTTCTGTCTTTTTAGGAACACAACCTGCCAGTTTGGCCGTGTGTCTATGTGTGTCAGCCCTTTAGTATGTCCCCTTGCTGGTGTTTCCTCTAGCACATTGCATGACAGGCTAGGGCGTATGCTAAGCTCTGGGCAACACTACTTTACTAACCTTGTATGAAACAAGTCAATGTGCTGCTTGGAATTTTTTGTATTTTCTCATGCGGACATTCATGCTTAGGGGAGGAATTATGCTATGTTTTTGGGGATATGGTTAAGGATCGTTTTAGGATTAGGTTTTAGCTGTAATGAAATTACGGGTCCAAGCAAGGATAGTTGAATGTGTGCATGTGCATGTGTCTGTCTATATGCATTTTATAACATGCCTTTCAGGTTGTGAAATATTAATCCATTAAGTGAGTCACTTTACATTATTGATTTGCTAATGGATGGAGGATGATACTGTGTGTTTGGATTAGCACTACCACGCAGCATTCAAGAAGAACTCATGTAACACAGTACTGCAGCATTCAGAATCTATACAAAGTTTAGTGCTTTCTGTGGAATCTGAGCTTGCTCTCTAGAGATTAGCTATTTACTGCTGTGATAACTTTGCTTAAGAGTTAAAATAGGCATTTGCTAAATTAATCTCTTGCTGAATGAATCACATGCTACAGTATGAACACTGGGGATCAGGATCACCTTTATTGGACATTTTAGTGGGAATTTGTGTCAGCAAAGTGATGCAATAATACTAAATACATATATAGTGTATGTTTATACAAAGATTCATTGGGCACAGATTAGCTTTCTAAAAAGTATAAAGATCTCTATTGAGGATGCTTTTCCAGTAACTGGCCAGAGTAGTTATATTAGTAATAATCATTGGTGAGTAGAAAGGACACAGTATTATCTAGAATAGTTTACAATAATGTCTAACGCTGAAATGTTTATTTTCTGCATTTGTGTACAGATATCAGACGCCCTCCAGGAGAGCTATGCTACATCAGTGCTATGGCAGTTCCTTAGTCTAGGTTACGCACTGATGCTCTGCCCCTTTGTCATCGTCCTGGGCGGCATGTTCTTCCTGGCGACCGCTCTCTTCTTCCTTGATGACAGGGACAAGGCAGAAAAACAGTGAGTCTTGTTTCTACCCCACTTTGTTTGTGTCGACATTTTACATCTACATTTTTGTCATTTAGTAGGAACTCTTGTCCAGACAAAAAAAAGAGACAAAATAAGTTACAGTCATCGTGAGTTAGTAAGTTGACACTGAATTCAAACAGAACTGATCTTGTCTGCTTCTCAGTGAGATCCACATCCTTATTATTTGATCATTACAGCATTTGATAATAACACAATAACAGAATTTACATTATACTTGACCTCATTCTAACATATAAAAAACTGTCCTTTCGTAGCAGTAAACAGAGAGTAGAATATTATTGAAACAGAGAGGTTAATAGAAAGCCTTGTGGATACAGAGTTGGACCAATAACTAACAGATTGCTGGTTCAAATCCCAGAGCTGATAAAGTATACTGCTGTGTCCTTGAGCAAGGTACTTCATCATAAATGCCGGTCTGTCAGTCATTTTGGATAAGAGCTTCTGCTAAATGACTACAGCGTAAACGTAATCAGAGAGAGAGAGAACAGATTCCAGGCTTTACAATTGATAACAAAATAGGAGTATGAGGAGGATGTCAGTCCATGGGTCAGAGGTGTAGTGGGGGGATGCTACCATGAGCATGGGGCCGTGCTGGGCCTGATGCAGAGAAATACAAATTCAAATAGCAAAGCATGAGAGTTCTTCTGAGGTCTCCCCTTAAGGGTCCCTTGGGCCAATCAAAGTCGCTATAGCGGCCTCCGCTCCACTTAGTCAGCTAAAAGAGCAAAGTGCTCCGGTCATCCAAGGCAGAGCTGACCCACGCTGTTCCAACAAGCCGTCACATTATTAAAGTCTGCTTACATTCTCTTTTATGAGCTACCACCCATATTGCATTTAACACTCAGCCGAACATTCCTACTCCCTCTTTATAAATCCAAACACAGAAAGCACGCACAAATACCACGAAAGCAAAGCATTGTGGTATCTAATGCCCATATAAAGTCAAGATAAACACGGTCATCCATTATTTTATAGTGCTGTTCTTCCTTTTTCCTGCCCTTTTTCTTTTTCAATTTTCTTTTTGGTAAGAAAGTTATATTCAGTTGATGTTTTTGCAGCGCTTCTATGAAATTACTTCCTTCCTTTTTGGAGAATGCCACGGGGAATAGTTTAGTCAGGATATCAGTCTGATGCCACTCCCTCCAAACTGTGTGGTAGGTCACTGATAGTTCCCACGATGCTTTTCAGTTACAGAGGTGACTGTTGGAGACCAGGATCATCAGGACCCTTATTAGTTTAATTGGTTTAGTCTCAACAGACATTGGCATTTGCTCTAAACATGGATGAGGTTGATTTTCTAGGACCTGTTATTATCAGAACCAGTCATACCAGTGACAGTTTGACTTTTAACAAACTAGGGCAGATAATGCATTGCCTTTAAACACAATTTTAATTTAAAATTTCCAGTTTAGTGGAAAAGACAAATTTCAGGAAGGTCATAGACAAAGCACAGACTCTTGGCCATAGATGCACAGAATGTCTGAATGTAACTCGTGGGGTGGTCCTATGTTCTACGTCATTGCCTCGAGCGCACTTGTGCTTCTGTTCAGTCATTCAAATCCGGCCCACTGTAAAAACTCACAATCATGTTCCCCACTCTTCTGTCCAAATAAGCAGAAAAAAACTGGAAAAAAATATCAAAAAAAATACATAGCTGTTTTTAGGCACGGATCCAGGCATGGGAAAAATTGCAGAACAATGATGAAAAGTCACACGTTCATGGTGTTTTAATGTCAGTATTAGATAGCACTTTGTGGTTCCTACTCAACCACAGTATTATGTGGGTGGGTGGCACATATTCGCTACAGCCATATCTAACCACACACTGACAACAGGGCGGAAAAGATAGAGTACAATGGAAAGGGGCTTTTCTAGGAATTCTAGTTTAAACAAGAACACATCAATACAGCCAATTCAGTTTGTTTCGGAAGTCCACTAAAAATGATTTCCAGTTTTTCTCTCCTTTCTTGGACAGACCTCGATCTTGTTAAACAAAACATTAATACACTGTTGCAGATGAGCTAGATCCAATTGTGTCCAGGACATAGCTCGCAACGTTGTGGGTAGACTACTGTCCAGCGTGCATCAGAGCTCTACTCATACAGGTTACCACAAATCCCAGAAGCCTCTTCCTACATCATTCAGGTTATAAATTTAGTACATATATCCATCTCTATTGAGTGTATATATCTATCTCTATTGAGTGTATATATCTATCTATATTGAGTGTATATATCTATCTATATTGAGTGTATATATATATATATATATATATATATATCTATATTGAGTGTATATAGGTATCTATATTGAGTATATATATATCAATAACATGCTGAGAGGGTCTGATTGCTAAGCATCAGCAGCAGCATTCTTATGTAATGCTCTTTAAATAGCACGGCACAGATGACAACAGTAGCATCCAGAAAAACGACATCTACTAGAACGTGTAGACTATTCATAGCCTTGTGTTCACGCTTGAACGGCGCAGATTAACATGTCTTTTCCTGACTTGACAATTGCAGACCCCTTTTTTCTCCTGTCTGGATATTCTGGGGCTATTTTTAAAAGCTGAGACGCAGGACTAGAATATTCACTGGAGTGATGTTCAGTCTGCATTCAGTCTTGAACAGCGAAGAGTTTTATTATTTTTAGGTTGTTAGCTTTTTTTGGCTGGCAAAAGACAAATAATAGCTCAGTGCACAGGGTTCCCCGACACACATGCGCACTTACAACGTACACACGTGTGCAACACGAACATACACAGCTAATCTGTGTCCTCTTCCATTGTGAGAACTGCCATATCTTATCAGTTCACCGTCTCCCAGTGTGGACAGTACTGTATAGGTTGGGACAGTGGGTCAAGGGTGTTAACACAAGTTCTATGTTTCATCTACACACACACACACACACGTTTGTGCCTGAGTGTTGAACTGAAGTGAATGTGTCTGGAATCTGTGGATTGTTCCTAACTGTTCTGTTCTGTTTTCAGATTGGCAGCATTGACTCGACCGCCTAACTCTGTAAAGGTATGATCAAGTACATTTGTATCATTCTTATTATCTACCACTTGAAATGTTAGATGTTAATTGGGTTCATCATCTTTGTATCAGTGTAGGTCTTAAAACATTCCAACACCCATTTTAAGATGCATGAAGGTTTATTCTTTCAAAAAAAGGTTCCTCTGAAAAGAAAACGTATTTCTGTGCAAGCTGTTAAGCTCATAAGAAACCGCCTTAATCCTACAATCTTCTTCCTATTCAAGTAGGAAAATGCACTTTGATTCAATGGCATTTGTAATCACTGGGGGATACATGATATTGAAGACTTTAATGATAAGAAAAATGTGCTTCTCCCTAGCTTCCATGTTCCTTTCAAATGGCAATAACAACGTTAACATTGTAATGATGATGGCGTGGCTTCGATTTCGGATCCACTTCCCGATTCTGTTACACTGGTCGTCAAGGAGTTGTTGGGCCATTCTTAGGCGTGGCAGTTTTGTCGACTTGACTTTGTATCTCTGGCACCTTGTCAAGGTCTTGCTGCCCTCCCTTCCTCCCCTTATCAGACACACACACACGTCCACCCCTCCCGACCCCTATCGCACTTAGACACACTTCAGCTTCTCCCACTAATGATCAAACCCAAATAGGAAAACACAAGGTCTGAGGTGCCAAGCCAGCTCACCAACAATGGGGATCTTGGGGAGATTTAAATGATGGTTATGACCCACTGATTGCAGGGCAACAATATGCTTCATGTTTTCTTAGCTTGATTTTGAAGATTGAGGTCCTAACTGTGCCCGTACTTATATGCTATTGTCTGGGCTCAATGGCATTTAGGCTTAATTCATACTGGTTTCTCTCCAATGCATTCGATATCCCTCATGGCCTATATCAGACATTTATTTTTAAAGATATATATTTTTGTGGTTCATTGGTTAAAGATGGTGGAATGTATTGGATCGAGAGTTTCTGCTGAGCAAGATTTGGAACTGATGCTGCAGTTTAGACCACTGGACTATCCTAGGCCACTATATCAGCCATTAGACGTGATATAAGAGGTGGAGTTCTCACTGTTTTGGAATAATTATAAAGTGGCCTAGCAGTGCACATGTACTGCTGCAGCATTAGTTCAAATCTGTGCATTTAGCTGTCCTATCAATTAAAGAATTTCAAAAATACATTTCAAAATTCTTATCACCCTCCCTTAGTTGTAGGGCCAGTATATACAACAAGTGATGAGCCTTTTTATTACTGGATCCGAATCACATCAACATCCTCCCCGAAACAAGTATAAAACTCAATCTCCTAGGCCAGTGCTGTAAAAGAACAGTTTGTTAAATGTTGTGACTCAATAGTGAAGTTACAGTAGATTTACTTCATTTAATTAAGGGATGATATCAGCACCAACAAGGCCACCACCGGATGGGGTGAATTTTTGGTGTGGGCAAATAAAATGACACGCGAGACAGAGGAGGTGTGAAAGCATTCTAGTCCACAATTACCGCTTCGTAACTAGCCTCAGGTTATAATCCTACTCATCTCTTTAACGTTGTCCTCTCCTGAAAAGGCTAAGCAATTTTCCTGCTTTTCAGACTAACTCAAATTAAGAGAGTAGATCATGGTTTGTAGAGTTTTATCGATTCAATTAAAAAAAGATGTTATTAATCCCACACGAGGCAGTGCTGCCGGCAGCTGTGCAAATAAACTGAACAACAATTGGCACACGATTTACGGTGTGCATTTAACGGCCTGTCTATTGCCCTTCCAAAGAGGAGAACCGTGACGATGATATTAGGAGAAATCGATGAGTTTCCACATTGATAGATGGTCAACAATGGCCTTGGGCGGGTAAACCAATCAAAACCGTGCACTTTAGACGCATGACTGTATGAGTATGCAATTTGTATGCTATTCCAGGAGCTGGTTTATTCCAGACACACACATACACACACACACACAATCAATACAGTCCATGGGGGTCAGAGATCCCCATTGGGGCTACGTCACACACACAACCAACAACAACCATGACCTGACATAATCTCCTGCAGTACAGACAGGCCTTTTATCCCAGCGCCAGTACGGTGCAGCGAGGGGGCAGAGGCAGCTGAAATGGTCTCGTTATGACATTGGGTTGTGTTAATCCAGGGAAAATATGAATGAATTGTGGCAAGAGTGTTATGTTCATGTGGCTGTTTAGCAGGGCGGAAGGTGAGCGGGAAAGAGAAATGGAGGGGAGAGAGAGGTAAAGAGAGACGAGGGAGGGAGGGAGTGAGGGAAGAAGGAAGGGGGAAGGGATCTGTAATGGATCAACAGCCATTAATCTGTTGTGATGCAATCCTCCTCGATGGAGATAGGATAATGTTGGATCCAATTAACTCTCTCCAGGGGGGTGGGGGGTAAAGCAGTGTAGACGGCCATAAACGCGCAGGGCTTTGGATTCACTAGACAGCTACTGCTTGTTAACCCACAGAATCCTCCCAGGTTGTCTTGGGGTAGACCATTCATTCAGATGGTGAAAGTTTCCATTATTCAATACAGCCAGAACGTTACCCCTACATGACCTGCTAGAAGACCTGTTTTTGCAGCTGTAGACCAGGAATCCAGACTCTCTTTTTTCGTCCATTCAACAAATGCCTTGAGCACTCAACAGGGTTCTGCTGGTTCCATTTATGGTCCAGGGAGTAAAGAGAGAGGTGTACCTAACCACAGACCACACAGACCCATAGTTCTAGTAGTCCACACTGCCCGCCCCCCGGCTACAGTGTAGTCTACCCTACATAGGGCACCAGTCCAGACCTGAGGCCTGGGAAGGTGCTCTTCCTTCAGGCAAATGATGGGGTCAAAGTGTGGATGGGTGAATAGGATCCATTCTTTGACCCTGTTACACTAAAAATATTTTTTTTATATTTGAATCCTTTTAGGGTTCTTCATTGAACCTGTGAGGGAACACCTTATAATTAAAAGGGAAAATGTGAAGAGATATATTAAATTAATTTGAATGTTTCCTCAAAGAAGACTTTGAAGAACATTTTCCCTGAAGTGAAGACATTCATTGAAGTACCTTTCAAAGGGTTCTTCAGAGAACTTTCAGGAGTATTTTGTTAAACAGATATCATGACTACCAATTTTTTTATTTTGCTAAAGACTATCCATTCCGCCCAGCCTAGCCAAACCTGGTATTGCATCCAGTCAAGCCTAGCTGAACCATGCTGGGTAAATGCATTTTGGGTCCATTTGTCCCAAGCCCATCTCCCTTTGCAGCCTGCCTCCTCATCAACAACCCCTTCCAATCTGTTTAATTGCTATCTTTTGGGCAGCACTCAGGATGATCAGCATGCGTCCCCAGCTGCACAGTTTTCCTGGCCCCTGACTTTCATCTAATGTTGACTGGAATTATGTTGGAGGAGGTGCTTGCTCTGGAGTGATTCTGTAGAATTCCATCAGCATTCCAACACTCCACACACGCTTTAGTAGGGCCGGGGTTGTTTCGAACACATCTTGTACCTGTCAGTATCAGGTTCAAAACTTGGTGGAATGTTATTGCCAACGCATGATTGAGCTAGGTGATCATTAGTAGTAATTACCTAAAGAAAGCCGCAATTGTGACTAATCAAATCGTTTGGGCTTTGTGACAAACACATTCACACACAAACACATACACACACAAACACACACTCCAAAATCCCATAATCTTGTTGCGTTTATGCTAATTACTCTGATGTGGATGGGAGGCTGGTGTTTCAGTGGGTGCAACATGGCCATTGTGTCTGCGTGCTTCACAATGAGGGATGAACTGTGGGATAGTAAACAGCCAAGCCCTCGACTACCCTTCTCTAATCTTACTGTGGAACAAACACACACTCCGCCATAATTAAATCATCAGGGAGGGAGTGTAAAATCAGTACAGTAACAAATACTTAAAAAATATGTTAGCAAAACAGGTGTCTGTGCATCTGTTGGAGGATTGAAGGAGTCTGTGTACCACAGTTTGGGTGAGTCAACACACAATTTCTGGCCATGTTTTAACATAGTATGTTGAGGTGCTCCACAGCTGGTAAGATGGTCCCAGTTGTGGCAATTTTTTGGCGTGAAGGAGAGGTCTGTATAATAGCTGGTTGAATCAGTGCTGGGCCAGGCCTTTGCCACCCACCAGACACTGTGGGTAGGGGAAGTGTGGTTCCATCTTCTCCCAGCATGGTTTGGTGTATCAGCCAGTGCCAGGGCAAAGTCACTAGACAGATGGCTTAGCCGAACCGAGTAGCATCAGAGCACTAATTTCATGGGAAGATCCTGTTAGGAGGCCAAAACCTAACCACACAATTTTCTCTCCTCTCTCTATTTTCTGTTTCTTTCTCAATCTCTCTCCAGGTCTCCTGAGGGAGGGGCCATCCTCAGGAGGGAAGCAGAGGCTCTGAACGCTGTGCTGAATGAGAAAAGATGAGTCCAGCTGATCCACATCTTTTATAACCGAGCCATCCACCTTAAATTTTGTCTCTATCCTCTTCATCACGGCCCTCATCTTTAGTTCGTTTTCAACATACAACGTGGAGGCTGTTACTGTTTATGACTGGAAAGAGGGAAGCGTCTTGCTTAACCCCATAGATGCCTCTGTCACTCTGTGTGCTGAAGCCAGCCAATCAGCTCGGCTGCTGACAGATTCAGACCTTTTTCCCTGGATCGTCTAATAAGAGTGAGCCACGGAACCATCAGGAGCCAATGGGAGGGGAGAAGATCTCGTCTGGACCCTCCCCCAGTGCCATACTACTGAATGCTGAACTTGTACCTGCCTGTCTGTCTGTCTGTCTGTCAATCTATCTGTCTGTCAATCTGTCTGTCTGTCAATCTGCACCAAGTGCCATATCATTACATTCCGTTTCATAGAGGTTCTGCATTGACCACTGTCACCATAGCAACCCTCATAATCAGGAAGTCCCTCTAAGGCCAAAAAATGAATACAGAGTGAATATCTTCAGTTCCCAACTTTCTACATCCGCAATGATGGACAAGCCCAGGGATCCAACCGTCCAGCCTTGAACTTGTACATCACGGACACAGCGCAGACAGCTTTCTTTTCATCCCTCATTCCATGGTCTCCATTGAGTCAGCAAAATATGATCAGTAAGTGATCATACAGGACCCTTTTTCTGTTTCTCGCTGCTGTAATCGTTCTGTTTGTGATGTTTTTTTAATTCTACTATGTGATTTTGAAAATGAAACTGGAGGTCATTCTTGATTGCCTATGATTGTTTCACTAGGCTGAAGGTAAGAGAACCCCAGCTCATTGACATAAAGGACACTGGACTAGTACATATGTTATAGTTATTCTGATGTAAATGTTTTTATTTCCAAAATGTTCAAATGCTCCATATTAATCTATAGGAGCGGTTTTGAAGGGGTTACCATATACTTGTTTTTACCCTGCTGAAGAAAGCGAGGCATTCAGTCCAGTTGGAGGATCTCAGCTGGTTGGTTTTTAGTTTCCAGATGGGACACACCACCCACATTGAGAGACAGAGAGAAGGAGAGACATTGTCAGAGTTACCTTTTAACAGTGAATACGATTCACTCTCCCCAACTAGTTACAATAGCAGTCTTTGTGCAGACACAGGGATTGTTTTACCCCTTCATTTTTAAGATATCCCATTCCTGACAGTTGGGGGAAAAATCACTCCTTGAATGGATATTAGCCTCAGTTGGTAGAAGTTAATTAACCACAGACAAGAAACCTTTGGAAAGAGAATCACATAACCTTGGGGTTAAAATGGAATGGCAGGCTAATATTTATGATAAAGGATTAACAATGAGGAATCCATCCCATGCCTAAAAACTAGCCATCTACACAAATTACAAGCTCACTGACAACACCAAGTATGTAATAATGTACCAAAAGCATGAATTCATACCCCGAGTGTTTCATTTGGTCAACAAGGACTTTGCTTTGTCCTTCCATGAGGAATGAAATTAACCTATTTTATTGCATCAATTTTTCACTGATTTCAGATTTACAAGATATAGAATATGCTCTATTGCCTCTGTCATATATGAGCAGGCCATTCTATGCATCAGCTACGGCATCATTATTTAAAGTTTATGCAATCTTTCACACATATATCATTATGTTTATGATGAAGGCAATAATCACGTTTAAAAATAATTCTGTACTGTATAACGAAAACAAAAACGTTCCACCAAGACACAATTTAATAAGAATGTGTTTTTCTTTTGTGCATTGGAATGAAAGTACCTTGCAGAACCTGATGCGATTGGATTTTTAGAAATTATATATTGAATTCAGTGGAAAGATATTTGCAATTGTTATTGTGTAGATGTATATGGGTCTGACTCATCTATGAAATATTTTATGGATGAAGGGCATGTTAATGGCTGACGGGAGATATTATTTTAAATTATCTGTGTTTGGTGTAATGTTTGACTACCAGCACATACATTGCAAAAACCTGTTAAAAGTAGGTGGGGTATAGGTTGAGCCTGCTGCCACAATAGGATTAGAGTTGCTTTCCCTCCCCTCGCAATTCCTTAGACACAAGCTTGGCTGCTTCTGTCCAATATATCCACCTTGACATGAACATTGTTGAGCGTTCCTCAGCTAGCTTATTCCAGTCTGTCGTTATGCTGTGAAGCGTTTAGCGACAAGTCCTAAGAAAATAACATGCAAATGTAAATAGTTCATCTTTTTTTGCAAATGTTGTGGCATAGGCTAGTCTTGTGCCAGGCGAGCAACTTAATGCTCCTCTTAAAAGTGAAATGTAGCATAGGGAAAGCCGCAAGCAACTCCTATTACCAGTCTTATTGTTTTCACCTTTTAACAGATGGTTCTGCATTCAAATTAAAGTTACTGCCCCTTAAAAGATAATATTCGGTTAAATCTTACCCAAATGTTCTGGACTTCTACTATACTGGCGTGGCGTGGCTTGAGCCCTTTTCCTCTGAGAATCAACAAGTGCCGTTTTTGCCCATCGATTATTAGCAGACAGGCACGCGTCGTCCGTCTGTGTATTATTTAGGAGTTATTGTTGGGTTTGGGCCTCAGATTTTCACTTCATTGCCAATAGTCGGGCGGTTGAGGATGAGTTACTAGTAGTTGCGGGCAAGTGAACAAACAGCTGACCAGTGCATCACTAATATATAGGAGGCAGTCATGGGATGATGTCTCCTTTGCCAATGAATTAGTCTCCCCAAATGGTACCCTATTCCCCATGCAGTGCCCTACGTTTGACCATCCCTAAGGGCTCATATAGGGAATCAGATACAAAAACTGAAGGTGATTTCTGAATGTGATTGATTTTGTTCAAGCTAATGTGTTTACACAGCAATGTCATCTTATTAAAGACTATTTCTTTTCTTTCTTTTAGGGACTTTTTTATACAAATGACTTTTATATATAACTATAATAGATATATAAATATAGCTATATTATGCAGCGATTTTAATATATTATAAATGATGGCTTGTATGCAATGTATTTATTTGTTTGTTAATGAAGATTGAAGACGAATCTGTAAAGGGAAGTTGATGTTCTGAATATTCTCCTAAGTATAGAATTTATTGTAACTTTGGGTTAAGAAAGACTCCCACGTTTGGGTTCATCATGTTGTATTGCATTGAAACAACACAATCCCTTCTTACATCACTGGGAATCCTTGTGTTTACTGTGATCATGAATCGGATGACATAGAGAGCGCATGCACATGCACCAAAACTCAACCAGGAAACTCCACTATAAATTGTTTCATACAAAGTATTGCTCTGCACATTTATTACTTAATACTTCTAACTTTGAATAATTAAAAGTGTTGCTCTTTTTTCCAAAACAACAAATCACAATATGTTGCACATTGATTTTGATTTGACTAAGATGGGGATGTCCAGTGATAACTTTTTTACTCGGAACCGGCATTATGTTCTAGAGTCTTCACACTAATAGAGCACTATAGAACACCCCACCCCCCCCAAAAAAAGCATCACCGTAGCCTACTTTTCATGCTCACAGTAAGTGCTGCTGACATTCTTTCTTAGAACAACATTGGAGGGGTTTGTGGTTCTGTTTGAATCTGTGATATGAATGGGGGTTCACACAATGCCAAATTTAGATAATTTAGTGAAAATATCCTTTAGAAGTAAAAACGTCCTTACAATGGAGTAATTCTATTTGAATAATCACAGGAGTGATGTATTGAGAATGTGCTCTTTCTTGTCATACAAGAATAATGTATAAAGAGACCTATTTCTGATGTTGAGCAGAAAACTTTTATTTTTCAGAGGAACTGTGTAAAACAAAATAAATTCAAGCGATCAACGTCATTCTTCTAGAACTTAACTGTGACACTTCTTCAAGGGGTGATATGAAATGTACACATACCTATATATATATATGTATGTAAATGATCAAATAAACGTATTTAATCAAAGGATATCACATCGTCATCATTTGTGTTTAGTTTCTGTGTTTTCTAGTTTTTCTTTTTTTGTATTTGAAGCTTTGTCTTTCAGAAATTATTATGCAGAAAAGGGGAAATTACTAACAAGCAAGAATCAGCATATTAATATGAATCATTACATATTAATCAGTCCCAGAAGTCCATCTATCCAATTTGATAGCATGGGGCCTTTTTACTATTGTACCTTTGTTCAACATTTTGAAACAAGCAGCCAGTCCACTTTAAAGGCTCCCTCTAGAAAAACTGCACAAAAAGGCAAGTGAGACGCTAGTGTATCTGAGAGGTAATGTATAGGCCTATTTAGAAAGGACCCCAGGAAGAGGGAATGGCCCAGGGAATCTTTCTTGCAATGGGGGGTCTTTTCCCCTGGAGACTGACTCACAAAGGCTTGATTTTTATCATGCCTAGCTAGGTAAGAGAACGTAAATATTTGAATCAATGAAGCTCTGTCTGGCTCACCATGGTTGTACCAACGACATAACAACAAACTGCCTACAGACCAGTAGTTAGATGTGTTGGGCCAGCACCCAAAGGTTGCCAGTTCAAATCCCAGAGTAGGAAATCTAAGCAATTTGCAGCTGTATTATTGAGCAAGGCAGCCTAATTGCTGTAAATTCAAGCAAAGCCCTCACAGACTTTGGGTTGGTAAAATCCTAAGGTTTCTGGGCAGCGTGGTTTATAGGCAGGACATGATATCCCAAATAGAGGGATGTGTCCTCTACTGACATGAGAATAGACCATTTTCAGATTTGCATACACATACCAGCACAATCTCTTTAAGATCTGCATCCCATACGCATGCAAACGCATACCACCTACGCATCAATACGTGAACGCATTAGTCAACACATTTTTGACACTGCTAGCCTGGACTTGGAGGGGGCACTGCTGGTGCAGACCTGAGCAAGACCCACGACCCTGACCAAAACAAATTCACCCTCTTGTATATATGACATTTTGTGATTGAAAAATAGAACTTCCGTACTAAGGTTACTATAGCAGCATACATCTACTGTGTTCTAAATCATTCATCCTCGCTAGGATATGTTTCAAGAATGACAAAGAAAATGTTGTTGCTTTTAATAAATGTGAATACTGTAAATAAGAATAAATAATTGTGTTAAATAACGGCATAGGCCTACATAATCAAGTGGACAAATTCCGAGTTTAGTAAGAAAACAGAATTAAATGTATTGACTGGGGCGTCGGATAACCGGCACATTACCCACATGCCAATGCGTCACAATACGACACAACTCTGAGATCGTACAGCACATACAGTGCGAAAACACAATATTTGCATGGAAAACGGAGGGAGGAAGTTAAAAAACAAACCCTAAAGGCTTTCAGTGTTGCATTATTTTCCGAAGCATCTTATTAGAATTATGTCCAGATGTTGTAGCCTCGGTTGGTCCAGTGCTCATAGCCACTGCCTCCGGCATACACATACAATACAGAGTGGGTTCCAGTCAGGCCCACTGCACTTTCAGCCAAAGCTCTTCTCTGTCTACCCATACTTTATTAAACATAAAAAATGCCTGAAGAAATATCTTAAAAGGAACTATGTCCCCATGTTCAACCATATTCAACCGAAGGGAAAAGAAAATACGTTTTTTTCTGTTTTCTTAACAACGGAACTGCAGGTGCGTCTGCCTGTCGGCCTCAGCCAATTTCTATTGTATTTTTCTTGACACAGTGGAGGTGGTGAACCCTGTGGGAGCACTGCACGTTGTGGGAGTGTTGAAGGAAAGAATATATGCAGTAAATATGCTGCTTTTTTATCACTCATCTGACATTGTTAGAGGGAGAAATAACTATGTTGTTTGCAGTAACATCTGTGTTGTTGTAGCATGGCAAATGGACAAGGCAGTTTCCAAGTTTAATTATGATAATAGCTGATAATAGATGTCTTTGACTGGTTGTCTATTAAAGGCTTCATAAACACAACAAAGTACACTCCAATTGTGGTTTAGGCGTACTGATCAGTGAGATGTGAAGCAGGCCTTCCAGCTCAATGTATAAACATGTTGGGTAAGCTGCCTAAAACATCTCACTCTGTCACCTCAAAAAAACTGCAATATTACCAGTTTGACAGAAAGCCACAAGTTAGTTACCAAGTAACAACATAGTTAGTGAGTTTATATGCTTTCTGAGTAAGGGGGCTAACAAAAGTGGGGGCCAGTGTTGCATTTTACAGCGTACCTCTGGCAAAACAAGAGTTTCTTGTTGCTAGTCAATAGTATTCATACATTATGTGAATCTGATTTAAATTAAGTTGTTGTCACGACAATTGTTGTTGTTCTGAACAGGCTCAGCTTGCCCTCCATTCAAAGTATTTACAAGAGACATGGTGCTGGATTGGGATGGGTAAGAGGATTTGCGGACCCGTCAATGACAATTGTTGTTTTGATCGACCTCAATGGCCTTTTTATCTGTTGTTTACAAAATATTAATTAATTAAGGTTAACAAAAATATTTAATCATATGAAAAAACTACATTCAATTGTATAACATGGTAAAAAAGTATGCTTAACTCAATAAATGGATTTCAAGGTTTATTAGTCAAATGCATCGAACAACACAGCATCATCCTGCACAATGAAATTCTTGTGACATGGCACCTGACAACTACGTAGTGACAGTTAAGAAGAAGAGAATATAAACAAAAATATAGCTAGACAGAAAATAATAATAAAATAAAGCAACAATATACATAACACTATCCACTAGCAGCAGTTTAAGAAAGAGAACTGTAAACTAGCAGCAATCTGGGTAGAATTATTGATATAGCAGCCATCTGGGTAGTATTATTGAACATTTAGATATATCAATCATGGCAGAAATATACATAACAATGTGAACTAGCAGCAATTGGTAGAGTTATTGAACATTATGGATACATAAGAGTGAAATAAGCTTATAAATAGTGGCATAGCACATTACAACTGCATAGTGAGAATAATATAAGAAATGTACACACAGCAAAAAATAAATCAAGAGAATAAAGCAATAATATACACTCACCTAAAGTATTATTAGATTGTTCAATTTCTCATTAATGCAATTATCTAATCAACCAATCACATGGCAGTTGCTTCAATGCATTTAGGGGTGTGGTCCTGGTCAAGACAATCTCCTAAACTCCAAACTGAATGTCAGAATGGGAAAGAAAGGTGATTTAAGCAATTTTGAGTGTGGCATGGTTGTTGGTGCCAGACGGGCCGGTCTGAGTATTTCACAATCTGCTCAGTTACTGGGATTTTCACACACAACCATTTCTAGGGTTTACAAAGAATGGTGTGAAAAGGGAAAAACATCCAGTATGCGGCAGTCCTGTGGGCGAAAATGCCTTGTTGATGCTAGAGGTCAGAGGAGAATGGGCCGACTGATTCAAGCTGATAGAAGAGCAACTTTGACTGAAATAACCACTCGTTACAACCGAGGTATGCAGCAAAGCATTTGTGAAGCCACAACACGCAAAATCTCCACTACAAATAGGAAAAAGAGGCTACAGTTTGCACGAGCACACCAAAATTGGACAGTTGAAGACTGGAAGAATGTTGCCTGGTCTGATGAGTCTCGATTTCTGTTGAGACATTCAGATGGTAGAGTCAGAATTTGGCGTAAACAGAATGAGAACATGGATCCATCATGCCTTGTTAGCACTGTGCAGGCTGGTGGTGGTGGTGTAATGGTGTGGGGGATGTTTTCTTGGCACACTTTAGGCCCCTTAGTGCCAATTGGGCATTGTTTAAATGCCACGGCCTACCTGAGCCTTGTTTCTGACCATGTCCATCCCTTTATGACCACCATGTACCCATCCTCTGATGGCTGCTTCCAGCAGGATAATGCACCATGTCACAAAGCTTGAATCATTTCAAATTGGTTTCTTGAACATGACAATGAGTTCACTGTACTGAAATGGCCCCCACAGTCACCAGATCTCAATCCAATAGAGCATCTTTGGGATGTGGTGGAACGGGAGCTTCGTGCCCTGGATGTGCATCCCACAAATCTCCATCAACTGCAAGATGCTATCCTATCAATATGGGCCAACATTTCTAAAGAATGCTTTCAGCACCTTGTTGAATCAATGCCACTTAGAATTAAGGCAGTTCTGAAGGTGAAATGGGGTCAAACACAGTATTAGTATGGTGTTCCTAATAATCCTTTAGGTGAGTGTACATAAACACTGTACATAGCAGCAGTTTAAAAAGAGTGCTGCAAACTAGCAGCAATATTGGTAGTAGTATTGAATATTATAGATAAGGCAAGTATGGCAGTAATAATCATAAAAAATTTAAATTAGCATACATTTTGAAAGAGTAGGATGGGGGAATATAAACAGTATGATAAAAGCATTGAGTATTATAGATACATATGAGTATAATATGCTTACGTATGAATTGTACATGCAAAGGAATATTCTAATGCCCATTATTAAGTACCTGAAAGGACATCAGAGCAACTTGAATGATCGTGTGTGATTATTATGATAATGGATCAGTTTTACTGGTTCAGGAGCCTTATGGCCTGAGGGAAAGAACTGTTTTTGAGTCTGGAAGTGTGTGCTCTGATGCTCCAGTAGTGACTACCAAATGACAGAAGTGTAAATAGACCACAGCTGTAATCTTTGATGATATTCCGTGCTTTCCTCATGCATCGTGTATGGTAGATACCTTGCACGGAGGGAGGATGGCAGCTGATGCTGTGCTCCACAGGCTTTACCACCCTCGGGAGGGACTTGCGGTTTGCAGTGGAGCAGGTGCCATACCAGGCAGTAATACAGGCTGACAGGATGCTTTCAATAGTGCACCTGTAGAAGTTGGCAAAATTTTTGCAGACATGCCAAATTTATTGAGTCACTTCAAGAAGTATAGTCGTTTTTGGGGAGTTTTCAGTGCCGAGTTCCCTTGTCTGGACCAATTGAGGTCATCCTTAATGAACACAGAGAAACTTGAATTTGGCGATTCCACTGTGCATGGGGGTGATAACGTATAGTATAGATTACGTATAGTGATTAAATAATAGAGAACCCGCACAAATCAAGGGAGAAAATGCATTCAGTAATCATTAGAATAATGCAGAAGAGTTGTCCTGTTTCAGTGAACGCTCCAAAATGTTCTTACTGTAAAGCTGGTTACTAGCTGATATATATATTGAAGGGGGTGTCTACCTAGAACAGACAATGTTTCCAAGACGATAACCCCCATGCCAGATGGTCAATGTAAACAAACAAATGTAAACAAAGGTTGCCCATTCTCACCACCTGGGGTCGGCCCGTAAGGAAGTCCAGGATCCAATAGCAGAGGGAGGTGTTAAGTCCCAGGGTCCTGAGCTTAGGAACAATCTTGACGGACACAATAGTGTTGAATGCTGAGCTGTAGTCCACGAACAGCATCCTCACATATGTGTTGACTTTTTCCAGGTGGGAGAGGGCGGTGTGTATCATCAGGGTGATGGCATCGTCTGTAGATCTATTGGGGCGGTATGCGAATGAAAGGGGTCCAAGGTTTCAGGAAGGGTGGAGCAGATGTGAGTTCTGACCTGCCCCTTGAAGCACTTCAGTGCTACAGGGTGGTAGTCGTTCAGGCAGGTGGTGGAAGGTTTCTTCGGTACGGTACGATGGTGGTTTGTTTGAAGCATAAGGGACTGTAGACAGAGACAGGGAGAGATTGAATATGGAGCTGTTTGGTCAGCGCACCCCCTGAGGACACTGGCCCTGGTAACATCCGAGGGTTAATAATTTTTTTAACTCTCCTCACATCAGCCTTGGTAAGGGACAGAGTGTAGTTGACCTGGTCCTCAGCAAGCCTGGTCCTCAGAAAGGACCAGCATAGATTTAGTTTATTTAAGCATAGATTTAGTTTATACAGGGACGCTAGGGACATGTCCCTACCAAAGTCACAGAAGTACAAATTGTCCCTACCAAAAATTTTAGTTTTAGAAATATAATTCATAACTTGCGTAAGCAAAACAGAGTGTTAGGCTATTAGTGATGTGCAGTTCGCGAACGATTCGTTTGTTTTTAAGTCATTTTTTCTAGTGACTCGTTCAATTATATCGTTCATTCGAACATTTGACAGGGGATTACTAGAACATGATCACTTGCTTTATACCTCCAGCTCAGTTCTCCTATCAACTTCTATGTGCATTCGCAGAGAAAAATAGATCAAGGCAGGAACATCATGAAGACATGTTTATAACTGATAATTGAATGCAGACTATAATAATTAATATAGTTAGTTGATTACTGATGCTATTTAAAAAAAAAAAAAGATGAAAACAAGGACAGAGCCGCTGCCTTTGCCTAATGGTGGATGTCCACCTGCTTTTTGGCTTTTCGCTTGATTCTCTCATCGCTAGCCACTTGTTTCGTATTAATGTCGGGAGTTCACATTTACTAGCTCCTGTACAGCTAGCTAGTAGTAGTATGTCAATCCACAAATGTAGGATACCCGATTATACCTGAAATAGCTCTAGCAGTGTTTCCAACTCCTCAGTAAGGAAAGTCGCTATTGGCTGTCCTAAAAGTCGCTAGAACTCGCTAAATGACGTCATCGCCTAATTTGCATAATTTCCCATCAGAATCATGAATGGATATTTATTTTATTTTTTACATACAAAACTCTCGTTGGGGAAAATAATATACATGCGTATTTACAAATGCTGTCCATGTACAAGAAATAATCACCTGAGCAAATAAACTAAGAACAAATCAAAAAAGGGGGCGCTATTTAAGTCAAAATCAAAAGGCTAGAAATAAAATAAACATTTAGAGCGACACACAAGATGAGATATCATCATGGTCATGGATTAAGAGAACTGCACGTGATGGACGCTGCCTGTAGGAGAGGAATAACGTCATAGGAGAGACAAAAAGTGAGTAAAAATAATATAGCCCATGGATCTATTTGTCATCGCCCCCTACGCTTGCTTCATGCCGCTCGGTATCCCACACTGCCCTGAGCACATGGCCATGTGACTCAATTGAAAATGAATTGCCCTAGTTGGACATCCAACGTTACGGAGCATTCAAACTATTCGCGAAATGTTGGATAGCCAACGCTAGCATATTCACCTGTAGCATACTTGTAGGTGTGTCGGTGGGCGAACTAGCGTCATAACAGCAGGTAAACTGTGTATTAAGGTTTGAGAATAGCACATTTGTATGAAGGAACGTCAGATTACTACAGTGGTTAAAATTGGAATAGAAACGAATTTTGTGCTCATTGATGTAATTCTTATAACCTGCAATGCTAACTAGCTAGCAAACCAGCTTGCTAGAATTAGGTAGCAACCAGTCTACTAACATGTCTAATTTGATAAAAGAAGCACAAACTAACTCGGCCACCTGTCTCCACGTTTATTTATTTTTTGTTTGAGTCTCTCTATGCAAATAGTGTGCATTAGTTCTTCATCTGTTTATAAAGGGCCGCAAAAGCATGTTTGTTTAATTCTGTTTAAATAATTGTAATCGTTTGGAGACCATTTCACAACCACCTACACAAATTCCCATGATTGGTCAGTCCCCAGCGTTAGGCGCGGGTGATTTGCATAACACCCGCGTCGCCCCGCTTCTCTTTATTGAAATTAATTGAGCCATCGCACCGAATCTTTTATGATTAACCCCATATCTCTAAACGACCAAAAATAATTTAAAAAATAGCCCCTGATCTATTCATCTATAATTCCGATCGCGCATTAGGACAATGTAGACGTGTAGGCCGCTTGCGTGTACATCGACATTTTCCACATGTACATTTAAAACCCTGTACTTTCTTGGCGGGGCGGGAGTGTGGGCTAATATGAAGTTGGATATTTGCCAAAAGGTTAGGCGTACGTATCGTTAGGGTAGTAAGAAAATACATTCGTAAATTGGTATGATCGTGAAAAGGTCCGACGTAAAACATGAAACGTAAGCGTGAAAGTAAATCTGTAAACGTACAAACACCCTGTTGCGATGACGGACAAGTAAGATAGAATTTTCTCGAACTGTAGGGAATAAAATATGTTTACCGACTGTTATTTTTCTGTACTCGTTTTATAAATGATCATAGTTAGGGTCGGCTAACGTTAAATGCCTAACTTTAAGTGTAAACTGCTCTGGTGTTTTAGTCTAAGCTAGCTTGCTTGCTAGCTAGCTAACCATTGCAAAGGTGGCTAGGTGGTAGTAGGTTTTGAACCATGACGAGGCTAACTTCCACGCATAGTAAACAAACCAGACATGTAACGAACTTACCAATTGATGTCTGACTGCACAGAAAAACAATATAAGTCAAACGTAATGTTTATATTACATAAAATACACAGAAACTGTTTCATGTCTGCAAGTAGTTTTATATTGTCAATCATTTCACGTTTACTTTAGGTGGTGAGAATGGATATCACATGTTATTTTAGCAGAAGCAGTAGAGAGGCAGGGGAAGGTGCCAGCTGCAGAGAGGTAGGAGGAAGAGGATGCATCAGGGATACAGGTGAGATTATAAGGAGTGTTAACTTTAGCACACTCGCATTAATTGTAAATGTCTCTACCAAAGCTGAACTCAAACCTACACCCTTGAGTTTAAGAATTGTATAAATTAGGCTAAATGGGTACATTTTAAAAAGAATAATAAACTGTTAATCCTCGGTTGCACCAACGTCACTGTTGCCATGGTCACACACACACACACACACACACATATATATATGGTGACAGAAGTTAGACATGGGCTTATTATCATTTGCTCTGAGCCTACGGACTTGGAAACATCACAGCAAAAAAATCCAGTTCAAATGCTGTAAAAGTGTAAACTTCTACCGCATTTGAATTTAGTTTTTTTGCCACACTAATAACGGCACCTTTTTTATATTAAGAACAACTGTATATTAAATGAAAATCGGTAGTAATTAATTAGTTAAATAAACCATAGTTCACCCCTTAGACTGCACGCTTATAGGCCTGACGAGCCATGAGTCTGCCCTGTTTTTATCTACTTCTGTCACCCTTAACCTGGGTGAAGATTATGTTAATGGGGTACACAGTGCTGCCCTAAGCAGAATACGTTAAACTTTCCTCAATATCTGTGTCTTTGACCATGGCAACAGTGACATTGATGCAACTTGCGAATAACAATTTATTATTCTGTTTAAATGTACACATTTAGCCTAGCTTATAAAATTCTTAAACTTCTCTCCACAACTTGCATTGGAAGCAGTGCATGGAAAGGCTAATATCAATCATTCAGTGCCCAGATAAAGCCCCGCATCAACGCCAAAACTAGAGGCTCAAAACTGGGTTTTAAGAAAAGATTACTTGAACGAAGGTGGAAAGAAATTGTTATTGCAAGAAGAAGTTGATGTGAAAAAAACATTAAAATTTTAAGACACAATCAATTTATTAAGTTAAGCAACACTTTTACCACATTTGAATCTATTTTTGTCATACGATTGAATTTAGTTTTTTCATTTACTTTTAAATATATTTTGTTAACTTTGCTTTTATTTTCAAAAAATACTTCAGTTACGTTTTTCTTTTCTTACAGTCAATACATTTGAGCTCAATTTGGCTCCACATGTTTGACCCAGCGGGCAAGTCAGATATGTATTTGTTTCCTACATACTTTTTTTATGCACTTCTCAGTGGTTGAATTAAGACACTTTTTGTGGCTACATAACGCTCCAAACTTAATGTACTCAAATTTGTTCATTAAGTAAATTCCTTCATCCTTTGCGACATTCACAAGAATGTGGCAATGTTTACAAGGAAAACAAATCAAGCTTGACTGAATCAATGGAATGGAATTATGCAAATGTAGGGAAGGGAACAAACACTACATTCGTAGTTCAGTGGCAGTCTAAGTCACAGCATCACACTAAAGGGACAATAAAGACCCAGGTTAGAATCCTGGTCACAGCATTCTGACCATAATGGCAGGACTGGCTCAGTCTGTGCAGTCCCCAGACCAACACTCAATCCAGAATCTTTATGATGAGTGGAATTGGCTTTTTCTATTGTGAATTTACTGCCATCCAACCAGCAGCAACTGCATGATGCCATTGTGTGAGCATGGACCCAGATCCCTCTGAAACATTTCCGAAACCTATTCGCAAAGCCCATGCCTTAACGAATTGAAGTTGCTACAACCATTTACTGGATGGATAGCCCTGATAAATTGGACAAAACCTTGGGGAAGAGTTGAAGTGACAGCTCTCAAGTCCCGTAATCCAGCATGCAGTCCCTCCCACTCATTATTATGTGACCATGGTCGAATAAAACAAGCTTTAAGATTAGCAATAGCTCTGTTCCAGGGCGTCCTGTCAACCTCGATGAAGAACAGCTGAGGGTCTGACACTGCAACAAGGATTAAAATAATTACAAGGAGATATTAAACAAGATCTGAGAAAAGGACTAGAACTGTATTGCTGAGCATTGCTATGTCTTCTTTCCCAGGGGAGTAGTGTATCTGCTGACCAACTCCTTCCATATAGGGTACAGACAGGCAAACACTGTGAAGCAGTGTAATGTCCACGCCCTGTCACCATCTCACCTCCACGGTGAATGTCTCACTTCCCTGCTGCTGCTTGGCTCCTCTCAGCCTGCTGAGCCTCTAAGTTAATTAATCCAGTTATACAGGACATTGGAGAGCTGAAATGCAAAGGGATACCCTATAGATAGATACAGCAAATAAGGGGTTAGAGTGTAAGGCCAGTAACAGAAAGTTTTGATAGCTCAAGTTCCTTATTGGAAAAGGTCAAAAATCTTTTGCAGTGCCTTTGAGCATGGAAATTACCCTCATTGCTATTGTAAGTCATTCTGGAAGTGTCAGCTAAATGACTCCAAATGATATACACCCCTTCTCAACTGTATACATCTTCACTGAATGAACCTAGACATATGAGTTTGCCCAAGTGCAGTTTCTCTCAGGAGCTTTGTGTGATTTTGTTTTTTTTATTCCATTGGGTATTTGGAAGAGTGTTGTAGTGTTATCTTAACCACCGATTTCATCATTGATTTATTGAGAGGTGCATTGAATCTTTTAAAGATTTAACATCATGCTCTGTTAAGAAAGACACTGCTGAGAGACAGCTCTTGGACTTGGCATATTCAATAAGGTCCGCAAGTAACAGCTCAATACCAACAATAGGAAACTGGAACTCAGTGAAATGCTTGAAAGTCCACTGTCTACTCACAGTATACAGAATTAGCAAGCTGAAAAGTAATCTCTATGCAGACATGTCCCCTCTCCCTCTTCACAAGCTGCGCTAATTATAGTGTCAGGTCTAAATTTATAGGAAAACAAGAATGGAGGGGAGACTGTTGCTCTTAATTGTGTCTTTAAAAAAAATGCCAGAAAAAGCTTTATTGTAACTACTAGAGTTTCATTCGGCAAAGAGATTGGTGGAGGATGAGGGGATGTTTATGGTGGCTGGTTCCAGGTGCTCCCATTCAAAAAGATAGACAAATCAGGTATTTTTCATTAAGGCAATGTCATAACAGTTCCCAAAAGGTTGATAAACCAGATGAGCTGAAAAGAGAAAAACATGATTATTCCACACATTTGCTTTAGGTTTGAATCAAATCCTCATTGTGTTTCAGGGTTTTAGCATTGAATTTTCCACATAAAATCTGTGTAAGGCCATGCAAAGCCTTGACATAATGCATGTCTTGATAGATGTTATTCTTTGGAGGAGATAGATTCCTTCAGATTATGATGATTTAAGATGGATAGTTGGATGCAGATGAGCCGCTTTACTACTACAGGCTATTCAAGTCACGTTTACAATGGTTTACAACAGCCTAGTTACATCATACATCGTCAGCAGAAAGTAAGATTCTTCCTACTCCTCTTTTTCCAATAAATTACATAGAGTAAACTGAGATCTATTGCTGGTAAGAGTTTATTCACCATGCATCAGTAAACAGAGCCATAAACACACACACATTCCGTAGCTGATGTCATGACCTTTTTACACAAGCCTGGTGTGAATGAGCGCTCCTAACCAACCACCTTACAGTATGTGGCATTGACATGCGTCTTGTTTCAGTCCCTCCCCTGCACGTGCTGTGCGTCTACCCATGTGGAAGAAATTACTGCTGTTAATGTAAACAATGATGCTTATCCCTCAGAATGAACCAACAAAAGAACGAGAATAATGCGATTGTGAGAGGGAGAGAAGTTTACGGCCTTGATGTGGATGGAGCCTGATCCTTCTTGACCTCCTCTTGACTATTGGCACAGACATTATGTCATATCCTATATTTGTCTAAGGTTCTATGGTAAGACCATCCCTCCACTGCCTGGAGCACTGATATTCCTCCACAGCACACAATGAGGATGGGCTGTGTCAAGTCAGAGGAGCCATTTTGAGACAGGGCTGTGGTTTAATGAGGTTTGCACACTTGACAAATGGGCCTGATTTATGCTGACACAGCGGATTAACAGTATTAACAACATTGCTTTCGGTTCTACGCTGCTTTCAGTTCATTGTTGTGCAGCATCGATGGATGGATGAATGAATGTCGTGACCTTGAACTCTAGAACATCGAGGTTGAATGAACTCTTGCTGCACTCTGGAGGGAGGGTATTCTATTGGTTGGCTGGCCCCCTGTTGCCATGTTTAGGCTCCTAGGTGTAATATAAGAAAAATGATCCTACATTTAGATAATTAGTATGGACTGGGTGTGTGCATGTGCCGTGGCCTCTTAGCTGCGGATAACAATCTTCATAATTAGCCAGGCTTTTCCATCACAGTGTGAGGTGGTGCATGCCTTTGTGTGTGGGTGTGTGTTCACGGGTGAGTACTCTGCCTCTATTCATTCACTAAGACGCTCCATTCATTACCACCACATCTCCTCTTCGCCCTTCCGCCTTCTCTCAGCCCCACATCCAATGCACCACACTGCACTGCGTCGTGTCAGAAGCAACGACTCATTCACAAAGCCATGCTAGGCCCTCCCACTGACACATGCCTCGGGCTTTGAGAACACGCCCGCGCGGAGACACACGACTGCGAGGTGCTACCATACAGACGGACACAAGTGCCCTCTGCTCAGAAAAGCACATGCACACAGGCCATGTCAAGGCACTGAAGCTGAATTCAATGACCACTGAAGCACCAGCAGGCTGTGAAGTTATCCGGCATCACATCCCGAGGTCCCTCCCCCAAAATCCTGACTCAGTAAGGAATAATGCTTGATTATTGTATAGAACATTTTAATATACTGTTAATGAACCTGACATTTTTTTCCACCAATTAGGTAGGGTGGGACGGAAAGGGAAATAATATTAGAAGAAAATAATAATAAAATTAAAAAAAACATGAAAACATGTGGTGGGTTAAAAAAAAGGTTTTAAATGAAGCAAAGAGATTAGAGATAATGCAAAAAATGTATATTGTAAGTTAAATTTACAAAGGTTAAGCAGATATACAAAACAAAGCTGTGATGGTTTATGTCCAAATTAGACCCTCTTTCCCATTTTATCAGCATGCAGTCAGTTGTCAGACACAAGATATTATGCACAAATGGAGCCCAAATAAATGTTATTTCAAATTATACCAGAATTCCGAAGGGTACTTATCCTGTCATCTGCATTTCTCATTATGTCCTCATTATTCATCTTGTGACTCCCATCTGTAGATTCTGACTGTCACAGCAAGTTACTTTGACAAGGTCTCACAGTTTTTTGTGTAGCACATGGACTGTGTGTGAAACATTATTCTTATTCTTAAGCATCTGGGTTAGTTCCGCCACTCAACTGCTTGCTTTTGAGTGGGGCAATGGATAGAGTAGAACTGTCAGAAATGTGTTTGTGAAGCAGGTTTCAGCCTGGTATGACCCAAATTGGAAGTGGGAAGCTGCTTTATACCTGTCATATGGGCCTCAATAGAAATATATGTAGCTATTACAGTAACAGCTTTAAAAAAACACCCTCATTCTTTCCATGGCAGCAAACTCCCAGAGAAACTTCTAACTTCCCCCTTCTGTGAAAGACAACACAGCTCTTGTCCGCTTCCAACTGTTAGACACTGTTAACACTGTGGAGTCATTATTATTAAGCTGAATTTTAGAGTTTACACACCTGGCATATACATCTCATTCTCCTCACCTTCCACTTTGTATGAAATTCACATGCAACATAGTGAAACAAATATTGAAGGATTAGATTTTTAGATCTGTCTTTTCATGCTGTGATAAATATAATTAAAACGTCTTTGTAAATCTGACAAATGTACTGTATATTTACTGTACATTTGGATTTCGAACAAATCCAAATCAAGAAAGCATTTTTCTGTTATGATTGTGTGAGGAAATAAAAGGCCAACTAACTTGAGGTGGGGAAGGGCAGGTGGAAAGAGCACTGCTCCTGACAAGGAGCAGGATTGAATTACCATCAAAGGAGACCTCTGTGTCCCTTTGTCAGGATAACAGATGCATGCATGCCCACACACATACACACACAAACACAAACAGAGCATTCACATCAGTAATCCCCCTGTTCCTAAGTGCCCGCTCCTCCCTGTTTACACAAGGCATCAGCCACTGAGGTTACCTGTGAGTTTTTCTTTGTATCCCAAGAAAGCAAGGTTAACGAAAATGTAGTGTATACTAGCTAACGTGAGCTATAGTTCTGTAAACAAAGCCGGTTATGGATACAGACTCATCTGCACGGCAGCTGCTTATACATCCAGAAAGAATAAACAGCAATAACCATTGATACAATGCTCATTTTGACACTAATTGTTTTCGGAGAACATACGCAGACCTATATCAATGTACCCTGGCCTTCCCGTTTTCGAAAAAAACCTAATATATCATATAATTTCTAAATCTATATCCGTTGCCCCGTTCACTTTCATTTTAGCCAGGAAAGGCTTCCTTTCCAAAAACAATGTCTCCAAAGTCCAGGATTAGGCTAGATAATCCAAAAAAAGGCCCCAGAATAACGAACATTTCCTTGAACTTAATAAATGGATATTGCGTCCCATCTTAAAATGTCTTTGTTCAAACACGCTTTTTTTCACGTTTGTTTCTTCTTGCGATTACAATTTCTGCCTAACTTCGTTCGAGTCATCTTTTTAAAACCCAGTTTTGAGCATCAATTAGCTTGGATATTGAATTATCAATATTAGCCTTTCCATTAGGGCGGCAATGTATACTCCATTAACACAACCTGGGTGGAGATGGATTAATTAGCTATGGACAGACCAAGGTGACAGGAGTAGATAAAAGCATGGCAAACTCACGGCTCGTCAGCCTATCAGGCCTAAAACTATATTAAAATGCCGTAAATACAGTGGGGAGAACAAGTACTTGACACACTGCCGATTTTGCAGGTTTTCCCACTTACAAAGTATGTAGAAGTCTGTCATTTTTTATCATAGGTGATCTTCAACTGTGAGTGACGGAATCTAAAACAAAAATCAAAAAAATCACATTGTATGATTTTTAAGTAATTAATTTGCATTTTAGTGCATGACATAAGTATTTGATAGATCAGAAAAAAGAACTTAATATTTGGTACAGAAACCTTTGTTTGCAATTACAGAGATCATACGTTTCCTGTAGTTCTTGACCAGGTTTGCACACACTGCAGCAGGGATTTTGGTCCTCTCCTCCATACAGACCTTCTCCAGATCCTTCAGGTTTCAGGGCTGTCGCTAGGCAATACAGATTTTCAGCTCCCTCCAAAGATTTTTTATTGGGTTCAGGTCTGGAGACTAGGCCACTCCAGGACCTTGAGATGCTTCATACGGAGCCACTCCTTAGTTGCCCCGGCTGTGTGTTTTGGGTCGTTGTCATGCTGGAAGACCCAGCCACAACCCATCTTCAATGCTCTTACTGAAGGAAGGAAGATCTCATGATACATGGCCTCATACATCCTCCCCTCAATACGGTACAGTCGTCCTGTCCCCTTTGCTGAAAAGCATCCCCAAAGAATGATGTTTCCACCTCCATGCTTCACGGTTGGGATGGTGTTTTTGGGGTTGTACTCATCCTTCTTCTTCCTCCAAACACAGTGAGTCGAGTTTAGACCAAAAAGCTAAATTTTGTTTAATCAGACCACATGACCTTCTCCCATTCCTCCTCTGGATCATCCAGATGGTCATTGGCAAACTTCAGACGGGCCTGGACCTGCTCTGGCTTGAGCAGGGGGACCTTGCGTGCGCTGCAGGATTTTAATCCATGACGGCGTAGAGTGTGTTACTAATGGTTTTCTTTGAGACTGCGGTCCCAGCTCTCTTCAGGTCATTGACCAGGTCCTGCCGTGTAATTGCGCCAACAGTTTTTGTCTTCTCACCAAGCTGCTTGCCTATTGTCCTGTAGCCCATCCCAGCCTTGTGCAGGTCTACAATTTTATCCCTGATGTCCTTACCCAGCTCTCTGGTCTTGGCCATTGTGGAGAGGTTGGAGTCTGTTTGATTGAGTGTGTGGACAGGTGTCTTTCATACAGATACTGAGTTCAAACAGGTGCAGTTAATACAGGTAATGAGTGGAGAACAAGAGGGCTTCTTAAAGAAAAACTAATTCTTACTGGTTGGTAGGTGATCCAATACTTATGTCATGCAATAAAATGCTAATTAATTATTTAAAAATCATACAATGTGATTTTTCTAGATTTTTGTTTTAGATTCCGTCTCTCACAGTTGAAGTGTACCTATGATAAAAATTACAGACCTCTACATGCTTTGTAAGTAGGAAAACCTGCAAAATCGGCAGTGTATCAAATACTTGTTCTCCCCACTGTATGTATATATATATATATATATATATATATATATGTGTGTGTGTGTGTGTGTGTGTGTGTGTGTGTGTGTGTGTGTGTGTGTGTGACCATGGCAACAGTGACGTCGGTGCAACCTGGGAATAAGAGTCAATTCTGTTTAAATGTACACATTTAGCGGGAATACAGTTCATGGAAAGGCTAAAATCGAGAATTCAAAGCCCACATAAAGTCCTGCCTCCACGCTGATATAGGCTCAAAACTTGGTTTTAAGAAAAGATGACTCGAACGATGATGGGAAGAAATTGTAATCCCAAGAAGAAGTGAAAATGAAAAAACGTGTGTAAACGAAGAAATTTTTGGGTTGGATGCGAAAATCAATTTATTGTGTTAAGCATACATTTGACCATGTTAATTATTTTTTTTTTCATACAGTAGAATTTTGTTTTTTCATTAAATATTTTTTGTTAACCTTTTCAAAAAAAATAAAAAAATTCTTACGGACAATACATTTGAGCTCAATTTTGCTCCTTACTCCTCCCACAAGTAGGACTGGCTTGACGGGCACTTTTTACTCAAGCTGCTCCCACAACAGCTCATTAGGGTTGAGATCCAGTGACTGTGCTGGCCACTATTATAGACATAATACTAGCTGACTGCTTCTTCCCTAATTAGTTAATGCATAGTTTGGAGCTGTGCTCTTGTTCATTGTCCAGTTATAGGAGGAAATTGGCTCCAATCAAGCACAGTCCACAGGGTATGGCATGGCGTTGCAAAATGGAGTGATAGCCTTCCTTCTTCAAGATCCCTTTTACCCTGTACAAATCTCTCAATTCACCACCACCCAAGCAATCAATGTAATATTTACATTGTAGTAGTTCTAGCACTGATATTTACAGACTTACAGTAACTATATTCTGCATATTTAAACAGCTAATAAAACTGCTGAAGGTAAATTAAATTACCTCCTGGCCTGGTAGACATTGTGACTGAGGAACCATCCAGCTGAAATTCTCCTTTAAGGCAGCAAGACGAGAAAACCACAAATTGCACTGACTACAATATGATGACACTAAGCAATCCTTTTTAACATGAACTGGGTGCAGTGAAGACAAGGATGGCTTAACTCTCTTAACATCTCCTTGCATAACCAGTTGAGCCCATGATTACATGAATATTAAGAAGAACTGAGCAGAGGGACAATACGTTCAGTTATCGCAGTCGGGACACAGGCAGGAGCAGAGGGTGGTCTACAACAGACAGCAATAGTAAGAGAGATGTTTCTTGAGAGTTAGATTTTTACAAGTTACACAGTTCACACAGGAGACAGACTTCTCCTTACAATAGAAAGCCAATTGTCCTCATTTGGAGGATCAAACCTGACAGAATTTATTAGAACCAGGAAACATTCAATGTTAATAAGATGTGTGTTGCTCCCAGTGGAATGATAAACGTATACGGAAGGTACCAGCACCCTCTGGTACAAGATTACCCTCACCTCCAAAAAACAATCCACTGTCACTGAGATATCTTTACTAACACAACTGTTGCCTGAAAATGAGGCTGGTTACAACGTTAACAGATCTGGGACCAGGCTCTGGGAATAGTGTGAGGTGAGCATCATGGTGTAAAGCAGCAGTAACACTGATTGGATAATGTTATCCTACTGGGATGGTGTAGTAGAACTGAGTGTCATCCGCTTTAGAAGAGCAACACAATCACACTGGGCTCCTCGTGACTGCGGGATGTCTCTCTGTTCTTTTCTCCCACTCACGCTGAGATGCATATTGTGTTGTAATGCATGGGTACTTTTAAACCTTTTAAAAAGTGTAACTTTAAACCAGCAAACCTGGGCAATGGCTGTTTGTTTTTAAAATGGTGGGGAGATATGACTGTAGAGATGCTGTTTTATAGCACAGGAGGTAGGGAGTTGAGTCAGGTTGTGTATCTATTGTCAGCTCCTAGCAATGAAAAAATATTCAACCAACCAATTAGCCAACTAATTTCCCATTGATGTTGAAAATGTTTCTATCCATAAATGTAATCAATAAATAAATACATTGATTTACACAATTGATCCTGGGTGAAACACATTTAACTAATGGAAATCATTCAGTAACTCATCGTAAAGACCAGCCCAGAGCCCACTTAGTTTAGGGTTTAAGAGTGCTGCGTGACAGAGGGACCAATAACCTGTGTTTCAATACTGAGTAAGACCTCCCATGGCCTCCATTTTTAAACACTGTGGTCTGTTGTCATCGCCTTGGTTGCGTGTGCTCTGCTGGAATCTGAGGTAAGGGAGGGAGAAGATACAAGACAGGTGGTGCCTGCAGGCTCCACACAGGTTGAATTGGGGGCAATATGTTAACAAAAATACATTACTGATCCCCCTTGTGAATTAGATTTTGACCATTATCAACAGCCCTTCCTGCCAAGAGAACAGCCATTTCCTTGCCAACTTTTGACTATTTGTTCCTAGCAATGACTGAGTTCATCCTCAGTGGATTGTCATGAGTCTTGCAGAACAGAAATGGGGAGAAGTCAGAGCGTCTTGTCAAAAAGGATTATTAATAACACTAGCCATAGGACCAGAACCACAGGGACCATCTCCCCAGAACATGACAGAGGTGAAAAGAGGCCAGGGCAATGGAGATCCAAAATCAGCACAACAAGCTGTGTCATAATGAATTAGGGTGTTTTTGAACACTTGTAACCCAGGGGTCCATAGCGGATAAGAGTTTTACTTCAAAAAGCCACACAACCTTAAACTCATAAGGATATACAGTAGGATGATAAGAAATACAATTTTCATACAATTATATTTTTTTAAATCCTGTGCATCAGTAGTACTACTAGATACACCTAAAGTAGCTGGATAAGGTCACACTTCCTTTAATTTAGCAACCTCCGCACCTGTGGGGATGTCAAGCTGTGGTGATACACTGCCGATTTTGCAGGTTTTCCTACTTACAAAGCATGTAGAGGTCTGTAATTTTTATCATAGATACACTTCAACTGTGAAGAAAATCACATTGTATGATTTTTAAATAATTAATTAGCATTTTATTGCATGACATAAGTATTTGATCACCTACCAACCAGTAAGAATTCCGTCTCTCACAGACCTGTTAGTTTTTCTTTAAGAAGCCCTCCTGTTCTCCACTCATTACCTGTATTAACTGCACCTGTTTGAACTTGTTACCTGTATGAAAGACACCTGTCCACACACTCAATCAAACAGACTCCAACCTCTCCACAATGGCCAAGACCAGAGAGCTGTGTAAGGACATCAGGGATAAAATTGTAGACCTGCACAAGGCTGGGATGGGCTACAGGAGAATAGGCAAGCAGCTTAGTGAGAAGGCAACAACTGTTGGTGCAATTATTAGAAAATGGAAGAAGTTCAAGATGATGGTCAATCTCCCTCGGTCTGGGGCTCCATACAAGATCTCACCTCATGGGGCATCAATGATCATGAGGAAGGTGAGGGATCAGCCCAGAACTACATGGCAGGACCTGGTCAATGACCTGAAGAGAGCTGGGACCGCAGTCTCAAAGAAAACCATTAGTAACACACTGCACCGTCATGGATTAAAATCCTGCAGCGCACGCAAGGTCCCCCTGCTCAAGCCAGCGCATGTCCAGGCCCGTCTGAAGTTTGCCAATGACCATCTGGATGATCCAGAGGAGGAATGGGAGAAGGTCATGTGGTCTGATGAGACAAAAATAGAGTTTTTTGGTCTAAACTCCACTCACCGTGTTTGGAGGAAGAAGAAGGATTAGTACAGGTCGGCTGACTCGATTTTCTTCTCATACAATCCCGCAGCGTCACAGTGCATTTCCTTGTTGAAGCCGAGCATCCATTGACTTCAATGGGGCTGCTTAGAACAGTTTTTTTCAGTGCTCCAAAAGTAGACGGTGATTGGATAGATGCTGCGATTATGTTCCGCCCACGGACGCTCAGTGTCTCTTGGGGTGAATGAGGAGTGGCTGGCCCGGACTCTGGGCTTCCGCGTGATGATTGGAGGATCTGACGATCTGTCAAACTGCATCTCCTTTTGACTGACAGCGGTCTGTACTATAAGAAGTCACTGAAGCTATTTCGCGCTCAGTCCCATCGCGGATTTCTCAAGTGTATTCGAAAGACAAACTGTTGCAATATTTCTTTATATTTGTTTGGCGAAATTGCTAGCCGATTTGCATCATACATTTCACACAATTATAGGCTACACCACAATCCTTGTTTCAGTTTTACAAAGTTGAATATATATTTTTTTAGATAGTTAATTCATTCATATACAGTAGTAGGCTAGGCTAGCATCGTACGCGGGTGAAACTGTGTACGATTTTAGCGAAGCCATTAATAAACAAAGTATAATTATATTTGTGTAAAAAAAAAAAAGGAAAGAATTAATTATGTTACAAAATTAAATGTTATTGTCTGGGGTCCAAAAGATCCCAAAGACCCTGAGTGTCACTACAAATGAAGACCTTCAGAGGGTTGTAATGTAGGCCGAAAATGAGCTTTTCCTCTTTGAAAAACCAGCAGCCGCCACTGGTGTCAACTTATATTTGCACCCCAGTTCAACAGGACGCTATGGATTACCAGTTAAGATTTCCAAAAGACACAGATTGCCTATAAAAAGAAATTTCTTGGAATATAAATTCATTTGACTTTGTTCAAATGATTGCCAAAAATTGTGGCATATTTTTGAACAAATATATATTTATTGATATAGATAGATAGATTCATATGATTTGACTATAAAATCAAGCTGATTAACAATGACATTTTTTCATTGTATTTTTCTTCTTATTTAACTATTCACTGTATATTCGCCGTCAAGCCTTCAACAATACACTATTTACAGTACAGTATGTACAGTATAGATACATAATACATACTGTAGTTATATTTTATTCGTTGGATCGACTCCTACTAATAAAATAACCTTGATTATTTCAAATTTGGTACAGTAGGTAATCTGTAAGCTGAACATGTCTTTGCAACGTTCTAAGATATCAGAAGGGAGAAGAATGTTCTTAAGTACAGGTGTGGGGCCATGAGGATCAATGAGAGATGAACGATAACACGAGAGAAATAGATCTGACTGGGGGATTGTTTCTCTCATCTGTCTTCTAATGCAACTCTCGGGTGTTTGATGTTAATCCGACCATATGCCCTCTTTTTCCTTTTGATCGAAGCCCAGGTGTCCTAAGGATGTGTAAGATTGGCTTAGCATGTCAAAAAGACACCATAATACCCCATAAGCAAACATTATTAAAATTGTTACTTATCAATGGAAAGCCATTATACTCCCAAAAGGTGCATTAGCCGGTGTAAAAACAATAGTCCAGGTGTTGTGTGTTTTAGCTGATAATTAAAGTGTCTTACCACTGTCATTTCTTATGTAAATAATACTGAATTATATTTTAGACCATTGGTTGTTTTGATTAGAGGACATAATATGGAAGAAAAACTAATTCTAGCCTTGTAGTAGCCTTTGAAGGCATTCAACATTGTAATGTAGTTGAATTCCAGTGTCACTGACTGATCCCTCCCAATGACCTGTGTGAGGAGGAGAGATCAGTCAATATATTATACTTCAACTGGCTATTTCAACAGAGATTGCCTCAATGCGCTGCCTTTGCTTGCTCAGACACTGCAATTAAACCTTTTTTTTTTTTCATCTGTGTGGAGCTGAGATACAAACATTTCTCAATCCCTAACAGAAAGAGATAAAATCCCACAAATGAACACTGAGGCACATCTTTGGTACTGTTAGGTATTGTTTGCTTTCCTAGATAAAAATAAAGCTTTCGCTCCAGTGATAACAACATTCAGCCCTCTGCAAAGCAAATATTTAGGTGGTGAGCCACAGTTAAAATTTTTAGTTCACACCTGAAATTGGGTTGTTGGCAGGTAGTGGGTTCCGACTGCTTTCCTGGGTCTGGCCTGGGCTAAACATAGCAAGTCAGGAACCCAATTAGGACCAACATTGTCTGGGGGAAAAACAGGACCAGAGGGATCAGAAGGTTAAGTAGCAGTTCAGCAAGAACCTGCAGAAGCATTCAACTTGTGTACATATTTATCCATTGTTATTGCTCCGTTCTGTACTCCCTAATTGCAGTTCTAAATCATTAATTGATTTTCTATTCCTTTTCCATCTCATCTCATCAAACTTGTCATGTTGCAGTCAGGGAAAAGGCCGTGGGGATGTGAAGAGAGGAAAACAAAACTCCAAACCATATACACTTGAATGGATTGAATAATTTTCAGGTGATATGTATTTGTATTCCTCTACGGTTCAATCCTTATGATCTTTTGAAAACTTCAGCCTGGCTCTTCTTTGCTTCTCTTTGCTTCCTTTTTTTTCTAGCTTTGCACAACTTCAGCCCTGCCCCTAGGAGCCTGTTTTGAACCGTCCTCCTCGTGCACTTCACCCTAGCTGCTGTTTGCCATTCTTTTTGGAGGTCACTTGATATCATCCTACAGTCGTTGTGTGACATTTGAATGAGTCAACGTAATCTCGGTCAGTGGACAGTCGTTTTCGCCCTCTGCCAGTCTGTAGCTTTGTTGTCCACAATGTCTGTCGCATGACCTTGTTCTTATGAACTGCCATCTTTTACATTTTTAGGATGGAAGCAACCTGATGCTCACTGTATCCCTCTGCCAGTAAAGCCAGAAATGAACCCTTCTTTTCCTCACTCAAAGCTTTTCTTTCAAACTCTTTTGTCATGCTGAATAGTTATTTCTTTATTAAAAGTGGTTTTATACTTTTCCTTGTTAAATTAGATTTGGTTCAGGTAATCACCTAATCAGTACCTCATAAAGTAAAATGAGGTGTGCCTGTGTTGGAATTTCACAGACACTGGAATGGATTGGCTGCCATTCATATAGAGATGCTGATTTTAGAAAAATTAGGAGTGGTCTCTTAATTTTTTCCAGAGCTGTTTATATACACTACCGTTCAAAAGTTTGAGGTTATTAAGTAATTTTCTTGTTTTTGATATACATTATTTTTAAATTCCATTAAAATAACATTAAATTGATCAGAAAGACAGTGTGTTAATGTTGCAAATGACATAGTTCTTTCTATATAGGCGTACAGAGGCCCACTATCAGCAACAATCAGTCTCGTGTTCCAATGGCACGTTGTGTTTGCTAATCCAAGTTTATAATTTTAAAAGGCTAATTGATCATTAGAAAACTATTTTGCAATTATGTAAGGATAATCTGACAGCATGAGAGACCCAGCAGCAATGTGGAAAAAGGCTTTGTGGTCAGATGAGAATAGGAGTGTTTTGGCCAATGCTCCAAGTGCTATTTGTGGTGGAAACATATCACTGCCATTGCATTAAGACACCACCTCTCCAATGAAGTATGGTGGTGGCGGCATCATGCTGTGGGGATGTTATTTATCAGCAAGGACTGGTCATGTTAGAATTTAAAGAATACTGGAAATACAGCCAGAGAAACTGATTTAATCAGAAAGAAAAAAAAATATTTCAGAAGGACAATAATCACAAGCACTAGGCCAAAGCAACATTGGTGTGGCATAAAACATTTAATGCTCTACAGTAGACCAGTGAAAGTCTTGATCTCAGTCCTATTGGGAACCTGTGGCACTATTGGAAATGTGTTGTCCAACCAACCTGAACAACCTAGCACAAATCTGCTAAGAATGGGCTAGAATCACTCAAACATTTGAAAAGCTGGTACATACCAAAGCCATTAGTGTAGTAAAAGTTGGCTTTACTAATTTTAATGTCTAGGGTATTAAAAACCTTAGGAGTCGCCGATCATGCTGTCGCTTTATCACATGACCGGTTTAAGAAGTCACGTTGAGCGCTGCTGTCCACTTGTGTCGAAAGTGCTGGGTTGAAACTCCATTCTAGTTTTGGTTTTATGTTGATAGACCAAGTAAAAACGTAGAGAGAATCATTTAAATTTGATATAAAAATCGTATTTACGCGTGCGTAAAAGAATGCAAGATGGGATGGGACAGTCGTTGCATTTATTTAAAAAAATAGAAAAATTAATAATCTCCAAATAGGATTTTGTGTTTTTTGGGTCCAGTATGTTGATACAGTATGTCCAAGTTAAAAACTAACTGTCAGGTCATATAGGCGATGTTGTGCCGAACAAAAAGATACCAAATATTGGTATTATTAAAAAAAAAAATTAGCATATAAAGGCAAAATCAAAAGTACTCAAAAACTGCCAAAATAGCACAAGGTCGTTATGTTGGCAAAACATTTTTTTATTTATATATTTTCTTACAAACATTCCCCAACATAAAACTTACCGAATCAATCACCGAAATGTAAATTTCTGAATTAGTAAAATTTGAGAATTGATCACTTTTTGCATACTTTGGTTTGACTACTTTTTGCAAGGCATTGTATAAACAATATACAGCCGAAAAGGAAAATTTTGAGTGAGGAACAAGTGTTCAATTTGCAATGTCTTCATTTTAACCCTTCTGTTCCTCACCCAAAATCTTCCCTTTTCACTTTTTTGGAAAGGAAAGAAAAAGGTGCAGTGGCCTCTTAATTTTTCCGGAGCTGTATACTGTATAATGCAGTATATAGACTCTTAGGGGGGTAAGAGGGAGAGAAAATAGATTGATGCATGCCGCAGGAGAAAAGAGAGCTTGGCTCCCTTCTGGACAACCACCCCACACATGCATGCTAATATACACCAACAGTATTGCATAACAGTCAAGGTGCCTCCATAATCTGCAGTTGTGTGCTAACAGCAATGAGTGCAGTGACAGTCCAGGGCTTCTTAGTATACTAATTATTATTTAGCCGGGAGTGGGAGGCGATGGAAGGAGCTTATTTTCAGTGATCTCTCTACCCATAAAACACAAACAATTTCCACCATCAGCTTTGTGACAGTGATGCCTGTGAAACCTAACCGTATGGAGGAGCTGGTTATAGGGAGGAGGTAGAGGATGATCCATATGGTCCCAGCGGGAGGCAGACAGGCAGCAAGGAGCACCCTGCATTAAGGTATGATGGGCATGATGGGGATTTATGAGATGTGGACAGACATCAGAGCAATTTTAGTAATCTCAGCACACATCCCTCCCGCGATAGACATATTCAATATTCAGCTGCACGTAGGAAGCTGGCTGCAATCTGGGGCAATCGATGGGCAACAGGCAGATTCAAACATTGTCACTCTCTGCTTGTGATTAAACTTTCGATTGAAATGTGGTCGACTCTGAAACTTCACTCTAGGTTGAAATGTGGTTGCCCTCCTCTGAAACATTACCCTGGCATGTAGAGAATATTTTATTATTTGTAGAGAAGAAAAGTATTTGATACTATAACCCTTACCATTGTAGATCAGCCTGTGGGTGTCCTTAATTAAAATCACCTCCTTCTTCCAGAGACTCTACTGAATATAGAGAATAAAGAATGTTTAGCTCCTTCTGGTCATTTTAAAGGGTACCAAAGCTGCAAAATTCTTAACAAAAAGCAATCAAGCATATCAGTAATTGTAGCTAATTAACATGACTGAAAACGATTATTTTTGCCACCAATGGCACCTTAGCGAGTACCATGAAAATTATTGAAAAAAACAACAACAGCAAATAACAAACATTTTTACAAATTTGTAACGAGCAGAAAAGGAAAGCATGTTTGTCCAAGTAGCTTTATTAACAACAGATAAACAGGACTGGGAGCCTACGCCTTCAAAGACGCCCATTGTTGTCATTTCTGCATGCTGGGAGCACAGAGCTTTACGTCATCACCTATACCACACCCATAATTCATGAAGGTGCACTGATCAATCAAATGTATTTATAAAGCCCTTTTTACATCAGCAGTTATCACAAAGTGCTTTTACTAAACACCCAGCCTGAAACCCCAAGGAGCAAACAACAACAGCGTTGAATTTCAGTGGCTAGGAAAAACTCCCTAAGAAGGCCAACATTTTGGAAGAAACCTAGAGAGGAACCAGGCTTAGAGGAGTGATCAGTCCTCTTCTGGCTGTGCCGGGTGAACATTTTAAGAGTATAAGTTGTAATAATTAATACATTAATGTGGGCTCTATAAATTAAGTCCAGACTCTATTAAAATATTAAACCTAGTCCAGGTCAGAAGCATGACCAGATGGACAGGCACAACCTGGGCGGGGGGGGGGGGGGGCAGAGTGGCAGCTGGAATCGTCAGGCATTGTCTTGATCTGCAACACAACCAGGAGGACTTTGGACAGGGACAGCAACGAGTCTTTCAAGCCTGGTACTCCGGAGGTGTGGGCCAAGACCTCATGTCCTCCTAAGTTTAAAGTATAACTCATCATGACCAGGCAGCAGTGCCAGGCTATGGCTTGTGGGCGTCTTGCAGCAAAACTAAACACATTAGAGAATCCCATATTCGAATGGAGTAACCTATTTGATTGTAGCTCATTTGGTCATGGCAATTTTCTGTGACAACACCACTGCAAGTGACAACTTTCGCAAGACTCAGCTGTCAGAGAACACGACATTACCAGATTCAATCACGCCTGCATGATGATGGACTCGTATGGATTTCAGTCCAAATAAATGATATACTTTTACAATTCTATTAATTGCATACGGTATGCATTATAGAAATTGGTGTTCTTTTTTAATCCAAATGTCTGCAAATTGCAACATAAACTCAGTGTTCATTAACTGTGTGACCTACAGCATGCAAACAGTTTTCTTCCTGGTGTTTCTTATTGAGCCCTGATGATGCTTCTTACTGATAAGAAACCAGGACACCCTGTAAATGATTCCCATCATTACAATTCAAGTAAGTGCTGACTAAACTGTCACTGTTGAACATAAATGATTGGTTTTGAGTTCCACTCATTGAGATGATGAAGAAACCGACTCCAACTCTTCTGTTGTCAGAAATATTCCTAGTTGGAGACCATTAGTTAGCGAAATAAATGTGTCAGTTTGCCCTTGAACAATCAACTGTAATTTACTTCCAGGGTTGTCAATAATTGCTCTACTAAAAGAGAGCTTTTTTAATGTATTTTTTACACCAACACACATGTAAACACACGTGTGTAGAACAGGATGAATAAGCACTCCATGTGACCTTTGACATTATCCATTCCAGGCCATACCTCTTATTGCATCCTACTGTTGTTTTCTAACCATCTTCCACCAACTTGTACCCCTTCCTCCCTGTCTGTAAGTTGCAGTATTATCTTATTTACCCAATTCCTCTTTCTGTTCAAAGTAGTCTGGCCCTTTATTCCGCATGGTTACTTTATAACACAAATGCTACCTACTATTACAGCGATGACAAGGAAGTCATGCAGTAAGGAATTGATGTTGCCTTTTACTGGCATTTTTGTACTTTGACAGATTAGTACGGAAAAAGAAGAACTTTTGCTGGAATAGCTGGATTCTACAGCATGCTACAGCTGTACCTGCACACCGGAGGCAGAACCTTAGATGGCTCAATCAGCTTTGTTCAACTATCACTACTTTACACAACATGAAAATCTAAATCCCAAATCAAATCGTACATAATACTGCCTTTAGTCTGGTTTGCATGAAATAATGTACCCAAGACTAATGTCCTTTATAGTTAGTAGTCTCAAATTCATTCAAGCAATTTCCATAAAGATGTCAGCTCTTCCCATAAAGATGTCAGCTCTTCCCTTGGCTCATTATGTAGTCTCATATCACAGTGCTTTTCAACACAACCAAATCAACCAACATCAGTATAATGAATGCAATTCATCAGCAATTAAATTCAATGTCACAAATCAAAGGATTAACTCTTTAACACCCATCATGAATGCTATAAAATGCAGGACGGCTCTGCATTTCCCATGTGCCAAGATGAGACGGTCCTTTGCTGCCATCTAATGTCCCTTTTACCACAGTATATTGAATCACATAGGCTGTTCAGTCATTTTCTAAAAATACTGTTTATTTCACAATTGAAAATAGCACACCACATTCTTTGTCAGAATAGGGGTACCTCATGAGGCTCTTTGCAATAGGGAAAATGTTTATGTACTGCCACATAACATTTGATCTCTGTGAAAATGCATGGCTTTCAAATCTAAGACATTCTGAATATTTTGTCCTGAACTTATCTTGCCTTTTGTAATGCCCTCCCTGCTCTGGGAGAGCCACCATTTGGTATGTTTGCACTGCAAACCTGATTTAGTGCACCATATTCTAATAATTAGCTGGTTAATAAACTGCATGGGCTAGATATAGGTGGGTTTGGAGTGAAAACATACAGCAAGTTAGCACCCCAGTATTAGTACTGGAGATCACTGCACTATTGAATTCAGGGAGTTGTGTCCTAAATTAAAACGCCTTACAATTTTTACTACTTCAATTTAAGTAACTTTTTAAAAGGGAATGTAACTTACTCAGAAAATATTTTTTTTTTTTAAGTTTAATGAAAATGTAAGTTTAATGTACAATTAAATTGCACCTAAGGCAAAAGATGAGGTCAACACAACAACAAATGAATGGATATTCCAGCAAAGGCCTCAATGGAGAACACCAATGGAGAATGGCAACAAAACAACAGAAAAATATAACAGGGGAACGTGCTATAAAAGGATCTGCCGCCTGGTTCAGTTAAGAGGTGTCCATTGTAGGTTCTGAAAAACAAGGAGAAACAGTCACTTCACCCATTTGACCACTCAAAGAATACCATCTATAAAGTGCACATAGATGTAGGTTACGTGTTATTTTAATACAACACAATGCCTTTACAAATCTACTCTGAGAAATTTACATATGTTCTACGAAAGTTGCTTTTAAAATGTTAATTCTAGAGGTGTTCCCGAATACTCTCAAAAACAAGTATCATTACGGATGAGTATATGATCATTATTAATTAAATATCATTATCTGGACATTTACTGAAAACCAGACAGACATTCTCAAATCTCACACACACAGGTACATTCTGTTCCCATGCCGCCCCTCAAATATTTATGTCTTCAGATTATTATAATTTTTTTTAAAACAAGAAACCAGGCAAGCCTCGTTCAGCCGGACCGCAATAAAAAGTATTGCCCACGTGAGATTCGAACCCAGGGCTCAAACATCAAAGTGTGTGTCGCTAACCACTAACTACTACACCTAACCACTACGTTCAACGGGTGTCAGTATAGCCTCGTGTCTACGAACAAATCCTCTTTTGCCACTGGCCATTTTAACAGCTAATTGGCAATTTGTGAATGATATTGATACAGTTAAACTGACTAACGTTTCTTACCAAGTTTACCTCCACCACAAATAGTGTCTATGAACTGTTAGCTTTTGCCACTGGCCGTTTGAACAGCTTATTAGTTAGTAATAGGCTTTACCAGTATCTACTAACTTACTAGAATAGTCAGGAGTTGAGCAATTGCTAGCGAGTCTGCCAAAGCAATTTCATGGCATAAGAATGTATTTTTTTTCTTTCATGGCATAACAACATACTTTTTACTTTCATTCATGAATGAGACTGATACAATAACTATCAATAAAGGGGACGATAACTAACTTTTTCATCAATGTGAAACGACGAGAGAATCGTGGAAATAAAAAAATAATGTTGTTGTTCACAATAGATTGAAACTTGATTCCTGCCCCAACTCATCATACATGCGCACACACACGGTCTGCTTCAATTCTGCACTCTCATGTTTAAACTTTTTTCCTATGCAAATACGCAAATCCATAGTTAGACATCTTATTTCCCCATAATATGGATTATTTTTCTTTTGTATGTGGTTTAGTGGGCGGTTGCATAGCTGAAAAATATTCTAGTTATAATTGAGCCATTGTGTGTGCTAATTAAGCAAATGCTCTAATTGGCCTTTTGAGTGGTCAGGATCAGTTTTAAACTAAATGTCTTGAGCCTTCCACATGAGGCACTGTCTTTAATCAGAACACCACGGCCTCACACATTTCACCAGTTGCAAAACACTATTGAGCATTGTGTTAAACTGACTAACGTTTCTTATTAAGCTTACCTCCACCACAAAGAGCGTCTATGAACTGTTAGCTTTTGTCACTGGCTGTTTGAACAGCTTATTAGACGGTCATAGGCTTACTGGTATCTACTAACTTCTTGGGAATAATCATAAGAATTGACCAATTGCTAGCGAGACTGAAGATTAACTTTTCCATGCCAGAAACAGTTGCAATATAACCGTATAGAGTTTTAGTTAAGGATCACTGTAACATAACTACTTTAGCCAATGTTGTAGCCAGCAGATGTGTTTGTAAACTGTTTTGTTTCAGGCTTACTATAATGTAGTCATCAGAGGTTTTAGCCAGCGAGGAAGAATTCATAATGTGTTTTGCTAACCACTACGCTGTTTAACAAGGGGTGGTCATTCAGTCAGTCACTCAGTTTTCACTCTCCGCTAACGCAGAATGAAAGTTTGCCTGTCTGCGTATGTCTCAGAGAACAAAATAGAGAGTGATAAATAGTGATTATCAGGTAAGTCAGAATACTCTTGATTCAGGGAGGGGAGATTATGCTTACGGGATTGGCATCTGTTTTAGATGCATGTTGGGATTTGGAAAACGGACTTGTCATCCATTTCCTTGGAATACAAAATGACTTCCCAAGTTAGACTTGCTATTGGTCTGAAATGTTAGAAAATGGGGCAAAGACAAAAATTTGACTCACGTGTTGTCTCGTTGAAGAGGAATGAATCCTGATACTCCTTCATATACTGTGATGATCTGGCCTCATCCAGGAAAAGGGAGTAGACCCTTTTAATGTCCTCAACCTGCACCTCTGTACCCTGAGAAACAGAATCTAGCTTAAAAACTGGTCATATAGGAATCAATCCTCAACTAAACAAGATCTGACACCTGCATGTTTTACCTCAGTTACACAAGAGAGGATGTATGAAGAAGAATGCACATAAAGAATGGAGTGGAGAAATATAGCCTAAATGGAAATGTGAATCAATTTAAGAATACATTTAAGAATCCAATTTTCAAAGGATTCTAGGCATGCTGGTGGAATTAGTTCCTTCTTGTGTCTGCCCGTTAGGTCTCCAGGTGTGTGCGTAGGAAAGAGGGAGCGCAGTACAGGTGAATTTTATCCTGCCCTTTATATGGTGATGCTTGTGATAATAAAATAAAGGAATAGGTTCACCTTGCCCTTTATACAGTGATGTTTTTGATAATACAATTAAAAAATATGCTCAGCCTACCCTTCATACAGTGATGCATGTGATGATAAAATAAGGAAATAGGCTCACCCTGTCCATAATACGGTGATGCTTGTGATGATAAAATAAGGAAATAGGCTCACCCTGTCCATAATACGGTGATGCTTGTGATGATAAAATAAGGAAATAGGCTCACCCTGTCCATAATACGGTGATGCTTGTGATGATAAAATAAAGGAATAGGCTCACCCTGTCCATAATACGGTGATGCTTGTGATGATAAAATAAGGAAATAGGCTCACCCTGTCCATAATACGATGATGCTTGTGATGATAAAATAAGGAAATAGGCTCACCCTGTCCATAATACGGTGATGCTTGTGATAATAAAATAAAGGAATAGGCTCACCTAGGCCCTTTATACGGTGATGTTTGTGATAATAAAATTAGGAAATATGCTCTCTCTGCCCATCATACGATAATGCTTGTGATAATAAAATAAAGAAATAGGCTCACCCTGCGCTTGCGACACACCAGGCCAGCGGTGCTGATGAGCTGGATGGCGTAACGAAGCGACGTCTCCTGGCCAATACGAGTCAGAACAGTGTGAGCCTCCTCACTTAGCTCTACGTCCTCTTCCTCACACCTTGATGGAAAGCACAGAAGCATTACTACTCAGAATCCCCGACGTGTTTCACGTTGTTAGTCCCACATGGGAATGACCCTGAATGAAGGCCACCCGATTACTCAAAACACACCTTTTTGTTTCAAACCACCATGCAACACATACATTTCACAAATGAAGGATGTGTACAAACAAACTTTATGAAAGTCAGCTTGTTTGCTAAAAGCCTGGGTGTGGCAAGTTTTTACAATGTTTTCCCCCAAAAGAATAGTGTTACTGTATTTAAAATTTTAAATACAAAGAACAGGCAAGAAATCTGTCTTTTACCGGATCTTAAGGATTTGCCGTGTCTCTTTCTCAGTGTAGGGCGAGGTGGCAATGATGAGGAGGCGGTCCAGCAGGTCGATTGGGATGCCATGGGGACTCTGGTAGTTGGTGCCTCGGATACTGACAGAACGGAGGAGGACAGAAAGATACACTGTTACACGAGGCCAAATCATTTTCTTATAAACCAATACTTTTAAAGGTATAATCTGTATATAAAAAAATGTAACCATGTTTGCAGCTACAGTTATTATATATTTTTAACATCATTAAACATTGTAGTATAAAGGCTTCTAGCATGGTTTTATGGTGCATGTAAAAAAATTCAAAGCATAAATTGTATTCCTAAAGAGTAAAGGGGTATTATCATCAAATCACACATTGCCCATGTAAACTACTGGCAAAAACTTTAAAGACATGTTGTCATTATGCAAGCTTTAAACACGTCAAGAATTCTGACGTGCCAGTGGTAAATAAATTTACTACTGGCAGCCGACCCAAAAATATCTGGCACACAAGACGCAGCATTGCAGGTTCAGAAATTACTTGGTGATTCCCCGGTTGGTGGCCATAATTAGAACAGGTGATAAGTCACTCTCCAGGGCCCGGTTCAGGAAGGAGAAGCACTCCATGTCCAGCATGTGCACCTCGTCAATGAACAGCACCTGGAATCACAAAACACAGAGAACTCAATACAGTATACAGGAGTTTTGAAGTTTACGTTAAACATTCACTCCAGTTTTCCAGACAGACAAAATCTAATCCATGACTACAAAGCACTTTTAACGGAGACTCTCTACCCACAATTTATTTAAGTCCATTACTGGGCTTTGGAAACCTACAGATGATTGCAGACTCACCCCAGGAATGATCTCAGCCTTGCCCTCTTCCCTCCACTCCGAAACCTTGGCGTTGATCTGTTCACGGACTTCGGCCTTGATCTCTCCGGTGTCCCCAGAGAACAGGGCCAGGAAACCCTGGGTACGACTGTTGATCACGTCGATCTCGTGTAGAGACACTGTGTGCACCACCTCCTTCCTTTTCTGTAGCTCCCCCTCTGGACACTGGACGAATTGCGTCTGGAGAAGTAAAGTAAAAGTGGAGTTTTGAGATGATTACAACATTCACCTGTGAAACATAGGTGAAAACTACAAGCAGTTGAGCTCAATACAATACAATGCAGGCAACACCCCATAAGCTCTGCAACCGAGTCCAGCAAAGGAGTCACAATGGTGTGCATTGCAATACATTTGAATGAATGGACATCCGCTGCAACGCATATGGCTTGACGCATTCTAGGTCCCCGGCCTTAGACCACTGCACCACTCGGGCCTGAGAAAAACTATTTTAAAAGCAAGTAGTGATTCAATTTCAGTTGTATTTGTAAATAATTGATGATAAGGAGTAGTGTCTAAAAAAAGAATTGAGTCTAAAACCAATGTTGTACCTGTGCACCCATGGCATCGTAATCCCTGGCTCTGGTAAAGGAACGGCCCAGCTTGCTGATCTTTCCTGTGGCTTTATCAATAGTGATCACATCTCTGGAAGAGAGAGCGAAGAGTTTAGGTTATTTATGTGAATGAATGGATTCAACAAAGCCATCATGCCACCGAGGGCAGGGACAAAGGTTGTTGGCCATAATTATTAGGCAACCAAAGAGGGGTCATCGGAAACCTGTCCAATAACCAATGTCGTTTTGTTATGTCCTGATGACTACAAATTTGGTCAATGGCGCTATGTGAACAATATTATAATGAACAGTATTAACTGACTTACCCAGCCTGAACACGTTCTTTACTGAGGCTCTCAATCATCTTGCTACCCAGGTCATAGATAGTCTCCATCTCAGTAGTCTTTAGGGTCAGCTTACCCACCTTGGCACCCTACGAGAATAACATTTAAGGTGGCAGACAGGCAAGTAAGGAGAAGAATTATTGACTAACAGATTTATTTAGCCATCACATTTACAGGTCACATTCTGACTTACAGTGGATATAAAATGTCTACACACGCCTGTACAGTGAATTGGGCATCTCCTCAAAGATATCAGTTTGTTTTTCAATTGAATTATTCACATTATAGGTCACATTAAATGTGGAAAACATTCTGACATGATTTGTCTCATTCTTTTACATCACAAGAACCCAGCATTTTAACAGGGGTGTGTAGATATTTATATCCACTGTATATGCTTGTCAGCTGAACCATGGCCCGAAAGTGAAATTTTCATAATTAAACTAATTAATATTTTAAAAACATAAATAGTCCAAGTGCATTTGATAGATTCAAAAAGCAGATTCAAAATATGGTCAATGTGTTCAGCAGCTTAATCAAAATGTTGGGGCAGCAAATTAAGTGCTACCAGCGTCTGAGTGGCACAGACATATTTCAAACAACAAAACCTATCAGCTTCCAAAATGACATTTCACTGTGATCTATAAAATGCTGTTTCTATTAAATGACATCCTGACAGAACCCTCTCTCTTCACCACTCTAATGGATTCACCAGTCACTCTAAAGGATTGATTGATTGTATTATCAGAAGACAATTACAAACTTAATCACAGACTGAAATTAAATTGACCTGTCGTTACATCTCTAATGCACCTCATGAGTATGACTCACACTACACAAACAGACGGCATAGATCGAAACAGGTCTGAGTAGCTACCCACCGTTCCAGTAGCCGGCCTGTCAATCTGAATCTCCACCACCTCTCCTTCAATGATCTCTGTCTCCTCTCTGCAGAGAAAAATGTGTGTAATGAATATCAAATCATTCATAAAAACAAAAAAACAGACAAAAACTAAATACCAATGTAGACTCATTTCGTGGTCAATGTTGACAATCATTGAGCATTCTTGAATTATTGCCCAAGTGAACTGAACACTAAACTCACTTGATCCTCACTCCGATGGCTTTCCTGAAAGCCTGGCTGAGGGCCTCTGTCTTGCTCATCTCCAGAGAGAAGATCTCACTGCCGGCCATGGCCGTAAAGGGGGTGTCAGGGCCAAGTGACTGGGCAATGCCTGGATAGGTAAGAATGGGATCACCGTTATCAAAAACAGACTCATATAAGCAACAAGAAAATCCACATTTCATGAAATCTATTTTGTTCATCCTTAAATGTCCACGTTATAACACCATATGTAAATGAAACACAAAAAAACACCTTTAGTGAATTTAAATAAGAAATTTAACCAGGAACTTTTGTATCAGCAATCAGGGCACAGCAATTACAGAGGAAGATAACATAGCAATGGTAGAAGTAAATTAGCATCCATCCTTACCCATGGCGATGGCAGTTTTTCCAGTTCCAGGTTGGCCTGCGATCAGGACAGCCCTGCCTGCAATGTGGCCATCTTTAATCATTTCAAGGATGAGACCAGCTGCACGACGGGACGCCAACTGACCAACCATGCCCTGGGACACCTGGCCCCATGAAGAAAAGAGAAAAGCAGGTCAGATCAGTTAGCTTAGATTGAAAAACACTTTGCCCATATTTTACAGGGTAACTTAACGTAGAACACATCATTTACAGCAACTTCAGGAGAAATTCAAGTTAAATAAGGGAAAGGAAAACATTTTTGTCAGCTCTGGGATTCAATGTAGTAACTGGATGCTCAAACCACTAGACTACAAGCAGCCTCTAAATATAGAAGAGTTTCAGTTTACCTGTCGAGGTTCCAATGCATCATCTAAACCAAGGCCACGTATGTGTGAATGTGCTCCTACAGCAATAATAGCAGGATTCAGATCAGGTCAGGAAAAAGTACAAGACATGAAGAGTGGGATTTTAACACTTGTTACAATACAGACTGCAGTCAGAAATGTCAAGAATAAGTATTCAATAACCAGAGTATTCAGAAAACAACTGCTTGGAGTAATACCCTTACCAATTCTCTCAATCCTCGTGATGTCACGGACTTCTGGAACCTTTGTAGTCGCCATCTGTTGAATTAGAATAACTCAGTGTGATGGTTGTAGAGGTCATTTGGGACACGTAGTAAAACTAACGCTGAGAGGTTTAAGTTATCGAGTCGGGTTTGGTTGTCATAGTGATACAACACAAGTTCAGGACAACCGACTGCCCTTCAATACGCTAGTTAGCATTTTGGCTAATTGACTAACTGACGTTATTTAGCTTTGATACGTTTCATGTCAAAAGCACAATGTACCTAAAGCTGGCATGGTGAATTGAACTTATACAATATTATCCGCGTAATGATATGTGAAATAATGAAATCACTTTTTCATTAGATTAGTAAGAAAGTACCGTGACGTTGGTGCACGCTATGAGTACTGTAGCCCGTTGTTGTTAACGTGTAGTTTAGCTAGCTAGTTTCATTCATACACAACTGTCTAGTATTAACAGCACAATATTGTTCTAAGCTTTATTGTGCTATTATCTGAGAAACCCGATTTGCATAATAAAAATATAATAATATAGTTTTCGGTCTCAAGAACATAATCAAAGCTAGAAATTATTTTTTACATGATGCCGACTCACCTGCGCTGCCATGTTTGCAAAAATGCGGCGCTTCTTCAGTGAGTGCGTAGGGCAAAATAATTCGATGTGCAACCTAGATTGATGGGAAAACGTTCCGCGTGTATAGCTAATCTAATAGAGGTGGGTTGTTTGGACAGGCCATGAAAGGACATTTACTCACGCAAACTCCATGACACTCACGTGACATAGTGATTTCTTCTGAAAGATTTGGAAAACCTGGGATAGTTAACTTTCTGTATGTTATTATTCTTTGTTTCATCCATGTTCACTTTCGGTGGGTCACTTCGATGCCACAATGGGGATGCGCATGCGTCCACCATACCCATGAATACAAACAAAATCAGGTCTGATAAGGCTCTGAAGACTGGATAAATGCTTTTTTGTTTGACAGAAATGAACGAGCCAGGACTGGGAGGTTTTTGTCAACCAGATACATGGTGCAAAATGGCATGCCACAAGGTAGTGTGATTAGCCCTCTTCTACTTTTAATTATGATTAATGATGTTTCCCAGGGTGGGCCAGGCATTTGAAATGTCGTTGTTTACAGATGACAGGGTGATAGGTTAGAGGGATAGAAATGTGTGGTTTGTTGTTCGGAAAGTGCAGGAAGCAATTGTAGTGGTAGAGAGGTGGGTGTTGTCCTTGGATTTTAGGTTCACTGTACCGTAGCTAAGATACATACTATGTTTTTTAGTAGGAGAAAGGTGGGGGAAGAGGTGCAGCTAAAATTGTATACGGAACGCTGGGTGAGAGTATGTGGAGATTTTCATGAATTGCATATGTGGAGTCCGCAGTTGATTGTGTGGTATACAGTCACTAAAATCTGGCAACCCTGCCCCCAATATCAGAGTCACTCCTACACAGTTGATTAGGGTAAGCATGCAGTTTGTCACCATCTTTATAAGATAACGCCAACTTTCATCATTTACTGCTGTGTGTTGTCAGGTGTTTCTAGGAATTTCCTCACAGTTTTCCTTAGAAAACGTTATTCCTGTACCATCTTCATGGAGCCAAATTGAGCTCAATTGTATTGACCGTAAGAAAAGAAAAATGTAACATTTGTTTTTGAATAATACAAAAAGCAAGGTTAACAAAAATATTTAATCATCTGAAAATACATAAAAATGTGGTAAAAGTGTATGCTTACAGTGGATATAAAAAGTATACACACCCCTGTTAAAATGCCAGGTTTTTGTGATGTAAAAAATGAGACAAAGATAAATAATGTCAGAACTTTTTTCACTTTTAATGTGGCCTATAATGTGAACATATCAACTGAAAAACAAACAAACAAAGAAACAAATATTTGAGGGGGGGAAATTTAAAACTCCCAATAACCTGGTTGCATAAGTGTGCACACCCTTTAACTAATACTTTGTTAAAGCACCTTTCGATTTTATTACAGCACTCAGTCTTTTTGGGTAGGAGTCTATTAGCATGGCACATCTTCTTTGCAAAAGTGCTCCAAATCTGTCTCCTGTGCACAGCACTCTTCAGATCTCCCCACAGATGTTCAATTGGATTCAGGTCTGTGCACTGGCTGGGCCATTCCAAAACGTTAATCTTCTTCTGGTGAAGCCATGCTTTTGTGGATTTGGATGTGTGTTTTGGGGCGTTGTCGTGCTGAAAGGTGAACTTCATCTTCAGCTTTCTAACGGACGCTTGATGATTTTGTGCCAAAATTCCCTGGTATCAGGGACTGTTCATAATTCCCTCCACCCTGAGGCCCCGGTGCCAGCTGAAGAAAAACAGCCCCAAAGCATGATGCTGCCACCACCATGCTTCCTGGTGCTATGGTGTTCTTTGGGTGATGTGCAGTTGTTTTTGTGCCAAACATACCTATTGGAATTATGGCCAAAAAGTTCAACCTTGGTTTCATCAGACCATAACACATTTTCCCACGTGCTTTGGGGGACTTGATGTTTGTTTATTGCAAACTTCAGCCGGGCTTGGATGTTTTTCCTTGTACGAAAAGGCTTCCGTCTTGCCACCCTACCCCATAGGCCATTCATATGAAGAATACGGGAGATTGTTGTCACGTAGCACACAGCCAGTACTTACCAGTACCTCCTTTAATGTTGCTGTAGGCCTCTTGGAAGCCTCCCTGACCAGTTTTCTTCTCGTCTTTTCATACATTTTGGAGGGACGTCCAGTTCTTGGTAATGTCTCTGTTGTGCCACAGGTGTGTAATGACTTCTATTTAACATGAGTTTGAATGTGATTGGTTAATTCTGAACACAGCCAAATCCCCAGTTATAGGAGGGTGTGCACACTTATGCAACCAGGTTCTGGTAAGGTTTTATTTTCATTTTCCCCCCTCAAAGATTTCAGTTTGTTTTTCAATTGAATTGTTCACATTATAGGTCACATTAAAAGTGGAAAAAGATCGGACACTGTGTCTCATTCTTTTACATCACAAAAACCTGACATTTTAACAGGGGTTTGTAGACTTTTTATATCCACTGTAACTCAATAAATTGATTTTCATGTCCAATCTTCCAAGTTTCTTTGTTCAAACATGTTTTTTTCAATTTTTCTTCTTGCGATTACAATTTCTTCCCACTTTTGTTCAAGTTCCCACCTAGACGTTCTAATGATGTGTTCTATCAATACATTCTAATTACACTGCAGTGATCATACGCATCAAAGGGTTAAACTATTCATTGAATGTTATCCCTGTGACTGGCATGTTGACTGGTTATTAAACTAATACATAGGTTTTCAACCCTCTCCTGGGGATCCCCCAGGCATCTCACAGTTTAGTTTTAGCCCTGAATTATTTATAGAAATTTTTATCATAGGTACTCTTCAACTGTGAGTGACGGAATCTAAAACAAAAATCATATTGTAATTAATTAGCATTTTATTGCATGACATAAGTATTTGATACATCAGAAAAGCAGAACTTAATATTTGGTACAGAAACCTTTGTTTGCAATTACAGAGATCATATGTTTCCTGTAGTTCTTGACCAGGTTTGCACACACTGCAGCAGGTGTGCAAACAGACCTTCTCCAGATCCTTCAGGTTTTGGGGCTGTTGCTGGGCAATATGGACTTTCAGCTCCCTCCAAAGATTTTGTATTGGTTTCAGGTCTGGAGACTGGCTAGGCCACTCCAGGACCTTGAGATGCTTCTTACTCCTTGCCCTGGCTGTGTGTCAAAGAATTATGTTTCCACCTCCATGCTTCACAGTTGGGATGGTGTTCTTGGGGTTATACTAATCCTTCTTCTTCCTCCAATCACGGCGAGTGGAGTTTAGACCAAATAACTCTATTTCTGTCTCATCAGACCACATGACCTTCTCCCATTCCTCCTCTGGATCATCCAGATGGTCATTGGCAAACTTCAGAAAGGCCTGGATATGCGTTGGCTTGAGCAGGGGGACCTTGCGTGCGCTGCACATTTTTAATCCATGATGGCGTAGTGTGTTACTAATGGTTTTCTGTGAGACTGTGTTCCCAGCTCTCTTCAGGTCATTGACCAGGTCCTGCCATGTAGTTCTGGGCTGATCCCTCACCTTCCTCATGATCATTGATGCCCCAAGAGGTGAGATCTTGCATAGAGCCCCAGACCGAGGGAGATTGACCGTCATCTTGAACTTCTTCCATTTTCTAATAATTGCTCCAACAGTTGTTGCCTTCTCATCAAGCTGTTTGCCTATTGTCCTGTAGCCCATCCCAGCCTTGTGCAGGATTACAATTCTATCCCTGATGTCCTTACACAGCTTTCTGGTCTTGGCCATTGTAGAGAGGTTGGAGTCTGTTTGATTGAGTGTGTGGACAGGTGTCTGTTATACAGGTAATGAGTTCAAACAGGTGCAGTTAATACAGGTAATGAGTGGAGAACAGGAGGGCTTCTTAAAGAAAAACTAACAGGTCTGTGAGAGACGGAATTCTTACTGGTTGGTAGGTGATCAGATACTTATTTAAAAATCATATAATGTGATCTTCTGGATTTTTGTTTTAGATTCCATCTCTCACAGGTGAAGTGTACCTATGATACAAAATACAGACCTTTACATGCTTTGCAAAGTAGGAAAACCTGCAAAATCGGCAGTATATCAAATACTTGTTCTCCCCACTGTAGCTCACCTGATTCAACAGGTAAGGGCTTGTTAATAAGTTCATTCAGGTGTGCTAGCTCTGGGATACATCTAATAGATGGAATGGCTGGGGGGTCCCCAGGAGGGGGTTGAAGACCTATGTACTAATAGATGATCTTTCATTCCAGAGAGTTATTAATAGACAGGCAAATAGATAAGAGTCAGATAGGAGCCTTACTGTGTTTTAATTTTTTTTACGAGAAGGTATCAGGGAGTGATCATAGATAGGACAGAGTGGACGGAGCTCTTTTTGTCTGAGTTGGTAAGGGCACAAGCCTAAGCAGTGTTATAGAACAGTGATTCTAATTTTTAGGCCCAAGGAACCAGAGAATTAATGGTTTTCATTCAAGCCCTCTAATGAGGTAATTCAGTTGACATGAATGAATTACCAGTTAGAACAGAAAACTAACAATACAGTTGGTTGCCAGAAATGTTTTCAGAAAACATCCCTCCGACATAGGTGATTTGTTAAATTGTAATAGAAGTTTGTGAAAACCACAGTTGAAAAAAATGGCTATAGGACTCATGCACTAGGTCATTCCTACCCACTGAAAGCAAACAAGGGGTTTAACAAACATTTATTTGTTTCCATGTTTAAAAAATAAATCTATTTAACCATTTGTAATTTTGCTGGTGAATCTAAAGACAAAACTAAGATTATGCTTTTCTGCACATATCTGGAAGTCAAAGAGGCTTGGAAAATATGTCAATTTATGCAGGAGCTGTTCAGCTCTCTGCTGAAGACATGATACTAATACATGATAATGATCCTGCAGTTATCTAATCCAGACATACCAGAGAGGATCTTTTTGATTTCACTTTTATTCTTCTATGAAGGTGACTGCAGAAAGGTTTCAGATAATGTTGGAGAAGGTCCAGTTAGCTGCAGTTCTGGAAGTCAAGTTGATCTTGGCTACCCTCCGTGTCAATCTGCCAGTCAATGGAAGGGTGTACAGAGTTTACTGAATTGGCTGGTTCTTTTAAGACCATGGAAGGACAGTGGAAGAAATCTCCTAAAACAAACATGCTTCTTTAATTGCACATTATCTTTCATTATTATAGAGAATGCTGCTGGAGGTGAACGACCTAAAAAGAAGAAAAATCCCATTAGGAAGTTCTTCAACTGCATCTGAAGCATCATAATGTATTCCTCTGGAATCTACAGAGAAGAAAATAGCTTTTCTGTCCCTTTCTGTGTGGACAATGGGAATTGCCAGTAAGTAAAGATCCTATGATCATTTGCAATAGCTTCTAGAATATTCTTCATAGATCAGTTCACAAAAGTAGGATGGTGTCAAAGAAAGAGTAGCTGTGTAAATTACATAAAAAAGACAAACACAAAAAGACACACATCAGTCAACATGACCCAGGTCCACATGAGAGACAATCCACAGCCAAGGGGAGGTAGCCTGCTGAGCTGGAAGCACTGGCAAAAAAGAAAGAGATAAAGAGGTTGTGGAGTAGGAGAAAGAGAAAAATCATAAAAGGAGAAATAGAAAGTGAAAAACAGGAGAAAGAGGACAACAAAGAAGAGAGAAGAAGAAAAAGCAAGAGAAGAATAAAGAAAAATCCCAGAGTCGCCTCATCACAGTTGATGCTTAGACTGGTGTTTTGCGGGTACTATTTAATGAAGCTGCCTGTTGAGGACTTATGAGGCGCCTGTTTGTTAGTAGACATTCTAATATATTTGTCCTTTTGCTCAGTTGTGCACTGGGGCCACTCAGAGATGGGCAAAGATACATCAAAATGTATTTTAAAATAAGAAACCAAATACCTTAATTTTAAATGTATCAAAATAAACTACAATAAATAGTAGTATAAAGTACAGTATGTAAAATACTTTTACAAGGGAGCATGAAATCACTTCGCAAACTTCCATCTATCAGCCTATTTGATCTGTCCCTTCACCAGTACAATGACTCAGTTGATTAAGTAGACAATGTTTGATAGCAACAGCTTTTCTCTGCCTAATGAGTCATGTGATAAATCTGACATATGCAACCAGTTAACAGATAGAATATTCACATATCCCTGTGATCACCCTGTGATACATTACAATATTACTTTCGCTACCCCCTCCTTCTGAAAAGGTGACATACAACCAAATAGTCCATTACTTCCTTTTCTGCCGAGTAGCTCTCCTTGGGCTCTGTCTCAAATGGAAAAAAGTCAATATCATCACGGCTGGCTGACATCATGGACACAGAGGCAGGAGCATTTGTGCGACACTGAAGTCAGAAGCTCCCTCACAAGCTCTCTCCTACCCTCATCTCTCAGCCAACAGAGTTTGAACTGGCAGCTGCAATAAGTGCATCTTTGCTATCCAGTACACCAGCAAAATGAGTCTGGATGGCCAGTAAAATACAGTTTGGTTATATTATAATAGTTGTATGATTACTGTTTTATTTGTATTGGACTGCTTTAAAAACAAATTGCAGTAAGATCGGTTTCCTCTGTGGATCTCCGGCCAATGAATGGTGCAATGAAACAAATCTGCAGGTTTAGGAGTATAGGCATACCTTTACAATGACATCTGGAAGGCCAGCTGTCATCCTTGAGAGGGTTCCTTTCAATGCAATTGTCCTTGACATCAGGACTTCGAGGGTTGGTAATAAAGTCCCATAACAACAGTTATCCCTTTGTAAGATGTCCAGTGCTGTGGCTTCATGACGGTGCAGTACTCCCTCAGGAATTGGTACTCCTTGTCACTGAGGCACTTAATTCCCAGTTTTTACACACAGGCTATAGCTTTCTGTGGCTGACTTCCTCCGTGTGTTCTGTTGCAACTGTAGATCGACTTGCCTTGGTCCAAAGAGCTGTGCATTTCGCAGTGGGCCTATCACGAGGGGCCTATCATGAGCCAGTAAAATATCACATTGTTTTGTAATTTGTCAAATTTTCTGTCCATCACTTGATATTCATGATTCTGGCTGCTGATTGATCCAATTTTGACGTGACCAATGACGCTACGTTACCATGAGTTTGCATTAGGCCGAGCTCAAAAACGCAAAATATTACGGCAAAAAAAAAACTGTGAGAAGGAATTGTTTAAGCACATTAAAAGATAACAGGATAATTTAACCCTGCTAAAAATGAAGACGCGAGGACTGGATGAGCGTAGAGCCAACCGGAGATGGACAGACCAGAGGCCTGTTACCTGTCTCACCAGAGAAGAGGACCTGGCAGCACGGGTAGATCCAACCGAAGGGGATCACAGTGGAAGAGACAAATGGGCAAGATCAGATCAGATCAGATCAGATCAGATCAGGACGGGACGAGTCGGATGACGACCCCAAAAGCACTGACCCATGTCTCTGGGGCCACAATAATACTGACGAACAGGTTCGTCTTTACTGGGCGAAAATGGGACTGGAATTGTGCCAGAACAGAGAAGCTGACCTCTCTGCTTCAAAACACCAGAGAGGATTCTTCTCAAAGACACATTCCAAGCGCAAGCTTAGTAATGGCGAGTATCTGCCCAGGGAGTGGCTATGCTGCTCTACTTCCCAAGGTAGTGTGTTTTCCTTATTATTTGTTTGTAATCAGTCTGTACTGTTGTGCTTTGTTGTTACAGAATCACATACACATAGATAAACAGTCTAAACCATAGACCTGGACTCTATCTCCTTTTTACCACAATTGTACCTGAACATAGACATAGTGTCTGACGTCACACATATATTCTACACTGACTTTTGTGTTTATGGTCAAGTAGGCTCAAGTGATTTGGTCATCTCATATAGGGACAAGTGACTGTTGTGTCCCTCTTTAGAAACTAACACATTTTGAGCTGTATCGAAAAGCGTGGATTTTACAAATGTAATTATTTTTAGTGTGAGTTGGGGGGGGCCTACAAAAATCTTTCAGCCCCGGAGCCTAATGGCAGGTTAAGGTGTGTCTGCATGCCTCTGATTCACTTACGCTAAGGCTGGCTTGTTGCGCTCCAAAGTGGAACTGCTTATCCACTTAAAACTGTTACACCCAGAAAGCTTTTATTGTTAGCTGTCCAGACCTCAGCTGGGGTGGAAACAAAGTCTAACTTTCAGACTGTGCCTTCGAATTAGATTCCTTCAACGCATATTCTCTCTCGATGTAGCCTGCAAACGTCATTCTCTGTGGCAGCTTGGCATTGCTCTTCATGGATATTTTCTCTATAATGCGTTGAAAAGTGGGTGAGTCAACTGTGAAATAGGTAACATCTCCTCTACAATATCCAGCGACAAGCTTCTTCAGATCTTTTCCCATAGCGTCTGTCCACCACCTTGTCCTGCTCTGAAATCCAGTTTCTGCTGTTTAGCCGGAGTGCATGCCTCACTGGCAGTGCCACATTGTTGTGCTGCCCTATCAGATGCATCAATAAATTAGATGTTGTATTATTTTTTTTTTGCTACTCGCACAAAGTTTACGACGGACGACAATGTTCATTGCATCTTTGACTGAGACAAACTCAAAATGATGACAATACTTCCAGTTGTGGAAAGTATGCCTCTCTTCTTCTCCCACATCCTCCATACTTCATTTAGCTTTTTGGCTAGTATCCGACGTGACCTGCCCAGTGTTGCCAACTTAGCGACTTTGTCGCTATATTTAGGGAGTATTCAGACCCCTCTAGCAACTCTTCTTGAAAAAAACGTCTAGCGACAAATCTAGCAACGTTTTCTGGTGTTTTTGAAGTCTTGTGGAGACTGACGTGAAAGCATGTATCGTTTCTACTCTTCTCAACATGCAGCGGGTGCTGCAGTCAGAGCAGGAGATGTTCACCCCTCTGCGTCCAGAGACTGTAAATGAATCGTGCATGTGGGATCCCACGCTGCTGGCTGATCCCACCCTGGCTTACATTCAGGGCGGGATGTAAATGTCAAATGTTCTTTGTCCAAAATAAAGCACTGCACAATAATACATCACTGCATTTGACTCACACAGCCTCAGTCACTCACCTCGTCCACTGTGTACCTCCCTGTGACATAAGCTAAACACCTAGCTGGCTAGCTCATCATGTCATAGTCTAAACTGCACACTCAAAAATACAGAAAGGAGTGGGAATCAAACAATGAATTCAAAGGCTGGTTGAAGCCATTTATTGGAGATGATACACAGGCATACTGCCTGTATTGTAAGGCAGATTTTGTTGAAGTCTAACACTTCCCCGAGTTGGTTTGTTGGAAAGGAGAATAAAAAACCAGGAGTCAGGTTAATTACCGTATCATATGTCCATTTATTACAGAAGCTTCTGGAGACACGTGTCGCCGCACAATGTCTAAGGATCAACAGTCAAAACATCATTTTTATACTTCTACTACGCCCAAAAAGATAGAGGCGTTAACTTACAAAGCAAGTGTGCTATTGGTCCAGTTCCAGTTCTATTCCTTATAGGATAACTGCAAGTACCCCCTTGCCCCCCTTGTGGTTTCTGTGTTGTCTGTCTGACTATGTGTGTGCGCCTCTAACCTGTGTCCTGTTTCTCAAAAGACAGACATACTAAATCTTTCTCTCCCCGGCAACCGCTTGAACAGGGTTTCCTATTCTCCTACTTGCACCTTCAGTTTCAGCTCATATTACAAACAATTAATATTTTGCTTCATTGGTTACAACAGCTTACAACAGTTCACTAACTTATACAATCAATACATCTACAATTCCCCCTTTTGATCTCTCCCCAGAGAGATCACCCCTGTTCGCCAAGCTCCAGTTCTCCCGGGTCATGCTGCTCCAGTAGAGGCATCAGCATCCCTGGTGGCGGTCCTGGAGCCTTCTCAATGGCTGTAGAAATCACTCTCATGGCAAGCCCTCTTATGCATGGGATACAACAACACCCACAAGTAACCATTATAGCACCATATGTAGCAAGCGATAAAAGAACAGACATTATCAAACCTTTCCACTGGCAGAACATCGAGGTCAGCCATTCCTCCAGTGGATTATCTATCCCAGAATGCTCTTATGTGACCCCTTGACATAGTCCAATTCAATCCCCCAAATTTCCTCAAACAGGTGTCCTCAGGTGGGGTCGCGAACCTCTTCGCTGGGGGAATGAAGACCTGATGCCAACCTGGGAAACTTGTAACAACATACAACACACATCATTATTCCACCAATGTCCATGTACCACTTCATTCTACTATCATCTCCCCAGACCTTTCTCTGTAACCCTGTCATCTTGGTACGAGTGGTAGCCACTCAGTGTCCTATACCCCCTTTTGTTACAGTATTCTTCAGTTCTTTCCCCTAAGAGTCTATTCCCCTGACCCCGTCCTTTGTCTCCTTCACTTGCTCGTAGTCCCGCCGTGTCCTGGGGTCCGCTCCTGGCACCGGTCCGGCTGGTGCTGGTCCTCCTTCCGTCCACACTGGGGAAAGCTCCTCCTTCCCGGTTTGGATGAGGTCCGTTAGCGACCTCCCTGGCTCCTGCGCTGGTGTACACTGGCTCCAATGGTACCAGGTCTCTCCTTTGTCCCTCAGGCGGACCGCATGACTCGTTCTCTCCACCACCTGATGAGGACCCGTCCACCTTGGCTCCGACCACTTTCGCTTGATGACTTTCAGCAACACCCACTCCGCCTGGGGCAGGTTCTGGTCCAGCGGTTGCAGGTCCCTCCGTTCTCCGACTCTGTTGGTGAATTCTGAAACGAGAGCTCGCAATTCATCAAAATACACTCTGTGATCTCTGGGACACTTTTCCCCTTCCGGGACCGCAGGCCCCGCGGCTGGTCCTGGAACTGTCTCCCCGTCAGCAGCTCAGTGGTCTGATTTAACGAGCATCGAATCGTCATGAGTGCCAGTGGCAGTGCATCCACCCAGTTCAATTTAGTCTGTGCACATATCTTAGCCAACTTGTTTTTTAAGTTTTGGTTAATCCTTTCTACCTTTCCCTGGGACTGTGGATGGTACACAGTGCCAAAAGCATGTTTTAGGCCCAATAAGCTCTCTACCTTCTGTAAATCACTGTTCTTAAAGTGAGTCCCATTGTCTGACCTGATTTTCTCTGGGAAGCCGTGTCTGGGAATGTACTGGTTCACTAAACACTTGATCACTGTCTGACTGTCCTCCCTTCTTGCTGGCCAGGCTTCTGGCCACCCTGTGAACATGTCCACACACACTAACATGTAGCGGCACCCCCGTACTGTTTCCCCCATGTCCGTGTAGTCTATCACTATCTCTTGCCCAGGTCTCGTCGTCATGGGGAACGCCCCCATCTCAGGTTTGATCGTCGGTTTTGGATTGTGGTGAGTGCAGATGGTGCATGTCCTAGTGTAGTTACGTACCATGTCTACCATAAACGGGTGCCACCAATGGCACAAGTTCCTCAACATCTGTGCTGGCCCTACATGGCCCAACCCGTGGGCTTCTGCAAATGTATCTCCCCGCATGGCTGGTGGAAGTATTACTCTACCGTCTGGTCCTCTCCAGAGCCCGCTCGTCTCTGTTGCTCCTCTCTGTTGCCAAATTGTTTTGTCTTGTGGGGAAGCCCCCTTTTGATGTCTCACTAGCCCGTCTCTCTCAGGGCCTTCTTCCCACCCCACTTCCTCTTCTGCTCTTACCACCATCACTCGTGGAGTGTACCCTGCTGCCTGTTTTGCTTCTGTGTCTGCCGCTTGATTTCCCTGAGCTACTACACTATTTGAATTATCGTGTCCTTTGCATTTTATGATGGCTACCTTTTCGGGCAGGTCTAGGGCCTCAGCTAGTTCTCTCATCTCTGCCTCGTGTTTAATCGGTTTGTCTCCTGCTGTTCTAAACCCCGCTTTTAACCACTGTCCTAGCTCCACGTGCGCTGCACCTACTGCGTATGCCGAATCTGTGTAAATATTTATTCTCCTTTCTTGGGCCAGTCTGAGGGCCTCTATCACTGCTCTCACTTCTGCTCTCTGGGCTGATTGCATCCCCTGGAGCCTCTCTGCTTTCAGCGTGACTAAACCCTCTGGTGTTAGTTTCACTACCGCAAAGGCCGCCCTCAGCCCGTCTTGTTCGTGTCTGAAACAGCACCCATAAGTGAAGAGGTCCTCTGCCTCTGGGAGGGGTTCTGCCTCCAGATTGGTTCGGGTCTTACTCTCCCTCACTACCTCTTGCGCGCACTCATGTGGTAGCCCCGTCCCCATTTGGTCTGCAATATTTATTCATGTGTGAAAATCTAATTTGGAGCCCCGAGAATTTTGCTTAGGTGTTGTTGCCTGAGGGAAGTCATAGTGAACATCTGTGAATTTACATACGCCACTACATTGTGTGTTGTGAGTATCTGAAGGTGATGCCCCATCACTATGTGTGCGCATTTTTGAATGAGTCTCACTACCCCCGCTGCATGCTGTGTGCAGGTGGGGTGGCTTTTTTCGGTTTTGTCAAATCCTACGCTTATGTACATAAGGATGTTCCTATCTCCCCCTTTTTTCTGAAACAGGACCCCGTTCATGACTTGTCCTGTTTCAGAAACATCTAGAAAAAAGGGTTTTGTGTAGTCAGGTATGGCCAAATCAGCTGCGGTGGCTAGTTGTTGTTTCAGCAAAATGAAGGCCTGGTCGGCCGGGCAAGTCCAATTGAGAGTGGCTTTAAGTTTACGCATTCCCTGCTCCTTAACTAGCACTCTAAGTGGCTCTGTGAGCCCTGAATAGTTAGGGATGTAATTGCGGCTGTACCCCGTGAGTCCCAGGAATGATAGCATTTCCAGTACGTACAATGAGGACCGTCATTGTAGCTTGGATGCAGGCAGCCACCATTGGGGCCGCCAGCAGCAGGTCATCTACGTACTGGACCAAAGTTACCCCTGTCGGCAGGCAGCATCCCTGCAGCGCTTCTCTCAGTACCTGGTTGAATATACCAGGGGAAAGCGCGAACCCCTGTGGTAGTCTCGTGTACCGCCATTGCCGACCCCTATGTGTGAAAGAAAAAATATCACGAAGTTCCTCTGCTAGTGGGAGACAGAAAAAAGCGTTAGCCAGGTCAATGCAGGTGAACCATTTTTGATCCGGGGTCAAATTAGTGAGTGCTACATACGGGTTAGGTACCGGTATAGTGGGTGTGAGTAAAATGTTGTTAATAGCTCTGAGATCATGGGCCATACGGTATTTCCCTGTCCCTTTCTTTTCTACCGGGAGGATAGGTGTGTTCCACGCGGAACCTGACTCCTCTAACACCCCTGTGGGCCACAAATCATTCAATGTCACATCCAACCCTTCCTCTGCCTCTGGTTTGTGTGGGTATTGGGGCAGCCATATGGGCTCTCCCGGTCCGATTTTAAAGGTGACCGGTGGGCAATCGGTGAGCCCCACGTCCGTGGGGCCCTTGGACCACAGTGAGTCAGGTAACTCATTAAGTCTGGCTGTGGCTACAGGGTGATCCATCTTTTCCCTCCCATGATCCCAAGTTATCTCCCTTCGCTCTAAACATACCCAATCCGTCCCTGGTGCTTCTAACCGATACGTCTTACAGCTGTGTGAGTACCATACGTTTGGCGCCTGAGTGAGTGTCCAATCAGAACATTCGACCGCCCTTTTAACCATGGGCCCCAGGTCTTTTGCTTGGTGTTTAGGATGCAGTGCCAGTGACACATGTGGGACGGACTCCTCCGCCATCATGTACCACTGATCCTGCTCCTCTGTCAACTGTACATCTGCCGCTACCCCTTCAGGGCCTACATATATGAATTTAGACCCGACCTGCCACGTGTCCCCACACACTACATCCCCAAACCCCTCTCTATACACCTCATCGCCCTGCCGATCATAAAATAGGGTTACATGTGGGGGGTCTGGCGGAGGAAAGTACGGCTCGAGGAGGGAGATCCACGGCCTCCATTTGAAGTACTGGGACAAAATACCCTGTTTGTCCGGCTTTTCAGGTGTCAATAGTCCCCAGTATATCTCTGCTATTTCACCCTTCACCGGTTGTACCAGGTACTGCCCTTTGCGTGTGGTTTCAGGTCCGCACACCGCCGATGTCCCGTCTGGTAACGTGACAGTTAGTCCATCTGGAGAACATAAGATATTAGCCCCCAGTTTTATCAACAAGTCTCTCCCCAATAAGTTCACTGGTGTGTTTGTCGACACCACATACGGATGGCTGAGGGCATGTTTACCCAGTATCGTTTTAAGAGGAAATGTCACTGGCAAAGTCTGTCCCACTCCTTCAAACCCCACAACTTCCACTGTCTTGGAAGATAGTAGTCCTGTGACGGGAGGGGCGGTGATGGTGGAAAAAGTGGCACCTGTGTCAACCAGAAAGGGGAAGTCCTTCCCGTCGACATTCAGGGACAGCATAGGGTCTGCCCTTCCCCCGCTGTCCCCTCCCCTCCCTGTAGACCGTCATGCCTGGTCCTACCCTCCCTCATAAGAGAGTGGGTATTGTCCAGGTGCGCTAGGTGGTGGGACGGCGTGTGGGTTGGGAACTGGAGCTGCCCCTTGGTTTGGGTATCTTCTGCCCCCTGCAGTGTTCTGTGGGCAGTCTCTGGACCAGTGGTTCGGGTCACCACACATAAAGCAGGCTCCGTATGGGACTTGGGCTCCTGGAGCCCCTCTGCCTTTAAAGCCACTCTAAAGCCACCTTTTTCCCAAGGTAACTTGGGCATCGGGGCCCCAGCGGGCAAGGGAAATCGTTCCCTCAGGGCTGTGGCTATGCGCCCGACCACCTGACTGAAAGGGGTGTCGTCAGGGCTCCGCCTAGTGGCGGCCCATTTTTCTATCTCAGTCATAGCCTGGGCGGACACGGCTCGGGCGGCTACTGCCCTCCAGTCCCCCAGTGCCAACATTTGACCAGCTGTGAGTTTATCAAATTGTGACAACCATAGTCCACCTCCCTCTCCCATCGGGGGTAATTTATCTACCAATGCCTGTACGTCTCCCAGCCCCAATGGTTTATATCGCGGTTCGCCGCCTCCCACTCTAAAGAGAGGCAGCTGAAACCCAGCACACCCAGCTTCCCCTGCTTGTGACCGCGTATACATTTTATTTTGCGTCTTTTGAATTGATTCTACTGCGTCATGGTGTAGTTTATGTTCTGGTGGGGGCGTACGCGGCAGAGGGTATACGTCTACGTCCCCCTTACTCCCGTCTCCACTACTGTCTGCGTCGGGGTCTTCGTCTGAGTCAGTCCATCTCCCTACTGCATTGCCCGTGAGTACCACCCGTCCTCTATGTGAATTCCCTTTTTTCTGCCTAGTTCTGGTCCTTCTCACTGTGTCACTATCTTCCGACCTAACCTGCCTTTAGTACGGCCTGACCTTCTCTTTAGGGCCCCTGTAATCCCATCCTGTTTATTCTTTCCTAGTCGCCTCCCCTTCTCGCTCCTTTCTTCGTATCTCCCGTACTCTCTTACTGCTCTTGCCTTGAACGGTTTCACCTCCCCCTCAGTGTCTGTTTCGCTCTCTGACTCCGCTTTCCTACTCAGCTTTCTCTGATCTTGCTTTCCTGTGACTTGAGTTATGGGCTTGCTATTCTGTGTGTCTAAAGACAATATACCACTCTGTAAACGTAACACTGGATATAATGGTGCCCGGTCTGTACCAAGCACCGCCGGGTCATCTTCATATGCTGGGGGTTCTATCTCTCCTCCCTTTTTCTCCTCAATTTTCTGTCACACACTGCTAATTTACACCATTCTTTTCTGTGCTTTTCCCATTCCTTCTCCTTTTCTCTATATCTCCCTCTCTTGACCAAATTTGCTGTTTCCTTCTTGTCTCTAACTCTATCTCGATTTTTGGAACACTCCTTCTCCTTATTCCACAAAATAACATGTAATGGTCTCCTTTCCTCCATCCTTAATCCTGCCTCACTCACCACTTGTCGCAATTTCTCTTCTATCCCTTCTTTTTCTTTCTGAATTGGGTCCATCCTGCCTACAACAGTCATTACATTTGCCACCTGTATCCCCAATTGTTTCCACTTTCCTGTGCCTGGACCCCACCCATCGTCATCAAGTCCTCGGGCCTCTAACCCGACTGGTTGCCAAGACTCTAACTCGCAACTCTCCACCGCCCCCTGTCGGGAAGTGGCGTAGGGTAGTCAACCCTAGAACGATTAACGGGCCTCTAACCCGACTTACAGTGAGACTCTAACTCACACACCGGTAACGGGCCTCTAACCCGACTTACAGTGAGACTCTAACTCACACACCATTAACGGGCCTCTAACCCGACTTACAGTGAGACTCTAACTCACACACCGGTAACGGGCCTCTAACCCGACTTACAGTGAGACTCTAACTCACACACCATTAACGGGCCTCTAACCCGACTTACAGTGAGACTCTAACTCACACACTGGTAACGGGCCTCTAACCCGACTTATAGTGAGACTCTAACTCACAGACCGTTCCTCTGACCCCCTGAATTTAAACCAGTTTTTCACAGGTCCACAATTTAGTTCACAGCCAATATGCAGATTTAGATATAACAGGCTCTGCTTACCTTTATCATGAGCCGGCTCGGAACCTGTGAATCTCGCGTAGGTTGTCTGGACCAGATCGAATTCCTTCTCCTCTTTCCAATCCCGGACGAGCCCCCAAAATTGTTGAAGTCTAACACTTCCCTGAGTTGGTTTGTTGGAAAAGAGAATAAAAAACCAGGAATCAGGTCAATTACCGTATCATATGTCCATTTATTACAGAAGCTTCTGGAGACACGTGTCGCCGCACAATGTCTAAGGATCAACAGTCAAAACATCATTTTTATACTTCTACTACGCCCAAAAAGATAGAGGCGTTAACTTACAAAGCAAGTGTGCTATTGGTCCAGTTCCAGTTCTATTCCTTATAGGCTAACTGCAAGTACCCCCTTACCCCCCTTGTGGTTTCTGTGTTGTCTGTCCGACTATGTGTGTGCGCCTCTAACCTGTGTCCTGTTTCTCAAAAGACAGACATACTAAATCTTTCTCTCCCCGGCAACCGCTTGAACAGGGTTTCCTATTCTTCTACTTGCACCTTCAGTTTCAGCTCATATTACAAAAAAATTATATTTTGCTTCATTGGTTACAACAGCTTACAACAGTTCACTAACTTATACAATCAATACATCTACAATTTCTACGCCAAACTTAGTGATGTAAAAACACATGAAAACACATCAAAAACATACTCTAAAGACAGCGCCTTATAACAGTTCCACCCAAAACTAGCTGCCATTTATGGTTAAAAAAATTGACTCTGCAAAAAAGGCTGAGACCAAAATGGCATTAGCAATCGCTGAACACTGTTTCATGCTGGCATGTGATCACATTGGAGAAGCCTGTAGAGCTGCTTTCTCTCCCACGACGTTATTCCTCTTTCCTACAGCGTCCATCACATTTACATGCACATGGCCGGTTATGTAAAATAGGTGATGATGTCATTTAGCGACTTCTAGCAAGTTTTAAGACCGCCAATAGCTACTTTCCTTACCGAGGAGTTGGCAACACTGGACCTGCCTGCCATGCCTTATCGAGTTTTTGCAAAGCAATTATGCAAGGTGACTTGGATTAATAATTGTAAAAGGCGAACTAATACACAACCACAAAGCAATAGACGGAGTCGAGGAGAAAAGTAGGCTAAGGTGAAACACGGGAATTGATACTAGCGATGCACTAGGCGAACACAAAAACCCAAAGGCTCAGTATGAATGACAAACAATACCTCACAAAGGCTAGGGAGAACTGAACAGGACTAAATAGGGACATAAACCAGACACAGGTGGAGACACAGGTGCTCAGAATGAGAGTGATTGGGATCTGATGACTGGGGTGCGTTCAGGAGAGGTGGAGCGCAGAAGCGGATCCAAGCCGGAGGAGGACGTCACAGTTATTGATTAACGCTTTACTACCCAACACTGCTAGTTTCTAAGTAATTAAGCATTTGATTGTACATTTTTCTGAGCAATATATTTATGATTAAGGGAACATTTAAGTCACACATCAAGCCTTGATGAAGGTAACGTATTGAAGATAAATATCTATACTGTACATTGTATAATTTGTTGAGAACAAATTGAACTGAACTTGAACTTGACTTGAACATAACAACGGTCAATGGATACCAAAACCACCAACTGATTTTAGTGCTGGATTCGAACTCACACCGAAAATCTAAGTAAACAGTTGAAACCACAGGCTGAAGTTGCAGTGATGAATTTCATCACGGCAACTCATAATGTGACTCAGTAGTGTCTATGGCCCCCATATGTCTATATACACTCCCGACAGTGTCTGTGCATGCTCCTGATGAGACAAAGGATGGTGTCCTGGGGGATCTCTTCCCAGACCTGGATTAGGGCATCAGTGAGCTCCTGGACAGTCTGTGGCGCTACTTAGCAGTATCAAATGCACCGATGCATAACGTCCCAGAGGTTCTCAAGTGGATTCAGGTCTAGGGAATGTGAGGGCCAGTCAATGGTATCAATACCTTCGTCATCCAGGAACTGCCTACACACTCTGGCCACATAGGGCCGGGCATTGTTCTCCCCCAGGAGGAACCCAGGACCCACTGCACCAGCATAAGGTCTGACGATGGGTTTCAGGCAGGGCTTGACTTTGGCACCCGCCCACCCGCCAAATGCGGGTAGAATTCAGCTGTGGCATGTAATGTAGTCACACTTACTAGCCACTTCAGCGGGTGGCATTCTAAATATCTATACACAGGGTTTTTCCTGCATTTAAAGCTCATAGGCAACAGCCTTCCCAAAATCTCGCACCGCCTCTGTGTGTTGGCATGGTAAAACATTTTGCGCTTTTTCCATATTGAGTGTGGCCGAGCGGAGTGTGTTTCCCACACAACTAGGCTATTTTTAATGGTCTTGGGCGAGTCTATTTGTTTTCTGGAGACAGCAACAGAATACAGTTTATGGTCAATAAAATCTGGCAATCTTGCATACAGGACCACACGGGCACAGATTACGCGGAGAAGAGTAATGTCGGAAAAACAGGTGGATCTTAGTTTTCTTTCACACCCAAGCATGTCAAAATATTCCATTAAAACGTATTAACCTCAAATGACATCTAAAACGCAAAAAAAAATGTCAGGTTTGTTTTTAAAGAGAGATTGTGAGACAAACGAAGATGACTGGTGAAAAAACCATCAGATTAGGGTATGTACTATCACCAAAAACCTTAGGCTATATATAAAATATATAGAGTAAAAAAACATAATTAACTTAAAGTTACTAACAATATAAATATAGGGAACGTGAAGACGCTGGATCAGCGACAGCAGCAGAGCCTAGTACAGCTGAAGGAAGTCGAGGGGGATTAACGATGTGGCGTCAAGGCAAAGATGGGGGAAAAATAAAGCCTATATATGCAAGCCTATATTAACAAGAACATAGCATAACAAAAATAGACAACAATAATATTGACTGCGATTAATTATAAAGCTGGTAGGTGATTTCATATTTCTTTTTACATGACATGTTAATAGTTCTAGGTTATGTTAAGAATATATATATTGCTTGCATATTTTGATTGATATTAGGGAAGACATTGTAGCGTGCATTAGCTGCACAAGTGGATATGGACAACAGGGCAGATTTAACACTATATTAGTTGTCTTTTTCAAGTGTGTAGCCACATTATATAAAGTATTTCACAGAGGGGTGTACAGTAGAATGGGGTATCACTTTTGCCTAATAGTGACTGAACTAGTGAACCAGACAGGCTAAGATGTAGCACACCATTGTCAAATTTCCCAAAAACAAAATGGTGGCTAGTGAAAATGTTGAGTGGACTAGTAACTTTGGTAAACCACTAGCCACAGTGGCTGATGAGCAAAACATCTTATGTAAAGCGCTGGTCTTAGGATTTCATCCCGGTACCTAACAGCAGTTATGGTACCATTGGCTAGCACGTGGAGGTCCATGCAACCCTCCAAGGATATTCCTCCCCAGACCATCACTGACCCACTGCGAAACTGGTCATGCTGCATGATGTTGCAAGCAGCATAATGTTCACCACGACATTTCCAGACTCTTTTTTTTGTCTGTCACAAGTGCTTAGTGTGAACCTGCTCTCATCTGTGAAGAGAGTGGGGCGCCAATGGCAGACCTGAGAATTCTGGTGTTCACTGGTAAAAACCGATCGAGCTGCATGGTGCTGGGTTGTGAGCACAGGTCCCACTAGAGGACATCGGCCCTCATGCCACACTCATGGAGTCTTTTTTTTTGAGAGTTGGGTCGGAAACTTGCACACCAGTAGCCCGCTGGAGGTCATTTTGTAGGACTCCTGTTCCTTCTTGCACAAAGGAGCAGTTACCGTTCCTGCTGCTTGGTTGATGCCCTTCTACGGCCCTGTCCAGCTCTTCTCATGTAACAGTCCGTGCCCAAATTTCACAGTTTCTGTCATGGTAGGCAAACTTATGAGCACAACTGTACCTGCCAGAAGAGAAGACTTCGGCTCTCAGACCCAACCAACAGTCTGTGCTCTGCCATTTTGTGGCCACAGTTGGGTTGGAGAACTTGCCAGTGGTTGAGAGGGCACTATCCATCTGGCTGATGAAGTACGTGAATGCCGTCACCACAAAGTGGCTCCCTAACCCTGGTACTTCCTCTTATGACACCATTGTGGAAGCAATAGTGGATCCCCTTATTCCTGCAAAGTTGCATTTCTTCATGGCATTCCCATGGAACTTCACACCCTTTCTTACTAAGTACCAAACAGATGACCCTGTGATGCCATTTATTGGCAACAATCTGGCTGAGCTGCTGAAGGTAATGATTGTCTTATTGCACTGTGTATTTAAATGTAATCATGTTATACTGATTGATAGCCTATAGTACTGTGCTACATTAGTGGCTTATTTTCATAGTGAATTGATAATAGTGAGTGCAACTTTTCTGTTTGCAGAAAAAAAGTTTGCTGAGGCGATTCAATCAATCAATCAATCAACTCAGCAAATGTCACAAAGTGCTTTTACAAAACACCTGGCCTTAAACCCCAAGGAGCAAACAACAGTAGTGTTCAATTTCAGTGGCTAGGAAATACTCCCTAAGAATGCCAACATTTTGAAAGAAACCTAGAGAGGACCCAGGCTCAGAGGGGTGACCAGTCCTCTTCTGGCTGTGCCGGGTTAACATATTAAGATTACAACTGTAATAATTAATAAATGCATGTGGGCTGAGTCTAGAGTCTATTTAAACTTAGTCCTGGTCGGAAGCATGACCTGATGGACAAGGAAAGGGACAACAAGGGGGAGGCGGGATTCATTAAGAAAGAACTTCTCCATGGCCTCATACCTCTGCAAATGGTCCGGCTCGATGTCACTGACAAGAAGTGTATGGTCTGCTCAATTAAAGTCAACTTTGGCATTAGAGCAGAGGCTGTTATAAAAGTATGTGTGTTATGATAAGGGTGCAGACAATGGAATGATTTCTGTTGCATAAAAAGTTGTTTAGCACCTTTTCTCCTCCCTGTCAGGAACTCCAGCAGCAGAGTAGTCACAGCATTGGAGAGCTTTCTGTCCTTGAGTTCAGAAAGAATTGCATTAAGAGTCTATCCAGCATGGTGAGGAGGAGTTCAGGAAAAGCCCCACTGTGAGGCAGATGGTCTCCCTTAACACAGCCGTCATGTATTCAGATCCAGACTGGTGCCAGAGCAAGATGAAGTGTCTAGTGCAAAGGTTTCTCCAAATCTCTGGTACAAATTATTAAAAAAAATCAGTTTAGAAAGTTTGAAATAAGGGATCCAATGTCAGAAATTATATCAATAGAAACAAACCAGGAAACATTTATACAACTCAAACTAAAATCAGTAGTGAAAAGTATACAGGTGCTGGTCATAAAATTTGAATATCATCAAAAAGATTATTTATTTCAGTAATTCCATTCAAAAAGTGAAACTTGTTCATTATATTCATTCATTACACACAGACTGATATATTTCAAATGTTTATTTCTTTTAATTTTAATCAGCTGACCCATCTCGATGTGGAGGAGCAGCGGCTCTACTCTGCGCTCCTCCCGGGTGACCGAGCTTCTCACCCTATCTCTAAGGGATCACCCAGCCACCCTGCGGAGAAAGCTCATTTCGGCCGCCTGTATCCGGGATCTTGTCCTTTCGGTCATGACCCAAAGCTCATGACCATAGGTGAGAGTAGGAACGTAGATTGACCGGTAAATCGAGAGCTTCGCCTTGCGGCTCAGCTCTTTCTTCACCATGACAGACCGATACATCAACCGCATTACTGCAGAAGCTGCACCGATCTGTCTGTCAATCTCCCGTTCCATCCTTCCCTTACTCAAGAACAAGACCCCTAGATACTTAAACTCCTCCACTTGAGGCAGGCACTCTCCACCAACCTGAAGTGAGCAAGCCACCCTTTTCCGACTGAGGACCATGGCCTCGGATTTGGAGGTAGTGATTCTCATCCCCACCGCTTCACACTCGGCTGCAAACCGTCCCAGTGCATGCTGAAGGTCCTGGCTTGAAGGGGCCAACACGACAACATCATCCGCAAAGAGCAGAGACGAAATTGTGTGGTCCCCAAACCTGACACCCTCCGGCCCCTGGCTGCGCCTAGAAATTCTGTCCATAAAAATTACGAACAGAACCGGTGACAAAGGGCAGCCCTGCCGGAGTCCAACATGCACAGGGAACAAGTCTGACTTACTGCCGGCAATGCGGACCAAGCTCCTGCTTCGGTCATACAGGGACCTTACAGCCCTTAGCAAGGGACCCAGGACCCCATATTCCCGAAGCACCCTCCACAGGATGCCGCGAGGGACACAGTCGAATGCCTTCTCCAAATCCACAAAACACATGTGGATTGGTTGGGCAAACTCTCATGAACCCTCCATCACCCTGTAGAGGGTATAGAGCTGGTCCAGTGTTCCACGGCCTGGACGAAAACCACACTGTTCCTCCAGAATCCGAGGTTCTACTATCGGCCGTATTCTCCTCTCCAGAACCCTGGCATAGACTTTCCCGGGGAGGCTGAGAAGTGTGATCCCCCTATAGTTGGAACACACCCTCCGGTCACCCTTCTTAAAAAGAGGGACCACCACCCCAGTCTGCCATCCCAGAGGCACTGTCCCCGACTGCCACGCGATGTTGCACAGGCATGTCAGCCAAGACAGCCCCACAACATCCAGAGACTTGAGGTACTCAGGGCGGATCTCATCCACCCCCGGTGCCTTGCCACCGAGGAGTTTCTTAACCACCTCTGTGACTTCAGCCCGGGTGATGGACGAGTCCACCTCTGAGCCCTCATCCTCTGCTTCCTCAATGGAAGACGTGACGGCGGGATTGAGGAGATCCTCGAAGTACTCCTTCCACCGCCCGACGACATCCCCAGTTGAGGTCAACAGCTGCCCACCTCTACTGTAAACAGCGTTGGTAGGGCACTGTTTCCCTCTCCTGAGGCGCCGGACGGTTTGCCAGAATCTCTTCGAGGCCAGCCGATAGTCCTTCTCCATGGCCTCACCGAACTTCTCCCAGGCCCGAGTTTTTGCCTCCACAAGCCAACCAGGCCTGATAGGACTCCTTCTTCAGCTTGACGGCATCCCTTACTTCCGGTGTCCACCACCGGGTTCGGGGATTGCCGCCTCGACAGGCACCGGAGACCTTACGGCCACAGCTCTGAGCGGCCGCTTCAACAATGGCGGTGGAGAACATGGTCCACTCGGACTCAATATCTCCAGCCTCCCTCGGGATCCAGTCGAAGCTCTGCCGGAGGTGGGAGTTAAAGATCTCTCTGACAGGAGACTCTGCCAGACGTTCCCAGCAGACCCTTACAGTACGCTTGGGCCTGCCGAGTCTGTCCAGCTTCCTCCCCCGCCATCGGATCCAACTCACAACCAGGTGGTGATCAGTTGACAGCTCCGCCCCTCTCTTCACCCGAGTGTCCAAGACATACGGCCGCAGGTCAGATGAAACGACAACAAAGTCGATCATCGACCTGCGGCCTAGGGTGTCCTGGTGCCACGTGCACTGATGGACACCCTTATGCTTGAACATGGTGTTCGTTATGGACAAACTGTGACTAGCACAGAAGTCCAAGAACTGAACACCGCTCGGGTTCAGATCAGGGGGGCCGTTCCTCCAAATCACGCCCCTCCAGGTGTCACTGTCGTTGCCCACGTGGGCGTTGAAGTCCCCCAGTAGAACGATAGAGTCCCCAGTCGGAGCACTTTCCAGCACCCCTCCCAGAGACTCCAAGAAGGTTGGGTACTCTGCACTGCCGTTCGGCCCGTAGGCACAAACAACAGTGAGAGACCTATCCCCAACCCGTAGGCGCAGGGAAACGACCCTCTCGTTCACCGGGGTAAACTCCAACACATGGTGGAGTTTATTGTGAATATTGTGAAAAGGTTCAATATTGAAGACACCTGGAGCCACACTCTAATCAGCTAATTAACCCAAAACACCTGCAAAGGCCTTTAAATGGTCTCTCAGTCTAGTTCTGTAGGCAACACAATCATGGGGAAGACTGTTGACTTGACAGCTGTAGAAAAGACAGAATGAATATAATATACAAGTTTCACTTTTTGAATGGAATTACTGAAATAAATAAACTTTTTGATGATATTCAATATTTATGACCAGCACCTGTACTTATAACAAACTCATCTGTATATTTCTCAGAATTAATTTTCTTCAGGATTGCTGGTGTCAACCGTATTACAATTTTTACTTTTTGTTCTCCTCCAATCTTTTTCCTTTTCATTCATCTTCCTTCTCTTTTTTCCTCTCCTTCTCTTTACCTTTCCACCTCACTCTTTTTACTCCCTTCATTTTTCCTTCTCACTCTTCTCCAATATGACAACAGTTGCACTGGAGAGGCAATAACAAGACATCCCCCAAAAAGGGAACTGTCAGAAACCGACTCCATGAGGGTGGCATGAAGGACCGGCGTCCTCTAGTGGGACCTGTGCTCACAACCAAGCTCGATTGGCATTCGCCAGAGAACACCAGAATAGGCAGGTCCACCACTGGCGCTCCGTTCTCTTCACAGATGAGAGCAGGTTCACACTGACCACGTGACAGACGTGAAACAGTCTGGAGATGCCATGGTGAACGTTACGCTGCCTGCAACATCATCCAGCATGACCAGTTTAGCAGTGGGTGAGTGATGGTCTGGGGAGGCATATCCTTGGAGGGACACACAGACCTCCACGTGCTAGCCAACAGTACCCTGACTGCTGTCAGGTACCGGAATGAAATCCTCAGACCCATCGTCATATTTAATATATTTAATATATTATTAATTGAGTGTGATTTAAGTGTTCCCTTCATTTCTTTGAGCAGTGTAATAAAGATTTTTAGATACTGTGACACCATGGTCCTGTCCGTGTCTCGCCACTAGAGGGTGAGAGCGTGCCAGACCCAAAGGTTCAGAACCTTGGAGAGAGCACACCGAAAGAGTACATGGCGGACGTTCACCACGGGTGTCCAGAACCTTGAAGAGGCCCCACCCCTACACACATGTCTCTCGTCAAGAGTGATGTGGTTGCTATATGAGAGAGAAGGGGAGCTGGCTCCAGGGGGAGAAAGGTAACAAAAGGTCAAGATGGTTATCGGTGTAAATAACCATATGTATATTTTGTTATAAAATATAGTGATCGTCTTTTAATTTGAAACCTTTGTATTGAAACGGACTTCCGGTCTAAAGCTACGCGCTTTTGTTTTTCGTTTTGGAAGCGCGCGCATCTGCGAGTGCAGTTCATAGCAGGTAGCTCATTCCAAAAGAAACTGAAATAACTTCGGCACGGAGTGTCGACAAATTCATAATTGCAGCCCTTCCAAAGAGGCAAAAGGTTTGTTTATTCAGTTGAGAACGAGCATTTTGTCTGTTAATGTTAGTTTTGCACAAATGTAAGACAGCATGTGATTGTGAACAATGTTAACTGATGGGGTACATGTTTTTGTATACATTACAGCTCTTACGTTGGTGACATGGTGAACTGATTATGGTTCATAAAGAATTAAACATCATAAATCCATCAGTAAAAGACTCATCCTTGTTCGGGGGGCATGCTACAATCGGTTTTACAAATCCTTTGCTTGTTCCAACTTTTCTCTCAGCACAGGACACTACTCCTCATCATGCATCAAGCCCCACACGACTTTGCAGCCGCTGTTGCCTCCAAACCCTCCTGATTTAACCCTGCTGTTTGGACGTTCCAGGAGTTCTTAAGTTCTTTTCAATATAACGCCCTCGGCCTGTACACTAGCCGCCCTGTCCCGTGTCTTTAGGTATTCCTTGTATGAGCAGTTAGAACAGAGAAAGTACACATCCCTAGTACTTCCAGCAGCACTCAAACCTATTATTCAGACAATACCTTAGTCTGACCTCTGTGGGCCGCCTAATAGTTGTTGGGAATCAGACTCTATGTAGGCAAATGATTGAACAAGAGACAGGGCAGCAGTGTACAGGACCGTGTCATCAGCTTTAAAATGAAAATGACAGTTTCTCGCAGTTTCAGGTATCATTTACAGTGGGTATTAAAAGTAACCACCCCCTTTTTAAAATGTTCACCTTTTTTTTGCCTTACACCGTGAAATGGAAATACATAAAATCTAACTATTCAGACAGGGAAAAAAACTATTTGGATAAGTGAACACTGTCCTTAGAATTGCAATTGAAAACCTCTGCTCCATGTCTACCTGGTCATTCAGCTGACTTGTATTCTGTTCAGACTCTTGACACGGCCCATAAGCATTGATTCATTATTATAATCTTGTGTAATAATCTCCCTCAGAGTATTGGCTCCTTGTAAGGTTCCGACCTAGTTGAGTTGTTCCTAACCACTCTGCATCCATTCCATTGTTGCTTGCTCTTTGGGGTTTCAGGCTGGGTATCCATAAAAGCACTTTGTGACAACAGCTGATGTAAAAAGGGCTTCACAAAATAAATGTTATTGATTGATTGATATGGGCCTGAAAAGTACTTTCAAAAGATACAAGATAAAGTTTTGGAAAGGCATAAACATGCAATTTGAACAAGTTTGAACAATTCTGCTACGAAGAATATTGCATGGTCTACATGTGAAAAGTTAGTAGAGATTTATTCAAAGACACTCAAGGCTGTAATTCCAGCAAAAGGTGGTTCTAAAAAGTGTTAACTTGTGGGGGTGTTCATTTATCCAAATAAGGTATTGTACTAGTTTTTTTTTGGGGTGGGGGGGTTTGGCAATGAAGTGGTAGAACAGTTTTTCAGAGTTTTCCAGAATTTGGCCAGATTCCCCTTACAATCAAATAGTATGTTTACATACTATCAGACATAGTGGGACCCATGTCATCCAAAAATGTCCTCTTTTGACTCGCCTGTCCAGAGAACATTATACCAAACGGCTTGGAGGTTATCATTGTGCTTTTTTGCAAATGTGAGATGAGCACTAATGTTTGTCCTAGTTAGCAGTGTTTTGCACCTCGCAATTCCACCATGAATTCTATTTTTACCCAGTCACTTGCTAATTGTCAAATCATGCATGCTGACCTTAGGTGAGGCTAGAGTGGCCTCTAGTTCCTTAAATGATGCCCTGGGTGTTTTTGTGACTTCCTGGATGAGTCGTCGCTGTATTCACAGGCCTCTTAGAATCCACTTCACAAGTTTGCGTGGTCTACAACTTCGTAGCACGGTTGTTGTTCCTAGACATAAGTAGTATCCTATGACAGTGCCACGTTTAAAGTCACTGAGCTCTTCTGTACGATCCATTGTACTGCCAATGTTTGTCTATGGAGATTTCATGGCTCTTTACTGGATTTAATGCACCTGTGAGCAATGGGTGTGGCTGAATCCCAATTGTCCACATACGATGGATATAAAAAGTATACACACCCCTGTTAAAATGCCAGGTTTTTGTGATGTAAAAGAACGAGACAAAGATAAATCATGCCAGAATTTTTTCCACTTTAATGTGACCTATAATGTGAACAATTCAATTGAAAAACAAACTGAAACCTTCAAGGGGGAAAAATGAAAAATAAAAACCTTACAATAACCTGGTTGCATAAGTGTGTACACCCTCTTATAACTGGGGATGTGGCTATGTTCAGAATTAAACAATCACATTCAAACTCATGTTAAATAGAAGTCATTACACACCTGCCATAATTTAAAGTGACTCTGATTAATCACAAATAAATTAATCTGTTCAAGTAGGATTTTTCTGAAATTTCCTTAGTTGCATCTCAATGCAAAAGCCGTGGTCATCAGAGACCTTCCAGAGCATCAGAGGGATCTAACTTTTGAAAGATATCAGTCAGGAGAAGGGTACAAAATAATTTCCAAAGCATTAGATATACCATGGAACACAGTGAAGACAGTCATCATCAAGTGAAGAAAATATGGCACAACAGAGACATTGCCAAGAACTGGAAGTCCCTCCAAAATGTATGAAAAGACGAGAAGGAAACTGGTCAGGGAGTCTTCCAAGAGGCCTACAGCAACATTGAAGGAACTGCAGGAATTTCGGGCAAGTACTGACTGTGTGCAACATGTGACAACAATCTCCCGTATTCTTCATATGAATGGGCTATGGGGTAGAGTGGCAAGACGGAAGCCTTTTCATACGAAGAAAAACATCCAAGCCGGCTGAAGTTTGCTAAAACAAAGTACCCCAAAAGCATGTGTGTTATGGTCTGATGAAACCAAGGTTGAACATTTTGGCCATTGATAGATATTGAGCATGAAAAGTAATTGAATTAAGCTTGACATAATGTATGAGAGTACTAACTATCTCTGTACGAAGGACACTAGGTAGGAAATGTGATGCCCCATTACTGATGGGTCCCAAACACCCTGTCCATACCACCTGCTAGGAACTGTGTATGTGACTGTCATAGGACTCTCTGAATAGACCCTAGGGTCTTAGGTTGGAATATGCCATACAATGGTATTTTGTAGGATAAACTATTTCTTATAATAGTCTGTGTAATGGTTGGCTATGAACACTGACCAGCCTGCTATGTGTCCTGGTATAAAAGACTGTGTTTGCGTTGTAATCATTTGGAGAGAAAATGAAAGAACTATGGAAGGTTATCATTGTAAACCTCATGCTGAATAAAGGCTCTCCCCTGACTTCCAGTTGCATTCATTTTGTTCATGGATCAGAAATGGACAGAATCTAACAGCATGTTGCCATGATTTTGCGCTCTGATTGGTGAGTCAATGTCAAAGTGCAGGTGTAGTGTAACGTGTTCTCGTTACAGTACCCCCCCCCCAGGACGATCAGGGGCCAACGATGGAAGTCGGCGAGGGGCCCTGGATCAAGAACATCCACCGCCAGCACCCAGCAACGCTCCTCCGGGCCGTACCCCTCCCACTCCACCAGGTACTGCCTCGAATCGAGTATGGAACGGACAGAGTACGCCGGGCCCCCCTCGATGTCCGCACCTCAGACTGCTGGAGGGGACCAGCCACCACCGGCCTGAGGAGATACACATGGAACAAGGAGAGGAAGGAACCGGCAGGTCTTTCAAAACCGGTCCACAACAACCAGGACCGTGGTATTGCCAAGTGAGGGGGGAAGATCGGATAGAAAATCAACAGACAAGTGAGATCATGGTCGTTGTGGAACGGGCAAAGGATGTAACTTACCTGCCGGAAGGTGTCTAGGTGCCTTACACTGAGTGCACACCGAACAGGAGGACACGTACGCCCTCACATCCTTGGCCAGACCAGGCCACCAGTACTTATCGGTAAGGCAGCGCACAGTACGGTCTATGCCCGGGTGACCCGTAGAAGGGGATGTGTGGGCCCAGTAGATGAGACGGTTATGAACATCCAGCGGAACGTACTGGCGATCCGCAGGACACTGAGGAGGCCCAGGATGGGGTACCTGACAGTTGGGACAACACAGCACCTATCCCTACCGCCGAGCCATCCACCTCCACTATGAACGGCAGTGACGGATCGGGGTGAGCCAGAACCGGGGCAGAGGTGAACATTCTCTTAAGGGTGCGAAATGCGACGTCTGCCTCGGTCGTCCAGGTGATCCGGCTCGGCCCACCCTTCAACAAGAAGGTAATAGGATCTACCACCTTGCCGAAGCCCCGTATAAACCTACTGTAGAAATTGGCAAACCCAATAAATCACTGTACCGCCTTAACCGTGGTGGGAACGGGCCAATTACGCACGGCTGACACGCGATCGACCTCCATTTTCACCCCACTGGCTGAAAGCCGAAGCCCGAGGTAAAAGACGGCTCACTGGAAGAATGCGCACTTCTCTGCTTTAACGTACAGGCCATGCTCCAACAGCCGCTTCAGAAACCAGCGAACGAGAGACACATGCTCAGTACGCGTAGCGGAATACACAAGGATGTCGTCAATGTAAACCACAACTCCACGCCCCAGCATGTCCCTAAACACATCGTTCACAAAGGACTGAAACACTGCCGGGGCATTCATTAACTCATACGGCATCACCAGGTATTCGTAGTGCCCCGTGGTGGTGCTGAAGGCAGTCAACCACTCGTCTCCCTCTCGGATTCTCACCAAAATGTACGCACTCCTGAGGTCCAGTTTCGTGAAGAAGCACACCCCATGCATTGACTCAATGTATTGGGAAATCAGGGGGATAGGATACGAATACTGGACCATCAGTTTATTTAACGCCCTGTAGTCAATGCATGGACACAAACCCCCATCCTTCTTCCTCACGAAAAAGAAACTAGAGGAGGCGGGCGAGGTGGAACGGCGGATCTGCCCCTGCCGTAGGGATTCGGCCACATAGGTCTCCATCGCTGCTGTTTCTGCTTGCGACAGGGGATACACATGACAATAAGGCAGCACAGCATCTCCCTTTAGGTTTATAGCACAGTCCCCGAGCCGATGTGGTGGCAAACGACAAGCCATGGTCTTAGAAAAGACCAGCGCTAAATCGGCATATTTTGTGGGAATGTGCACTGCGCAGACATTGTCTGGACTTTCCACTGAGGTCGCACCAACGGAAACACCTAGACACCTCTCCTGACACCCCTGAGACCACCCTGTCAACACCCTCTGCGACCAGGAAATAGTTGGGTTGTGTCCCGACAACCACGGAAGACCCAGCACCACAGGGAAAGCAGGAGAGTGAATAACATGAAATTCAATCTTTTCTGTACGGGCATGCTGGATAGTCATAGTGAGGGGCACCGTGACGTTCTCTACTAGACCAGTACCCAGAGGTTTGCTGTCCAAGCCTGTAATGGACCTAGGCCTGGGCAACGGCACCAGCGGAATGCGCAACCTCTGGGCGTAACCACTGTCCAAAAAATTCCCAGCTGCGCCTGAGTCTACGAGCGCCTTACACTGAGAAATAGCAAGGAAATCGGGAAAGGCCACCAAAAGTGTCATGTGATTCGCAGCGAGCCCTGACAGTATGTGTGGTCTGCTCACCTGACTCGTTGTAGGGGTGTCAGACTTCCTCCGCTCAACCCTTTTCTGCTGGAAACAGTGGGAGGCTGAGTTCCCCTTCCTCCCACAAAAGGAGCACTCCGTAGGCCGCACCGTCTCCCTATGTGCGGCGCCTCCCACCTCCATGGGTTCAGGTCTGACGACGGGGTGTGCCGGAGGGGGCAGATTATTCCCGGTGCGTCCGCGGGTGGCTAGCAGGTTACTGTTATGGTCATTTTGAACTAAGGTACATTTGAGAAAGGTCTGTCTTCCCATTGGCTGGTATGTAGATCTTTACTTTGATTGTGACACACGTCTGTATAGTATCAGAGGATTAACAGGTATTTGGGCCATGTCCTCCTGCCTAGAAGAAGGGTGTCAGTCTTTTGTTCCTCAGGAATGTGGGGGATCTGGTATTTGCATAGGGGACATCTAATGTCTGTCCAGATGCTGTAAGAACTCTTAGAATTGAAGAAGTTACTTATGGTGGGAAGGAGAGCTGTCTTTTGTGTGAAGCTTAGGTAAACACAATAGTAAACATTATGGCAGGAAGGATAAGGTGGGGGAAGATAGCATTTGACTTGTGTGATAGAACAAAGGTGTTTTATTGACATAGGACAGCATCTTACCACACCCCTTTTTCTATGTAATAAATACTGTTGAAATGATGTTTTGAGTCAGAACTCAAAACATAATTTCAACAGAACTCCAGGGCGAAGGCCTGCACGCTCCTCGTCCCCTACCTGAGGTGCACAAGACGACCTCCCTGCCATCGGGCGGATGATCGAAAACGGCCCGAAAGAGGCAGATGAACGCCTCGTAATGGGGCAACTCCGGCCCATTAGCAGACCCAACGGAGTTGGCCCAGTCCAACACTTTGCCCCTCAGGCAGGAGACAAGGGCCGAGACCTTCTCCCTATCCCCCGGGTGAGGGTTGAGGGAGGCGAAATACAGCCCCAGCTGTAACAAGAACCCGCAGCACTGGGCTGTGTCTCCGCTGAATCCCTGAGGAAGGCTCAGTTGAATGGTCCTCCTCTGCGATGGTGGAGACGATGGCAGGGGCACGTCGGCCGGGTTGAGTGTTGGTGGTTGCTGCTCAGGTGGCAGCCTCGCCTCCAACCGCCGCATAGCCTGGACCATCTCAGTCATGGCCTCTGTCAAAGTGCAGGTGTAGTGGAGTGTGTGGAGAAGAACTGAATCAAGCGCAGGGAGGCGATAAACGTTTCTTGTATTAGTAACTCAAACTAAAGGTACACTATAATACCACACAAAGACACCCAGAAACACAGGAACTAATATAGGCAACATAATGAGGGAATGGACACCAGGTGTGTGCAATAACAAGACATGACAGTGCCGTGGGAGGAGGAGCGGCGTGACTAGAAGGCCGGCGATGACGCACGCCGAATACCACGTTGGGTCGTCGCGTCATCCACGCAAGTCCTCGTTAAGGTCAAACCACTCTAAAAGAACAAGTCAGTTTAAAGAGCATGAGTATCCAGATCACACATCTGGAACCAAAAGTCCTAGAAATGTCGCTTTTTAGGCAGTAGAACCCTGTGGTAAGAACACGCAAGACTTACATTGACGCTGAAAGATGTGTTCTTAGTCCATAAAATACCACAGGAGAAGTAAAATCTTCCCTGTTGTGAAGGCAAGTGCTTACTAGACTGAATAGTAAGTGTAACACTTGTATTACAAGACGTAATATTGGACACTCTTATATAAGTAAGAAACCTTCTTTATTCCATCCAGAATTCCTTGCTAGGTGGATAGCAGGTTGACACGTGTGAAATTGTGATATTGTTAGAAATCAGCAGTTTCGTATAATGGTCAAATAATGTAGAACCCGTATCAAATCGAGGGAGAAGTTCGCTCAAGGTTTCAAAATCATACATTTCAACATTAAAGCTATTGAGAGGAAAATATATTTAGCTTTCACTTAATGTTTGATTATCCCAGAACTGAATATGCTTGGTTGCTTGGTGTTGGTAAAATTACCACAGATGTGACCAGACTGAACACTTGAATTTAACCCTTAGTAATAGGCTACTTTGATTTAATGGGAAAGGTTGTTAGGGGCCATCCCAGTGGGTCTGCCCCACTTCCTGAAGCTCTGAGCTCCACCCACATATGGTGAGCCATTAAAAAGGCCAAATGTTTGTTTAAAGTATATGAGATTTTAATTCCCACACATAAAAATCTGACATGGTCCTCAGGCTATCCTTTCAATTTAGCCGACATATTTCGTTAACTGAAGATTTAGATTTAGTGTCCAATCCATCGAATATTTTAGTAGTTTGTAAAAATATGCTTATCATTATCTACACAACAACTCAACATTAGGGTGGAAATGAAGAAACTCTAAAGAATGGCAATGTAGACAGAAAACTGATGTATGAAGTCACTAAAATCAATAATCCAAAGGACACTCAACGTAGGCCTTAAACACTGTTACATCAATACCCTATTTGTTCATTAGTCAGTTTACTGTTTCAGAATTTAAACTCCATTAACGAGTATCAGGCGTCTGGATTAGAACACAAGTATTATCCCATTTATAGTTGGTAAATACAAATAAGAGAAACTATATTATTTAACCAAACTCAATTCAGCATTTAAAATACAACATCTAATTGTATTGTGGGGAGTAAACTCGCTTTAGCTGTATTAACCTTTTTTTTAAGTCTATGACTATTTTGGATTCAAATTCAATCCTCATGGAACACAGCCTGTCTCCTTAACGTTCAAGTCTATCACCATGTGGATTCTTCATTCTACCACTTATGCAATATATAAGGAGAGAGAAACACAATATTTTAACCTTTTGTAAGAAAACCATGAGAATATTTTACCAGATTAGAAAATCATTGTAACAAATTCTAATTCATCACTAGGTTTCAGACATACCCACTTGTGCTAGCGAACAGCTCCGCACACAACAAACAGGTACCACGTGGTGGGCCTTGGTTAAGGCCTACCCACATTGTTGTGAGACCCCCCTTGAGGCCTTACGGTTTTACACATTATCATCAATACAATAAATACGTTTGACTCAAAATTAAACAAGTACACATGATAAAGCACAACAAAACAGGTTATTTCTTGAATACCTATTAAAACATGTTCAGGCATGACAGAAAACAGGCTATTTCGAATGCCTATTAAAACATGCTATATAACATCCAAGTGCTTTTCAAACTGCAGGTAATATTCAGTTAAATAAGCTTGGCTATTACCGAGGAAGATGATCAGGTGTCCTTGATAAGTTCCAGCTTCATTTAATGGTTAGGTATGATACATTTTAGGAAATAAACATTTAAGAACTTGGAATCAATAATTATGAAAGCTCACGTCAGTTCCTAGTATCATCCATGATTCCAGGATCCCATAAGAGAGACTCCATCTTGAGACTACTGTCGGTCAGCCAGGTGGTCAAACCGAATGAATCTTCATCCATTTTGCTTGTCTCCTTTCGCACCTTTCGACTGTTGTCCTTTCTCGGCCATCTTAACTTTCCTCTGTCTTCTCTCTTTGTCTGTACCACACTCTCCATCTGTCCATATACAACTTTCTCCATCTTGTTTAGCCGGAAAACGTTATTTTACTTTCTGTCCATTTCGACTCCAAGCCTCGTTGTTAATGATCTTTTTCATTGTTGATGGTATCCTATTGGCGCCATGCTATTTAAATATGAACGCGTCATGCCAGAGGCTGCACTCGTCTTCCCGTCGTATTTGTACAAATGGACGGCATTATATTTTACTTGTACTAAAGCAATTAGCATTGTCAACGAAATACAGTTCAGCGCTACTCTCCAATTTATCCACCCCTGGAGATTTTTGCACAATTTTATTCGTGGCCTAGTCATGGTCTTACCAGGTCTTCTCTCCAATGTATCCACCCCTAGAGATATTTTACACGATTGCAATTCGTGGCCTAGTCAGGGAGTAACTAGGTCTCCTATCACTACTTGTGCTCTTGTATTACTCGATTTGTTCGTTAAATGATGTGGATTTCAGGCTCACCAATTTTTCAGCTGTTCACAAGAAACAGGAACAAAGATCGACTCCCTTGCGGGTGCCCGCAGCCAGCTTCGTCTCAGGATCTCCAGCAAAAACTGTAGTTTTTGGTAGAATCTAAATCTCCAACCCTACGGCTGACAGCACCAAGTGTTAGAAATCAGTGGTTACGTATAATGGTCAAATAATGTAGAACCTGTATCAAATCGAGGGAGAAGTTCGCTCAAATTTATTGGAAAATTGCAGCACCGATGTCATTCGGTGAACGATCCATTATCTTCTCACTGTAATGTTAGTTGCCAGCTAGGCTATACATTAAGGGCGTTTCTACCTAGAAAAGATCAGGTTTCCAAGACAGTTACCCCGATGCCAAATGGTCAGTGTAAACATTCCTGAGGTTATCAGAGCGCAACCTACAGAAAGATAATCTAAACAGAGAGGTTTCTGTTGTTCTCATTATCTAGGCACATTCACTTCCAATGAAACGTTCATTCATATTGTAATTGTTAATGCTCAGATTCCACAATATTAAAAAACATTGTATAAGTAACGTACTTTAATTAAACTACAATGTGGTACAGACGGGGACTGCAGCCCTGACGTTGCAATTTAGAAAAATTGCTAAATCAATTATGTCTTGTCGCCAAGACATAATTCAAAAATATGCCATTGTTCCAGAAGGGTTAGGGTTAGGATTTTTTTGAGTTTTTTTGATATACAGAAAATATGGGAAGAAATTACAAAAAACACGTTGGTCATTGATTGTGTTATCAGAAAATCAAAAATGGAATGATAAATTCCTCAAAGATGGTCTTGAAAGACCTTTGAAGGAGAACGAATGTGTACAGGCGTGGGCTGAACAAATGGCTGAACTGGTTGAAAAAGGAACTGGAAACATTGAAAGCAGGAGCAACATCTAAAGTCACTCAAAACCCATTGAAAAAGAAACCAGGATTATGTCACTATTGTGGAATCGCTGGTCATTGGCAGAATGAATGTCACAAGAAGAACCGAAGGAAAAAGACAGAATGTTCAGATGGTTGGAACACAAGACATTCTGTCCACATGCCGAGCAGCGGCAAGCAAAGATCTCCCATGTATGGAATTCAGGAATCAAAGACGGAGGATTTCCTGGAGATACCTGGAACTGACGTGAGTTTATATAGTCATTGATTGAGTTCTAAATCTGTTTCCAAAAATGTATCGTACTTAAATATGGAGTAGAGCTGGAACTTATCAAGGAAATCTGATCAATTCTCTTGTTAAATACCATGCTTATTTAAGTGGATTGTCACGGCTTCGGGGTTGAGAGGAGCAAGGAGGAACCGGAGAAGGCGTGATAGAATGATAGTTTAATGTATCCCAGCGAGAGAAATCAGCATGAGCTTACACAAAGCGTTGAACAGCTCTTCAATAGCAAGAGACAATTACACACAAAGACAGGGGGAGCAGAGGGAACATATATACCGGGGGAAACAGCGATGATGAGGAACAGGTGCATAAACGAGACACAGGTGAAATGTATGATGAGACGGTGGCGTCAGAAAGCAGGTGACGTCGACCGCTGGGGCCCGCCCGCTGCAGGGGGAGGTGAACCAGCAGAGGTCGCAGTTGTCACATGGATATTCATTTGAATAAGCATTCCAAATTAATGGGTATTCAAGAAATAGCCTGTTTTGTTGTGCCTCGTCATGTTCACTATGTAATTTTGAATCAAACGTATTTATTGCGTTGATGATAATGTTTAAAACCGTAAGGCCTCAAGGGGGGTCTCAATACAATGTGGGTAGGCTTTAACAGGCCCACCGCATGGTAACCATATGTTGCGTGCTGAGCTGTTCACTAGCACACGTTGGTACATCTAATCCTAGTAATACATTAGAAATTGGTACAATGATGATTTTCTACTCTGGTAAAATAGTCTCATAATTTTCTTACAAAAGGTTAAAATATAGTGTTTTCTCTCTTTTATATTGTATAAGTGGTAGAATGAATAATCCACATGGTGATAGTCTTTAACGGTAAGGAGACACACTGTGTCCTATTAGGACTGAATATGAATCCAAAATAGCCATAGGCCTTTACAAAGGGTTTCCACCAAGTTGGAATGGATGTGTTCTCTCTCTCTCTCTGCCTCGTCACAGGACGACTGGTGAGAGGGAAACAATACAGAGGGTAATCATTTTTTAAGTAAAACACATGGCTTTCCATGTGCACTGAATTTGATTCTAATAAATGTTATAATTTGGTTTTAGTCTAAAGATTGGGATTACATTTTCATGTGAAATTATAGCAGAAAGTTTGAAAACAGCCAAAAGCAAGTTTATCCCCTAAAATACAATTAAATAGTTTATTTTAAATGCTAAATTGGCTTTGGTTAATTAAGAAATTGTTATCTGTTGGTTTTTTGTGTTTCTGTAGTTACTGAGATGACATTTGTGTTTTAAAGGACAAAATAGTCCAATAGACATATAATGTTGATGAAGTTTAAGAAAAATAGCATGTTTAACAACAGTCAAATGTGTATTAAAGTTATAATGTAGTGTTTGGCTGACCGACACTATTTAAGAATAACATTTCAAAATGAATCAGAGTTTCAGAAAAATTTCCCTACAATTTAGGAAGTTAATCAAGATGTTATGTTTGTGTTTCTCATGAGGTAGTTGGGCCATAACCTTTAAAAATGCTGAATTTGGATGAGGTAGATATGTTAATAGAATCACCCTTGTGGTTGCAGTAGGTTACACATTGCAACCTGAGCTGGATTTCCCCCCACCCCCAATTATAGTTAAACAGACTATCCCCTAGAGGGCAACTTGTTTATTTAGTTGGGTATGTGCCACCAAACTACAGGAGTTTATACAGTAGGGAGAACAAGTGTTTGATACACTGCCGATGTTGCAGGTTTTCCTACTTACAAAGCATGTAGAGGTCTGTAATTTTTATCATAGGTACACTTCAACTGTGAGTGACGGAATCAAAAAATCCATAAAATTACATTGTATGATTTTTAAGTAGTTAATTAGCATTTTATTGCATGACATAAGTATTTGATCACCTACCAACCAGTAAGAATTCTGTCTCTCACAGACCTGTTAGTTTTTCTTTAAGATGTCCTCCTGTTCTCCACTCATTACCTGTATTAACTGCACCTGTTTGAACTCGTTACCTGTATGAAAGACACCTGTCCACACACTCAATCAAACAGACTTCAACCTCTCCACAATGGCCAAGACCAGAAAGCTGGGTAAGGACATCAGGGATAAAATTGTAGACCTGCACAAGGCTGGGATGGGCTACAGGAGAATAGGCAAGCAGCTTAGTGAGAAGGCAACAACTGTTGGTGCAATTATTAGAAAATGGAAGAAGTTCAAGATGACGGTCAATCTCCCTCGGTCTGGGGCTCCATACAAGATCTCACCTCATGGGGCATCAATGATCATGAGGAAGGTGAGGGATCAGCCCAGAACTACATGGCAGGACCTGGTTAGAACACCATCCCAACCGTGAAGCATGGAGGTGGAAACATCATTCTTTGGGAATGCTTTTCTGCAAAGGGGACAGGACAACTGCACCATATTGAGGGGAGGATGGATGGGGCCATGTGTCGTGAGATCTTGGCCAACAACCTCCTTCCCTCAGTAAGAGCATTGAAGATGGGTCGTGGCTGGGTCTTCCAGCATGACAACGACCCGAAACACACAGTCAAGGCAACTAAGGAGTGGCTCCGTAAGAAGCATCTCAAGGTCCTGGAGTTGCCTAGCCAGTCTCCAGACCTGAACCCAAAAGAAAATATTTGGAGGGAGCTGAAAGTCTGTATTGCCCAGCGACAGCCCCGAAACTTGAAGGATCTGGAGAAGGTCTGTATGGAAGAGTGGGCCAAAATCCCTGCTGCAGTGTGTGCAAATCTGGTCAAGAACTACAGGAAACGTATGATCCCTGTAATTGCTAGGTTTCTGTACCAAATATTAAGTTCTGCTTTTCTGATGTATCAAATACTTATGTCATGCAATAAAATGCAAATTATTAAGGGCCGTACTTTCTATGGCCCCTCGTGCTAACCCATCTGCACTAACCCATTATTAAACCCAACAAACCTAAGCGTGGCGAAAATGCCGGATCCAGAGCAAACACCATGGGGTCGCAATGCTGCCATCTTTCACCCTGGTACCTTGATTTACGTGCCCAGCATGCTTTAATAAGCTCGTCAGCCCTTTCGCAATATATTCCTTACTTTATACTGTGGTCCAACCCCCGTACTGTTAACAGTTTTAACCAAAGTCCGACTGTATTAGTCTCTGGGTACCTGTTTTGATAAATCTCAAATATAATTTCAGCTGGACGCCCTGACTCTCACCTCTTTTGTAGCCAGCCCACGATCGGGGGAGGATTCGGGCTCCAGAGACCCAGTCTCCAGCCGGGCATGGTTGACCTGCTAGGATATGATTTCGAGATAACAGGTTAAGTAACCAAAAGAGGACCCCCCAAAGTGTCATGGTAATTCCATCGATAGACACTCTTAAAGGAGTAAGTACAGAGACAAAATTCTCTTGGCACAATTATGTTTATTTGCAAATAGAGAGACGCTTCAAAAGCTTACAGGATAATCATTTGAGGAGTCTCTAAAGCATTTGGTAGTACATTCAATACTTAAAGAGGAATGGGTGGAGATAAGAATCTGCATGGTCATACCATAAAAACAATACATGTTCCTTATCCATCCTACCCCCTGTCGTATGTCTTCCTCTATCTGAAACCCCTTGGTCTGCATCCACCCCATCCTGTCGAAGATTTACATTAAACTTGACACCTCATACTTCCTTTACCACAGCACAACCAGCATTCCTTTTTTTCTCTAATCATGGGGACTCAATACATTTATCAATAAGAAATTTCCATAACATAGGACAACCAGGCAATTTGCTGAGTCCACATCACACTGACTGCAAATACTGATATTGGAACTTTACATCACTGATACAAGACAGAGAAGACTGAAGATTAGAACTACAGGACATTTGATGGAAACTAACTAACAATCAATAGCTTTCCTAAATTTACCCGGCATTTTGATCTCTTCCGTATGTATGTTCATTCCTCACAAGGCAGGTAGAGGACTACATATGATCAATACCCAAACATTAGTCACTGATATCTTTTTTTTGTGAGAAGCTGCTTAATAGTCATAATTACAACAACTATCCTGATATGTTTAATAGTGCCATATTCCTTTATAAATGTAGAAATTGTTACTAGTACATTCATTGGAGTTGAGTGTTGTTACATTCAGGGTATGTTGGGTCGTTAGTATGATGTTGATGCATGAATCATGATATGGACAAGGGGGGACTATAATTTATGCATTTCATTAATATGTCATGTTAGGTCTGTTTCTGTTGGATACAGGTTAGACTGATAGTAGCCTGGGACTTAAGGTGATAGAATCTAACACCATAATTCCAAAAGGTATGTCTTGTGCAAACACAACACTACACATCACCCAAAGAACACCATACCCACATTCAATTTTCCCCCCTCAAAGATTTCAGTTTGTTTTTCAATTGAATTGTTCAATTTATAGGTCACATTAAAGGTGGAATGTTAACTTTGTAGCCTGCTTTAAGTTAGCTGGATGAGATTTATAACTGAACACAGAACTGAATACTACTTCAGATAATGTTATAAAAAAGGCTATTCAGTCAGTTAGCGGGTTAAGTATACGTTTCTCAGCAGATGATAACTGCTAATAGTGTAATTGTAACAGGAGTGGATTCCAAATGTAAGGCTCAGAGTGAATGCTCCCCTGCCAGTCTGACTTTGAGAGGATCTACAAGGAAGAATGGGCAAAACTGATCGCTGCCAAAGGCACTTCTACATCGTACTGAATAAACCCATATGGAAAATAAATGTATTTTAAATATATTTTTGAATACATTTGGTAAATATATGTCAACATTTTTGAAATTGGCCGCTTACATATGTTTGTAAAAAATGTATATAATTCATTTAAAAAATGCATGTCTAAATTATTTTATGATGTGTAATATGATGTCCCCAATCTGCAATTTATGTAGTGATAATGTAACGAGGACGCGCGCCATCCCCCCCCGACGTGGTATTCGGCGCGCGTCGTCGCCGGTCTTCTAGCCACGCCGCTCCTCCTCCCACGGCACTGTCATGTCTTGTTATTGCACACACCTGGTGTCCATTCCCTCATTAGGTTGCCTATATTAGTTCCTGTGTTTCTGGGTGTCTTTGTGTGGTATTGTTCTATGTCTTTATATTGTGGAGAGAGGCACGTTCGTTTGAGCGTTTTATTTCGCCGTGTGATAGAGTGCCTTTGTTGTTGGATTGTTCTTTTTGAGAATACAGTTTTGTTTATCGCCTCCCTGCGTTTGGCTCCAAGTTCTTTCGATACACTCCACTACACCCAGCCGTGACAGAATACCACACCACCATGGAGTCAGCGGGGAGTGACCTGCTCCACCACCATGGCAGCATGATTGCGTCCCTGGGGGAGGCCATGACCGAGATGGTCCAGGCTATGCGGCGGTTGGAGGCGAGGCATCCACTTGAGCAGCAACCACCCATACTCAATCCGGCCGAAGTGCCCCTGCCAACGTCCGTAGGGAGCTGGCATGCCGGGACGCCATGTTGACCTTCGACCAGCTCGTCGACATGGCGATCCGGCTGGACAATCTGCTAGCCACCCGCGGACGCACCGGGAATGATCAGCCCCCTCCGGTACACCCCGTCGCCGGACCTGAACCCATGGAAGTGGGAGGCGCCGCACGAAGGGAGACGGTGCGGTCTAGGGAGTGTTCCTTTTGTGGGAGGAAGGGACACTCTGCCTCCCACTGTTTCCAGCGAGAGAGGGTCGAGCGGAGGAAGCCTGACACCACTACACCGAGTCAGGTGAGTAGACCACACACACTGTCAGTGCTCTCTGCGAAGCACATGACACTTTTGGTGGCCTTCCCTGATTTTCCTACTAACTCTCAGTGTAAGGCGCTCGTAGACTCAGGCGCAGCTGGGAATTTTATGGACAGCGGTTACGCACAGAAACTGCGCATTCCGCTGGTGCCATTGTCTCAACCTAGGTCCATTACGGGCTTAGACAGCAAACCACTAGGCACTGGTCTCGTTGAGCACGTCACAGTCCCTATCACGATGACCGTACAGCACGCCCATACCGAACAGATTGAGTTTCATGTTATTCACTCTCCTGCTTTCCCTGTGGTGCTGGGTCTTCCATGGTTGTCGGGACACAACCCAACTATTTCCTGGTCGCAGAGAGTGTTGACAGGGTGGTCTCAGGGGTGTCAGGAGAGGTGTCTAGGTGTTTCCATTGGTGCGACCTCGGTGGAAAGTCCAGACAGTGTCTCTGCAGTGCGCATTCCCCCGGAATATGCCGATTTAGCGCTGGTCTTTTCGAAGACCATGGCTAGTCGTTTGCCACCACATCGGTCCGGGGATTGTGCTATAAACCTAAAGGGAGATGCTGTGCCGCCTTATTGTCATGTGTATCCCCTGTCGCACGCAGAAACCGCAGCGATGGAGACCTATGTGGCCGAATCCCTGCGGCAGGGGCAGATCCGCCGTTCCACCTCGCCCGCCTCCTCGAGTTTCTTTTTTGTGAGGAAGAAGGATGGGGGTTTGCGTCCGTGCATTGACTACAGGGCGTTAAATAAACTGACGATCCGGTACTCATATCCTATCCCCCTGATTTCCCAATATATTGAGTCAATGCATGGGGCGCGCTTCTTCACAAAACTGGACCTCCGGAGTGCGTACAATTTGGTGAGAATCCGAGAGGGAGACGAGTGGAAAACCGCCTTCAGCACCACCACGGGTCACTACGAATACCTGGTGATGCCGTATGGGTTGATGAATGCCCCGGCAGTGTTTCAGTCCTTTGTGAACGACGTGTTTAGGGACATGCTGGGGCGCGGAGTTGTGGTTTACATTGACGACATCCTCGTGTATTCCACTACGCGTGCTGAGCATGTGTCTCTCGTTCGCAGGGTGCTGAAGCGACTGTTGGAGCATGGCCTGTACGCTAAAGCAGAGAAGTGCGCGTTCTTCCAGCGAGCCGTCTCTTTCCTCGGGTTTCGGATTTCCGCCGGTGGGGTGGAAATGGAGGTCGATTGCGTGTCAGCCGTGCGTAATTGGCCCGTTCCCACCACGGTTAAGGCGGTGCAGCGATTTATTGGGTTTGCCAATTTCTACCGTAGGTTTATACGGGGCTTCGGCAAGGTGGCAGCTCCTATTACTTCCTTGTTGAAGGGTGGGCCGAGCCGGATCACCTGGACGACCGAGGCAGACGTCGCATTTCGCACCCTTAAGAGAATGTTCACCTCTGCCCCGGTTCTGGCTCACCCCAATCCGTCACTGCCGTTCATAGTGGAGGTGGATGCCTCGGAGGTGGGGATAGGTGCTGTATTGTCCCAACTGTCGGGTACCCCTCCTAAGCGTCGCCCCTGTGCTTTTTACTCGCGAAAGCTCAGTGAGGCAGAGCGCAACTATGGCGTCGGTGACAGGGAGCTGTTGGCTGTGTTTAACGCCTTGACTGTTTGGAGACATTGGCTCGAGGGAGCGAGACACCCGTTTGTAGTCTGGACCGACCACCGTAACCTGGAGTACATCCGGGCGGCGAGGAGACTGAACCCTCGCCAGGCCAGGTGGGCGTTGTTTTTTGCCCGGTTCGATTTCACGCTTTCATACGTTCCGGGTACAAAAAACGCCAAGGCAGACGCGCTGTCTCGGTTGTGCGACGCGGGTGAAAGGCGGGTAGATGATACACCGATTCTGCCCGCCTCATGCATTGTGGCGCCGGTTGTGTGGGACGTGGACGCGGACATTCAGTGAGCGTTGCACAGCGATCCTGGGCCTCCTGGGTGTCCTGCGGGTCGTCAGTACGTCCCGCTGGATGTCCGTGACCGTCTCATTTACTGGGCCCACACGTCCCCTTCCACGGGTCACCCGGGCATAGACCGTACTGCGCGCTGCCTTACCGATAAGTACTGGTGGCCTGGTCTGGCTAAGGATGTGAGGGCGTACGTGTCCTCCTGTTCGGTGTGCGCTCAGTGTAAGGCACCTAGACACCTTCCGGCGGGTAAGTTACTCCCTTTGCCCGTTCCACAACGACCATGGTCTCACTTGTCCATTGATTTTCTGACCGATCTTCCCCCCTCACTAGGCAATACCACGGTCCTGGTTGTTGTGGACCGGTTTTCAAAGGCCTGCCGGTTCCTTCCCCTCCCTGGTCTCCCGACGGCCCTGCAGACCGCAGAGGCTCTATTCACCCATGTCTTCCGGCACTACGGGGTGCCGGAGGACATTGTTTCTGACCGGGGCCCTCAGTTCACGTCTCGAGTTTGGAAGGCCTTTATGGGCCGGTTGGGGGTCTCGGTCAGTCTCACCTCCGGGTTCCACCCCGAAGCTAATGGGCAAGTGGAGCGTGTGAACCAAGACCTGGGGAGGTTCCTGCGGTCCTATTGCCAGGACCGGCCGGGGGAGTGGGCGGAGTTCCTGCCCTGGGCAGAGTATGCTCAGAATTCACTCCGTCACTCCTCCACGTCCTTGACTCCCTTTCAGTGTGTCCTGGGGTACCAGCCGGTCTTGGTACCCTGGCAGAGCCAGCCCGAGTCTGGGGTTCCGGACTTCTGGCGAACCCCGGCGTGCCGGATGTGTCGATGGGCCACGGACCAGGTGTCCTCGGCGCGCCGGGGTTCGCCAGAAGTCCGCTGCTGACCGCCGGCTCAATGACACCCCGGTCTACGCTGTGGGCGACCGGGTCTGGCTCTCGACCCGGAACCTCCCTCTCCGCCTGCCCTGCCGGAAGCTGGGCCCGCGGTTTGTAGGGCCGTTTAAAGTCCTGGGGAGAGTGAACGAGGTAACCTATAAATTGCAACTTCCCCCTGATTACAGGATTAATGCCTCGTTCCATGTGTCTCTCCTCAGGCCGGTGGTGGCTGGTCCCCTCCAGCAGTCTGAGGTGCGGGAGGTCCCTCCGCCCCCTCTGGACATCGAGGGGGGCCCGGCGTACTCTGTCCGTTCCATCCTCGACTCGAGGCGCCTATAGTACCTGGTGGAGTGGGAGGGGTACGGCCCGGAGGAGCGTTGCTGGGTGCCGGCGATGGACATTCTTGATCCTGAGCTCCTCACTGACTTCCATCGTCGGCGCCCTGATCGTCCTGCGCGGCGTCCTCCGGGTCGGCCTCGGGGCCGGCGGGGGCCGCGCTTTGAGGGGGGGGTACTGTAACGAGGACGCGCGTGGAGGACACGCGCCATCCCCCCCGACGTGGTATTCGGCGCGCGTCATCGCCGGTCTTCTAGCCACGCCGCTCCTCCTCCCACGGCACTGTCATGTCTTGTTATTGCACACACCTGGTGTCCATTCCCTCATTAGGTTGCCTATATTAGTTCCTGTGTTTCTGGGTGTCTTTGTGTGGTATTGTTCTATGTCTTTATATTGTGGAGAGAGGCACGTTCGTTTGAGCGTTTTATTTCGCCGTGTGATAGAGTGCCTTTGTTGTTGGATTGTTCTTTTTGAGAATACAGTTTTGTTTATCGCCTCCCTGCGTTTGGCTCCAAGTTCTTTCGATACACTCCACTACACCCAGCCGTGACAGATAATTCGGTAAGCCCTGTTTGTCGACCGTCCTCTTCTCCTACCCCTGTGCCATTCAGAGACCCAAATTAGGGGTTGTTTTGTTAAAAGTTATAATAGCTGATACTTTAGTCTTTGAAAATATAAATGTTGGTAACATTCAAAATAATACCTGTGAAAAGGTTTTTCAAGAACCCCTGAATGCTCTTAATGACAAATTCTTTATTGAGTTGATAAATTTATAATAAAACATTGTATTACATATTCTGAGAATGAATACAGAAAGAACATAATATTATCTGCTTGACACATTCATATTAATCTTCATATTAAACCACAGTTGCATTTCATTCAACTGATCATTCAACACTTAAGACAGTTTTTGTTTCAAAGAAGATTGTTCATGATTATAAGAGCATCATACAGTAAATGTCATCTTTATCCCCTACGCAACAACCCAAATTGGTCATATTTGCTTATATACAGTATAAAAATGCAAATTGAATCATAAAAAACTTTCACATAAATTACAAATATTGAGATATAATTTCAATCATTATTGCTGATTTCACTGACTGATTAAGCCTAGTCCAGGGCAAAAAATTCATTTCCACAGAGATTTTCCATGACTAGGCTTAATCAGTGACTTGGAAACTATGGGAATGTATTAAGACAGATACAAAGGCAAATTATTTATTTTAGTCATAACTGTAGATAAAATATTAGGATAGCTGATTGATAGTGATCGCAGACTCATACCAAACCCAGAAGCCTGGGTACACAGGCTCAGCGAAAGAGGCCTTGAACTGGTGGATGAGAGACATGGTGTTCCCCACAGTGTAGAAGGACAGCGTGCCTGCCGAGTGGTCTAGGAAGATGCCTATACGCGAGGAGTAAGGTGCGTTGATCTCCACCTGGTCTTTGCTGTGCCTTGCGGAGTAGCTGGAGTCAGAACAGAAAAGGCTCCAGGACTTGCGGTTGTAGCCAATGCGGCAGCTGTCCCCATAGCCTGCCCTCTTGATCCCTTTGTAGGTGACTCCAACAGAGGCCCCCTCTCCGCTCCATTCCACCTCCCAGTAGAAGGCACCTCCTGACAGGGGCTCCTTGCAGAGGACCTGGGGCAGGCAGTCGAACCTGGAGGCACTTTCTGGGTAGTCCTGGGGGTCTCGTTTCAAGGTTGCCTTCCTATTGCCTCTGGACAGGTACAGCTGGCGGTAAGCAGTGTTGGGGTCCAGCGTGAGAACACAGGCATCTAAAGGGAGAAAGAACAGAGAGGTTATGGTTTTTCTGATGGACTATCATTTAACCTGTATATCCACACAACACTAAACATTCCATGGGTTAGTTATGGATGGTAAAGATTTGGTTCAAAACAGAAATTAGTACAAACCCAATTACACAAAATAGATTAGATTCAACTATACAATTATACAAAATAACCAACTTATAACCGAAGGTTTTCGCATCCCCAGTCAAGGTCAGACGTAGTTATTTGACCAACTGCCACAGCATAATATTACAAATACTATTGCAGTCGTTCAAGTTTGCGACGTGACCTTGAGTTTTAGCTGGAAAACGAAGTGTAAGAGACATAACCTGGTGTAGGTCACTTAGTAAAGAGCAGCATGGCACTTGCAACGCCAGGGTTGTGGGTTCGATTCCAATGTGGGCCAAGTAGGATGAACTATGCCCTCACTATTATTGTAAGTCACTCTAGATAGTCTTTGAAATCTAAATGACTGAAACATCGAATGGAAATGTCCCATGTCTCTCTGAGCTGTTTTGTGCATTGGCAAGTCAGTGGAAACAGATCCGGGACCAGGACACCAGGCTATTGAAACAGATCCGGGACCAGGACACCAGGCTATGGACAGCGAGCTGTGACCCTGCAGGACAGGTGTGCACCAGCATTCAGTCAAAGGAGGGCAGCAAATCTTATGGTACAGTGGAGTTGGTTCACCTGCTGCTGTGTTTCCCTGAACCCCATCAGCCAGGTCAGAACAGGGACTCTCTGTGGCCGCGGCTAGGACGAGGCAACCGACCATTTGGCCTATTGTCTGGTTTGATGGATCGACCACTTGGCCGGGAAGATTGGCCATCTGGCCTCTTATCTGGAATACCACCGGAGGTAGAGCCATTCATTTAAACATACGGCTCTGACCGCTGGCATTAAAATATGTGATGGACTAATCCGCAAACAGAGATTCATTTGATGCTCAATGTATGTTTCTCATTCTGCATGCCAGGTACACACCTGGCTCATTTCCTTTTCATTGCTGTCCTATTCAGAGCACATTTTATATTTGCTGTGGTAATTATTTCTTATACATGTAGTAATAATGTATCTTTCAAATATTGTTTTCTGAACACACAAACACAGGCAGTACAGGATTTGTATCTAAAATCATACTGGACATAGCATTTTTTGTAGTTTTAATACAATCTCTTTGAATAAATTATTCTGATTATTTCCATACAGTGTGCTCAACATTTCCAGAATTGTATAGAAATGTATGTAATGCAGCTTTGAAAGAATTGGTATCAAAATGCTGCACTGATTAGAATTGCAAAAGTGATGTCACTAAGTAACTCCCACAGCTATGAAGAACATTATAAGTATAGATTAATATCCTTGTACTAGCATCACTCTTACAAACCCAAACTCCCACTCACCACAGCAATCCAAGAAGATCAGTTGGGAAGTCTCAAAAACCTGCTGTAGAATTTAAGGAATGTGGTAAGACTACTCCCATTCCAGCACTAGCCTGTTTCCATGAGGACTGGGCGCCAGGTAGTACTTTAGATTTAGATTGTTGATCGAAATGATTGAGTATTCATATGGCACTAGAATGTATCCCTAGTCCCATCACTTTTAATTTTTCTCCAAACGAGAATTCTAGTTAACTACAAAGATTCTAAGGATTTCAAGCTTACATTTCAGGAAGTCCTCTCTGTGCTGTGGCTCTTGCATGATTGGGGTCTTGTACACTGCAGTTACTTCATCAGCTAGGAATAAAGAAAAACAATTATTTTAATATGATATTTTAACAATTGTAACCTGATACACTGCATGCATAGGAATTTACTTTATGTATAAAAGCTTTAGATAAAAATAGAAAACCCAGTGTTAATGAATTGGTGTAGGCTTGTCGAGAAATGCTAGATGTGTATCCTTCTGAGAGTTAACTTATCAACCAATGTAAACATTGTGGGCCACTTCATCAGCCAGCTGACCTTTGAGTGCCCTGTAATAAACCTTGCAGTGCTTGGACCACTTAACTAATCAAACACAGTAAGTGGGACCATTTTGTTTTTGTTAAGCCCTGCTGAGTAAAATAAATAAAATCATATAAACTTAATGGAGAATTTCTGTTTTCCCTTTTTACAGACATAATAATTTTCAATCACTGAAGCAAAAAAAATATTTCTAGAGGTAATGGGAATGTATATTTTTCTATGGTAACTTAATCCTTATTTGTTTTTTACATAATCACACAACTGCTTTACTTCCATAATGTCTATAAAAAAAAAAGGATTACATTTAGAAACCTTACAAAATGTGATTTCCCTGTAAAAAATAAATATATACACTGCTCCGGAAAACATTAAGAGACCACTGCACCTTTTTCTTTCCTTCCCAAAAAAGTCGAAAAGGAAGGGTTTGAGTGAGGAACAGAAGGATTAAAATGAAGAGACGACTGCAAATTGAAAGCTTCTGTTCCTCACTTAAAACTTTCCTTTTCAACTTTTTTGTAAAGGAAAGAAAAAGGTGCAGTGGTCTCTTAATTTTTTCCGGAGCAGTGTATATAACCACAGAGGTGTTAAATACTTGTTTCTGACTGGCATTCTAGAGTGGGCAAGTTTTCTCTACAATGCACATCAATATCCAGTGGCTATTAAGCCCTTACCTGTTGTATGTATGAGCTGCTATGTATGAGTGAAAGTCAAATTGAAATTTCTAGAGCTGTTGAATTTGATTTTCATTAGCAAGCTAACAGGATTCTTTGCTTATCTAAGATAGCAAGTCTGTTTAGTTACCAAGGCAACTGTATCTGGTAAAGTTTTTACAAAGGTGTAGGACAGTCCTAGCAGTGAATAATATTGACTGTGTTTCACTCTGGAAGGTTAGTGCCATTCCGTTGATGGGTCACTACAACACAAGGCTCTATATTCTTAGCAACAACCTAACAATGTTGTTTGGCGAGGTCGGACAGTTTTTTTATGTTGATTGACTTACCTTTTATTGTGTTCCTCCTTTTCACATCATCCAGCTGACAAAAAGGCATTTTGTTCACTGAAAGAGAAATTTGAATAAACTTACTTCACAATAATTTACAACCAATTGCCAAGACATTTACACGTTTAGTGGAGCTTAGATGTGTATCAATCAATGAGTCAAAACTGGACATCTGATATTACAAAGCCAACAACCTCACCTGTCTTGGCAACTTTGACCAGCTCCTCGTTGCTGAAGTCATGGAGATGAATTTTCATCTCAGAGACAGCCTTGGTTACTGGACCAAAGGAGAAGTAGGGGTTCACTGAGACTGTAGGGAGTTCTTCAGCCTCTGTCTGAGCGATCAGCATGTGGTAGCTCTATAAAACAGGAATGGATAAAGTTGGATCTATGAAAATATTATTTGTAAATTAAGTTATTGACAACATTTTGAATCCAAAGCTTTTTTTAACTAGATATATTTTAAGGCATTTATGATATATTACAAGAGACAGTGAGGTAATGTATTTTTAAACAGTACTGTAGCTGTATATTTGCTGCAGTACCAGCGGGTTAGACTTAGGCCATAACATTAATTTGTTTTAACACGTCCTCTGTTCCATGAGGTTTGTCATTTGAACTGGTCCACATTATTCCTAGCTACTGTTTTAATAGCACATTCTTTCAAATGTATGCACATTTACATAAACCCAGAATTTAACTGTAGGGACAGAGTGCCGAAAATCTGTTCAATCTTTTATAGTGAAGATGTTAATAGGACTTAAAGGACATATTCACCTGAATGAAGTGGATGTGGTCCTCTGTGCGTGAAAGCTGTGTGATTTCATTGTCTCTCTTCTTGAGATCAGTTATCTCACCAGTCAGACGCTCCAAGTGACCCTCTGCGTTGTTAAGAGCCGCTCTTTTATTGGAGGAGATCAGCTTGGTCATTTCCTGTTGCATTCGTTCAATGGAGCGCATCATCTCACCAAACATCTTCTCACACTCCTGCATGGCCCTCTGGGCTGAGCTCTGGAGTGGCGAGATGTAAAGGCAAACAATGTTAATGGGCTTGCTACAAAATTCTCTGTAAAGCTTGTTGTTGAGGTTGAGAACCAATTGTTTAGATGTTCACCTACTGTATTTTTAGTGTTACGAGAATCTAGAGACATTTACCTTGAGGGAATCCACAGCCTGTTTCAGCTCCTCCATCTGCTTAAGCCTCTCATGAATCTTCTCCTGGATCTCCGCCTGGGTGGCCCCCAAACGTTGCTTTGGACAAAGGACATGGTCAGTAACAGCTCCATCAAGTCAGACACTTGTTTCATTAATATTCCACGCACAGAGCGACTCAAATGATTGCATGGTGAAGTGGTGCCTACTGTTTTTGAAAGCATTTTATTTGAAATTGTTTTGCAGCATATAATAAAATATAGCAAGACCAGGTTGGAAACCACTCAAATGATTGCGACAATTGTTTAATTAATATTCCATGTGCAGAGTGACTCAAATGATTGCCCGGCAAAGTGGTACCTATTGTTTTTGAAAGCATTTTATTTTGTCTTCAAGCATAGTAATAAAATATAGACCCGGATTGAAGCCATTAATAGGCTCGATTGCAAATGCCTCCTTTGCACATATTTAAAGCAACTGGGATAGTCAGTTGTGCATGGCAATGTAACCCAGTTGGGTGAAATGTACAGATATTCAACCATTCCATTATACTTTAAGTGAAATGTCCTGCCACCCAGTAGACTGGACCTAGCAAAATGATCTTTCACTGCTTTCGTTCATGTGGGTGGAACTAAAGCATTTGTTTTAGGGGCTTGGCTGAAACCAGCTAATCTATTCTAACAATCAAGGCTCTTGGCTATCGGTCATTCATGAACTAACTTTTAAAGGAACATTCGCATCTGTGAAAGAGATTTGGCCCCTTGATTTGCATTTTGCTGCTGTTCTTTTTTTACCCAGCTAACTTTTGAAAAACATTATTGAAAGATGTTAATACCTAACTGCAAAAACAAGTTGTGCAGGTTGTGAGGAGAACCTCGTTGTAGGCGACACTACGTTGTAGTATACACATGAAATAAAGCATGAGCAAACAATTTGAAAACAATGTCATTTCTTCAGGTGACTAACCTTTCACACTCTAAGATGTACATCTATAGGCAGTTTTTTTTTGCTTTATCCAAGAAATGTGGTAAATTTTAACCACTACTGAAAAAATTATTATGTCTCTTTCAGTTCAAGAGAGTCAAAAGAATACCAAAAGCTAAACATAGCTATCTCTTAGTCACTAACCTGCAGTCAGAGAGGCTGCAGAAACCTTACTGTTTTGAATAGGCAAATGAAAAACCAGTAAAAAAAAAATAATATTTGCATACTCCATTGCTACACTAATTGTGTTATCAATGATCAAGACAGCAAGTAAAAATGTCCTGTCAACTACTTTAAACAGACAGATTAATTATGCAGGAGACGTAAAAAAAATAAAGAATGAAAAATGTAAAGACATTTTTTACCTGTTCTTCGTTCCTCTCCTGTTCGGCTGAAACCATATCGTGACCTTTGTGTTCCTTCACAGTGCACAGCACGCAGATACACATCTGGTCCGTCTTGCAGAACAACTCCAGGCCCTTCTGGTGCTGGGGGCAGATCTGCCTGTCCAGGTGGCCGATCTCATCCACCAACTTGTGCCTCTTGAAGCCAGGGTTTTCGTAATGGGGCTTCAGATGCTTTTCACAGTAGGACGCCAGGCACATCAGGCACGTCTTAATGGCCTTGTGCTTCTTTCCCATACAGATGTCGCAGCCCACGTCCTGCGGCCCTGCATAGTTGTAGTCTGGGTCCGGGGGCGGTGGTGGGTATGCCTCAGACATGCTGGGTTGGGTGTGGACCGAGTACGAAGAAGAGCGTGTGGACTGGAGGCGGCGCGGTGTTGGCCTCTTGTTGTAGGCGACCCGACACTGTGGGCAGTTGTAGGAACCTGTACGGTCAGCGTGGTCCCAGTAGGTCTTAAGGCAGATGGTGCAGAAGATGTGGCCACAGGGAATTGAGACCGGATCTCTGAAGTATTCCTTACACAGGTAACAGCTATCCTGGTCAGTAGACATGGAGATGGGAAGAGGAACACCAGTGCTGTTAGTTTCTCTGTAGCAGTGTGCTAATTATGAAAAGGCTGCTCTCGTCAGGTTGTCGATCTGTCACGTCTGAGGCAAAGTGAGCCGCAGGTGCTATGGCAGCATACTATATTGAGTAAACAGCCAGTGAAGGAAGGAAGCTAAACTGGTTACGCAGAAACTAGTAAAAAAGGGGTTGGGCCAGGTGAGTCCACAGAGTAAATGGGATCAATCAGCAAGAGGCGTGTACATTTGAAAAGCAAGAAATGATTGAAATGTATGATCTCATATTTTCATTGGACACCTTTAAGTAGATACTATAGGAATGAGAGTTAACATTTCCTCTGGTGTTTTCTGTCAGGTTAAACAGGTGACACTTAGGGTTAGGTTAATATTAGTCACAAGTGAAAGGCAATTTGATATGGAATTGCTTTAAATGGCAGTTCATGGGCAGAAAATAATTGTTTAAAGTTGTGACAAGCACATGTAGCAGCACAGCTAAATATCCTGATTCTCTGCACTTTGTACATGTATACACAGAGAGAGAGAGAGAGAGAGAGAGAGAGAGGGCGGGGCGGGGACAGGACAAAGAGGACAGAGAAACAACAAAAGCAGAGAGATATACACAACCTCATCATCAAACAACTATTTTACTTACCAAGCAATTACTACATATAGTTTTAGTTCAAATATTGAAATTAAAGTTTTATTCATCATTATTATTAATTCTGTGCATATATTAGAATTATGGTGCTGTTGACTCTATATTCTTACATTACAGAGCTACATTAGTTATATTACAGAAATGTTTACCCAACAACTTTGTTGTCTGTTTGATAATTTGAGTTTTATGGAGCTTTTTCTGTTGATGTGTCTGGAGCTTGGTGACCAGGTGTCCTTGTTAAAGGGTGGTGCCACCACCTGGCAGGTCCTATTATCCCGAATGAGAGAGGTGTGTTGGGTGATACCAACTTCATTCTACATTGAGGAAATACATTAAAACATGTATGTATATATTTCAAAATAATAATTTAAAACATTATATATAATAATAAGATGATGTATGCTTATAGGGGAAATTTGTGGTTTGGACTTGTAAATAGAGTGGGTATAAAAAGTCACCACACCTTTTCAAAATCTTTTGTTGCCTTACAGCCCAAAATTTAAACATATAGAATCTGGCCTTTTCTGGCATTAATTACACACAGTAAAAAAATCTGAACATAAAAGTAAAATTACACTGGATGAGTGAGAACCTCTTGAGTTAATACTTGGTGGAATCATCTTTTGGTTGAATTACTGAATGAGTCTCTTTGAATACACCTACACTGTGCAACCTTTGCCCATTGTTCTTGCAGAATTGTTCAAGCTTGTTCAAATTGCATGGGTACTTACTGCTTATGGACTGCACTCTTCAAGTAATTCCACATATTCTCGATGGGATTTAGGTTGGGGCTCCGACTAGACCACTAAAGGACATTCAGCTTCTTGTCCAGCCATTGTACAGTTTCTTTGGAGTTGTGCTTTGGGTCATTGTCATGTTGAAACATGAACCATCTTCCCATTTTCAGCTTCCTGGCAGAGGACTGCAGGTTCTAATCAAGAATCTGTTGGTATTTAGCACTGTCCATTTTCTATCCTGACAAGTGCTCCAGTCCCTGACTGAAGAGAAATACCCCCACAACAGTATGCTGCTACCTCCGTACTTTACAGTAGGCATGGTGTTCTGAAGGAGCCTGAAGCTTCTTCAAAGTCAGAATTGTTTTTTGAAAGTACTAATTTTGAAAGTGGAGTCCTCTATGAAAAACTGCTTTCCTTCTTCACTAATCCAAATCATTACAATTTTAGAGACTATTCACTGTTATTTTGTAACCTGCGTACTCTCTCCTTGCAAGTGTATATTAAACCGTTTATTGTGCAATTGAGTTTTCCTGTCTTACCTACCATTTTCATGGTACTGTTTGAACTTTAGAAATTGCCCTCACAAATTCTAAGGGGGAGTGTTTACTTATCCAAATAGGGTATTGTTTTGATTTTAATAAATTTTCTGACTATTTTAGCATTAATTTTTATTTGGTTACTGTGTATATATAGCCAAATAAAATCTGATTTTATATTGTAATTTCAGGTTGTAAGGCAACAAAATGTGAACACTTTGAAATGGGGTGGTAACTTTCTATAACCATTGTATATCCATTGATTCTTGAAGTATAAGACAAATGCCTAATGCTGGGCGAGGAATGCCCCATTCTGTGAGAGGAAGTAATAAGTCCATCATGATTGTGTGCAAGAATAATTATTTAATCAATTAGATTATTTTCATTATTTCTATGACACAAAATCATGAAAAATGTCCAAAACCAATTTCAAATGCATCCAATAAGTTTGTATAGTCGCAAGCTTGACGTTGTCATTATGTGATAGGAATATGGTACCAAATACTACACTTTCAACTACGCATTATGCTTGTATTTCTTACTAAATATGTACCCATTTTTCATTTTTATTATTTCCAAATTGTGATTATGGCCTCATTGCAACAACAGAAGTTTCAGGCAGAGTCAAAGATTAAGGAACAAGCTGTTCTGCTTCTTCCACAGATGCTCAATAGGGTTAAGGTCTGGACACATGTCCATCACCTTACCCTCAGCTTCTTTAGCAAGGCAGTGATTGTCTTGGAGGTGTGATTGGGGTCGTTATCATGTTGGTATACTGCCCTGCGGCCCAGTCTCCGAAGGGAGGTGATCATGCTCTGCTTCAGTATGTCAAAGTACATGTTGGCATTCATGAATGCCTCAATGAACTGTAGTTCCCCAGTGCCGGCAGCACTCAGACCCAGACCATGACACTCCAACCACCATGCTTGACTGTAGGCAAGACACTTTTCTTTTTCCTCCTCACCTGGTTGCCTCGACACACACTTGGCACCATCTGAACCAAATAAGTTTATCTTTGTCTCATCAGACCACAGGACATGGTTCCAGTATTCCATGTCCTTAGTCTGCTTGTCTTCCGCAAACTGTTTGCGGGCTTTCTTGTGCATCATCTTTAGAAGAGGCTTCCTTTTGTGTGACGACAGCCATGCAGACCAGTTTGATGCAATGTGTGGCGTATGGTCTGGGCGCTGACAGGCTGATCCCCCCAACCCTTCAACCTCTGCAGCAATGCTGGCAGCACTCATTCATCTATTTCCCAAAGACAACCTCTGGATATGACGCTGAGCACGTGCACTCAACTTCTTTGGTCGACCATGGCGAGGCCAGTTCTGAGTGGAACCTGTCCTGTTAAACTGCTGTATGGTCTTGGCCACCGTGCTGCAGCTCAGTTTCAGGGTCTTGGCAATCTTCTTATAGCCTAGGCCATCTTTATGTAGAGCAACAATTCTTTAGTTCTTTGCCATGAGGTTTCATGTTGAACTTCCAGTGACCAGTATGAGGGAGTGTGAGAGCGATAACACCAAATTTAACACACCTGCTCCCCATTCACACCTGAGACCTTGTAACACTTATGAGTCACATGACAACGAGGAGGGAAAATGGCTAGGTGTACTCACTTTTGTTCCCAGCGGTTTAGACATTAATGACTGTGTGTTGAGTTATTTTGATGGGACAGCAAATTATAGAAGCTGTACACTCACTACTTTACATTGTAGCAAAGTGTCATTTCTTCAGTGTTGTCACATGAAAAAATATAATCAAATATTAGCAAAAATGTGAGGGGTGTATTCACTTTTGTGAGATATACAGTGGGGAGAACAAGTATTTGATACACTGTCGATTTAGCAGGCGGAGTCTAAAACAAAAATCCAGAAAATCACATTGTATGATTTTTAAATAATTAATTTGCATTTTATTGCATGACATAAGTATTTGATCACCTACCAACCAGTAAGAATTCCGGCTCTCACAGACCTATTAGTTTTTCTTTAAGAAGCCCTCCTGTTCTCCACTCATTACCTATATTAACTGCACCTGTTTGAACTTGTTACCTGTATGAAAGACACCTGTCCACACATTCAATCAAACAGACTCCAACCTCTCCACAATTGCCAAGACAAGAGAGCTCTGTAAGGACATCAGGGATAAAATTGTAGACCTGCACAAGGCTGGGATGGGCTACAGGACAATAGACAAGCAGCTTGGTGAGAAGACAACAACTGTTGGCGCAATTATTAGAAAATGGAAGAAGTTCAAGTCTATCACCCTCGGTCTGGGGCTCCATGCAAGATCTCACCTTGTGGGGCATCAATGATCATGAGGAAGGTGAGGGATCAGCCCAGAACTACATGGCAGGACCTGGTTAGAACACCATCCCAACCGTGAAGCATGGAGGTGGAAACATCATTCTTTGGGAATGCTTTTCTGCAAAGGGGACAGGAAGACAGCACCGTATTGAGGGGAGGATGGATGGGGCCATGTATCGCAAGATCTTGGCCAACAACCTCCTTCCCTCAGTAAGAGCATTGAAGATGGGTCATGGCTGGGTCTTCCAGCATGACAACGACCCAAAACACACAGCCAGGGCAAGGAGTAAGAAGCATCTCAAGGTCCTGGAGTTGCCTAGCCAGTCTCCAGACCTGAACCCAATAGAAAATCTTTGGAGAGAGCTAAAAGTCTGTATTGCCCAGCGACAGCCCCAAAACCTGAAGGATCTAGAGAAGGTCTGTATGGAGGAGTGGGCCAAAATCCCTGCTGCAGTGTGTGCAAATCTGGTCAAGAACTACAGGAAACATATGATCTCTGTAATTGCAAACAAAAGTTTCTGTACCAAATATTAAGTTTTGCTTTTCTGATGTATCAAATCTTTATGTCATGCAATAAAAAGCAAATCAATTACTTAAAAATCCGGATTTTTGTACCTGTGATAAAAATTACAGACATGCTTTGTAAGTGGGTAAACCTGCAAAATCGGCAGTGTATCAAATACTTGTTCTCCCCACTGTATATACACTCACCTAAAGGATTATTAGGAACACCTGTTAAATTTCTCATAAATGCAATTATCTAATCAACCAATCACATGAGAGTTGCTTCAATGCATTTAGAGGTATGGTCCTGGTCAAGACAATCTCCTGAACTCCAAACTGAATGTCAGAATGGGAAAGAAAGGTGATTTAAGCAATTTTGAGCATGGCATGGTTGTTTTCACAATCTGCTCAGTTACTGGGATTTTCACGCACAACCATTTCTAGGGTTTACAAAGAATGGTGTGAAAAGGGAAAAACATCCAGTATGCGGCAGTCCTGTGGGCGAACATGCCTTGTTGATGCTAGAGGTCAGAGGAGAATGGGCTGACTGATTCAAGCTGATAGAAGAGCAACTTTGACTGAAATAACCACTCGTTACAACCGAGGTATGCAGAAAAGCATTTGTGAAGCCACAACACGCACAACCTTGAGGCGGATGAGCTACAACAGCAGAAGACCCCTCCGGGTACCACTCATCTCCACTACAAATTGGAAAAAGAGGCTACAATTTGCACGAGCTCACCAAAATTGGACAGTTGAAGACTGAATGAATGTTGCCTGGTCAGATGAGTCTCGATTTCTGTTGAGACATTCAGATGGTAGAGTCAGAATTTGGCATAAACAGAATGAGAACTTGGATCCATCATGCCTTGTTACCACTGTGCAGGCTGGTGGTGGTGGTGTAATGGTGTGGGGGATGTTTTCTTGGCACACTTTAGGCCCCTTAGTGCCAATTGGGCATTGTTTAAATGCCACGGCCTACCTGAGCATCGTTTCTGACCATGTCCATCCCTTTATGACCACCATATACCCATCCTCTGATGGCTACTTCCAGCAGGATAATGCACCATGTCACAAAGCTCAAATAACTTCAAATTGGTTTCTTGAACATGACAATGAGTTCACTGAACTGAAATGGCCCCCACAGTCACCAGATCTAAACCCAATAGAGCATCTTTGGGATGTGGTGGAACGGGAGCTTCGTGCCCTGGATGTGCATCCCACAAATCTCCATCAACTGCAAGATGCTATCCTATCAATATAGGCCAACATTTCTAAAGAATGCTTTCAGCACCTTGTTGAATCAATGCCATGTAGAATTAAGGCAGTTCTGAAGGTGAAAGGGGGTCAAACACAGTATTAGTATGGTGTTCTTAATAATCCTTTAGGTGAGTGTATATGCAAGCCTCAATGCTGTGCATAGAATGAAAAACAAAACAGCAGGGCAAGGCTATCTCCCATAGAGCTCCATTATTAGGGGATGGTCTGCCGATTTATGTGAGATATGTTGAGTCAGTATCAACCTATATGTGTCAACTTAAGAATTATCTATTAATTTGGGTCTATGATAAAATGTATTCTGGGGTTTATTTGATCCACTGGGAGGACAGCCCTCTAGCCCAAACCAGGAGGAGGACGCCTCCTAGCTACTGCTACCCAACCCATGGGGCCACATTGACTAGAGATCTGGATTTTGCCAAAGTCTCTGGATACATCCCATCTGTATTTATTGACCTGCCTATTATCTGAATGCATTGATGTGGCCCAAAAAGGTAAAGTACTCTTATCTTCACTTGTTACAGCCAGAAGACGACTGGCCACCCATAAGATTCAGGCTCCTCTCAAGATTTATTTCTAGGTTTGACTGCTAGTAGGGAGATATTACTAGCTAATGTGCAAACATTTCTTGTTGTTTCTTGCTCTTTGGGCATTAAGCTGGTAATCTTTATAAACAGTTTGGGAAAACTGCTTATGTAAAAATGGGTTTATAAGATACATTTAATTGATTGATTGAGTTGTTGAATTGAGATTTGGGAGGTTTGGCAGTTCTAGTTTGGGGTAAGAGTTAAAGGAAAGCTTCACAATTTTTTTTACCTTGGGCCTTATTTCAGATTATCTAGCATAATCCTCTCACATTAGAGACATATTTTGGGGGAATTATTACAGTTCATATATTTTTGTATTTTTTTGAAGGAAGCCTCTCTTCGGGCTACAGTGGAAGTTAGCGGGGCAACCGAGTGTACGAAAATATATGATATATTCAGTTTTCCAAAACAGGAAAGTCGGGATATATTGATATAGGTCTCCATATGTTCTCCGAAAACTATTTGTGCCAAAACGAGCAGTGTATCATTGGTTATCACTGTTTAGTCTTCCTGGAAAATGTATAAGCAGGTGCCGGTGTATTAGCTGGTAGTCAACCAACACAAATCTGTCTGTGAGGAGGACTTATCCAGCAACCGGCTTTCTTTACAAAACTGTAGTACACGTTAGGAGTGGGGTTTATTGCTACCTAATGCCATCAAGAACCTTGAAGTGTCCATGGATGAGGCAACAGATGGCATTGATTTTCAAAAACTGGAAGAGGCAAAGGCAAGAGGGACCAAACAGACAACTCTCAATTCTTTAAGTAGGCATGTGATAGCTATTTGGATAATTATGTCCTAAGTCCCGTTCTGCATGAATAGTATGGGGAGGTACTGAAATGATTACTACTACGGAGCATTGGCACGATTTACATACTGTTGGGAACGGCCAGGACAGTTATTTTCCCTGACTGACAACAATGACGGCCTGTCTTTTAGACAATTAGCTATATTTCATTTTATTAACACACAAGGGGACTACATATTCAAAAATATTATTGATTAATGTCTGTAAATTGTGCTTGTTGCTGGCTAGTAAACTCCAATCAGGTCAGCACTGTAGTTCAGCTATTTTGAAACAGCACCATGCTGTTAGTTTGAGTGCGAAAGTTTAGATGTTGTGAAGTAGTGCATTGTCTGAAAAAAATTGTTTGGTTTCACGTAGAACCTAACTACTGATACAATGCTCGTTTTGGCACAATTTCTTCAGGAAAACATATGGAGACCTACACTGATCAGCCATAACATAATGACCACTGACATTACCATGGCACCTGTCAGTGGGTGGGATATATTAGGCAGCAAATGAACATTCTGTCCTCAAATTTGATGTATTAAAAGTAGGAAAAATGGGCAAGCATAAGGATCTGAGCGACTTTGACAAGGGCCAAATTAGGATGGCTGGATGACTGGGTCAGAGCATCTCCATAACTGCAGCCCTTGTGGGGTGTTCCTGGTCTGCAGTGGTCAGTACCTGTCAAAAGTGGTCCAGGCAAAGAAAAGCGGTGAACCGGCGACAGGGTCACGGCAGCCAAGGCTCCTTGATGCACGTGGGGAGCAAAGGCTGGCCCGTGTGGTCCGATCCAACAGACTTCTGCAGGTGGCACGTTTTGGCGAAGAAACATAAGTCAGATGTGTTAAGATTGAAGAGAAATGGTGACAGTACGGTTCCCTGGAGTGCACCTGTGCTGCTTAACACCATGTCTGATCTGCCAACGGACAACCTGTGGTTGATCAATTAGGTAATCTGTTATCCAGGCAAACAGACCATTGTCCACCTGCATTGCCATGAGCTTATCAGCAAGCAGGGGTTCTGGATGATGTTAAATGCACTTGAGAAGTTGAAAAAACATGACTCTTACTGTACCTCCTGGTCTTTCCAGGTGAGAATACGCCCGATGGAGCAGGTAGAAGATGGCATCCTCTATGCCAATGCATGCCTGGTATGCAAACTGCAGAGGGTCGAGGAAGTCACACATCATGGGCCTTAGGTGCTGTAGAACTGGTCTCTCTAACTAGTCTCTCAAAGACTCTCCCAGCACTCTGAAGTCATTTAGAGTGCTGGGACATGCTGTCTTTGGTACTGGAATGATGCAGAATGTCTTCCAGAATTGGGGAACCCTCTTCAGCCTCAGTGAGATGTACAGGTACTGGAGTAAACCTGCTAGTTGTTCTGCACACACCTTCAGCACCCAGGGGTCAATGCTTTCTGGACATCTCACCTTGCTGATCCTGAGCCTAGTCAGCTCCCTGGGTCACATTTTTTATAGATTTTCTGTTCATAGGACACGCTGGAGGGACTATGTCTCCCGGCTGGCCTGGGAACGCCTCGGTGTCCCCCCGGAAGAGCTAGAGAAAGTGTCTGGGGAGAGGGAAGTCTGGGCATCCCTGCTTAGACTGCTGCCCCCGCGACCCGGCCCCGGATAAGCGGAAGAAGATGGATGGATGGATGGATGTTCACATTTGATTTCTTTCAGTACTTGGAATTATAGTTTTGTGAAATGTGTTATTTTAGCACTGATTTTCATACTCCAGTGTCTTGAAATATGGTTTGATCTGATGGAATTGACTAGCAGATGGGGGTTCACTATCTTCTATGTGAAACAGTTACATGTTTAACAATTTCCAATTTGTCATCCACTATGTTCATTAAACTGGATAAAAACATGAATTGAATCATGTTAGATGGCATATTTCCTGTTTGGAGTATTTTTATTGAACATAAGAACAGCCAAACTCAATGCATACATTTTACAAAAAAACATTCTGGGAGTTTCACTGGAGTTTGTTTCCAGTGGTAGATTTAAAAAATGACCATTCTCTCGCATTTTTCTACTCAGTCTAAAAAAATCCTCTGTCTACCCTCCAAGATGGCCGCTGCCAGGACTGAAAAATGGAATGTGACCAGCCCAGACAGTTCCAGGGTCAAGAAATGTTGCTTAACAAATTCCATTGTGATAGAGCACAGTGCCTGTTCTACACAGAATGCCAGTCCTAAACAAGTATGACCTACTACACAAAATATGTATTGTATCCTGTTTCATGAGATACTCGCAAGAGATTATTGCACCAACGGTGGGAGATGTTTTGTTTTTGCTGTAGAATTTAGGCAGAGGTTTAAATCTCTCCTCATCCAGTGATGCAACCTGAAATGGCCCTAAGGCCAGGGAAATTACACATGAATACATTTTGCTTAGCAATTTGTCTTATTAGTTCCAGTTTCTTTGCAATTATTTTGTTCCAAAGTTTTATTCACAGCTGAAGTGATTCACACTGTTTTATGATATATTTTGTAAACAGCCTCACAGCAGAAGATTCTGTAAATCTATCAGTGAAACACAGACAAAGACAATGCATTATTTTATATCTAAACCCCATTTATTTGAGTAGTAAGTGTTTTCATTAAAAAATAAATATACATAAATACATTGTTATAATATACACCGATCAGCCTTAACATTATGACCACTGACAGGTGAAGTGAAAAACACTGATAATCTCGTTATCATGGCATCTGTCAGTGGGTGGGATATATTTGGCAGCAAGTGAACTTTCTGTCCTCAAAGTTGATGTGTTAGAAGCAGGAAAAATGAGCAAGCGTAAGGATCTGAGCGACTTTGACAAGGGCCAAATTGTGATGGCTAGACTGATTGGGTCAGACCATCTCCAAAATGTGTGCGTTGCTTACCTAGAGAACACATGGCACCAGGATGCACTATAGAAAGGAGGCAAGTCGGCAGAGGCAGTGTGATGCTTTTGGCAATGATCTGCTGGGAAACCTTGGGTCCTGCCATTCGTGTGGATGTTACTTTGACACTTACAACCTACCTGAGCATTGTTGCAGACCATGTGCACCCTTTCATGTCAACTGTATTCCCTGATGGCATTGGCCTCTTTCAGCAGGATAATGTGAACTGCCACAAAGCAAAAATGGTTCTGGAATGGTTTGAGGAACACAACGAGTTCAAGGTGTTGACTTGTTCAGATTCCCAAGATATCAATCCAATTGAGCATCTGTGGGATGTGCTGGACAAACAAGTCCGATCTATGGAGGCCCCACCTCTGACTTCTGCTGCTAACGTCTTGGTGCCAGATACCACAGCACACCTTCAGAGGTCTACTGGAGTCCATGCCTCGATGAGTCAGGACTTTTTTGGCTGCAAAAGGGGGACCTACACAGTATTATGCAAGTGGTCAATGTTATGGGTGATCGTATATATTATTATTTGTTTTACAAATAAACACTTTGTATCCAAGTAAATTACTTTAATTTGACTTTCAGATGCCTAAGATTTTTATAAATTACTGTACAATTTATTGCCAATGAGAATACACCTTTCAGGTAACTTGACTGTGCATGAATTTAGGTCATCACTACTCCATATCAGAAATTCCAAAGTTCAGTCTAGATGAGAACGGTCTTCTGAAAGAGCAAACAGGTTTTTGATTAAACAGCATTATCATTGGCCTATCACTCCCTTTTATAGTCAGACATCTTTGTGGTCTTTCAGATAAAAGTGATTTTTAGTTCAGTTGCCCTGAAAGTGAACCTTGACTCTATAAAAGCCTTTATAGACATTTTTATAAGGAGGTGGTTCAGGATTATTTTCTTAGGCTTTATGTACTTGTCACCTAAATGTAGCTGTGATGCGGTGTGAATATTATTAATGCCGTTTTATCTTTGGCATCATGTAAAACGTTTTAGTATGAAAAGCTATTCTCATATTCCAATTATTACTTCAAAACATCTATTTGAATAGATTATAGAAACATGTTTTGGGGGTTTGTACTTATCTATGATTTTGAATTCTATTTTATACAAAAGACAGCAATTCAGAATATTTATTATTTTACTAGTATAATGTGTTTCCCATAGGTGGATATCACAGGTGTTACTACCTGGAAAATGACTGATTACAGAACTCGACAAGGACCTTGAGAAAACTCTTATCTGGGGAAGATTCTTTATTATACAGAAAATTACTTAACAATCACACCCTTTTTGTATGTTGCCTTGTTTAAGTATTGGGACAGTAAATATTTTTGTCTTCTTTTGGTTATATTCTCAAAGTTTGGGTTTGAAATCAAATATAAATATAAAAATGAATTTTATATTGTTTTACTATTTAGAAAAGACTACACAGGTTTTGGGACAGATTAAGGGATTATTCAGTATTTCTTTGAATATCTGTTTCATGCAATAGTATTCCTTCGGTAAGTATTCAGAACCATGTTGGTCTGTTATGATATGTATTCAGAAAATCTCTTAAATATATATATATATATATATATATATATATATATATATATATATATATATATATATATATATATATATATATATATTGCCTTCACCATTACATTCTCTTTGCAATTACATTCTCAGATGCATACTGTGTCCTTTGATTATCCTTGAGATGTCTCTACAACTTGATTTGGCAAATTCAATTGATTGGACATGATTTAGAAAGGCTTACACCTGTGTTTAGAATATATGAAAATATATGTATATGAAAACAAATGCTTAAGCATTGAATATTCCTAGGAGAACCATGGGCCCCTTCATTGTCAATGGAAATGTTGAATCCACCAAGACCCTACAGTCATGTGAAAAATTAACTTCACCTCATAATTCTTTTACATATTTGGACGACTGGCTATTTGAGTTATCAAGGGCTTTCTTGCATACACGGCAATGTTCAAATCCCCCCACTGCAGTTTGATAGGACTGAGATCTGGTCTTTGACTAGGCCATTCCATTAACCCTTGGGCAAACATATATAAGCTAGTGTCATATTCACACTTACTACTTCTCAGCAGAGAATGCAGTGTAGATGATTTTGCACACATTCAAGAAATACTTTAGTTCTCATCTACTTTTACTAGTGACCAAACAACTTCACCTTTGACTTATCTATCCAGAGCACATTGTTCCAGTAGTTTTGTCAATTAGGGTTGACTGCCTTGCTCAGAAACCACATATTTTTCATCTTGCTTGCTCTGGGTTTCGATCTAAGGAGACTTTTGGTTACTAGTCAGATACTTTAATACTTTAATACTAGTGCAGTTGCTGACCATTTCCTGTTCCTTTTCCAAACTGTTGTTTCTGGAAATGTAGGGAAATATCTTTGAGCCACAATGCCATGCCTAAATCCCACAGTAATTTGACCATAACATAATCAAGACGATTGTATTGCCATTGTAAGGATGCTGCTGTAAAACATCACTTTATGACTCACCTGTTCAACATCTTGATAATCTGAGGTAATGATGACACAACGGAAACACATGATTGACAGACAGTACCAGTCAAAGGTTTGGACACACCTACTCATTTAAGGGTATTTCTTTATTATTACTATTTTCCACATTGTGGAATAATAGTGAAGATATCAAAACAGTGAAATAACATATCGGATTGTGTAGTGAAAAAACTGTTAAACAAATCACATTTTAAATTCTTCAAAGTAGCCACCCTTTGCCTTGATGACAGTATTGCACATGTGGCATTCTCTCAACCAAATTCATGAGGCAAATACCTGGAATGCTTTTCCAACAATCTTGTAAGAGTTGCCACATCTGCTAAGCACTTGTTGGCTGCTGTTCCTTCACTTTACAGTCCAACTCATCCCACAACATCTCATTTGCGTTGACGTCAGGTTTTTGTGGAGGGCGGGTCATCTGATGCAGCACTCCATCACAGCACTTCATCACAGCACTCCATTACTTCTTGGACAGATAGCCCTTACAAGTCTTGGCTGTGACCATTAAGAACAATTTGGAACTCATCTGAATGGACTTCCAGAAACCTTTAGATGTGTCTTTTTTGACAGAAAAGTCTTCTACCTAGTAACCCTTCTGTGAATTTGGAGATTAGTGATCTTATTATTAAAGCATGCACAGTACCCAGAGAACAGAAGGTCTTGCAGCATCTCAGATGTTATGTTTGGGTTGGCATTTACCTGACTTATCTTTTTTTTTGTTAGGTTGTCCACATCTAGGCCTGAGTTGCTGTCATGGTAAATGTTACTGTCATGTTAAATTTGAGAATTATTTGCCTCACAGTGGACAAGTGGAGCTCAATCTTTTTGAGGTGGTATTACAGCTTTCCCCAGACTGATGTTTTTTTCGCTATCCTCTTCCTCTGGTCCTCTGAGATCTCCTTTCCTCTCAGCATGTTGTGTTTTGCATTTACCTGTATGGGTAACACAAAACAGACCAGGTTTCTTGTTTCTATTTGTCAGAATCCTGCCACTTTCCTAAGAAAATCTCTTAATTTGTTCATTAGTTACCCAATTTTTGCACCTAATTCCCTATTCATTAAATTTGACTACTTACACACATGATCTCCTCTAAACCAACATATAGAATTGATAACTATAAACCTGTTTGTCAAATAAAAAAGGCTGGTTCTGATTAATGAAAGATTTCATGGTGAACACTAAAGAAATATAGATTTGCACAAAGGGTTCACATACTTTGAAGCAGCACTGTATTCCCCAATTGCTTACCTAACAGAGAATTTTGAGAATAATATGGACTCATTGGTTGTGTGCAGATATTTACATTCAGAGTCAATGTTAAGTCAACAACCCTACATTTGCATAAACGGTTACTGTTTTTCAGGTACTGTCCAAACAATCTGGGTTAATTCAGATGTAAATATAAACAAAAAATGACATTTAATCCACAACAAAAATGAAAATATGGCCAAACACATTTAAACAATGGTTCGCTTTTGCCCATTTTGTTGTGGAGTTTTGTTCTGCAGTGGTAGCAGCAACCTGTTCAATGTGATCTGTCCCTTGACCAAACTCCTCCTCCCTGTGTATCAGCCAGCCAATGCTAACAAAAGTAACCATTGTTCTTGAAGGCAACACTTGTAAATACCTTTCCTGTCTCCAGGTTCTGGCCAATAGCACACAAACACAGCCAGCTTCTTAAACCATAGGCTGCAGCACAAACTGCATTCTTTTTCTTACTGCACCAAGGCTGACCAGTGTAGAATACTGCCATCCTCTCACACAAACATTAGTCTCTTCTACTCTCTTTGTCACTATCTCTAATACAACACTCCCTAACTGAACCCTGTGGGTTACTACAGTTGAAGCAAGAGATTTTTTAAGAATGTCTGACTTTTTTCTTGCGTGATGTGGAGTTTTAAGCCTGATTGAGTAAAGGGCATAACTATGACATCTGCCTGTATAACCATACTATTTTATTTTCGATGTAAACCATACAGTTGGCTGGGAAATACCTTTCTCCCTCCCTCTTTCTCTTGCAGTAGTTAATCTGTAAACCAAATAGGGCTGTTTTACTTGGAACAGGCCTACTTTGCTGGTATCTGGTCCACACAAAATGAGAGGAAAGAGAAACTAGCTTATCAGAAACCTGACCAAATATGGAGAGAGGCGAAACTACTGCTGATGTGCAATTATGTAAGATATGTGATTAGGGTAATGTTGTGTATGAAGCCTTGCGCAACCAGTGTGTGCTTACATATCTCTGGCCTTGTGATTGATTTAAATAATAGCGATATACTGTCAGTTTAGGAGCACATTTCCAGGAGTAAGATAATTCTGAAAACCATATTATCTTTATTTAGATCTTCCACCTTGCACAATATTTGACAGTTTAATAATCATTGTAAAAATATTGCAATACTATCTAGTTTTGTATTTTGTTGTGGTGGGGACTCTATAACCTTTATTGACAGAGGAGGGAAAAGCAGAAGATAGAGCATTCTGAAATAGCAGCAGGCCGGAATGAAACCTATGCCTCACCGGGCACTGTGGCTTAGACTGTTAGACGACGCTTGGCCAGAGGTAACAAGTCACACCCTAGGACCAAGAATAAAACCAAAGTGCACACTGAAATGCAAATTCGCTTACAAGCGAAGTTATGACATCGTCAGCAGTTGATACTCGCTATTAAGTCAGGAGTTGTAGGATGTTGGTGGTGGTGGGGGGGCAAGGAAGACAAACAGAAACCAAGGTGTGTCTGCTGAAAGACTCACCCTTTGCTGATTTTAGACTATAGGTAATTAAAGAAACAGCATACGGGTGATGTTTACACTGTACATAGTCAATACTAGGGGTATTGTTGTGTGACAGGCTGGATGTGCAAGTTTAGCTGTCACAGCGCTAACACAATGGTAAAGAAATGACAGCAAAATGTGGGCGAAAAATGGGGTAAATATGGAACAAAAGCTGATGATATCAGACAGATGTCATCCTGACTCAAACTTACCTCATATAGGAATTTGGTCAGAAATTCTTCTGTGATCACCACTCCTTTCTGGCTTTCCCTAGCAAGCATTTTGTTCACGACACACATCATATGTTAGTACTATAGCCACCTGTGGGGGCAGCCAGACTGGTTCAGCCAGATGCAACATTTCCTGTCCTGAACTCCAACGGCCTATTGTCTGAACACCTGTGGCAGGCAGTTCAAACAGCAACAGGTATTAACAAATATAACAAAAGACCCCATCTGTAATTTGACATTGAAAGTATAATGTTTTGTTTTTGGTGGGAGCAGGTTCATTTTTCTCGTGGACGGACTCCTGAGCCCTGAAAACCTGCTCTTCCACAAAGGTAGCATTTATGTCCATTCAACTGTAGCTAATGTAGGGCCCTATGACATCTGCATATCTGTTCACTGTTCCGAATGACTTGGGAAATACAGGTTCCATTCGAAAACACTGCCGTATTTCAGCCCTCAGTCGACACATGACACTACAGAGCAAACAAAATAACAATGATTAACCAATAATAGCCTTCAGTTTAGTTTGTTCACTAAGTAAAAAAAACTAACATTAGAATTCACTGCCTACAATCACACCAAACACTAAAATAAAATAAAAAATCTGGCATACTTAGCAGCAGTTAGTTCCTCCTTTAATACTACAAGTCATTCATTCTTCCTGACTCAACCTATCCCCTACTTTCTCTCCTTTCAGCCCGCCCCCTTTCTCATTCACTCACTCAGTCTCACTCTTTCCCTCCCTTTAAGTCTCCTACAGCCTTTGCTCAACCTGTTTATCTGAACTGGGCTTCACATACTCTCAACAGCACAGGGGGAGGGGTTCATCTGCTTTCAATCAATAACCTCTGGAATTCAGAAATACAAGTAGGTCCTGTCTCTGGCAGGCTCTGCCACACTCTTGAGGACAAGCGGGCTACGTAGTGAACCGGTTCAATTCCTCTGTGGATTTATGTCTGCCTGCTTCTCTCTACAGGTAGGTGTTTTACGGAGTAGAGAAAATGGCCGATCCCATTGCTTCCGATTATTTCAGCTGTCCATTGTGCGTGGACCTGCTGAGGGATCCAGTGGCTATCCCCTGCGGACATAGTTTTTGCATGGACTGCATTAGTGGTTACTGGAATGAGGCAGACTACACTGGCATCTACATCTGCCCACAGTGTAAGATCACTTTCACCCAAAGGCCTGTGCTCAGGCCCAACACTATGCTCACCAAGGTGGCGGAAAAGATCAAGAAGACTGGCACCAACCTCAACCTCATGCCCTCAGGGAACACTTTTGCTGGCCCAGCTGACGTGCCCTGTGACTACTGCTCCGGGAAGAAGCTCAAGGCCGTCAAGTCATGCCTGAACTGTCTGGCATCCTACTGCGAGAAGCACCTGAAGCCCCATTATGAATCGGCTACTTTCAAGAGGCACAAGCTGGTGGATGAGCTGGGGAACCTGGACAGGAAGATCTGCCCCCAGCACCAGAAGTCATTGGAGCTGTTCTGCCGCACGGACCAGATGTGTATCTGTGCCATTTGCACTGTCAGTGAACATAAGGGACATGACATTGTCTCAGCCGAGGCGGAGAGGAGTGAGAAGCAGGTAAGAGCAGGATACTCTGGTGTTACTTTCTGAGTGTCAAGTTTAATGGTATGATTTATGGGAGCCGCCCAGACCTTGACTTAAAGTTTTGAATGTTTCACAGAAAGATCTGTCATTTTGAAATCAAAACATTAAATGGTTTCAACAGCAATCAGAGATTCAATGACCTACTTTACATACGATGTAAAATAACTTGTTTGGTCGGTCGTACAGCAAAAGCCCATTCAGTGATAGCCTAATACACCCTGCGTGCGACAAGGCACAGTCACTACTGTGAGTGTTGTAGAACTGACCAATCGTTCATTTACAAAGACCTTGTTCCCTCCATTTATCAGGACAGGTTTGCGAGCCGGGGGGCAGTGGGATAATGCCGATGGGTGTTAATGGTAAAGGAATGTGGGTTAAGGCAGACGTGTAATGTTCCCAGCGCCCCCCCCCCCCACAACCCCCTCCCCCACACCCCGCACTATCACTAACGTTCCTACTTTTGACTCAACCAGCTCATCAAACCAGACAGTGCTGCTATCAGCCACTCCCGCAGGACAGGCAAACTTGCACAACTAAAAATAAGCACAGCATTCTGAAGATCTCTGAGGTTGATGGAGGAATTTCTTTCCTAATCAGTGATGAAAGCGTCTTTAAAAAGTGTGGCTTTCCAGAAGTTCTTGCGTGTACGGTTGAGACACATCCTGTTCGCTCCAGGGATGTGGTGGTGGTGTTACTGGAAGTCAGTGTTACATCTGTTTCTACCCACGTGGCCTGTTTAAATAGAAATGTGACTGCATCTAAATCAGACAGTTCCCATCAAAATTACCTGCCAAAATTGGGGGTCAGAAGCCTTTCTAAAACACACATTTGGACCACTTCAGACAATTGATAATGTATTCACCATTAACAAAGATAGATACTCATGCCCAGGACATTTGTGTCACCTACTCATAATACCGTGAAACTCAGGTATTAGCTTTTTCTGTTTCTCTCATCCCCAGAATCTGGTTTTTCTCATCCCCAGATTTACAACCCGACTCACATCTCTCAAGGCTTCACTTTTTTTGAATGCTACCCTCCCTTCCTTCCTCCCTCACTCACTCGCCCGCTTCTTCTCTCCCCCAATCCCCTCACCAGATTCCCAACATTCCTTGAGCTTATCTTCAAGAATGGGTGGGTGGGTTTTCAGTAGAGGAATTAGAATCTCTCTTTTCTCTATAATACAGGCCAGTGTATGTGCACCTTGACACATCTCTTTTGAAGTCAGGCATATAGTGGTGGTTTCACATTCCTGACATGGTCAGCATTCCATCAGGCTCTCTCTTTCCACTCCTGAGATAAAGGCATAAGTAGATCTTTAGAACTGTGGTTGTTATAGAATATTACATAGTATTACATAGTTTTCACATCATAGCTTTTTACTGCATGAAGACACACAAGCAATTAACTATCAACAGTATAATAAATAATTAATTTGAGCACAACTGATCATGTAAACCCAAATACAATGGGCAAAATAGAAGCACAAGATGCCTTCAAGATAGAACTGATTGAATTAACCACAAACAAACCAGTGAGTAGTATACCATTAGCAAACCAACTGGCTGGCCTAGCAAATCTACTGGTACAAATTATGAATGAAATGTGAGGCCATTTCATCCTAAATTGTGAGATGAAATTGTTCATGATGGTGTGGTGTGGTTTGACATCAACAGAAACTACTGGGAGTGTCACAAGCTGAGATCCGACAGAAGTGTCAGGAAAGGGTGAAGGAACTGGAAGAACTGAGGACAGCAGTAGACTCACTAAAGGTAACCAAATCAATTCTCCTAAGTATTTCTACAAAAATAATGTATTTCATGGTCTCATTGCAGGTGCAATAGTAATGTCATCTTTAATGATTTGATCATGATTGATTTACACTTTTTACCTCATTTGAACATACTCATTCCATAGATAATACTTTTTCTGTAAAATGTATGTTGTATTACTCGATTGAAGAAAGTAAGTGTATTGATCTGTATGGCAGGATTTAAGTCATGAAGTCTCAATGACAACTGTATCTTGTCTAAAAATACATTTAGCTATTGTATGTTGGTTTCTTGGGCTATTGCTCTATTAAATGAATCACTGTCTGTGCTATCCTGTCCAGAGCTCAGCGCAGAGGGCCATGGCAGAGAGTGAGAAGATGTTTGAGGACATGATCCGCTACATCGAGAGGATAAGGTCAGAGGTCACCAAGCTAATCGGGATCAACGAGAAGGCGGCATTCAACCAGGCTGAGGGGATGGTGGAGAGGCTGGAACAGGAGATTGATGAGCTGAAGAAGAAGGAGACAGGCCTCAAACAGCTGTACAGCACTGAGGACCACATCCACTTCTTACAGGTGAGACTGGAATGATCCCATACATTTACCTACAGCACATACTGAACATTCAACATTATTTACATACACTAATTATTGTTACCATTGGATGTGCACATAATTGTAAAGTGCAAGAAAACTGGATGTGTGAAAGGTTTAAAACAGCAAGTCAAGATCAGTCTTCTAAAAAGGACTGTGATTTTAGGCTGTGCTCAAATTCACAGATCTATAATGTTACCCTTGTACATGTTCATTGCACCTACTGGTCCTTATTTGACGACGTTCACGGTTACCCTTTCTACAGAACTTCAACTATCTTTGCACTCCAACGGATGACGGCTTCATCCCAAAAGTGTCATTAAACCCAGACTTCTCGTTCGGGGCGGCCAGGAAAGCCGTGGCTGAGATCAAGGACCGTCTGGAAGAGCTGGGCAAAGAGGAACTAATGAAGATCTCCAAGTCAGGTCAGAACAATATACCTGGCCCTGATTTCCAGTGTCAAGACCAGAATGCACCCAGTGTTTAAATGACAACATTATATTTTGCATCTATTTGCAAAACACGGAATTTTGTAAAGATACATCAACAGTAACCAACACTTGGGATGTTTTGTTAATTTGCTTTCTTACTGCCTCTTACAGTGAATGAGGTTCCTGTATATACAACGGAAAAGAGAGAAAGAAGCAGCCGAGGTCTGTTTTGTGATTCATATATCCATGCTGTTTGTTCGTTATGTTAAGCGAGATAGCAGATGGGCTATCTAAAACATTTCATATGGTTTGGGAGGCAAAGGACAAGGAATACAAAATGGTGTGGTTTTAAAAATTCATTTAGATCTGGTCTTCTATTTTCAACCTTTAGTCAAGGAAGTAGTGACCGTGGACAGTCTGCCTCCACCAGAGCCAAAGACAAGACACGAGTTCCTGAAATGTAAGTACATATTAGTTTACTCAGAACCTCTCCCACTGGGCAAAAATCAATCAATGCTGTTTCCATGTCACTTCTAACCAAAACAATAATCATTCAATCAAATGTATTTATATAAAGCCCTTTTACATTAGCTGTTGTCACAAACTGCTTTTACAAAACACCCAGCCTGAAACCCCAAGGAGCAAGCTACAACAGTGTTCATGCACAGTCGCTAAGAAAAACTCCATAAGAGGGGCCAAAATGTAGGAAGAAACCTAGAGAGGAACCAGGCTGGGAGGGGTGACCAGTCCTCTTCTGGCTGTGCCCGGTGAATTTTAAGAGTACAAATTGTAGTAATTAATAAATGCATGTGGGTTCGTGTCCAAAGTCTATAAAACATAAACCAGGTCAGAAGCATGACCAAATGGACAAGGACAGGGACAATCCAGGGGATAGGAATGGTCAACTGAAATCGTCAGGTATCATCATTATCTGCAAAACAACCAGGAGGACTTTGGACAGGAACAGCTACAAGTCTTTCAAGCCTGGTACTCCTGAGGTGTGGTCCAAGACCTCATGTCCTCCTAAGTTTTAACAGTGCAGGAGACAAGGACATTTTAGAGAGCATGTTCCTTAGATTAACAATAAGGATTTACAATGGAGAAGGAGACCTGACCATACTCCCCTGGAACAATAATATAGCAGAGTAAAACCTTAGGGCTGAGACGGAGGGACCAGTGACACTGTGGCCCTATCTGAAGGAGGCCCCAGACAGGGCCCCACAGGCAGGAAGTCAATCCACCAAACTACACCCAATATACACCCAAGAATTTTACTTGAATACATTTGATTTGTTGATAGTTTTAAACATGAGGGAATTGCTATATTCTCAACCAAATGTTTAACTGAATCCAATGACCTGGTGGCATGTTTTATCGATTTCATGTAAAATTTACGTTAATTGAAAACTCAACCAAATGTAAATCAATACCAGGACCAGGCTACCCATTTCTTCCTCATGAACTTGTTTATCCTCCTAAACGTTTATCACAGTACAACACCTGTCTAATGTTGACCCATTTTAATTCCACCAGACTTTTGCCAGCTGAGGCTGGACCCTAGCACGGCATACAAGGAGCTGCATCTGTCGGACAGTAGTAGGAAGGTGATTCGAACCAGGGAGCTCCAGCCCTACTCTGAAAACCCTGAGAGGTTTGACAGCTTTGCCCAGGTTCTGTGTCGCGAGGCCCTGTCTGGCGGACGCTTCTACTGGGAGATTGAGTGGAGCGGGGAGTTCTCCATGGGAGTCGCCTATAAGGGGATCAGCCGGAAGGGGAAAGGATCGCTGTGTCTACTGGGCTATAATGAGAAGTCCTGGAGCCTGTTGTGTTCTGAGACAGGGTACTCAGCCTGGCACAACAGGGTTGATAAGTCCATTAATGCACCCCATTCACCTAGAATAGGGGTCTATCTAGATCACTCAGCAGGGGTCCTGGCTTTCTATAGTATTGGCAACCAGATGACTCTCCTGCACAGGTTCGATACCACGTTTGATGAGCCCCTATATCCTGGCTTTGGTGTTGGAACCTCTGTCAAGATCTGTCAATTGAAATGAACATTTCTGATAATGCTTTTTTAAAGAATGGTTCAGTTCATTTGCCACCCATTCCCCTGTGAGTGGTGTATTTTGTTCTGTTTTTATTTGAGACAGACTATGCCACATATATTTTATGAATATGCAAAATATTTGGATGGAGAGGTTATACTGTATGTAACGTATGCACGTCTGCAACCTTAACCTTTATCCCACATCAAGTATTCTTTATATAATGGTACTTTAGAAAAAGCTAAATTTATCTACAAGGACCAACATAATTGTTTTTGTGATGTATGTAAGTTTGCTTTTTTAAATATTTTTAATAAAGATTAAAAAACGTTTCACATACGGCTCTATTCAATCTGCACAGACCAAAAATCGGCAGTAATGTGCAATATACATGCATATGTCAACTCAAAATGAAAATACCGCTGAACTTCAGCAATGACAATTGAGATTGCTAATATTCAAGAATACAATTTTAGACATTCATGTAATGTAATTATCAACTTTTTATTGGTTTTATTGTTACACCAAGTCCAAGAGGGAAATCTGAGATGTGAACAGAATCTATTAAAATAAATTTTAATTGTTTCATAACATCAGATTTTTATAACAAGAAATCATTGATTAGATTGTGTTTGCTATATTTGTTATAAATTAGGCATTATTACTGATAAGGAAAATCTGATGTTAAATGACATCAACTGTTTAAGGACTTAGGTCCTCAGGCAAACATGGCTTGTTTCAATTCACTGCTGGATTACTTGCCTGATTCCAGTGATTGTTAAATTCTGAATATCAGGGGCCTAAATTGTTTTTAGAATGTAATGTGAGACATACACCCCGTTCTGAAGTGTTGGGACAGTGAAACGGTTTTTCGTCTTTTGATTTCACCTGAAAGTTTACATTTGAAATCAAACAAGTGCTATGAGGTTATTCTTAAAGAGAATGGTTCCACTATATCAAAAACACTTTCTACAAACAGTCTACCTATTTCATGGTACAAAAAGTATTGGGATAGATTAATACTATGTAAATAGTATTTGGTTGTATAACCTTTGAAAGTCTGTGATCCATTGACTCAGATGCTCGGTATCCCCCCCTGGCAATTCTCTGCTAGGCCTGTACTTCGGCCATCTTCAGCAAAAGAAGGCCCTATCTAATGTATTTATATCAGGAGGTAAACTTGACCATTCAAAAACATTCCACTGTAACCAGAAAACCCCAAAATGCTCTGGCAGCATGTTTTGGTTCATTGTCTTACTGTACGATATATGAGTTTGGAAATATTGATTATACTTTAACAGTCAATATGTTTTTCAGTTCAGACATTCATTCAAGTGATGTCAGCAGATATATTCAGGAAGACTATAAGTTCTAGTCATACATGCCAAAGCCATAATTTCTTTCACCATATTTCACAGATGAGGTGGTACGCCAATACTTTTTTAGTCATCCACAGATGGTTTACTTTTGCTAAGCTCACCGGTGTTTTGCAAATTGTCCAAACAGTTCCTGACTTTGTATAAAATGTGTTGTCATTTATTTTGTTCTTAGTTATTACATTATTAAAAAAATGTATTCCCTCACATTTTTTAAATGTCCAATTTGGGATTACAGCCTTACCTTGTTGCAACAAACATAACGTGCAGGAGAGTCATGGATTTAAAGTTTACTAAATTTTTGAAATCAATGAACTCATGTGTATTTAAAATTATCAGTTTGATAATATAGCCTTTTTGATCAACATAGTCAAATGGAGCAGCTTTACGCTTTACGTTTAGATTTAACTCACCACAATGTCTGTTAATTCTCCTGGATACATTTGTGTCCAATGCCCTCTTCTGGTAAATGTTTTTCTACAACTAATGTCACGTGGTGAAATGAATTCATCCAACCCGATCCACCCCGCAGTTCTTTGTCCCACCCCTCTGCCTCGGAAACCATAGGGATGATGTTTACTTTATAGTTGGCCCTACAGCTTCTAATGTCGTTAGATGTGTTAACTACGTTTTACAAATCACAATTGGAATTGTAAGAAATATCGGCATATCGGAGACGCTACTTTTCTCATTCTTGTCGAGTTTCTTGCATTTAGTATCTGGGATCTGCCTGGGTACTGTCACCTTGCGAGAATTAGCAGTTTTTCTCAGCCAGCTTAGGTCTGCTACTGACTGTACTACAGTACTGTACCAATACTACTAGCTGTAAGCTGGACAAACTATCAACACAAGAGAAGGGGAGATGTTTAAGGCAAAAATTATTTTAATTGGACCTAGTGAGGTAAGGGGAAATCGCTCTAAAACCGTTTGTAATTGTTAGTGGCTTTAGCTACATAGCTAGGTGTGTATTAATGATTACAGTGTTATAATTCGTTAGCGCTTTCATAAAATTCCGACACAACGTCCATTGTTTTTTAGTCTGGAAAAACCGTTCTAGCCAACTTTCTCTCTGACACGGTAGAGACAATTGGAGGTGAATACAGTCCTACTCAAGGTGTCAGGTATGTAAAGAATGTACGCACATACCTCCCAGTGGCAGGATCACATTTTTGTCAATCAATAGGCAAAATGTTGGTTATGGTTGAAGGCGAAATTGACGTGTGCCGCATTTAACCATTTTTGTGTTGTTCCAAGGATACTGGAATTTGAATCTCAGATTGAGGGAAGTGGTGATAAATCATCACTCTGTGAGGTGGAACTTTGGGACTGTGCTGGAGATTTCAAGTAAGGAGCTATTATAAAAACACTTGTATTTACAGAACTTAAGTTGCATTTATGCACAGCAAAACTGAGTACTGCCTTTGCATGTTCAGGTTGTTAATGAGAATGAGAAGTAGCTTGCTTGGTTAAAAATATATATATCTTTTTTGTATATGTCCCTGTAATGAAAGCCACTGCTCAGCCACCTTGTCTCTTCTGATGCAGGTTTGAGTCATGCTGGCCGGCTTTGTTGAAAGACTCCAATGGTGTGGTTATAGTATTCAACCCAGATGTGCAACGCCACCTAATGGAAGTAGAAACATGGCACTCCATGTTCATCTCTTCACAGGGGCTGCATGATAACCAGTGTCTACTGATGGCCCATCATAAGCCTGGAAGTGGTACAGATAACGGACGTCCTGACCTAGGTAGACCAAAAAGAATAATCTAGCTCAACCTTGTTACATGCTAGTGCAGCATGCAGGAACTATCCTGCAAATAGGATTCCAACACCTTTGCTCCCAGGGGAAACCTGTGTGAACATACCATTTATGCAATTTCACTGTAAAGACAAGCCTGACATCATTGTTAGATTCATACCAGTGAGGTCACAATTACCTATTGATATCTGTGTATTTGTGTGTAGCCTCACATTTGAACAGGTTGCCACTTATTCACACAAACTTGGAGGAAGATCCAGAAGCAGTACGTCGGGAGTTCCGCAGGTACTTAGACAATGTCGTGCAGACACTGTCAGAGAGCCAGGAGCGAGAGGAGATGTCCATTATCACGTAATACTGTCCAAAATAAGCTTCCATCGTCAGTGGTTTGGATTTACAACTAGTAGATATCCTTCCCCAACCCCCAAAGGCTGTGACTGCACAAAGCACCTAATTTCTGTGCTTTTATAAATTACTAGTCAGCACAGTGAGATTTCTCATTTTATGAAATCTGTCTCAACTTCATGTATGCCACATCAACTCACAAGTTTAAGTAAAAATGTAATTGTCAGCACTTGGATATGTTGTGTACATACACACTTTACATGTCAACATATTTTCCACAAATCTGTCAAGAGGGAACAAATGTTTCAATAAACAAATGTATAGTGCTGCAGTGTCCAGTAGATACGATAATGAATCAAATGTTAGTGCTACAGTTCTTTAAACAATAAACATTTATTAAAGTCGATATCCACAGTTTTGAGGTGGAAGTCAGGAGCATACGACACTCAGAGCAACAAGCGACAGGACAGTCCAATATTTAAACATCATATCCAACGATGCCTCTTTTACCGATGCACTCGCCAATGTAAAACCACATCAGCACTTCAGTGCAGACCAGTCCATTTCTGAATGCCTCCTGTAATAGAAACAAATTGAGATTAATGCAATAGAAATACTAAAGAGTGACATCTAAAAATATGCAGATGTTCAAGGTCAAGTGACAATTTGCTTTGTCCCAAGTGATTAAGTTGCACACATACTTAGAGCTTTACTAGACTGCTTTAAAGTCTTGTGCGCACAGGCACACACATTTTACAAATGGGTACAAATAAGTCCTGGCTATGCAAACGCTAACAAGGAACTGAGCCATTAAGGACCCCTGTGGTTAGCTTCAAAGTAGCACTATAATGTATATAAGGAGGCAACTTACTGAAAGCCAATAGACACATTACAGAAATGAACTTGATAATTAGTTAACACCAGCAATGTTAGTTCTCACCTTTACTGTGGTCTGTCCAAGGCGTCCACTATTGACACCGCTGAGAATTTTCTTGACTCCAGCAATGGCCTGGGGAATCTCGGCTGGGGAAGGGGGCACGAGCTCTACTTTAGCGTAGTGCCAGAAGGTCGCTAGCCGGGGCTTAGAGTAACTGGCAGCGGCTGAAAAAAACAACGTCATGTTTGCCATGTCATGAAATGTGTCCTCTACTATACGTTGCTGGGTCATGATAGACAAGAAACATAGGAAAGCGAGCTAGCAAGATTACATATGACACAGCTGACTTCTGTAGGTGACTAGCTAAGTGAACACCTGTCCCTGGGGTTGAAATGTACAGTATCTAGGCTAAGGGGCTACATCAAATATCAACCTTTAGTGTGGCTACACGGCATAGCCAGTCACTTTTATTAAATTACGTGCTAGCGTAGCTAAATCAGCAAGCTAACAACTAGCGTTGAAGTTACTAGCTAGTTAAAGTTACGTAAAAAAGTTAACATCTAACTAGTCAAAGCGCATTTTATTCCATATTAAATGTGGTAGTTACTTTGTTGATGGTGATAAGTAAATCAGCAGCCTACCGACCTGGAGATGTTAACTACGTAGCTGTTGTCCGGAGATGTTACAAAAACGTTCCTAGCTAGCTTGCTAGCCACTGGTATAGCCACCTCAAAAGGTAGGCCATGCAAGGATTACTTCCAGAATAACATGTTTGAATATCGGCAACCTCAGCTTGCTCATATCCAAACAAAATAGACTTACCTCCAATCAAAGTGGGGACTTTGGCCACCAGCTTCTGGACTGCCTGTGCCATGGTGTTTTATTTTATAATAATTCTCTGGACTCCTCTAACCGGCTGTTGCCTGCAACTGCGAATGTCACCTCCAGATAGAAGGACCCATGATTTAGGACTGCTATATGAACTGCCTGAACATAAATAGCTGCCTACCTGGACAATTAATGTAGATTACTGGATTTATTTATATCATAATTTTTCACTTCTGAACATTTGCCTATTCTTTCGCAACAACATACAGTAATACATTTAAGTCAGTGTGCATAAAACCTTTCCAAAGTTTCGTCCCTATCTGAAAAGTTGAACATAGGCACACAAATATTTTCCTTCTGTCATATTGCTTTCACTGATTATATTTGGTAGAGCTAAGCGATTTGGAGAAAGAATAAAATTTCAGATAGCAAATGAAACTAAATCTAAATGTAAAATGTTATAAAATATCAAGATGTTTCATGTTTTGGCCAAATTACATACACATAAAGTTAAAAATAGTATGAAGAAACCTGACCATCACCCCTATGAGCTTGTTGGACATCCCATTTCAAATCCATGGACACTAATATGGAGTTGGCCCCCTTTGCAGCTATAACAGCCGTTGATGTACAACTTGCATTCTGCTGCTTGGCCATGGAAACCCATTTTATGAAGTTCCTGACACACAGTTCTTGTCCTGATGTTGCTTCCAGAGGCAGTTTGGAACTCTGTGGTGAGTGATGCAACATATGATAGGCACTTTTTATGCGTTACGCACTTCAGCACTCAATGGCCCTGCTCTGTGAGTTTGTGTGGTCTATCACTTCGTGGCTGGACTGTTGTTGCTTCTAAACACTTTCACTTCACAATTAAAGCACTTACAGTTGAACGGGGCAGATCTCGAAGGACAGACATTTCACAAACTGGCTTGTGGATATGACATCCTATGACAGTGCCACGTTTAAAATCACTGAGCTCTTCAGTACGATCCATTGTACTACTAATGTTTGACTATGGCACAACCACAGCTGTTGTCAACAGAAAGAACTGCAACAAAATTATTTTATTTTTATTTCTCGATGATTACTTCCTATAATTTATTATCTATGAATATAGCATCTTCCTAAATTGCATATCATTTGTGTTAGGATTTTATTTCATTTTCATTGGTCCCTGCCTTGCTGCTTCAGACTGCGTTCTGCCAATTCGAGTTTGCAGTAGTAGGCCATAAGCTAATCGTGAATGTGGGCCTCTCTCACAATGCAATGTACATTGTATGTGTGAGAATATTAATATGCACGCTCAGAATGTTAGTGTGATCAATGTAGATCACACAAATTTGATGCCAAGTGGGGCTGACAGCCGGTAGCCCCACTACAGCAACATTTTGTATTTCAGACCTGATTGGCTGTCTGTCTGTCTGGCGCCATCATTAGTCGGCAAGAAGAGCAAGGAGGATAGATTGTTGCCAGATAACTTGAGAAAATGAACAAAGTGGATTTCGTACTCGAGCACCGGTTTGAAACCCTTAATTTGGAGGACGAACTTGAAGTAAAGCGACTTGGTGCCCATCAGCCACGGGATATTGTCATCACTCAAACTGCTGGTAAAAGTAACCATGGGTTTAACGTGGAGTGGTTTTGAAGAAAAAGTGGCTAACGGTTAGCATAGCATGTTTTCCATGTCTGCTATAACAAACAGGTACGTTCTCAGTCGGATCATAACATGTATTAAACTGCGTGGAAAATGTGAAACCTCACTGCATGGGCACGACGAGTCGGTAGACTGCCTGAATCCTGGAATATTCAGATACATTTTCGAGACTATGAGTGAGGGTGATTTGAGACTTCAGAGGCACTATGACGCTCAGCCCATCTTCAAAGGGACATCTAGCACTGTAAAAAACAAACTGTTAGACTGTATGTATGAAGTGTACAGGGAGGAGATAGCCAAGCAAGTGGACGAGACATCATTTGTTGCCATACTGGCAGATGAGACAATTGATCTCTCCTGAAAATCACAAATGGTGGTTGTGTTGTGATACATGTTGCCTGACAGTACAGTGACAGAAAGGATTTCGGAGTTTGTGGAAGTCAAAGATAAAACTGGACTTGGCCTCTCTAATAACATCAAGGGTGTGCTGGAACCACTGAAGCTGGGAGAAAAGCTGATCGCTCAGACTTATGATGGTGTGGCTGTAATGAGTGGAAACGTCCGAGGGGTACAGGCGCTAATGAAAGAGACATACCCACATGCCCAATTTGTTCACTGCTATACTCACCAGCTGAATCTCCGTTGACCTTGGACCTCAGAAAACACAGTGGACCAACACCAGCAGATGACATGGCACCCCAAACCATCACTGACTGGAAACTTTACACTGGATTTAAAGCAACGTGGATTCTGTGCCTCTCCTATCTTCCTCTAGACTCTGGGACCATCATTTCCAAAGCATATGCAAAATTTACTTTCATCAGAGAACGTAACCCAGCAGCAGTCCAGTCCTTTTGGCTTTAGCCCAGGCGAGACGCTTCTGACGCTGTGTCTTGTTCAGGAGTGGCTTAACACAAGGAATGCGACAGCTGAAACCCATGTCTTGCATACGTCTGTGCGTGGTGGTTCTTGAAGCACTGACTCCAGCTGCAGTCCACTCTTTATGAATCTCCCCCACATTTTTGAATGGGTTTTGTTTCACAATCCTCTCCAGGGTGCGGTTATCCCTATTGCTTGTACAATTTTCTCTAACATATCTTTTCCTTCCCTTCGCCTCTCTATTAATGTGCTTGGACACAGAGCTCTGTGAACAGCCAGCCTCTTTAGCTATGACCTTTTGTGTCTTGCCCTCCTTGTGCAAGGTGTCAATGGTCGTCTTTTGGACAGCTGTCAAATCAGCAGTCTTCCCCATGTGTTGCCTACAGAACTAGACTGAGAGACCATTTAAAGGCCTTTGCAGGTGTTTTGGGTTAATTAGCTGATTAGAGTGTGGCACCAGGTTTCTTCAATATTGAACCTTTTCACAATATTCAGATTTTCTGAGATACTGATTTTGGGGTTTTCATTAGTTGTCAGTTATAATCATCAAAATTAAAATAAATAAACACTTGAAATATATCAGTCTGTGTGGAATGAATGTATCCATTATAAAGGTTTCACTTTTTGAATGGAATTACTGAAATAAATCAACTTTTTGATGATATTCAAATTTTATGGCCAGCACCTGTATATGTTATGTTTGAAAAATATAGCACAATCAGCTCAAAGAATAGAACTTACCTTTTGTTCTTTTTGGGTGTTTTTTTTTTTTTCCATAATTGCCAACATTGATTTTGTAATCTTAAAACAATAGAACATTCAGGGAGTGTATTGCTGATCGCCAGCCAGTAGGAGTGTCCATGCCATACCTGGCTTACAAAGGTCCCAGGAGTGTCCGGTTCAAGGGCGACTGCTGGTTCTTTGAAACCTCCACCTTCACTAGAACTGGGAGTGGGGTTCTTCTTTTTCTTTTGAAGAGCATAACTTCCACAGAAGAGTAGAGGAGATAAACCCATTTGAATCGAGTGAAAGACACTCATCATCTTTTTGCATGGACTTGATATGATTAATATCTGCTTACTTTTGGTCAAACAACTAAAACCTTTGAGGCAAGTGTGTTGACCGACCATGCGAACAAACACACAAAAATTCCAACACCATATAGCTTTTGCCATCTTAGTTGGGGAGGATGGACTCATAATAATGCCTGGAATAGACATCCACTCAATCACAGCCATAGTGGTCCTCCACAAACCAGCCTCCTGTGACACAGACACAATCTTGGATTGATTTGCTGGCATCTACCTGCATGTAAAAGTCATGGCCACAAGCTGTGATGGTGGTAAGGGCGGCCTGTTGGCCTTATTCTTTCCTCATTACCCAGTAACTCCACGGCCTCCTCATTGACTTCCAGTAGCTGGTCTGCTTCCTGCATGCCTGCTTTTTCAGCCTGACTGCCCCGGTCTACCTCATGCATTACGTGGGCTATATAGGGGAAACAATTTCAACACTAAGGTAAGAATTTAAATTATTGATATGAGTATTTGTGCATGCATGCATGTGTTTGTATCTTCTTTTCATTGTGCTGTCATGCTCATTTTGTAAGACCATGATGCTTGCAATAACAGTACTGTAGGTTTGATTACCACAAGGAGACCAGTATAAAAATGTATGCACTTACTACCGTAGGTTGCTCTGGATATGAAATGACATAAATATACATCACGCTACATGTTTGGTCATGGACTTCATCCCTCATCCCAGAAGAAGTTTCCTGGGTGTGTGAGGCAGGTTGTGGTGGAAACGAGACATGGTGAGCAGGATGGGCATCTGCCGGTGGGTGTAACTTTTCTCGCTCTCACTATCAATCACCAGGAGAGTCATGTGGTCCATGCATTTCTTCACCTGCACACAATAGCCTGTTCATTAGGTACCAAATGGAAAAACATGACTGGTATTGAGTATTAATAAGAACTGGATCTGTCAGATCTGACAATAAATTAGTTTGGCTCTGTAAATTACTCTTGATGGTTATACAGTCTTCTTAAAATGGTGAAGGACAGAATATCAATTCTGTACCATTGCACCTCTTTGTCCAGAAATTATGCATAAAAGTGTATATAGACACTTCAGTCAATTCCAGATTAGTCTACTGCAGTGTTATTCTCCCTAGCTTCCCAGATAAAACAGTAAATATACTTAAACTACAGTAGGAAATTCAAAGGCTGATTTAAAGGTTTTACTGTTAACCTACAAAGCATTCCATGGACTTACCTCTCTTTATTGGTCTGGCCATACATACCCCCTCATTCTTTCTTATTGTTTCATTTTACCCAATATTTCACTACTCCCGATTTTGTTATGTCCAATTCACAATTCTGGCTTTGCTTTATTGCAACAACTCCTCCAGCAGATTTGGGTACAGTTAAAGACCAGGCCATGTGTTCTCAGATGCACATCTTGTCAAGTTGTTCTGCTTCTTATCACACTACTTGCTCGGGAGGTCATAGCCAGTTTAAAAGGTAGGCCATGCAAGGTTTACTATCTGGAGTTATTCACTTATCAAGCCACCCTCTAAAGGACTTCTTGTCTCTGTCTGTGTAGTGACCAGAAACCCCTGGCAATACAGTGACTTACTCCACTTCGCCACATGGGGTCTCCATGTCTCTTTTCTTTCATAGAATTTGTAAACATCAGCTGAAAGGCTTTTCTTTTTTTAAACCAATTTTACCCCACTTTCCTCCACTTGGATTTCCTCCGCTCGGAATTGCACTGCCAATTACGTGATATCCATTTTCTGATCGCACTGCTCGCTCAACCAGGAAGTTAATTTAGTACACAGCTGAGTATACCCATAAGAAAGGGTCACAATCACGATGCCTCCTGCTCAAACAAGAACACAGATTATTTCAGCCAATCAGGAGGTCAGCTTAGAACCTTGCCTCTTTTTAATTGAACTATAAAAGCTGAGCGAATAAAACACTGATATAGACGACTAACCACCCTTTGCTAATGCTTGGACCTAGTTAAATCAAGAGTGAGGCTGACCATCAATCTTTTTGACGATGTAGGTAACCCAAAAGCAATTTTACACCCTTGTAAATCTCATGGAAATGACCGATCCACCTCTGTCCAGACGAGGCCATATCAAGGATAATTGGAGTGCAACATTGCTCTTTGATCATATGGAGCAGAAGAACCCTGATGCCATACTGTACTGTAGATGGGGACAGTGCCCTCCTGATGTCCGTAACTCATCTGATCTCCTGAACTGATCAGTGAGATAATGAGACCCAATGAGACCCAGTATGAGAAAATTCTCCATAAAGTCCCGGAATGCTGAAAAGTGGTGGAGGGGGCCAGTCCAATCCACCTACCATCTTGCTGAGACCAGTGTTCAAGAACTCTAACACCGTAGCTCCATCGATCCAAACCAGGCAGTCTCCCTGGTGAACCCCTGCCATCTCATCTTGACCACCGCTTACCAGGCTCACCGAGAACCGATCAACTCTGCTTCTGTTTAATAAATCAATTAATTGTTTGTATCAGTTCCCAGTCTCAGATACTGTACCTTCCACAGACAGGAAGCGGACACCCATCCCTGTACTCTTCTCCACATAACACCAGCAAACACAGCTGGGTGCCACTTTGCTTTATACACATGGCCAACTAACGCAGAAACAGAAAAACACACAGAAAAAGAGATGGTTATGTTCAGTTTCTGTGAATTTTGGTCTCTTAAAATACAGCTCTTTCATATCAATGGAATAACCTGGTAAAATAAAACAAAGTACATGTGTGTAACAGCTGTTTAGGGTAAATCTGCCTAAAAGTTCTAATTTACAATCTGACTTCAAGGTGTGTGATATCATCCACGAAACCCTCATTGATCTCCAGGAGTCGATCCCCATTTCTGAGGCCGCTGCGCTCCGCCACCACGCATGTCGTCACCTGTCTGATCACATGACCAATAGCAGATGGAAGCCAATGTCTGAGGATGCAGAGACGCGGTGTGAGCCCTGAGAATGGCTCTACATGAGAACATTTGAATACATTTGGTCTCAATTTATATAATATCTATATAAACATTTAAAAATGAATAAAAAACAAGTGTGTATGCTAATGAAGAATCCTAGGGGGGTTGCCTACCTGCATCGTCTGAGATAACCATTGCTGGGTTGTCAATTCCCTCTTTAGGACTGAAGGTACATTTCCTTTAACATGAAACAATTATTTCAAAATGTAGAGCTTAAGCTAAAGCCCTTTAACCTACCCGTTGAGGGGATATTCAGCCTTACAGCATGGTCCGACAGTACATGAGTGGAATCTTATTATTGCACATTAATGCATATTTTGGTCCCAAGTCTTAAAAATGTTATTGACCGAGAAAAAGAGAACAATTTTACATAAAATGTGGAATGATTAGTTATCTAGTCATTCACCTTAAACCATTTTACGGTGTTTAATTGTGATGCATAAGACCATTCATGAGATGTTTCATGTATAATGCAGGTCATTATGAACCATTAACTAATAGTGTAATTCAGTAAAATGGTGTGTGGGCAAACTTTCTGGTAAACGTGCATCCAAATAAATCCACATATTTGTTATGGGTTGGCTACTCTCCCCTGCCTTGATTGGGCTGTCTCTTCTTTTATGTTGTGTCTGTGTTGTCTGTTCGGAGCACTGGAGGCATTCCCAGAGGATAGTACATCAAGGGGCATGGCCGCATCAGACCTGCTCAGCCGTTTCTTCACAGCTACAGCCACTCTCCATGATTCAACACTGCAGTACTTAAACCCGGGCTGATCACCTCTTCAGCGCCGGTTCGTTAACTACAAACCCATGTGGTAACTAGGCTCTAGCTCCTAGCATTCTAGTGTTTGACCTTACCTTGTGTTTCCGTCCAAGATTCCATCCTGACCCGCTGCCTCCTCCGCTTACCTGCATGCTCCAGCTCTACCGTCAGCTCACACCTCCTCGTGTACAGCCTTGTATTCACCACCGCATGTCCCCCTCGGATCCCTCAGTCGCCTCGTCTCGGACAGGCCTCAACCTCCATTACACCTCTGAGTACTTCCTCTCGGTTCATTAAACTCTCTTACTAACCCCTAACGTTGCCTGTGTGTCATCTCTGCGTTCTGGGTCAGAACGCCCCATAACAGAACGAACTGGCCACAAATCCTGCAGAGTTGCCACATGTGGCAGATGACAACGGCATCCTTCGATCCATTAAAACACAAGGAGCGTTGTTGGACCAGTTAATCCAAAAATTACTGGAGACTAATCAGCAAGTATTCGACCGTGTCACTCAACTGTCTGCTCAAATCGCTACTCTGTCTGTTTCCAGTGCTCCGATTGTTCAACCCCTCCCCTCGTCTCCTTCTCAGTCTGCTCCCTCAGCCGTGGATAATGCCTCTTACACCCGGGAACCTCCTGTGACACCACCGTTTTCTGGTGAGCTAAACAAGTGCCAAGGATTCCTTCTCCAATGCAGACTCATCTTTCATCAGAAACCTCTGTCTTTTGCTTCGGAATCATCTAAGGTGCACTATGCTATGGGGTTACTTAGGGGAAGAGCTCTGGTTTGGGCTGAGGCTATGTCCTCCAATCAACATCTCTCTAGCTTGACTTTTGCTGAGTTTTTGATCACCCCGATTACGTCGGAAACACTTCCAAGGAATTGTTGGACCTCCGACAGGGCACAGAGCGTCGCGGAGTACTCCGTTGATTTTTGGATGTTGGCAGCTGATTCCAAATGGAATGAGGAGGCGCTACGCAGCGCATTTTTGCACGGTTTGCATAATTCGGTTAAAGATGAACTCGCTCTTCGTGACGAACCCAGTAACCTGCACAGCCTCATTTCCCTGGCGATCAAGATTGACAACAGGCTACGGGAGAGGCATGGACCCACGCACGTTCCGGTTCGGAATTCCAGAGCAGCTAAACCTCGGTCCTCACCGCCCTGTGGGGGGTTTTCGGTGGCTCCTGTTTCTGTTCCAAGAAAGGAAGAGGAACCCATGCAATTGGGCCGGGCTCGGTTATCCCCAGCCGAACGGTTTTGCTGTCGACAGGCAGGTGAGTGCATATACTGTGGAGATTCCGTCCATTTCCTTGTGAAGTGTCCTGTACGCCCAAAAGACGAGGCTCGCTAGTTAGAGTGGGAACGCTAGCAAGCCCTATTCATGAAACTGAGTCCACATTTCCTAGGTTGTCACTCCCTGCCACTATCCAGTTTGGAACGCTATCACTACAGTTATCAGCCCTTATAGATTCAGGGGCAGAGGATAACTAGACGTGAATCTGGTTAAGCAGGCTAACATCCCCCTCAGGCCACTTCCATCCCCTATTAACGTGACTACTATTGTCAGCTACTAGCCACAGTGACCCAGCAAACGGTCCCGGTGTCTCTGCTCCTATCCGGTAACGCGAGATTTCTTTCAAAGTAGTGTCAGCTTCATTTTCCCCTCTCATTCTCGTATTTCCCTGGCTCAGTTTACACAATCCTCAAATTGACTGGCAACACAGGAGTATTAACGGTTGGAGTGGTTTTTGTCATTCTTGCCTTGGTTCTGCTATTCCTCCTATCGCCAATACATCTACTGCATCCGTTACACCGCCTGATCTGTCATCTATTCCCCTGGAATACCTGGACCTTGCCAATGTATTTAACAAAGAACAAGCCTTGTCTCTGCCTCCCCATAGACCTTATAACTGTGCTATTGAGTTGTTTCCAGGGACCCCTTTTCCTTCAGCCCGGCTCTACAACCTGTCCAGACTTGAGAGAGAGGCCATGGAAAAATACATCGGAGATCCTCTGGCGGCAGGTATTATTCGCCCCTCGACGTCACCTTTTGGGGCAGGATTCTTTTTCGTGGACAAGAAAGACAAAACACTGCGCCCCTGTATCGACTTACGCAGACTGAACAACATCACTGTCAAAAACAAATACACATTACCACTCATAAATTCTGCTTTTGAACCCCTTCAGGGCGCCACGGACTTCACGAAACTGGACCTGCGCAATGCCTACCACCTCGTCAGGATTCGGCATGGAGATGCGTGGAAGACAGCATTTAAAACACCACTGGGGCATTTCGAATATCTGATAATGCCTTTCGGACTCACTAATGCACCTGCCTTTATTCAAGCCATGGTTAATGATGTGTTCCATCCATCCATCATCTTCCGCTTATCCGGGGCCAGGTCGCGGGGGCAGCAGTCTAAGCAGGGATGTCCAGACTTCCCTCTCCCCAGACACTTCCTCCAGCTCTTCCGAGGGGACACCGAGGCGTTCCCAGGCCAGCCGGGAGACATAGTCCCTCCAGTGTGTCCTAGGTCTTCCCCGGGGTCTCCTCCCGGTGGGACGGGACCGGAACACCTTTCCAGGAAAGCTTTCCGGGGGCATCCGAAACAGATGCCCAAGCCACCTCAGCTGACCCCTCTCGATGTGGAGGAGCAGCGGCTCTACTCTGAGCTCCTCCCGGGTGACCAAGCTTCTCACCCTATCTCTAAGGGATCGCCCAGCCACCCTGCGGAGAAAGCTCATTTCGGCCGCTTGTATCCGGGATCTTGTCCTTTCGGTCATCACCCAAAGCTCATGACCATAGGTGAGAGTAGGAACGTAGATTGACCGGTAAATCGAGAGCTTCGCCTTGTGGCTCAGCTCTTGCTTCACCACGACAGACTGATACATCGACCGCATTACTGCAGAAGCTGCACTGATCTGTCTGTCAATCTCCCGTTCCATCCTTCCCTCACTCGTGAACAAGACCCCTAGATACTTAAACTCCTCCACTTGAGGCAAGCACTCTCCACCAACCTGAAGTGGGTTAGCCACCCTTTTCCGACTGACGACCATGGCCTCGGATTTGGAGGTACTGATTCTCATCCCCACCGCTTCACACTCGGCTGCAAACCGTCCCAGCGCATGCTGAAGGTCCTGGTTTGAAGGGGCCAACACAACAACACCATCCGCAAAGAGCAAAGACGAAATACCCCAAACCTGACACCCTCCGGCCCCTGGCTGTGCCTAGAAATTCTGTCCATAAAAATTATGAACAGAACCGGCGACAAAGGGCAGCCCTGCCGGAGTCCAACATGCACTGGGAACAAGTCTGACTTACTGCCGGCAATGCGGACCAAGCTCCTACTTCGGTCGTATAGGGACCTGACAGCCCTTAGCAAAGGACCCAGGACCCCATATTCCCGAAGCACCTTCCACAGGACGCCGCGAGGGACACAGTCGAATGCCTTCTCCAAATCCACAAAACACATGTGGACTGGTTGGGCAAACTCCCATGAACCCTCCAACACCCTGTAGAGGGTATAGAGCTGGACGAAAACCACACTGTTCCTCCTGAATCCGAGGTTCTACTATCGGCCTAATTCTCCTCTCCAGAACCCTGGCATAGACTTTCCCGGGGAGGCTGCGAAGTGTGATCCCCCTATAGTTGGAACACACCCTCCGGTCCCCCTTTTTATAAAGAGGGACCACCACCCCGGTCTGCCATCCCAGAGGCACTGTCCCCGACCGCCACGCGATCTTGCACAGGCGTGTCAACCAAGACAGCCCCACAACATCCAGAGACTTGAGGTACTCAGGGCGGATCTCATCCACCCCCGGTGCCTTGCCACCTCTGAGCCCTCATCCTCTGCTTCCTCAATGGAAGACGTGATGGCGGGATTGAGGAGATCCTCGAAGTACTCCTTCCACCGCCCGACGACATCCCCAGTTGAGGTCAACAGCTGCCCACCTCTACTGTAAACAGCGTTGGTAGGGCACTGTTTCCCTCTCCTGAGGCGCCGGACGGTTTGCCAGAATCTCTTTGAAGGCCAGCCGATAGTCCTTCTCCATGGCCTCACCGAACTCCTCCCAGGCCCGAGTTTTTGCCTCCACAACCACCCGGGCTGCAGTCCGCTTGGCCTGTCGGTACCCGTCAGCTGTCTCAGGAGTCCCACAAGCCAACCAGGCTTGATAGGACTCCTTCTTCAGCTTGACGGCATCCCTTACTTCCGGTGTCCACCACCGGGTTCGGGGATTGCCGCCTCGACAGGCACCGGAGACCTTACGGCCACAGCTCCGAGCGGCCGCTTCGACAATGGCGGTGGACAACATGGTCCACTCGGACTCAATATCTCCAGCCTCCCTCGGGATCCAGTCGAAGCTCTGCCGGAGGTGGGAGTTAAAGATCCCTCTGACAGGAGACTCGGCCAGACGTTCCCAGCAGACCCTTACAGTACGCTTGGGCCTGCCGAGTCTGTCCAGCTTCCTCCACCCGCCATCGGATCCAACTCACCACCAGGTGGTGATCAGTTGACAGCTCCGCCCCTCTCTTCACCCGAGTGTCCAAGACATACGGCCGCAGGTGAGATGAAACGACAACAAGGTCGATCATCGACCTACGGCCTAGGGTGTCCTGGTGCCATGTGCACTGATGGACACCCTTATGCTTGAACATGGTGTTCGTTATGGACAAACTGTGACTAGCACAGAAGTCCAATAACTGAACACCGCTCGGGTTCAGATAAGGGGGGCCGTTCCTCCCAATCACACCCCCCCAGGTGCCACTGTTGTTGCCCACGTAGGCGTTGAAGTCCCCCAGTAGAACGATAGAGTCCCCAGTCGGAGCACTTTCTAGCACCCCTCCCAGAGACTCCAAGAAGGTTGGGTACTCTGCACTGCCGTTCGGCCCGTAGGCACAAACAACAGTGAGAGACCTATCCCGACCCGTAGGCGCAGGGAAACGACCCTCTCGTTCACAGGGGTAAACTCCAACACATGGCGGCAGAGCTGGGGAGCTATAAGCAAACCCACACCAGCCCGCCGCCTCTCACCATCGGCAACTCCAGAGTGGTGAAGAGTCCATCCTCTCTCAAGCAGTGTGGTTCCAAAGCCCAAGCCGTGCGTAGAGGTGATCCCGACTATCTCTAGTCGGAACCTTTCAACCTCACGCACGATCTCAGGCTCTTTCCCCGCCAGCGAGGTGACGTTCCACGTCCCTAGAACTAGTTTCTGTGTCCAGGGATCGGGTTGTCTAGGCCCCCGCCTTCGACTGCTGCCCGATCCTCTCTGCACCAACCCCTTATGGTCCCTCCTGTGGGTGGTGAGCCCACGGGAAGGCGGCCCCACATCGCTCATTCGGGCTGAGCCCGGCCGGGCCCCATGGGGAAAGGCCCGGCCACCAGGCGCTCGCGTACAAGCCCCAACCCCGGGCCTGGCTCCAGGGTGGGGCCCCGGCTGCGCCATACCGGGCGACGTCACAAAACATTCTTCCTTGAAATAATGTGTTGAAAAACGTATTCTAATGATATGCAAATTAGTGAATATTTAACGCTTGAAAGTTGACATCCGCGGAACTGCGAACAGTGCTCATTTGCATAAATAGTTTGAAAAATAGATTTGCCATAATTGTCCGATTGCAATGGTATATTATTTGTAGCCACTTTTGTGAAGCGTTCCGTGTATAATTTGGGTTGTCCGTGTAAAATATGGGTTGTATAGTTGTATAGTTTGTGTTGCTATGGGAACTTTTCACCAGGCAACGACATTGACCATGCATCTTAGAAAGGCTAATGTGTAGACAAGAATAGAGATTACAAGGGTGTACATCACTATATATGATGTTTTGAACCATAATACATCGTTTGTATTATAAATATGATATAAAAATAAATATTTAGTCCACATAGTATGGGGGTGTTCTTGAGTTTTTGGGAAGAAGTTGGAAGGAGTTTATAAAATATATAAGTCCAAACGTAACTAGCGATCTAGTCGTTTTGTGTCATTACACCATAAAAAAGGTAGATAGGGTTATAATCTTTCATTTTATAGTGTTTTATTTCTAGGTAGAAGAACCAAATTTTTTGGGGGTGCCTATATTTTTTACCTTCTTTTATTTCATTATTTTCAACCCAATTACAGTGTAATTTGATAGTAAAGGCATGAAAGTATGAGGAAATACCATTGACACAAAACCTCATAATGCTTTCAAAAAAAAAATTTGATGCTGAATGGCAGAAATGTTTTCAGAATTTTTTTTTTGCCTTTCAAACAGATGAGTTTTATAAATAGTGACCCAGAAGTCTGTTTTTATGTGTTTTTATTGTAGCCAGAGGGGTTGTTATTACCAGGATACATCACAATAGGTTGTATCTGTTACAGAAATTAATCTAGGACCAAAAATGTCCAAGTAGTGAAATCCGGCCGAAATCCCCATATTCTACCAAGGGTTAAGGGACATTTAGCCTCATTTGTGTATTTTAAAACTTGTAATATAGAAATATATTGTACTGTTAAAGGAATTGGTAAAGTTTCAATCTGATAAGACTAAAGGAAAAAAAATAAACCTTTTAGAGGATGATGCCTGGCCTTAATGTCACACACCAAACCCATTGGCACCCGGATCCCTCCCCAATCCTAAATGCTGATGCAATGTTGAAGGATGGTGCCTGGCCTTAATGTCACACACCAAACCCATTGGCACCCAGATCCCTCCCCAATCCTAAATGTTGATGCAATGTTGGAGCCCCCAGTTATTTGTAGACAGGTCTTGCATGCTGTTACACATCAGTCTTGTTTACAATTGCATGGTGACACTATAATGCCCATGACTCTGATTGTGCTACACATCGCAGTGTCTAACGTATTTTGGCTAGGGGGTCTAGAAGAAAATCTTGCACAGAGACTCATTAGGATGTATGGGGTAGTAGTATCACAGTTTGTGTATGGTGTGTGGGTTTGAGGGAGAGAGAAATTAAGAGAGGGGAAGCTTTATCCGAGCCTGTCGGGCTGTATCAACTCTGAAGGTCACTCAGGCACTCTCCGTGGACTGAAAACTGAACATTACAATGGCTAGTGTAAAAATCAACAGCTGGGTATCAGACACCTGACTGTAAGGACATTTACATGGATTTTATCACAGGATACCAGTTAGCATTGAAGTTAAAGAATCTGAAAAACAACTGAAAGCATGAGTTCAAGTTTGAGCTGGCAAGGTGAAGAACTTGTTGTTGCACTGTTCACGAGCGAGGCAGTTAATACTAATTTCTACTTTGGCCCTTTGTAGTAAATGAGAATGTCTTCTTGGTCAATTTACGTGGTAATATAAGGGTGAAACAAACATTTTGAAAAAATAAAAGTCAGTGGACTATGTAAGAAATGATCAGTGGCCACTAGGAGGATCCTTCACCCACACACTGATGTAGACTGATGCTGATGAGGATGTAGCTTGTTAAAGGGACTCTGTATAGAATCTTGACTCAAACAATTACATGACAGAATTTAAACAATAAAAAAAACTGTGTCTACCTCTCCGTCCATTACCAAATGACAGAAATAATATTTGCTTGTCCTGGGTGGTTTAGGGTGGGGGGTAGCACTGAGTGTCTAAGGCAATTTTGTAAAGAAATATTTGAAACAATAAATACAAATATTTTACTGCAGATGTCTTCTGGTCATTTATGCTTGCATTTTCCAGTGCAATTGGAGTTAAGCGTCTTTTCAAAACAAACAATCGTATCTAAACAAAGCATTAATATTCCCACAAATTGTTTCTTGGAACAAGTTATAAATAATTGTTTTTATTGTAATCTTCTGAACAGTGTTCTGTAGACTGAAATTGCATTGTTGTAGTTATAGAACAATAAGATCATGATAAAGAAACCAATAATGACAAGACATTAAAGAAAATTATGACAAAAACATACGTGTTTGTTGGTGTAAACAATCTGTTATTCCACTGTAATGCTGGGATGCTTAATTTGCACAAGAGCTAAGGGTTACCCCACCTATGTTTTGATTTTAAAAGAAAAATATGGATTGTTCTACAGAAATGTATCTACTCTTGAATTAATAGACAGAACTATGAAAGCAAGGTCTGATCATCCAATGTATCAATATTATAGATTTAACAATGCTTTGAGGCGTTAAAATTTTTGTTTACATTGTTAACAAATAGAGTTTAACAAGCTTATACTTGATGTTCAGATTGGGTACGACATAAAAAGCTCATTAGGCATTCGTATTTTTAATGAACTGATAATAAAAAAGATTTAATATGTGGAAACTAAGGATCCAGCTTATATCTATCAGCATAACCTCCCAGCTTACCAGTTGAACAGTCTGAATCATTGATCATCATTGGCCAAGTATGAATACAGTGCAAAATGATGCACTGATTGGCATTTCCCAAAAATTTTCATATGCTTAACAAAATGCAAACATAAGATAAAATGTCTGTCAAGCCACAGTGTCGTGTCACATTTTTCTTGCCCTAAAGTCCTTCTGCAAGAATGTTCTAGAAAAATTTCCTTGGATGGCTATTGCACACGTTGCATGGATAGGCTACAGCAAAAACAATCTATTCATAATTTGCACAACATATTTTCATATCCATCTCTTGCTCAAAGACCTTAAATGTGCATATCATATTTTCCCTATCAATTAAAAAATAAAAATAAATAACAGACAGGGACATGACATGTGCACAATACAAATATTGGATGGTAGACAAACAGGGTTGGGTAGGTTACTTTTTAAATGTAATCCGTTTGTTACAAGTTACATGTCCACATTTGTAATCAGTAACGTAACTTTTTGATTACTCAAACTTAGTAATGTAATCAGATTACTTTCTTATTAAGGGGCGTTAGAAAAAGCGTTTTTTATCATGAGCACCCGCACACAAATAAGTTTTACTAGATCGAACGATTATTAGGGCTGCCATAGATGGATTTTCAAAATGTAAATTAAATAAATAAACTGTGACTATACACCTGCACTCTTAGCTTAAAATCAGCAGCCAATGCTAACCAATGAACGCAATTGCCTGAGATGCAAAGCAGGCAGAATCACATGGCCTACCTGTATGGAGTTGAGTTGGCTACATCAAATGCAATCATCCTTTGGCAGAGTGCTTCCCAACACACCTTTTGTCCTCAAATATCCGTGATAAATTCCACATAATGTTTTATCTTGAAGGCAGCGTTGTGTTACAGCTGTCTAACAAATATTTGCCTAATCTTCTAAACAATTCCTGTCTGAGGTGTTCAGTGCAACTCTTCCTGGCATTGTTCAGTGCATTTGACAAATAAACCTTGAAACCTGAAAAAAACATTGTTCTCAAAAAGATGCGTTGATAGGTGATAACTAAATCACTTTTTATATGGGTCGGCTAATATTATACTCTGTTTTTACCAGCCACCCAACCAACTAAAAGTAAACTTGCGCTTCATGGTCACTAGTCTGCACGCACGTCTTTCTTCGCATGATGATCACACACAAGTGATGCGCGCAATTGTTATTTTCATTCAAAACATTTGAAAACAAAATCAAGTATGCAACATTATTTCTCGCACCTAATCTTTTTCAATTTAAGTAATCCAAAAGTAATCATTCATTTTTCAAAAGTATTTGTAATCCGATTACAATATTTTAGTTGGTAACGTAACAGATCACAGTTACTGATTTTTTGTAATCAGTTACATGTAACGGATTACTTGTAATCCGTTACTCCCCAACTCAGTGACAAATGAGGTAACATATGAAGCAGAAAGAATATTGCTATTAGTAATATATTTAATAAATAATTAGTGGTTCTCAATTAACAGACTAAGACTGGGATTCATTTAAACCAGCCAAAGCAATGTTTACACAGTGTTTTAACTGATAATATTTTTCCAGTGCTCACACTCTGAAAACTCACACTCTGAAAACTGAAAGCTGCGCTAGGTAGGATTTTTTCATTAAAAGTAAAATGTTTTGTCAATATAAACATGGTGTCAATATGAAATGAAGCATCCAGCCAATCTTTAGCCAATTGCCTTTCTCAAGGTGGGGCTTGGCTGTTTGTGAACGCACATACTGCCTGGATGTAGCATAAGTCTGCGATAAGGAGTGAATAAATAGTGTCTATTTGCACCCAGGTGAGCGTGAGCTCACATTATTGTATGTCTAATTTTGGTATTTTCTTTTATGCAAAGATTTTCTATTGAAAACGCAGCTAGCTAACAGCAACATAAAAATCCAGAGCTAGCCAGCAAAGTAATACATAGTAACTTATTTATTAAGACTAGCAAACTAGATCTAGCTCACCAAACCGTTAAGCTAAGGTTAGTGAGGCTACATTCAGTTGTGTAACTGGCAAGTCTAATGTAACCCAGTTTACATAAAATATACATCTGTCTAAAGAAACATATAACTAAATAGCTAACGTTTCTTATCTTTATTGTTGCCATTGCATTTATTTGGTTCTATGGTGATACATTTTCAGATCGCAGTTGCAAACCCAGCTGTCAATGTCTGGGGGAGAGGGGGAGTTGAGGAAAGAATTGACGCCGCTGTTTTCACATTTCAATTATTTTCTAAATCTTGCCTAGTGCAGCCCGATGTTTTAGGTGTAAATACAATACTCAACAGGAGACATTAATTTGAGTTCATTTGACAATGGGAAAAAACACTGCGTAAATATCGCAATGTGGGTTTGATTTAATTGAGCCCTAAGACTAAGCCACAGGAACAGAGATACAGTACTACCATTCAAATCATTCTAATTTTGCTGTGAGCCTGAATTTACAGAAAGCATCTCAACCCCACTTCCAGACACCACACTTCTTCGATATGGTATAATTGTATGATAATGTAGCTAACTTTTCATTATCATGCCAAACAAAATGGATAATTGCATGGCAGTAACAGAAGTTTGCTACAGTACATGCGCTACCACCACACTGTTCAAATGTTGACACTCGTCTTACTAAATTATTTCCTTCAATAGTAAAATATTGCACAGTTGACTTAAATTTGTATATATTAATGTCAATTTTTGACAGAAATTACAACATTAATGTTCCTATTCCGACAGCCTCAAATCCATGTGTTGGCTGTATAGTTCACCTATTTAAATACTTTAGACTGAACAATATCATTCTCCGTCAAGGGAGCACAGGTTTGAAGAGTAATATAAAGACATTTAATTTGTAATTTGCAAATAAATTGAGAAAAAGTTGAAAGTATGACTTTCTAGTACCTACCAAAGTAGATACATATTTGGGGAGCGAATACATTAGTTTGTCACCATTCCTTGATATACTGTTTCAAATTGGATATTTAATAGATTTCATTCCAAAAATCAACATGCAACATCTAGTTGCTGACCCCTTGAAGCAGTACTCTTTACATGTATAAAAAAAATTATACAAATGAGAAGAAATGCAATAAACATACATTGAAAAGTGCATATATACATTTCTATACAGCATAACATACTCACTGTACAATCATGTCATTATATACTGACAGTATTATAAGCATTATAATATGGATTACTAAGTAGCATAGTATCAGAAATGTTTCCATAGCAATATAATCTATTGGAAAATAATATTAGCGTTGCCTTGTGACAAAGAAGCTTGGCTAAAACAAAGCTGTGTGTGTGTTTGTGTGTTTCTTTCTCTTCATCTGTATTTGTATCTATATGTGTACCTATGTCTATGGATTTGTGTTGGCATAAGGTGCATGTGCAAATGATTTGCACTGAAGCAAAGAGAGCCCAGACCTTTTTAGTGCAGAGGCACAAAAACTGTCAAGTCAGCATCCAAAGAAACTAGCAACAACGTTTCTGACGACACACATCTGCTGTTCAGACTGCCAGAAAGGAGAATAATATAGAATGAAATCAAAATCCCATTTCAGAGCTCTAGTAGAGGAGTCAACAGTCATATAGCAAGCAGAAACAAGCAGTTTACGCTATTAGTCTTGTGTCCAAATGGCAACGCCATTTGACTTGCAGAAAACACACATTATTCACAACAGAGTTGACTATTACAATTACATTTAACAAACAAAAAGAAGTCAATCATTGAGTTCCACCATTAGTTTCCCTCTCATGTCAAGAAAAACATTGTAGAGCCTTTATGTTAAGGCAGCTGCTATCCAGTGAGGTTTTAGTGAAGATCCACTGCGCGTAGGACTCCAGTTCTGGAATGTTCTACCAATTGAATACAACACAGCCTGGGTAACATTCCAAACTTTGAGTGTCAAGGTTTAGAAGGTGGACCCACACCCTTGCTATTCTCCATGTCAGAAACGCATTGTGTTTACAGGAAGTCCCAAATTGAGCACCACTATCTTGAGCAATTTCCTCTCAGGGCTGTGACATCCTCAAGGCCACTAACATCCATTGATTTTGACTGACGGATTGAACGTTGTCATTTTGTCTGGCCCACATCAAAAATTGTCAGGGATGTTGGCTGGGGTTTCCCAAACAATCCTGGAAAGACCATGACATCACAGGGAATAATGAGAAATGATGATGTACTGTTGCTTCTTCTGGTTGTCTTTTGGTCCATTTCCAATTTGGTCTGCTATAAACTCTTTATGAAAGAACTGGGATACTGTTCCAAGACCAATACAGTCATCCATTGGGCCTCAGTTCCAAGACCAATGCAGTAATAAAAACGTCTTTGCAAACTGCCCAAAGAAAAAAGAGGAGACCTCTTCAGAGATGTTTATCTAATCCAGACCTACTCATACACCCAAAGAGACCACTCCTTATTTGATCACATATTGCAATCCATATTTCTACATTTTTGTTTCCAGACACAGTCCTTGTGCAATTGTCATTTTTGAATGTCTTTGGGAATTCAATGGGAAAGCATTGGGAAGGGAGATTTAGTGGTGGACACAAATTGACACAGTCAAGTCCAATCTCAGACCAAGAGGTTTTTGGATCCTAAACCTTTGTTAAATAGGATGGTTAAGCTCTTAGATGCAGTGCACTGTGAGCAGTTATGATTGTCCCCAGCTACCGTACATCTTCTCGTCCTTCCAAAGAGACACATGCTTTACTATTTTGGGTATCTGTTGGTTTGTGTATAATGCATTTACACATTATTGTTGGATAGCAAAATTAGATTAATATAGTAAATCATTAATTAAAGAAAGAATTCAACATAATTGACTATAATAATTGGTGGTATTACTAACTTCCGTTGTCAGAAAAAAGATAAAAGCTTGCAAAAATCTTTTCGACATACTCTTTGTCTTATCGCTCAGCTATGACTTTGTATTTGAGGACTAGGTACGTAGCTAGTCTCAGGACCAGGAAAAACACACCCAAAACCAGGAAGTCCACATAGAGCTTAGCATCCTCCACGTCCAGCAGCTGTAGAACCTCCTCTGGCTTCTGGAACTTACACACCACCCCTGGACACTCCAGCTCTGAACGGTTCATTCCATAGATGGATAGAATCACTCCCTCAAATCCATACCTTGGTGAACAAAAAAAGGAAGTTGAATTATGCTTCAACTTAATTTTAAAATATTTCCACCTTAGCGAAATATACAGGTCAAGTGGAACTGAAATCCAAAAATATGTTTAAAGAGCCTTCAAAAACTACAACTAAATTCAGCCACTAGCTGAAATACAATGGAAATAATCATTGAGCATGTTTAAAAAAAAAAACTGACTAATCTTAGAGTGAGACACCATTTAATATCAACTTAAAATAAGAAAAGGAACTAGACAAGCCTAGCTCAGCTGGCCCGCGATTAGAAGGGATGAACATTGTTGCCCTCGTAGGAATCGAACCATGATAGGCTGTGTCTTCACCACTACTACACCACTAAGCTATACATGTGACACATGTCGATATAGCGCCATTTTGCCACACATTAACATCACGCCAAGTTTGAATATTTCACTCGACACCATTAAGATTTGTGTTAAACTGACTAACGTTTCTTAATGAGTTTACGTCCACCACAAATAGCATCTATGACCTGTATGGCTATTGCCACAGGCTGTTTAAACATTTTATTAGCCAGTAATAGGCCTACTAGTATCTACTAACTTACTACTTGGAATGATCATAGGAATTGAGGAATTTCTAGGCAAGAGAATCATGGAAAACGCTATTCTTTTACTGTGCAAGGGGTTGTGATCTACTGTACACTACACCAAAAAGCATGCATGGATGCGTACTTCAAAAATCCAATAGAAATAGTCGCAATATAACCGTAAACAGCTTACAATAATGTAGCTACTGAAGCTTGTAGCCTGTGAAGTTTTTGTCTATCCTGCACAAATCATAATGCATAATTTGTTTTGAGTGTGGTGAGGCTCGAACACAGGTCCCTTGCATGGCAGTCTGCATCTCAAACCACTACGCTATTTAACATCAATCAGTCTGTCAGTCAGTCAGAGACATTCACTCTTCTTGGCCGGCTCCAATAGCGCGGTCCGTCAACAAGAGAAATTCACCTTAGAGCACTTTTAAGGTAGGACAGTAATACAATAGCCAAGATAATACAATAACCAAGAATGCCCACTACCAGATTACTTAAAAGATAAAGCAAAATATTTAAATACAGCTCTGGAAAAAATTAAGAGACCACTAATTTATCTTAAATCAGCATCTCTACATGTATGGCAGACAATCCATTCCAGTGTCTGTTCAATTCCAACACAGGCACACCTAATTTTACTTAATGAGGTACTGATTAGGTGATTATCTGAATAAATCTAATTTAATGAGGAAAAGTATAAAAACCACTGCTGTGGCCATCACTACCCTCTTGCAATAGGACCAGCTGAATGGCAAAAACAGTGAAAGTAGTACCTCAAAGGTAATTTGAATAAAAAAACAACTATTCAGCATCACAAAAGAGTTGAAAAGAAAAGCTTTGAGTGTGGAAAAGAAGGGTTCAATTCTGGCTTTACTGAGTGAGTGTCAGGTTGCTTCCATCCTGAAAATTTCAGAGACGGTGGTTCATAAGAACAAGGTCAAGGAACAGACATTGGGGACAACAAAGCTACAGAATGGCATAGGGCAAAAATGACTGTCCATTGACTGAGTTGACCGTCATCTAATTCGAATGTCACACAACAACTGTAGGATGACATCAAGTGACCTACAAAAAGAATGGTAAACAACAGCTGGGGTGAAGTGCATGGTGAGGACGGTTGAAAACAGGCTCCTAGGGGCAGGGCTGAAGTCATGCAAAGCTAGAAAAAAGCCATTCATCAATGAGAAGCAAAGAAGAGCCAGGCTGAAGTGTGCAAAAGACCAAAAGGATTGGACCGTAGAGGAATGGAGTAATGTCATCTTCTCTGACAAGTCAAAATTTCTGTTTTGCCCAACACCTGGTTGTCTAATGGTTAGACGGAAACCTGAAGAGGCCTACAAGCCACAGTGTCTCGCACCCACTGTGAAATATAGTGGAGGATTGGTGATGATCTGGGGATGCTTCAGTAAGGCTGGAATCAGGCAGATTGGTCTTTGTGAATGAGGCATGATCAAGCCAAGTACAAGGTTATCTTGGAAGAACACCTTCTTTCTGAGAATTGGGTTTTCCAACAGGACAATGCTCCATGCCACACAGCCAGGGCAATCAAGGAGTGGACGGAGAACCACCAGAACCTGTCATTGCCAACCCAATCTCCAGACCTGAACCCCATTGAAAACCTCTGGAATTTGATGAAGAGGAAGATGGATGGTCACAAGCCATCAAACAAAGCCGAGCTACTTGAATCTTTTTGCCAGGAGTGGCATAAAGTCACCCAAAAGCGATGTGACAGACAGGTGGAGAGGAAGCCAAGATGCATGACGTATTTTGTTGTTGAAAAATGAATATTATTTGTTTTCTTTGCATTATTTGAGGTCTGAAAACAATGCATATTTTTTTATTTATTTTTACCAGTAATTATTTTCTACACGTTAATACTCTAAATGACAATATATTTATTTGGAATTTTGGAGTAATGTTGTCAGTAGTTTATAGAATAAAACAAAACTGTTAATTTTACTCAAACACATACCATTGAATAGTAAAACCAGGAAAACTGATAATTTTGCAGTGGTCTCTTAATTTTTCCCAAAGCTGTACACCATAGCCCTGTGTCATAAGATAATGGGGCGGTTTTCCATACACAGATTAAGCCTTGCACAGGATTTGAACTACATTCAAATGGAGATTCTCCATTGAGCTTGATTTTTGGTTCAGAACAAAGCATAATCTGCTAAACCTGCCCTACAGGTTTAAGTTCAACCGTAGTATATTATATGGTGTTTTGTTGTAAGCTTGTTATGGTAGTATAGCCTATTTTAGTTGCTTTGGTAAAATGAGGTTTTCTTGAAAACATTGGTTATTATACATATTTGGGGGAAGGTGACCTTTAGACAGAAAAACTTAAGGTAGATAAGGTTTACATGCTGGTGGAAATTGTGGTCTTACAAAATCTTAAAACGCTACCATTAATGTAAGTGTACTGGGGCTTGCAAAATACTCACTTGTGAAATACATGCATGTATAATATCCTCCTCAAGCTCCAACTATTTAAGCGACAACTTTGCACACCAGACCAACCTGACATAGGAAACATAGGAGCTCCATTGTAGGTACTTAGGGATGGTGTCAAAGTTCACAAAGAATCCAGAGAACAGGAGCACTGGGATGGCCGTTACTGGACCCACAAAGGTCGCCACCTGAAGAAGAAGGAATCTGTCACTCACAGTGTAACCCTTAAACTCCTCTGACCAAGTAAGAGGGTGACCGAGCAAGCCAGTTTTGCCTTTATCATTTAGAAATCGGAAAAGAACACCTAAAATAGGAATATTTCAGAAATCTTGAAAACATTCGGTATGAGCAGCCCAATGTACTTCAACATGCATAGAGGCTGACTGACTTGGGCATGACTAAGAATGTGCTTGGCAGTATCGGTTTGTGAACGACTGACCCAGGCGTGTACAGTACCTGTAAGGAGGTGGAGGCAGCCCCAATGAGGAGCCCCAGGGACTGGGCTACCAGGGCTGTAGAGGTGGACAAGGCCATGAAGAGAAGGTACCGCACTGCCTCAGGGGGTTGTTCTGTCATCCAATATACTATACTACAGTAAATGATGGGACAGATCACCTGGGGCAAGGGGGGGTTGGACAGAGAAAGAAAGAAAGTCGCTGAAAGAAAGTCAGATAAACCCACACAGAGCTACAAGTTGATTTCACTTAAAGTAGCAGTAGGTAGGATTCTTTCAGTAAAAAATATTTTGTCCCCTATAAACATGTTATGTAAGCTAATGAGGCCCTCTAAGAGTTGTTTAGCAACACAGACAGCTCAGTGCCAGTGGAGTGTGAAGCTACATTCCAGACAATTCTGTTCCACCAAGTTGTTTTGGAACAGGTAATTCTATTTTTCATATTATTATTCGGAACTTCATTCGGTATCAGGCATTGGTGCGGAACTACTTTCTGACCGGTGAGTAATTGCAAAATTCTGTAATTCAATTTTTTGTTTTTACTGAAAATCCTACCTACTGTAGCTTTAATAGTGCCATGCCCAAAAGATGAGAACATGACACAAACATGCCAGCTGCTTACTTGGAAGGGTATGTCCGCCATTGTTTTTGCCAGGAAGTAGGCTTTCAGGCTGTACCAGTAGTTGAGATGTTCCCTCAAAAATACTGACATCTCCAGAGGAACTGTGAAACAGGTCAATAATCATAAGCTTAAGCTTATTGAAAGTACCAAAAACAAACCAGTGCAAAGATTAGATTGCATTGTTTAACCAACACTTGGCTACATCATATATTATACCATAGGATCATAAGTCACACAGCACAAACTGATCTAAGACCAGATTAGAATAACCCATTTGTTAGCTAATGTTTCCACCCTCCACATGTGAACTGTCTCTTACAGGTAAGGACGGTGGGCATCAGGGCAGCAAACATGAGGAAGAGCATGGAGAAAAAGAGGAAGCCAGTGTTGTTGAAGACCTTGCTGGCATCGTTGCCGATGCTGAGATAGAGCAGACCAATCAGGACTCCTATGCATATGTGAGACATCACTCTGAGATGGGTCAGTACCTGGGAACACACAATAAAAAACCTTGATTTAGTTTGCAAATATAACAGCACTAGGGATTGGTACAGAGAGTTGAATATTCAAATACCCAAAATTAATTTAGTATTTGAGTACTTACGTGTGTATTTAATTTTGACCCACATTCATTTTACATAGAGTTTTACATACAGAAATACATTTTCATGATTTTGGCTCAGTATGCCACCACAATGGATTTGAAATGAAACAACTTAAGATGCAATTGAATTGCAGACTATCAGCTTTAATTCAAGGAGTTGAACAAAAATATTGTATGAAATGTTTAGGAATTGCAATCATTTTCATACACAGTCCCCTTATATCAGGGGCTCAAATGTAATTGGACAAATTAACACAATCATAAATACAATGTTCATTTTTTATACTTTGTCGAGAATCCTTTGCTGGCAATGACTGTTTTAAGTCTGGACATCACCAAACTTTGGGTTACCTCCTTTGTGATGCTTTGCCAGGCCTTTACTGCAGCTGTCTTCAGTTGTTATTTGTTTGTGGGTCTTTCTGCCTTAAGTTGGTCTTCAGCAAGTGAAATGCATTCTCGATCGGGTTGAGATCAGGTGATTGACTCGGCCATTGCAGAATATTCTAGTATGTTTTGGGTCATTGTCCATCTGTAAAGTGAAGTGCCGTCCAATCAACTTCGCTGAAATTCACTGAATCTGAGCAGACAATATATCCCTATACATTTCAGAATACATCTGGCTGCTTCTGTCTTCGGTCACATCATCAATAAACACTAGCAACCCAGTGCCATTGGAAGCCATGCATGCCCATGCCATCACACTGCTACCACCGTGTTTTACAGATGATGTGGTATGCTTCGGATCATGAGCCGTTTCAAGTCTTCTCCATACTTTTTTCTTCCCATCAATCTGGTACAGGTTGATCTTAGTTTCATCTGTCCAAACATGCTGTTCCAGAACTGGGCTGGTTTTTTTAGATGTTATTTGTCAAAATCTGGCCTTTCTATTCTTGAGGCATATGAATGGTTTGCTCTTTGTAGTGAACCCTCTGTATTTGGTCTTGTGAAGTCTTCTTTTCATGGTCGACTTGGGTAATGATGTGCCAACCTCCTGGTGAGTGTTTTTCACTTGGCTGGATGTTGTGAAGGGTTTTTTCTTTACCATGGAAAGGATCCTACAATCATCCTCCACTGTTGTCTTCCATGGACATCCAGGCCTTTTTGTGTTGCAGAGCTCACCATTCTGTTCTTTTTTTCTCAGAATGTACCAAACTGTTGATTTGGTCACTCCTAATGTTCCTGCTACTTCTCTGATGGATTTTTTTATTTCCAGTAATGGAAGTGAAACAAAAATGGCCTGTTTCACTTGTATTGAGAGCTCCTTTGACTCCTTCACACGTTATTTCTTTACGATCGTCAACCAAAGCGTTAGTAGTGTTGTGGGGCCCAGTCAGTCAGAATGACACGACATATACAGCATAGCTTACTGTTAACAAGTGGATGAAAGTTAATTAATTCAAGGAAAGATGGAACATATTTCCTGAATTAATGTTACCTACGGAAACATTATTTGGCCACAAAATGCTACGTAAAGTTGAGAGTGCAGAAAACGGAGAGTTAAGCAAATCGCATATAGCTGGCTAGCTTAGCTAACTAGCTTTTTAGACTTCTATATCCAATAAATTGATAAATATTGATAAATATTGTCTTCTAGTTCTATAGTCTAGTTATATGGGTCTATCACACTGTTTCCTCCATATGCACGCTCGCTCTTTTGTCACACAAGTGGCCATTAAGCCAATGTTTATGGGAACTACACCCACTCCTATGTGTGTTATGCAGTAGCGCTCATATTGTACCGGTAGTTTTTAAAAACCTGTATTTCGGTTTGCCGAATACTATTCGAATAGCAACACATACTCAGAGTTTGGGATTACCAACAAGAAATCAGGCAAGCTCAAAAAAGATGCATTGTTTTCAGACCTCAAATAATGCAAAGAAAACTAATTCATATTCATTTTTCAACAACAAAATATGAATGTTTTAACTTAGGAAGAGTTTGGTGGAAATCAATATTTGGTGGAATAACCCAGATTTTTTTTAATCACAGCTTTCATGCGTCTTGGCATGCTCTCCACCAGTCTGTGACATTGCTGTTGTGTGACTTTATGCCACTCCTGGCACAACAATTCAAGTAGCTCGGCTTTGTTTGATGGCTGTGACCATCCATCTTCCTCTTGATCAAATTCCAGAAGTTTTCAATGTGGTTCAGGTCTGGAGATTGGGCTGGCCTTGACAGGGTCTTGATTTGGTGGTCCTCCATCCACACCTTGATAGACCTGGCTGTGTGACATGGAGCATTGTCCTGCTGGAAAACCCAATTCTCAGAGTTGGGGAACATTGTCAGAGCAGAAGGAAGCAGGTGTTCTTCCAGGATAACCTTGTACTTGGCTTGATTCATGCGTTTTTCACAAAGACCAATCTGCCTGATTCCAGCCTTACTGAAGAATCCCCAGTTCATCACCAATCCTCCACTATATTTCACAGTGGGTGTGAGACACTGTGGCTTGTAGCCCTCTTCAGGTTTCCGTCTAACCATTAGACAACCAGGTGTTGGGCAAAGCAGAAAATTTGACCTGACGCTCACTGTATCCCTCTGCCAGTAAAGACAGAATTGAACCCTTCTTTTCCTCATTCAAAGCTTTTTTTTCTCATCTCTTTTATCATGCTGAATAGTTATTTTCTCATTCAAATTACCTTTGAGGTACTACTTGCACTGTTTTTGCCATCCAACTGGTCCTATTGCATGAGGATAGTGATGACCACAGCAGTGGTTTTTATGTGTTTCCTTGTTAAATTAGATTTGGTTCAGGTAATCTCCTAATCAGTACCTCATTAAGTAAAATTAGGTGTGCCTGTGTTGGAATTGAACAGACACTGGAATGGAATGGCTGCCCTATGTATTTTCAAAATACATTTCAGGTATGAAAAGGTATTTCACCTTTTATTCTGAAATATATTAAAACATTTATACATATTTAACTTTATTCAAATTACATTTCAGCTATCAAACTGAATTTCACCTTTTATTTCTGAAATGTATGTCAAAATGTATAAGTACATTTACATTTTGTCCAAATGTATTTCTAAATTAATGTTCAAAATCCAAAATGACATGTCATGTAAGACTTGTTATATTTTTTTACTTCACAGTTGACCTGAAAATGACTTCACAGTTATTTCAACATGGAACACAAACTGAGACCAAGATCTTTTTTACAGCAAAATACAGGTGTTATTTCATTACAGGACTCAGGTTTTAGTGGATATTGGGCTTGGTAAGGACTGTGGGGTCCCTTAGGTGTAACCCAGGTTTTTTTCTGAAATCAATATTATATTACAGCCAAAAATAGAACTGGATTTTCTAAACAAAAGCAGCGCACTTGTCTTCACGCAGTGAATATACAAACACTTTCAAAATAATCATCATTAGTGACATATTGGTGACATCACTTTGGTGTTGAAATACATATATATTTATGGATTTTCAAAATGAATTACATTTTGTAGTCACCAGTAAAGTCTATTTTTAGTATGTATTTTCCAATACATTTTCAAATGCATCACCCAAAATTTCTGCTACATTTTATATCCATTTGGTAATATATTTGTAAATGTATTCTAAATGTATTTATTACATTTCCTTAAATACATTAATGGGCCGATTATTTGTATTTTTAAATGTATCCCAAATATATTTTAAAAAATATATTTAAAATGTGTTTATTCTCTTTATGGGGTCGCCTTCCCTGGATTCGAACTCGGGCCTCCCACTCGGGACTACCACTACACCACGAAGCTACACATATTTCAAGTGTTGGTATAGCATTTCAACATTAGATCATTTTGTCCCGCATTAACATTACGCCAAGTTAGACTATTTCGCTAGACATCATTAAGCATCGTGTTTAACCGAGTAACGTTTCTTATTAAGTTTACTTCCACCACAAATAGCAATGAACTGTATGGCTTTTGCCATTTAAACAGCTTATTAGCCATTCGTGAATGACACTGATGTCAATATAGGTGACAATAACTGACTTTTTCGTCAAGTGAAAAGACAAGAGAATCTTGTAGCCAGCAGAGTTTTTGTCTATCCTGAACAAACAGATATTTGAGGAGAAAAGGTGTGTCGGGAAGCACTCTGCCAAAGGATGATGATTTGTATTTGATGCAGCCACCTCAAATCCGACTATGGTAGGCCATTTGATTCTGCCTGCTTTGGATCTCAGCAAATTGTGTTCATTGGTTATCACTGGCTGCTGACAACATTGACTTTAAGATAAGAGTGCAGGTGTATAATCACAGTTTATTTAATTAATTTGTGTTTTGAAAATCCATCGCTGGTGGCCCTATTAATTGCAGGTTACGTTTGCATGGGTAGAACTTATTTGCGGGTGCATTCACATGACTGGCGTTTCTGCAACGTTTGGACAATGTTGGTTGTTATGGAGCAAAACATCAGACTACTGCAGATTTAGTGTACGCGCGAAAAGCTACGAATATCTTGATTTTCATATACAATAATGTCAATACCCTTTTCAAGTAATTGCCATTTATTTTTCAACAATGTTTTGAAGCAATTAAAAACATGAAAGAAACACAAATAACAGAATAGGCTAACACATCCTTAGATTTTGGGTTATGTTCAGATAAAAAGTCAGATTCTGGAAGATTAAGGGTTATTGGATTAATTGGAATGACAGAATATCTGACAAAGCTTTAGCGTGTAATGTAGAGATGTAGCCCAATCATATTGAAGTAAAAAACAATGGTTTAGAAACCCATTTCCAAAGGCACTGTACATAACCCATAAGGTAAAATGTGTATTACGTTTTTTGGCCAGCTAAGTAAACTCTAACATTGATTGATTCCGCTAAAGGTGTTCAATTGGTTATTGGCTATTCCTATTTGTTTTCTAATTCCTCTTAATATGAAAGTCATCTAAACGTATTCAGATTCCGTTACTGAGTAATACTCCGGATGGATTCATTCATTGATTCACATTCTATTTCAAGTTGATTAATCATTTCATACAAACATTATGTACCAACACATGCACACAAAACCATTATAATAATGAGTGTGACCATTATTATAATTGGAATTCTTTACCGTATCCCTGCATATTGTCAAAAGAGTTCTTCTGAACAGGACGCAGAACTGTGACCAGGTACTGGTGGCAAAGCTGTGTTTCTCCATTGTTCCTGTATATTGTGTATCCTGGGGATGGACGGACAAAAAGAAGACATTGAGCAATTAGTTAGATCCCTTACACATTGTGTGTAAACATGTTGCAGTCAGTTAGATCCCCTACAGTGTGTGAGAGTTTGTACGAACATGAAATAAGAGTGTACTCTAAATTAATAATATGTGCATGTACACCTCATGTTTTACTTTGTTTCCTTGTCTTTTTGTTGTATGTGCGACTGTGTGGTGTACAGCTGAGCGGGTTAAAAGTCATGAACTGCATTGGGTCCTGTAGGTCAGCGTGTGGTGCCACTAACGCTGTGACTGTTGGACTGTTGCGACGCCGGGTCACTCTTGTCGCTGGAGTTTTTCTTGCCCTCCTCTGAGCAGAGGCCTCCCTGCACCGCTTCGAACAGGACCGAGTTCAGGTCACCGTATTCTCCAGAGGCCACCTCGATGACTGGGTGCGGGGGAGCACACAGAGAGGACACAATGTGTTAGTCGTGAGACAAGAACAAAGTGCTCGGAACAGACAAACATGAGATTTTTTTGCTGACTCACTGAAATCTGCAGGATTGTGGTAGGTGGGACAGTGAAGGCCCAAGTTCTTCAGATAAGGAATCAGGTAGGGGACAGTGCCGTGGTAAATACATTGGCCCTGACTGAGGATGTACAGCTAAATTGGGATACACAGAGACAAGTATTTTACCTGAAGTAATATTAGTCTCTAAATACATTTTAGGTGACACTAATGGCTTTATATAACAACTGACCTGGATATGGAAGTCTAGAATAGGAGAAGGCAAGTATAGAGCCAGCTGTGGGCCAACAAATGTTGGAGTTGATGGTCGTGGGGGGCGGAACATAATTAGAAGAATTTGTACGACGCAAAACTGATCAAAAATAAGATTGCAAGTAACCATTACATACATTGATCCCAATGAGAAAACAGATGTTCTAAATTGAATACGTTTTTAACTGAATACCTGTTACCTGTTTGGTATTTTTTGGTCCAAGACATTAAAATGTGGGGCGTCACCTGTTGCCTACCCCTAATCTAGAGGATAGACCATACATAACTCAAGAGTTCATCTAATCAGAAATTGAATGCCTGTGTACATCCCAATCATACTGATCATATTGTATGTACTTAACTTTGAATGGCATGTTCCATTTAATTTTAAAGAATTGGGTTACCTTATCAAACATCTCAAAAAGCTTGGCGCTGGGCTGGTGGATGGTGCAGATGATTGTCCTTCCTCCCTGAGCCAGAGACTTCATGAGGGAGACCACCTGAAAACAAGATGCACTGTCCAGACCACTGATAGATAGAAGAGAGGGGGGTTGGGAGAGGAAGAAACAGCCCAAAACAGAAGACAAAATAGGGCAAATGTTAGCCTGTCCGGACTATTACACAGTGCAGCAAACAAAGCAGTTTCCCAACCCATTAAAGTGGCATTTCCATCGTGTCTGAGTATCACAGTGTACCCAGATATGTCTGTACACCAGGTGTGTTCATACCTGGTAGGTTCATCGAAAAACATAACAGGGGGGTTGTTGACCAGCTCCTGGGCAATGGCCAGTCTCTTACACTGCCCCCCTGACAGAGAGATTGTCCGGGTCTGGGCACACTCCTGCAATCCAAGGGCTGTCAGGATCTCATCCACCTGATTGGAAGACATGCAGAGAGACCCGTCCATATACACAGCGCTTGCATTGGGATAAAATAAGTGTAGGAACTGACAAAGTTGACTATTAGACTATGTTTATGAAAACGTATGTGATAATAAGGCTTGCCCAAAAAATGAACCGGAAAGCTGTTTGCCGCTCCGGCCCAAGTCAAGCACTGCATATACAGGTGAACCACAAGATGTGAGGCCTTTCTTTGAATCTGCTGATATACTGAGTATTCTACAGTATGAAGACTAACTCACCAGTTCCTTTTTCACTTCCATGCTTTCCTTCATCTTCAGATTGGCAGCCACCTAAAATAATGAGTACAACATCACAAAACGGACCTTAATAGGTCTTTGCCAACCACCATGTGTCGAACAGTGACCTTACCATCATGGCCTCATGTACATCATGTCTAATTGTTACAAACTTCTTGTAGGCCTTGGGTTGCCAGGTAGCCTAGCAGTAACAGCATCTGACCAATAACCAAAAGGTTGTTTTATCGAATCACCAAGCCATGTGAGGGTTGACTGTCCACAAATAAAACAGTTAACCATAATTGTGCCCAACATGGTGGCCCCCAAATGAAGCTTTGGAAACTTTAGTTACATTTCCGAGCAATTCCGTAATCCTCAATCCTGACCATCATGGCCTGACACGTTTAAGGTGACCTCACCAACATGGCCCGACACGTTTAAGATGATCTCACCATCATGGCCCGACACGTTTAATGTGACCTCACCATCATGGCCCGACACATTTAATGTGACCTCACCATCATGGCCCGACACATTTAATGTGACCTCAACCAACATGGCCTGACACGTTTATGATCTCACCATCATGGCCAGACACGTTTACAGTGACCTCAACATTATGGCCCAACACGTTTAATGTGACCTCACCATCATGGCCCGACACGTTTAATGTGACCTCACCATCATGGCTTGACACATTTAAGATGATCTCACCATCATGGCCCAACATGTTTATGGTGACCTCACCATCATAGCCCGACAGGTTTAATGTGACCTCAAAATCAAGGCCAACATGTTTAAGGAATCTGAGCATTAACAATTACAATATGAATGTACATTGCATTGGAAGTGAATGTGTCTAGATGAGAACAACAGAAACATCTCTGTTTAGATTATCTCTCAGTAGGTAGCGCTCTAATGACCATAGGAATTTTTACGATGGCCATATGGCATGGGGGTTGACTTCTAAAAACATGGTCTTTGCTAGTTAGAAACGCTCTTAATGTATAGGCTAGCTGGTAACCAACATTACAGTGAGAAGATAATGGAACGTTCACCGAATGACATCTGTGCTGTAATTTTCCAATAAACGTGAACGAACTTCTCCCTCGATTTGATACGGGTTCTACATTATTTGACCACTATACGAAACCGCCGATTTCTAACAAAGGTGACCTCACCATCATGGCCTACACGTTTAAAACCCTTTCGATGTGAATGGACTAAGACGATTTCAGCCATAACTGTCCTCCCAACACAACTCAACTGTACTGACTGTCAGTTAAACTGTTGCATGCAAAAGCCAGTCAAGCTTCCCTTATCCCTCCAAAAAAATACAATTATAATAATACAGAAACTACAGCCCATTGAACGAGTAATGTAATAACTTTGGTTTAGGAGTTTTCAGTTTTTCAGGGAGGGAGTGTATCCATTGTAAAATAAGGGGCCCTGGTGAAACAAAACCATGATCTAATATTTTAATGATTCAGAGGTATACTCTACACACAATTATCCCAATTCATCCTGTAATAGGTTATATGTAATAACAACATGGTAGATTTCTATGCTAATGAGTCACACCAAAGACTGGAAGGCACCACGGGAAAGACGCTTTCAGCAGACACCCTGGATACCCAGACAGGGCCTACCGTTCTCGTATATATTTAATTAAGTAACAGAGGTATCCCAAATATGGGGTACTTACATTCCGGGAGTTTTAAGGTGACCTCACCATTATGGTATAAATGTTTAAAGTTACATCACCATTATGGCGTAAACATTTAAAGTGACCTCACCATTATGGCCTACACATTAAAGGTGACCTCACCATCATGGCTTCCCGAGTGCTCAGGTTCGGCAACAGCATGTCGTCCTGCATGATGTAACAGGACATCTTCCTGAAGCTACGCAGGTCCCTTGGCCGCCCGTTAACCAGGATCTGACCCTTCATCCCTGTCTCTCTGTTACCAAATACAGAAACACACAGAATACAAGTACATTTGCAGAAATGTCCAGTCCACCACAGTCCAGATGAACCCAGGCCAACAAACACCATTCCCCACTTGTCAACCTGAGACTAGACACACATTTAAAATACTGAACAAAATACTAATCCTTCATCTGCACCCAACCTAATCAAACCCAACAAAGCCAATGTCTCACCTGTACCCAGCAAGTATGTTCATCAGAGTGGATTTGCCAGCTCCTGAGGGTCCCATGATGCCAATGAGCTCCCTGCTGCAGAACCTCCCTGACAGACACTTTAACAGGGCCTTGTAACCTGAAGACAGGAAACACAAGTCAGGAAACAACACAAAATATCGCATGATTTACAATCCCTGGCCCTATAATAATCACACATAACCCAAGCGATCCCAGCCTGGGGTCAGGCGATGCCCAACCATCTAAGGTTTTGTAACCTGAGGGACAGTAGACACCAGCATACTATGCAAGAGTCTCATAATCCTGAGAGACAAGGTTGATCATGTTTACTCTGCACATCAGGTCAGTGATGATTCACACATTAATAGTCAATCTAGATTGAAAAGAGATGGGACATAACTTGCTATTTATGCTGAGCGGAAATTATGTTATCGGTTGCTTCAATAGTGTTTACAGAGCTTAGGAATCATGTCCTCAGAGAATATTTTGCCAGGGTTTGTACTTGAACCTACCTACTCACACCCTAACCAGAACTTAAATGGGGGTGTCTTGAGTTGGGAAATATGCTGATCATTGAGTCAGAAAATATTTTTCACTCGAAAAAAAAGATTTATGATCTCTCAACATAAGGCCTGTTCAGACCTCAGAATTTTTGTGACAACAGTTTCATTTAAATAACATTTACATAATATGTTAATACAATTTTGTAATTTGACTTGCAATGAAAACATGTAGTGCTCAGAAAGGTCAACAACAAGTGGAAAATATGGCACAGAGCACCTTGCTCTGTCAAAATGGCTAGATAGCTGACTAGCTTGTCTTTTTACTCCGATCTAAACAGATCAGAGTTTGGGGAAGCTCTCTTGCATTTTCCTAACTTCTTGCCTGCATCTTTGCACTTGCAAACATCTTAAATCTGTGAAGAACTTTTATCTTTGATCCTTCTGCTTCAATTGCAATACTCTGAGATGTGCTCAAAAGTTTGCATATCTTGGGAAAATTTGTAAAATATGTACCATTTGTAAAGAACATGAGTGAGCAGTCAAAACATGTATTTTATTTCTTATGGGATTCACATTCAACTGTAGGTAATAACAGAATGGTACAATCATAAAACAAAACATGGCAACAAAGAAAAAAAATGAACTAACCCCTGTTCAAAAGTCTGCATACCTTTAGTTCTTAATACTGTGTATTGCCTCCTTTAGCATCAATGACAGCGTTCAGTATTTTGTAATAGTTGTCTATGAGGCCCCAAATTTTTGCAGGTGGTATAGCTTCCCATCCATCTTGGCAAAATGCCTCTAGGTCATGCCTAGAGTCAAGTCTTTGGTCATCTTGCATGAACCGCATGTTTGAGATCTCCCCAGAGTGGCTCGATGATATTAAGGTCAGGAGACTGTGATGGCCACTCCAGAACCTTCACAGGGGGTTGGTATTCTGTTCACTATAGGCCTTGTTGACCCCTCTCCAAACACAGCGCTTATGGTTGTGACCTTAAAGCTCTGATTTGGTCTTGTTACTGTGCCAGAAGCTGTGAGGCATGTCAAGGTGTTGTCAGGCATATTGTAACCAGGCTTTTTTGTGGCATTGGCACAGTAAAGGCTTCTTTCTAGCAACTCGACCATTGCAGCTCATTTTTGTTCAAGTACCGTCATATTGTGCTCCTTGAAACAACCACACTGTCTTTCCAGAGCAGCCTGTATTTTTCCTGAGGTTATCTGTGGGTTTTTCTTTGTATCCCGAATTCTTCTGGCAGTTTTGGCTGAAATCTTCCTTGTTCTACCTGACCTTGGCTTGGTATCAAGAGATCCCTGAAATTTCCACTTCTTAATAAGTGATTGAACAGTACTGAGTGGCATTTGCAAGGCTTTTGATATCTTTTGATATCCTTTTCCATCTTTCTAAAGTTACATTACCTTGTTATGCAGGTCTTTTGACAGTTCCTTTCTGCTCCCCATGGCTCAGTATCTAGCCTGCTCACTGCATCCACATGAGAGCTAATAAACTGATTGACTATTTATACACAGACACTAATTGAAATTTAAAAAGCCACTGATGTGGGAAATTCACCTTTAATTGCCATTTTCACCTGTGTGTGTCACCTTGTGTCTGTAACAAGGCCAAACATTCAAGGGTATGTAAACCTTTGATAAGGGCCATTTGGGTGATTTCTATTATCATTATGATTTAAAAATGAGCCAAACGACTATGTGATAATACATAGCTTCATATGATCACTATCTTTAAATAAAATATAGTATTTTTTCATGATCAGTCATATTTTCAAAACCAACGCCAATTTTTTAACATTTCTGCCAGGGTATGCAACCTTATGTGTACAACTGTATAATAAATTCAGTTTTTACATTAATTCATTGACAATTAATCTAATTAATCTAAAACGGTCAAAATCCAGTTCCTTCATGCGCTCTCACACTTATGGCACACAACGTTCTGTAATAGGTTCTTGTTATTTGACACTCTAATTAAGACATGTTGTGGATCAGCAGGCTGAATGTTTTAAGTCTGACAGTGGAACATAACATAACATGTCAACAATGTAGCTGGGGATTCCACCCCCAGCGCACCTCATGAACCTGAGGCAATGGCAGTAAATGGCTGCTTGAATGAACACTCCTACAGAGCAGGGACATCACCAGACCCAGGCTTTTGCAGCTCTAGCCCCAGATGTTTTCTGTTCAGACCGAGTGTTTTGCGGGTGGTACAATGTCAGAGACACAGTAACCACAGGGAGTATCTGTGGAAAAGTGTCCCAGGATTAAAGGTGCAACAGACAGGCAGAGGAGAGAGACTGAAAGGAGAATAGTGAGATTGAGAAAATAGATCTATAGATAAGAGGGGCATATTACATTTATGAGGCCCAGTTTTTCAAAAGGTATCTGTACAGATTTCAGCTGTCAAATAGGATTCCAAGTTAATAACTTGAAGACTATATGGCTGTCACGGAAGCATCATACATTTAAAGATAATTAATGGTATTACACAAGGACAATCTACCTCCTTCTGTCTATTCAGCCTTCTGGATTTATAAAAAATTAAAAAACAATATACAATACTTTTTCACATTACATTGATGTGCTCTGATGGCAAAGTATTGATCAGATTCTGTCTATAGTATTGATTACATTATGAAATATAGTAGATCCAATAAATGGATCCTATCAAATGGATCCTATCAAGTCATTGGAACCCAGCTGACCTGCTCCTCATTTGCCTAATTGACAGTTAATCCTAATTGACAGCCTTGTGGCCAGTTGCCCTCCTGTTTATTTCCCCCTCCCTCTCGCCTTTACTCACTACTTCAGACAGCCAATGTAAATGTTCCTCGTGTTTTGGCTCTTTTAATGAGCTCTTCTCTGTGGATACTCATCCGCAGCCCCTTCCTCCTGATATCTAATGGCCGCCTCCCCGCACCGCTCACCACATACGTCCCTCTTTCTCCTCTCTTCCCCCATGCTTGTGTTTCATTTGTCAGATACGCCACGGGCAGACAGAGAAGAGGCAGCCCCCCTGTCGGAGAAATAGTTCTGCCACGTCTTGCGGTGCATACTGATGATCTAACCCTACTGCTGCAGGTGGAACACAACACTGTAGCAGCCTGAGCCTGGTTTGCTCCTGTCGCATGCCGAAGGTGTGGTGATCCGCAAGCGGTAAAGCGGTAAAAAGAAGGCAGAGCCCGGCTCGGGATACCTGCAGGTACACTGTGCAGCACGCGAGGTCCCACTTTGTGGGACACCCTATTATGAACCTCATAATACACACTTGCACACTCGCATTCTGTGCCAGAATTTCTATTACGTCATTGTAATACCTACTGGGAAGTCTACACCCTCCACATGAAATGCCATTTAAAGAGCTACCTCATCCACATTCATCCATTATCTCTGACATAAATAGTCATACCAGGGATGAGTGGATAAAAAGGGTAAGGCAGCTGACAATATAAAAAGCAATAAGAGGAGTAGGATAAGGTCCCAGAGATGATGACTATAAAAAGGAATAAGGGCGGTGTTTGTTATTTTATTAGGCTGCAGCAGAAGCAATGGTAACGTCTACATTCTGAATACACACAATGGAAAAAACACATGGCAATCTATATAGAAAAAATAGTGTCTCTCCACAGTCCCTGTTCTGCTATTGTTGTTTTATCAGGGTTTTTTTTGCTAACCTTTGTTACCTGTGGTGGCAGAAAGTTTCATGCAGTCATATTTAGTACTGGCTGTTTACCAGCTTCTGTTCTGGACTTGAGGACTTTTAGAGCCTTCTGGAAGAATTTCTACAGGGTGGTATTGATAGTTGTCTAAGTTGTGTTAACTGACAGTGTGGGTCCTTTAACACATCAACACTAACTACAAAAAACAATAGTCATGTGTCAATTGGTCTTCTACTGTGGCGGTGTGAGTATAACAAGTGCATAAAAGAGAGGCAAAAAGGAAAAATAAACTAAACAAACGTTTCAAATGTTTACTTTAAGTTATTTTCTTTTTCAAAATAAGCGCACCAGCATGGTAGCTAACAGACAAACAATAATCCATGAGGTGCGGTGGGTGAACAACAGAATATAAACACAACTAAACAGTGATTGGAAACAGGTGTGTCCTCAGGATGCGCTGATGCCATGACTCTCCTGCCGGTGGATGGTACACCGACTAGGTGGAGCACTGGAGAGGAAGGGGAGCAGCTATGCCACGCGGAGCAGACGTTACAGCTACTCGAAGACAGGAGAGGTTGACCTGCATGCCAATGACTCTGAACACACATTTAAGGGCTGTATGTGCTGCTCTTTTCTGTGCCAACTGTAGTTTACCCATGACCTTTCTTAGGGCATTAAAAGATATATAGGCAGTGGTCCAGGTGTGAAAAATCGAGCATCTGTAGGTCTTGTTTGTAAAGCTGTCATCTTGGTTATCATGAAAATGATTGAACATATTAGCATAGCAAGTTCAGACAGGAAATCTGAGTGGTCATTGGTAAGCGACGTATCAGCTGATGCCTGAGATTGCTCCTTTCACAATATCATATTTAATACTGACTATATAATTGTCTCTGGTCTTATTGGCATGCTGGTGCAAAGCCACCTACCAGAACTGTCTCCACAGGGGGGGGTTGGTACTACCTTGCTATTAATGATATGATGGTGTTGTTATTGTAATTAGTAATATCGAATACACCATCATGTGCTCAGAGGAGTAGAACCTATCGCCAAGACCTGTAAGAAATTATCATGGTGCATGTTTCTAAGAAATGGTTAAACTAATTCAGGCAGAAACACCATGTATTGGTTTATCCATTTATTTGAGAATCTATGCAATATCCTGGCATTGGGTTCATCTCATTTAGGGTACCTCATTACCAATACGCAGGGTTGGGTAGGTTACTTTTAAATGTAATCCACATTTGTAATCAGTAACGTAACTTTTTGATTACTCAAACTCAGTAACGGATTCTGATTACTTTTAGATTAATTTCATATTAAGAAGCATAGGAAAACAAATAAGAATAGCCTATAACCAACTGAACACCTTTTGCGGGATCAATCAATGTTAGAGTTTATATAGCTGGCCAAAATGGAATTCGCATTTTACCTTAGGGGTTGTGTAGGCTACAGTGCCTTTGAAAATGGGTTTCTAAACCATTGCCTTTTACTTCAATATGATTGGCCTACACCTTTACATTACACGCTAAAGGTCTGTCAGATATTTAGTCATTCCAATTAATCCAATAGACTTTTTATCTGAACATAACCCAAAATCTAATGATGCTTAAACCTGTTCTGTTATTTGTTTCATTCATGTTTTTAATTGCTTCAAAACATTGTTGAAAAATAAATGTCAATTACATGAAAAGGGTATATTAAGATATCTGTAGCTTTTCGCGCATAAACTAAATCATCAGTAGTCAGATCATTTGCTCCACAACCAACATTGTCAAAATGTTGCAGTAACCCCAGGCACGCGAATGCACGTTTGCAATCGTGAACAGCCACATATAAATAAGATTTACCCCGCGCAAACGTAACTTGCGATTATTATGGCCACCAGTGATGGATTTTCAAAACGCAAATGAAAGAAATAAACTGTGATTATAAACCAGCACTCTTTGCTTAAAGTAAATGACGTCAGCAGCAAATGATAACCAATGAACACAATTTTCAGTGGTGCAAAGCAAGCAGAATCACATGGCCTACCTGTATGGCCGTGTCAAATGCAAATAATCATCCTTTGGCAGAGTACCTCCCAAAACAACTTTACTCCTCAAATGTCGTGGTAAATTCCATATAATGTTTTATCTTGAAGGTAGCGCCATGTTACAGCTATCTAACAAATAGTTGGCTAATGTATTAAACAATTCCTGTAAAAGTTATTTGGCGCAACTCATCCTGGATGTGTTGCTCGGTGCATTTGACAAATAAACCTTGAAACTTGAAAAGATATAACACCAGGTAGGTCTATTTCCTATCATTGCTATGAGAATGATGCGTCGAGTAGAAAACTAAATAACATTTTATATGACTCATATTATCGAAGATCCAACCAACCAAAACCGGAGAAATTTTAACTAGCGGTTCCTCCGTCATAAAACTGGTTATGCGCGTCCACCTCTGTGCACACGACTGAGGCCCACAACTGAGGCGCGCAATTCATATTTTGGTTCAAATAACAATGTTTTTATAACATTTAATAATAAAATCAAACATACAACCGGTTGTCATAATTATTTCGCACACCTATTCTTTTTTAACTGAAGTAATCCAAAAGTAATCATATTTTTTTTTCAAAAGTAGCTGTAATCTGATTACAATATGGTTACGTAACTGATTACAATATGGTTACGTAACTGATTACAGTTACTGTTTTTTTGTAATCAGTTACTCCCCAAATCTGCCAATACGTGATTGTGTATACGAAACTACCAACATCATAAAATATCCTTGATATTATTAATGCAATTGCCATGGGAATGAACGAGGTACGCAGTACAGATCCTCCCCACAAGAAACACAGAACCAAAGTGCAAACAACAGTAGTGTTGAATTTCAGTGGCTTGGACATACTGCCTAAGAATGCCAAAATTTAGGAAGAAACCTAGAGAGGACCCAGGCTAAGAGGGGTGACCAGTCCTCTTCTGGCTGAGCCAGGTGAACATATTTAGATTACAAATTGTAACAATTAATAACTGCATGTGGGCTGAGTCCAGAGTCTATTTAAACCCTAGTCCAGAAGCATGACCAGTGGGACAAGGACAGGGACAACACAGGGTGGTGGGGGGTTCAGCAGAGTGGCAGTTGAAATCGTCAGGTATTGTCTTGATCTGCAACACAACCAGGAGGACTCTGGACAGGGACAGCAACGGGTCCCCCAAGCCAGGTACCTCATGCACTCCTAAGTTCAAAACGGCAAGACACTGGGAAAATTCAGAAAATGCATTCCTCATATCAATATGGATTTTTAGTGGAGAAGGAGAACTTATTGGAAAGGGAGAACTGACCCTACTCCCCCAGCACAATAATAGAGCAGCGTAAGACCTTGGGACTGAGACGGGGGTCCAGTGACACTGTGGCCCTATCTGGGGGAGGCCCCGGATAGGGCCCAACAGGCAGGAAATCAATCCACCCACAAAGACCAATCTGCCGATTCCAGCCTTGCTGAAGCATCCCCAGATTATCACCGATCCCCCACCATATTACACAGTGGGTGCGAGACACTGTGGCTTGTAGGCCTCTTCAGATCTCTGTCTAACCATTAGACGACCAGGTGTTGGGCAAAGCTGAAAATTTGACTCGTCAGAGAAGATGACCTTACTCCAATTCTCTATGGTCCAGTCCTTATGGTCTTTTGCAAACTTCAGCCTTGCTCTTCTTTGCTTCTCATTGATGAAGGGCTTTTTTCTAGCTTTGCACGACTTCAGCCCTGCCCCTAGTAGCATGTTTTGAATTGTCCTCACCATGCACTTCACCCCAGCTGCTGTTTGCCATTCTTTTTGTAGGTCACTTGATGTCATCCTACGGTAGTTGAGTGACATTGGAATGAGTTGACGGTCATCTCAGTCAATGGACAGTCGTTTTTGCCCTCTGCCAGTCTGTAGCTTTGTTGTCCCCAATGTCTGTTGCTTGACCTTGTTCTTATGAACCACCATCTTTGAAATTTTCAGGATGGAAGCAACCTGATGCTCACTGTATCCCTCTGCCAGTAAAGCCAGAATTGAACCTTTCTTTTCCTCACTCAAAGCTTTTCTTTTCAACTCTTTTGTCATAGTTATTTTTTTTATTCAAATTACCTTTTACCATCCAGCTGGTCCTATTGCAAGAGGACAGTGATGACCACAGCAGTGGTTTCTATAAGGCCTCCCAGGGAGCAGCACGCGGGGGCTGGCCAAAAGAATAGATAATGCAAAAGAGAAAGCTTCAAGACAGAGGAGGATAATGGCCAGGAAATGGAGGGTGCTGGAGCAACTGCCAAAGTACAGTAAAATCCGTCAGCACCCATTCCTCCCAAACCATCATCGGGAGGCCACCCCAGAAACGAAGCTGCCTTTTGATTTCTCCATCACCTCCTCCCCTAACCCTGTCTTAGTTAAATGCCCACCAGGGCCCTGAACACACCCTCTGTGTCCGTTCCCTGTGTCTCTGACCATTATAATACACACTGTATATGCTGTATATCTCAACTGTAAATGCATATGTAGTATATATTCACCACCATGTAAGTCAATGTCTGGGGAATGTGTTAATGTACATAGTGAATCAATGCAATTCTGCCTTCTCTGCAGTTTTTAACCTTATGATCTAACCCCACTCGGAAGTCAAACAATTAAAGTATTGGCTCTCACTGACTGCCCCTTCACAGACATTTCAATATATTGTTTTCTTACTGAAACACAGATATCCTAAAATATTAGTGCTCCCACTTCGTGTTTGGAGTTTGTATTAATCTTATAAACCATCTGATATAAACCTTGTACTTCAGGCTGGATTATATAAATGTATCTTCATGAGAATCCAGTATTTCAGCATTTCTCCCAAGGACCCCCGCAACACCCTCCTGCTGGGAGCTTCATGATAACTCTTGGGTGCAAAAGCACACTCCGAAACCTTTTGCCACAGCCATAACCTTAATGCCGCAAGTTTACATTTTCCACTGCAGTGGGATCTTCTCAATGCTCGCACTCATTTTTCTAATGAAAGGAAAGGTTTAAGGTGCCTTGATAAAAAGGGAGTGAGACTAATGACATGAGAGTTGTTTTAGATCTAGGAAATGTTAACGTAGGAAACGTCTTTCCCACACACAAGTAGTTGGTATTCAGACTAACCTTGCAGTGCAGGTGTGGCTACCTTGAAAAACTGAATAAAAGTAAAGTAATTCCAATGCTAAAAACTTCCCAGCTACCCATCAGCTTTTCTTGAAGAAATGCTAAACAATTGGAATTCTCTGTGAATGCATCAAGAAGCTTTAATGTAACAGCCAGTTTGTTAATGTATTGTATATGCTTATAATTTGGCACAACATTTTATTAAAGCCAATAGTTATCAGTGTATATAATTTAGTTTAATTTGAAATTATAAATTTACATATGCATTGTTTAAGGCTGATAGGGCTAAACTGAGCATGTTGATTGGAAACCCTGCATGCTGGTTGTACTAGTAATGCAAAAAGTATTTGCTTTTTGAAAGGTGTGTTTGTTTGCATCATTAGTGCATATGCATGAGTGCTGTTTAAGTCTCAACTCTTTGCCTTTAGATTTAGAGTCTGTTGCAGCTGCCTAAAATAAAGACCAAATAAGTTTCAGTGTAAGTCAAGTTGGCAATTATGATGCATATAAGTCAGAAAAAAATCTATCAGAGGCACAGCCAAACATTAGGCATACAAAAATCAACTGTTTGGTACATTAAGAAGATATAAAGCACTGGTGAGCTCAGAAATAGCAAAGCCAGAAAATGTCACCATAATTAAGAGAGAGACAAAAATCAGACTGATCAAAAACACACTCCAGGAGGTAGGTATGTATGTGTGAGCCACTACCACCTGCAGAAGACTTCAAAAGCCAAACTACTGAGGCGGGACCGCAAAAGCACAAAAACAGGATGGACTAAAAAGTACCAAAAGGCAGGTCTGGAAAATATATTTTGGACAGAAGTGACAAAGATGTAACAGAGCAATGGCAAGGAGAAAAAGGGAACCTGTTACCTCTGTAAAATATGGAGGAGGTTTTGTAATTATCGCTGCCAGTGGAACTGGCTTACTTGTTTTCATTGATAATTTAATTGCTAAGGGAAGCTGCACAAGGAATTCTGAAGTGTACAGAAACAACTTGTCCATTAAAAAATATCACAAATGTCTCTAATCTCATTGAATGGCAGTTACATCATGAAGCAGGACAACAACCTTAAATCCACTGCCATAGCTACCAAGGAGTTTTTTTCAATGTATGGGAAAAGTTGAGAATACAGTATCTTGTTATAGCAAAGTTATTGAAAAGCCTTGGGAACAGGGCTCTTCATTGTCTATTTAAAGTATGACTGCTGCAATTGCCTCTTGTCATTTGTGAAAATAATATATAAGGGTACATCTCCTGGCAGTTTAGTCAGGAATTGGCTCTGGTTTTTGGATGACTGTTGGGGTTCCATTTGAATTGTTGGAGTATCTGGATCTTAGAATCTATTAAACCACCCTGCTCTTGGTCCACAGTTGTGGATAAGCAAGTGGCGTTCCACACAAGTTATCCAACAAAGATTTTCAACCGTTTTTCCCCATTGGAGTTGAAATCAATGCCTGAGCCATCTTCAGAGGGGAATCATGGCAGGAATTTTTTACCGGTGGCCCGGAACAACTGAAAACTAGTCATCTGCGACTCCTTTGCCCGCAGTATTAGACTAAAGAATCAGCTGGCGATCATACACTGTTTACCGAGGTGCAGAGCCACAGACATGGCCACAAATCTGGGTTGGGTGCTAGTGAAGTCTAAAACTGGCAAGTACAGAGAATACAGAGATTGTTAATCGTGTTGGCACCAACGACATTAGGATGAAACAGTCAGAGGTTACAAAGCAGAACATAGCGTCAGCGTGTAAATTAGCTAGAAAGATGTGTCGGGAACAAGTATTTATCTCTGGCCCCCTCACAGCTAGGGGTAGACTAACACAACTCAATCGGTGGCTGAAAATAGACGGGAGTCTCACTCCTATAGCCTTACCATGAGATAGGGTGCAGGTCAGGCCGCAGGCTGTTAGCCAGCCTGCTAGCGTAGTGGAGTCTGTCGATAGAGTCTGTCAATAAGCCAGACCATTTAAAATAGTTTTATTGAGACTGTGACTCGCTCCAGGCTGAGAAAAGTGAAACAAGGAAGTAACAATAGAATCCTTAAGATAAAGCTGCCCTCCACTAGATATTGTGGATCTAACTATCTTTCCTCATAATCCTGGAATATTGGACCACTGTCTTATTACAATTACCACTTGAACAAGAAACCCACTTGCACACCTAACAAAGCCATAATATAAATTCTGTTTTGATATACTTCCAGGCTCGCTATTCGATGACTAGTTAAATAAATCTGCAAACAAACTAATCAAGGGTCTATACTCAATACTGAGAAATACCTTAGATACGGTTGCACCACTGAAAACAAAAGAAATACGCAACAAGAAACTTGCTCCTTGGTTCACAGATAACATTGAGCACTAAAGCAAGCCTCTAGAAAGTTGGAGCAAAAGTGGTGTTCCACCAAGTTGCAGGTATTTGGACCTGCCTGGAAAGACAGTAAAGTGCAATGCCGAAGAGCCTATTCCTCCTCCATTAAGGTGAACAAACACAATCCTACATTTCTTTTTGATACAGTTGCAAAGCAATGCTCAACAAGTGAAGTGGGTCTCCACTTCAGCAGTGATGAATACATTAACTTCTTTGATGGTAAGATCATCACCATTAAAACACAAATAACAGACTCCTTAAATAAGTATAGTCCTCAAAAACTCAGTTGTCCTGAGAATGTACAGAACCTTCCTGACCTGGTATCAATGGGGACACATGCATTTTATTATCCTGTATCACTCAACAAGTTCCCTTAGGCCTAGTCCACACTTACACAGGTATTTTTGCTGGATGAGCTACAAGCGGAGCCGACCAAGAAGACTTACTGTCTGTTACTGAGTAAGTAAGAGACTGACTGTCTACCCATTGTTAAATAGCATAGTGATTAGAGACGCGGACTGCCACGTACAGTAGGCGACCGGCGCTTGATCCTAGCCACTGACTAAACAAATCAGGCATTAGGATTTGTTCAGGATAGACTAAAATTTCACTGGCTTCAAGCTTCAGTAGCTATATTATAGTATGCCTAAAATACAACTGTTTACAGTTATATTGAGATGGACAAACTGCACCAAAAAGGGACATATAGCATTCAATTTATGTAGCGTAGTTCACATAGCGTAATGGATGGCAATTCAGTTGTCATTGTTTTCTAAATAAACAAACCAGATATGGAGTGGAGTCATTGCAGCCAGTCTAAAACATCGCTTAGTGGCATAGTGGTTAAAGACACAGTTGTCACATAAGAAACCCCAGATCAACACGCAATGATATAACCCTAACCTTAAATCAGAAGCCAAAAAGAAAGTTACTACCGATTCCGGTAGGCTAACAACAATGGCGTGAGTGTTGGATGTAGCAGTGACCTCTGTAGCACATTCTGACGTCTCTGTTCCTCAATATAGTGGGAGAGTAACTGTACATTTACGTGTAAACATAAAAAGTGTTAGCAAGATTAAAACCTGCACAATTCCAACATTGCACAGAATTGCCTCACGTCAACAAAGTAGATAAGAACGCACACTCTGACGTCAAACAAAGAAGTTACCGGCGCACACTCTGAAGTTACAAGCCAAAAACTCAGTTTTCCCTGTCTACATGTCAACCCTGAAAATTCTGTTTCTGAATACCTGCACCTTGGAAGTCGTTTTTTAAAAGGTCAGTTTTCAGTGATCTAAAACGCAGTTTGTGTGTGGATGAAAGGCCAAAATGCATAGAAAAACCCACATTTGAAAAAATACCCATGTGTGGACTTAATTATGTGAGGTGAAAATTAGTAATGATTTCGAAAATGACCAGTTATCAACTGGACCCAATTCCAACAAAACTACTTAAAGAGCTACTTCTTGTGCTTGGTCCACCGATGTTGAACATAATAAACTGTTCCTCATCCTCCGGATGTGTAACAAACTCAGTAAAAATATTGGAAATAAAGCCTCTTCAAAAAAAATATTATTAGCCAATATCGAACTTCCTGTTCCTCAAACCTGTTGTTGGGAAACAGATGAATGTTTTCCAAACAACTCAATGCCGTCCGGAAGACATATAACATTAATGCAATGCTCCAGTCCGGTTTCAGACCCCGCCATACCACTGCGACTGCACTCGTGCACCTAAGTTACACCTGTGCAATAATCATGCTGTCTTATCAGCATCTTGATATGCCACACCTGTGAGGTGGATGGATTATCTCGGCAAAGGAGAAGTGCTCACTAACACAGATTTAAACAGATTTTGAGAGAAATAGGCCTTTTGTGTACATAGAGAGAGTCTTAGATCTTTGAGTTCAGCTCATGATAAATGGGGGCAAAAACAAAAGTGTTGCATTTATAATTTTGTTCAGTGTATGTTGCCTCGGGATGATGTCATCTGAATCCACAAAGTACATTTTCTCTGTTATGCTGATGACAGTTGCATATTTCAATGAAACATGGAGAAGCCCCAAAAGTAGCTGCTTTGGAAGCATGTGTTTCAGATATTAGGAAGTGGATGACAGAGAACATTTTGCTTTTAAACTCAGAAATCACATAAATGCTCATTTTAGGCCCAAGAAACAAATAATTTTGTTGGCAGATCTCACAAAGAACCTCGACAGTTGTTTGGGCATATCCCAAAAAACTGTGAGAAACCCTGGCGTTACCCTCGACCTTTGATGAACATGTACTTCAAAAGCTGCCTTTTTCCATCTTTGGAACATTGCAAAACTCTGAAACCTTTTATAAAAGAAATGTAATAAAATTATGCAGAAAAACAATCCATGCTTTTGTTACTTCAAGATTAGGTTACTGCTATTCTCTTCTCTCCAGGTTCCCTGATAAATCAATAAATAAACTTAAATTAGTGCTGAACACGGCTGCTAGAATCTTAACTAGAACAAAAGAATGTGGACACATTATTCCGGTATTAGCCTCTCTACACTGGCTGCTTGATAAGACTAGGGCTGATTTTAAGGTTTTATTGTTAACCTATAAAGCATTCCATGGACTTGCTCCTGCTTACCACGCTGAATTGGTCCAGCCATACATACCTAGCACTCCCCAAAAACGTCCTACAAAGACAACAGCAAGATATATAGAATCAGGTGAAGGTAGGGTGCAAGGTACACCCTTTTTGTTTGTCGGTTTTGTTCAGTTTTCAAAAAACAATTGTAAGTTACTTTCATTGGAGAAATATTATGTATATGAGGCTAAGGGGCCGTCTTAAAATTGCATTCTGGAGAAATCATTATTTACACATTTTCTTTCATTGTGCCAACAAAAACATTTTTACTCCACATTTACAATAAATAAAAGGTGTTATTATTTGTACTATACTAAACTTAAAAAATATAAAACACAAATAGGATAAGCCTAAATCCTTTTACAGATGATGATATTATCGAAGAGACATAGTTCTGCTCAAAAGTTTGCATACCCTTGGAGAATTGATAATATACAGGTGCTAGTCATATAATTAGAATATCATCAAAAAGTTGATTTATTTCAGTAATTCCATTAAAAAAGTGAAACTTGTATAATGTATACATTCATTCCACACAGACTGATATATTTCAAGTGTTTATTTCTTTTAATTTTGATGATTATAACTGACAACTAATGAAAACCCCAAATTCAGTATCTCAGAAAATTCGAATATTGTGAATAGGTTCAATATTGAAGACACCTGGTGCCACACTCTAATCAGCTAATTAACCGCTGTCGCGTTTCAGCTGTCGCATTCCTTGTGTCAAGCCACTCTTGAACAAGACACAGCGTCAGAAGCGTCTCGCCTGGGCTGAAAGACAAAAAGGACTGGACTGCTGCTGAGTGGTCCAAAGTTATGTTCTCTGATGAAAGTAAATTTAGCATTTCCTTTGGAAATCAAGGTCCCAGAGTCTGGAGGAAGAGAGGAGAGGCACAGAATCCACGTTGCTTGAAGTCCAGTGTAAGGTTCCCACAGTCAGTGATGGTTTGGGGTGCCATGTCATCCACTGGTGTTGGTCCACTGTGTTTTCTGAGGTCAACGCAGCCAGGAATTTTTAGAGCACTTCATGCTTCCTGCTGCTGACCAACTTTATGGAGATGCAGATTTCATTTTCCAACAGGACCTGACACCTGCACACAGTGCCAAAATTACCAGCACCTGGTTTAAGGACCATGGTATCCCTGTTCTTAATTGGCCAGCAAACTCGCCTGACCTTAACCCTATAGAAAATCTATGGGGTATTGTGAAGAGGAAGATGCGATACGCCAGACCCAACAATGCAGAAGATCTGAAGGTCACTATCAGAGCAACCTGGGCTCTCATAACACCTAAGCAGTGCCACAGACTGATCGACTCCATGCCACGCCGCATTGCTGCAGTAATTCAGGCAAAAGGAGCCCCAACTAAGTATTGAGTGCTGTACATGCTCATACTTTTCATGTTCATACTTTTCAGTTGTCCAACATTTCTAAAAATCATTTTTTTGTATTGGTCTTAAGTAATATTCAAATTTTCGGAGATACTGAATTTGGGATTTTCATTAGTTGTCAGTTATAATCATCACAATTAAAAGAAATAAACATTTGAAATATATCAGTCTGTGTGTAATGAATGAATATAGTATAAAAGTTTCACTTTAATATGACCAGCACCTATATGTACCATTTGTAAAGAACTTGAGTGAGCAGGCAAAAACACATCTTTTATTTCTTATGGGATACACATTCAACTGTAGGTCATAACAGAATGCCACAATCATAAAACAAAACATGGCAACAAAGAATTTTTTTTACTGACCCCAGTACAAAAGTTCTTAAAACCTCTTAACATCAAAGGGATTGATTCAAATGAGTAGATCTTTAGAACGGTTCCACCTATCCTAAAAGCTGCAGTAGTTTCTGAAATTTGCAAATCTCCCCTTTCTGGTAGGGTACAACATCTCTGGCCTTGGTCTTACTACCCAGCGGGGGATTTGTGCTCCTCCACTTCCTGGAGTAACCAAAAGATCAGAGTGGAAAGTTTGATTTACAATGAAGCCAGGCACTCCATCAATCACAAGGACATATATTTTGGATGCCTGGGACTTTTATCAATCCAGACGTCCGAGAGGCAACATCTTTATTGGAAAATCAGTTTTCGTCGAATACTTTCCTCTTACAAGATAAGCTCTGTATTGGTCTATGCGTGAGATAAAGCATTGACCAATTCCAGTTTGGTACCAAATTAATTGTTAGGTTCTTAGAACCTTAACCAGCCTATTGGCAATGTTATTGGCAAAGTCATGTATGACTGATAAAACATATCAATTGTCAGGAGAGTCCAAATTCGTATTTATACTTTGGATGTGGTAATTGATGAAGCATTCCGTTGCTAACGCTGTGTTAGCCTCTGTTAGCCTTCATTAGCCTAGCTCTGGGGTGGATTGACAAGTCCAGTAGCCAATTAGATTGTCCTTTCAGTGGTTGGCAGATTTCCCAGGCGGGGAAGAGTCTCTATATCGATCCTCATTGCGCAATAGGTCAAAGGTCCCATGGAAAGTCAATGGGATGTGAATGTTTGTGTTTTTATTGTAGAAAATGGTTTTCTATACTAAACAAAGCATAAACATTACAGATGTACATCAAACAGTGGAATAATGTAATATACAGATTTGAGGTTAGAGGACACTTGGAAATGGCTCTTGACACCACTTACTAAAATAGCTGCCAAGATCTAGCACTTATGTCTATAAATCCCCAATTGTTTTCTGAAAATGTTGACTTGTTTGGGTAACCATATGATGTGTTTATAGCAGCATTTATCAATATTTGATTTAGAAAGTCCAAGAAAGAATTGAAAAAGTAAAAATTGTATATCTTAGGTATATTTTATACAGAATACCTTCACTGTGCATGTCCTGACAACGTACGTGCACATAAATTGCAATTATAATGGGCAATGGCAGTGTAGGCAGAAATCTCAATTTGTCTATTTACCATCAAGAGGGTGGGTATTGCCACATTTAGCATCAATGACAGCATGCAGTCTTTTGTAATAGTTGTCTATGAGGCACTGAATTCTTGCAGGTGGTAAAAATTCAGCTGCCCATTGGTCTTGGAAAAATGCCTCCAAATAATGAAAAGTCGTTGGTTGTCTTGCATGAACCGCACATTTGAGATCTCCCCAGATTGGCTCGAAGATGACTGTGATGGCCACTCCAGAACCTTGAACTTTTTCTGCTGTAACCACTGGAGGGTCAACTTGGCCTTGTGCTTATGGTTATTGTCGTGCTGGAAAGTCCAAGGGAGTCCCATGCGTAGCTTTCGTGCTGAAGAATGTAAACTGTCTGCCAGTATTTTCTAATAACATGCTGCATTCATCTTGCCATCAATTTTCACAAGATCCCCGTGCCTTTAGAGTCCACATACCCCCAAAAAATCAGTGAGCCACCACCATGCTTCACAGTGGGGATGGTATTTTGTTCACTATAGGCCTTGTTGACCCCTCTACAAACATAGCGCTTATGGTTGTGACCATAAAGTACTATTTTGGTGTCGTCACTCCAGAATTACAGTGTGGCAGAAGCTATGAGGTGTGTCAAGATGTTGTCGGGCATATTGTAACCAGGCTTTTTTGTGGCATTGGTGCAGTAAAGGCTTCTTTCTGGCAACTTGACCATGTAGCTCATATTTGTTCAAGTATCATCATATTGTGCTCCTTGAAACAACCACACCGAGCGAACAAACTCATTGACTATTCATACACAGACACCAATTGCAATTTAAAAAGACACCGGTGTGGGAAATTCACCTTTAATTACCATTTTCACCTGTGTGTGTCACCTTGTCTGTCTGTAACAAGGCCAAACATTCAAGGGTATGTTAAATTTTGATCAGATCAATATGATTTAAAAAGGAAACAACTATGTGATAATAAATAGCTTCATATGATCACTGTTTTTAAATAAAAGATCAGTCATATTTTCAAAATGAATTCCAAAATGTCACAATTTCTGCCAGGGTATGCAAACTTATGAGCACAACTGTATCCGCGGCTATATAAACACCCATTGCACATTTATTTAGCTCAATTAGAGTGATTTTTAACACTGCATTAATGGGGAGATGTTTTTGTGTTGTTTCTTAACGTTTCCACATTGCTCCTTCGTTTTGATACTTGGGTGATGTTGGCGTAGATGTGTCAACATGGTTGAGGTGTTAGCAGCTGCATAGGCTACCTCTGTCAAGCCTTGGCAACATACACCTAACATTTTATTAACACCTTTCTGTCCACCACCATTGTAGTCTACTGAAATACTAAAATGCTGTCAAACTGGAGATTTAAATGAAGTTGGAGGATTTTACAATATTGGTTAATCTACTCGACATTGTAGAACTCCTCAAGTTTGGCTTACAAAACAGACAGTTGGAGAAAAGACAGTTGGAAAAATGCCAACAATTTTAAATACAACAACGTTTGTAAATGCCCTTGTTTCATTAAACAGAATAGCCTTACATGTTTTTCAACTCAATGAGATTTACTTAAGATTCATTCAACACCACGTAGCTAGCTTTTTATTTTGAAAACATTTAATAAATATATTATTTTGGGTTGATGTGCGAACCATATAGAGCCTGCTAAAGACCACTGAAGTTATCAATATGTGTACCATTACAGCCCAGATTCTTTGCTGTTGTTCATCTTATTTTACATTGATTTGATATGGTGTGGTGTGAGTGGACCAGTACAGTTACATTGTTTTTGTGAAATCTTTGTCTTGTACTAATGACGGTAGAGGCTGTTGATCTTGAAGGCTGTACTGGAATGAAATTATATGGTTAGTGTTAAAGACCATGCCTGTGGTGTCTGCTCACCACCGATTGTACATATTTACATGATATGCCTACTTTGTGTAAATGTTGTGTATTCTCTCCCTATATGTTGTCTAACAATAGCAGCACAATTGCACCAAATACAAATCTGAGTATGTGTAAAAGTACTATATTTACTCTGTATTTTGTGTGTGTGTGTGTGTGTGTGGGTGAGTGAGTGGGTGTGTGTGGGTGCTTCCGGAGACTAATGTCACATAGGGATTTCTGACTAGAGTCTTGTCTGATCAATAACTAACCTCTTTGTTCATGTATTGAAGTATAACATGGTGTAATACCAGCATTCTCCATTCAGTCAATCTGTGCTCTCTGCTGTTATATTTTTCATTTGACATTTTGCCATCATATTTTATGTGGTATCGACCTATAATCGATATACAAATGTTCAAGTGGAATTTTACTTATGATATCCAGTGGTCTTGTTGTTTTAAATAGTCAATAGTAAACACATTAAATCATAATGATAACAGAAATCACCCAAATGGCCCTGATCAAAAGTTTACATACCTAATTGATGCTAAAGGGGGCAATACACAATATTAAGAACTAAGGGAATGCAGACCTTTGAACAGGGGTCAAGTTCATTTTTTTCTTTGTTGCCATGTTTTGTTTTATGATTGTGCCATTCTGTTATGACCAACATTTGAACGTGAATCCCATAAGAAATTAAAGACGTGTTTTGCCTGCTCACTCATGTTTTCTTTACAAATGGTACATATATTACCAATTCTCCAAGGGAATGCAAACTTTTGAACTGTATGTGCCTGAAAACGTACCTAGCCATGACCCTTAAACCGCAATAAATTCAATACTGTGGGTCAAGCGTACGGAAGCACCCCTAGAAGTAGATTTATTAAATCAGACATGTTGAAACTTGTCTTGCTATAGACAGGTTTTTGGTGAAGCATAAAAAGTTTAAACTTTACTAATTTAGCAGACGCTCTAACCCAGAGCAATTTTACAGGAGCAATTAAGGTTAATGATCTTGCTCAAAACCGAAAAAATATATATTTCACATTCCAAACAATGTTTTTAGTTGTTGATCAGATGTTTATAACCGCTAGTCTGCCACCCCATTCATTGACTCCAATGACACGTGTCGCTATTTGTGTCTCCGGCTCAACCCCAGTGAAAAAAAAATTCATACCATTATTCAAAGCCTATACATATACATTTGTATGGCAGAGACTGAAAAACAACAATCACACACAATCACATTCCTTCAAACATTTCAGTCATCACAAAACCACACTAGAAAGAAAGCAAAGACCTGCCTCCACTATTCTAGCACCATTTTAACAAGAATACACTATTGGTATAACTAACAGGGGTGACAACTCAAAATAACACTATTTACTTTACACAATGTTTTTGGTAGGCTATGATTTTGTGTGTGTGGTGCTCAATTAACAAAATCTTTTTTTAGACCCTCCTAGTGGAAAGCCTAACCTATTTTCCTCTTCATGATGCAAACGTATTTATTTTCTTGCTTAAATTGGTGTGACAGCAGAGTTGAATTTGAACTCAAATTCTCAAGACTGGAGCAAAATATATCATTAAATTCTGGATATAATTTAATCCCTGGACATTATGGAGAATTTTCTAGAAGTCTAGAGCAATTCATGTCTACTTAGGAAATGGCAACTTTCATCTGGCTGGCACTGAAGAAGAACATCATAAATAAAGCAGAGCTAGTTCAGCCAGGAAACTGCAATAGGTATTGGCTCAGCGATGCATTGGCCCAGCTCCTACCACAGTTTTAAAAGTCCTAATAGAATATGGCAAATATGACAATTTAAGTCAGTCTGACTGCGGCTCTGCTGGTCGTCTTGCATGAGCATGCAAAATGCATGAATCCATGATCTGTATGAAGACAGATTTAGATTGGCTTCTCTTCATGGGTGTTTTCTTGCACAGGGACAAGCTACAGTTGAGCTCAGCATAAATTTGATTGGCTAATTATTTCACAGATTTTTTATAAATGGATTCCAACACTTCAAAGGTCACATAGAAATGTTCTTGTTTTCAAAAAGGAAAGCAAATCTTTTGTCCATTAAAATATATACATAGGTATAGAGGCCCATTATCAGTTCCAATGGCACATTGTGTTTGTCAATGAAGTATATCATTTTAAAAGGCTAATTGATCATTTAAAAACCCTTTTGCAATTACGTCAGCACTTGGGAAAATTGTTGTGCTGATTAAAAAAGAAATAAAACTGTCCTTCAGAAATTGTGTTCTAACAGGCTCAAAATGGCCAGAAACAAAGAATTTCTTCTGAAACTTGTGAGGCTATTCCATGCGAGCTGCCAAGAAACAGAAGATATCATACAATACTGTGCACTACTCCCTTCACAGAACAGTGCAAACTCGCTCTAACCAAAATAGAAAGAGGATTGGGAGGCCATGTTGCGCAACTGAGCAAGAGGACAAATACATTAGAGTGTCTAGTTTGAGAAAGACGCTTCACAGGTCATCAACTGGCACCTTCATGAAATAGTACCCCAAAAGTACCCAAGAGTGAAGAGGTGCCTCGGGATGCTGGCCTTCTAGACAGAGTTGCAAGGAAAAAGACATACCTCAGACTGGCCAATAAAAATGAAGATGGGCAAAACAACACAGACACTGGACAGAGGAAGACTAGAAAACAATTTTGGACAGACAAATCTAAGTTTCAGTTGTTTGGATTACAAAGGATCACAAATGAGACAGAGACCAAATTAAAACATTATGGGGGAGTGCTTGACGCTATCTGTAAAGCATAGTGGAGGCAATGTGATTGTCTGGGGCAGCTTTGGTAGTTGTAAATTGGGAGATTTGTACATGGCACCCTGTGGACTGCGTTTGATTGGAGCCAATATTCTCCTATAACAGGACAATGACCCAGAGAACAGCTCCAAACTGCATTAACTATTTAGGGAACAAGCAGTTCTGAGAGTAGCTTGACCGTATGGTACGTAAGAAGTGCCCAATAAGCCAGTCCAACTTGTGGGAGGTGCTTTAGGAAGCATGGGGTGACATCTCTTCAGATTATGTCAACAAATTGACAACTTACAAAGGTCCACAACACTGTAATTGCTGCAAATAGAGGATTCTTTGACGAAAGCACAAAGTTTGAAGGACACAATTATTATTTAAATTAAAAATAATTATTTGTAACCCTGTCAATACCTACACTCACCTAAAGGATTATTAGGAACACCATACTAATACTGTGTTTGACCCCCTTTCACCTTCAGAACTGCCTTAATTCTACGTGGCATTGATTCAACAAGGTGCTGAAAGCAGTCTTTAGAAATGTTGGCCCATATTGATAGGATAGCATCTTGCAGTTGATGGAGATTTGTGGGATGCACATCCAGGGCACGAAGCTCCCGTTCCACCACATCCCAAAGATGCTCTATTGGGTTGAGATCTGGTGACTGTGGGGGCCATTTCAGTACAGTGAACTCATTGTCATGTTCAAGAAACCAATTTTAAATGATTCGAGCTTTGTGACATGGTGCATTATCCTGCTGGAAGTAGCCATCAGAGGATGGGTACATGGTGGTCATAAAGGGATGGACATGGTCCGAAACAATGCTCAGGTAGGCCGTAGCATTTAAACAATGCCCAATTGCCACTTAGGGGCCTAAAGTGTGCCAAGAAATCATCCCCCACACCATTACACCACCACCAGCAGCCTGCACAGTGGTAACAAGGCATGATGGATCCATGTTCTCATTCTGTTTACGCCAAATTCTGACTATACCATCTGAATGTCTCAACAGAAATCGAGACTCATCAAACCAGGCAACATTCTTCCAGTCTTCAACTGTCCAATTTTGGTGAGCTTGTGCAAATTGTAGCCTCTTTTTCCTATATGTAGTGTAGATGAGTGGTACCCGGTAGGGTCTTCTGCTGTTGTAGCCCATCCGCCTCGAGGTTGTGCGTGTTGTGGCTTCACAAATGCTTTGCTGCATACCTCGGTTGTAACGAGTGGTTATTTCAGTCAAAGTTGCTCTTCTATCAGCTTGAATCAGTCGGCCCATTCTCCTCTGATTCTCCTTGATGCCACGCTCAAAATTACTTAAATCACCTTTCTTTCCCATTCTGACATTCAGTTTGGAGTTCAGGAGATTGTCTTGACCAGGACCACACCCCTAAATGCATTCAAGCAACTGCCAAGTGATTGGTTGATTAGATAATTGCATTAATGAGAAATTGAACAGGTGTTCCTAATAATCCTTTGGGTGAGTGTATATTTCCTATTCATTTTGCAATATATTCTATTCAAAGTCAATTAATGTATGTTTTAATGGAAAACAAGGACGTTTCTAAGTGACCCCAAACTTTTAAACGGTAGTGTATGGTGGTTGTACTCTTTCTAGGCAGACAGCGTGAAAGACATTGTATGCACATACTGAGAGAGGCACTCTTTTGCACCATCAGATGAGCTCCAGTAGATATTCTGTGCTCTGTAATATTGAAGGAAAATGTAAGAAAAACTCATAGTTATTTAATTTTTGGCAATACAGCTTTTGCTGCTCCAGACGCACAGTTTCAATTCATGAATTTGGACAATGCTAATAATGCTAATTCAAGGTTTGGAAAGAGGCTAATAATGGCTAGTTGTGAGACTGACTCCATAGGACTTCAAGAACAACTCGGGGTAAGCAGAATATCTGCCAAATATGAATCTAGTTTGAACTATCCCTTTAATAAAGCCATAAATCAGAAGTATGGCTTCTTTGAATATACGCCACTGCAAAGTTTTCATCATGGCTTCAGGGATAGGGGCTTTTAGAATGCAGATCTAATCAGCGAAATTATGAAAAGTATGAAATATACAAATGCCAATTTTAAATAGCTTTGGCATTCAGTAGAGTGCAAGAAAAGTTGTAAACACATCAAATTTGGATATTCGGATGTTGTAGAAATGGTTATTCTTGTTCAATAAAGCCCTGGTTCAGCAACATTTCCTGTACAACCACGAAATGTAGATGGACATTTCCACCAGTGCAATTGAGAAATGCTTGTGCTAGTTACATGGGGGCAAATTCACAATTTTGATGGCCATATGATTTATCAGCACATATAAATGAACATAAAGTATATAGGTAAACAGAGCAGCAGTGAAATTTCTGTTTGTTTTTGCGTATTATTATTAACCCAAGCTACAATTAAATTTGTTCCTGGCACAGGGTTGAAAGAGTCTAGCAAACTTCCAATTAAAATCAATATCATAATTTGACTGTCTTATGTAAAGAAATGTAAACAATATTAGGAAGCAGGTGTATCTTTCTCATATAAAAAATACTATAAGATGACTAGGTCAAGTGGTGTTACAGTTGCACTAATTCTGACCTATGTCAACTAAACACACAGAGCCCCTCAAAAAATAAAATAAAAAAAACTTCTGAAGATATGTATATCAAAGCTACTGAAGAGAAACACCAGTAGAAACATGTTTGACGTTTGGATCAGATTTGTCATAATGCATAATTTTTCCCCTACTAACAGCAATAACCTGTAGAGGACTCAAATAAGATTTCAGACAAAATTTTTACTCTCACTCTCTGTTGCTTAAAAATATGTCCACGTTATCCTGCTGCATTAAGTGGGTTAAGGAGAATGTTGCCCTGGACAGCGAGAAACGGCAAACCAAACTCAATCACATACTGGGCCTGTCTGTCTTCATGCCCATAGCCAAGGCATCCCATATGTACAATGTGAGAGGTGGCTAGAGGGTAAGATGTGAGGAGGGGGTGTCTTATTAATTATTTACCATGTCTAAACTCTGCTGAGCACAGAGATAGAGTAGCCCATAGTCTGGTAGTCTGTGTGTGTGTGTGTGTCTGTGTCTTTTTTTGTCTGTGTAAATGCATGTGTCTGCATGTGTGTGTGTGGGTGTATTGCATACAGATTATTGATCTTCCAAGCCAGACACACAGAGAAAATAAGCTTGGTCTATTTGGTGTGCAGAACAATGCTGTTTTGGACATGGTCCAACTGGATATCAAAGGACTTGAACCATTGGTTAACCTTAGCAAACCATTAAAACTGCTATCATGATTGGGAATCATTTGATAGGATCATTATTTCCAATGAAAATTCTGGAAGGGAAATGCTAGGAAACCTAGCCTGAAAATAATCCTATTTATAAACATGTGTAAAGAACCCTCTTAAAATGCCAAGTTCTTGTGATTTAAAAGAATGAGACAAAGTAAAAGAATGAGACAAATAACCTTTCCCACCTTTTAATGTGACCTGTAACGTGAACAATTCAATTGGAAAAACAAACCGAAATCTTTGAAAAAAACAAATAAACTCAATAACCTGGTTGCATAAGTGTGCACACCCTTAAACTATTACTTTGTTGAAGCACCTTTTGGTTTTATTATAACACTCAGTCTTTTTGGGTAGGAGTCTATTAGCATGGCACATCTTGAAGTGGCAATATTTGCCCACTCTACTTTGCAAAAGCGCTCCAAATCTGTCATATTGCAAGGAAATCTCCTGTACACAGCCCTCTTCAGCTCACCCCACAGACAAAATGTTAATCTTCTTCTGGTGAAGCCTTGCTTTTGTGGATTTGGATGTGTTCTTTGGGTCATTGTCATGCTGAAACTGAACTTCATCTTCAGCTTTCTAATGGACACCTGAAGGTTTTGAGGCAAAATTGCCTGGTATTTGGAACTGTTCATAATTCCCTCCACCCTGACTAAGGCCCTGGTTCCAGTTGAAAAAAAACAGCCCCAAAGCATGATGCTGCCACCACCATGATTCACTGTGGGTATGGTGTTATTTGGCGGATGTGCAGTGTTGTTTTTGCGCCAAACATACCTTTTGGAATTATGGCCGAAAAGTTCAACCTTAGTTTCATCAGACCATAACACATTTTCCCACGTGCTTTTGGGGGACTTCAGCCAGGCTTGGATGTTTTTCTTTGTAAGAAAATGCTTCCATCTTGCCTCCCTACCCCATAGCCCATTCATATGAAGAATACAGGAGATTGTTGTCACATGTAACACACAGCCAGTACTTGCCAGAAATTCCTGCAGTTCCTTTAATGTTGCTGTAGGCCTCTTGGAAGCCTCCCTGACCAGTTCTCTTCTCGTCTTTTCATCAATTTTGGAGGGACGTCCAGTTCTTGGTAATGTCTCTTTTGTGCCATATTTTCTCCACTTGATGATGACTGTCATCACTGTGTTCCATGGTTGCTTTGGAATTTCTTTTGAACCCTTCTCCTGACTGATATCTTTCAACAATTATATCCCTCTGATGCTTTGGAAGCTCTCTGCGGAACATGGCTTTTGCTCTGAGATGCAACTAAGAAAATTTCAGAAAAATCCTATTAGAACAGCTGAACTGTATTTGTTAGATCAGAGTCAATTTAAATGATGGCAGTTGTGTAATGACTTCTATCTAACATGAGTTATAATTTGATTGGTTAATTCTGAACACAGCCACATCCCCAGTTATAAAAGGGTGTGCACACTTATGCAACCAGTTTATAAGATTTTTATTTTTCATTTTTTCCCCTCAAAGATTTCAGTTTGTTTTTCAATTGAATTGTTCAAATTATAGATCACATAAAAAGTGGAAAATGTTCTGACATGATTCATCTTTGTCTCATTCTTTTACACCAGAAAAACCTGTCATTTTCACAGGGGTGTGTAGAATTTTTAGATCCACTGTATATATATATGTATAGATATAGATAGATATTGATATGTATATATAAAATGTATCCTCACAATAATAAACACATTCTCCTAAAAGTGTGGAGAATGATGTGTAGATAAGTGTGGGAAAGGTATTTTCTAAATAAAACTCTGAGGCACTGACAAAACTAAATGTGTAAAGCATTCATGAGGGTGTACACTTTCTATTGATGCTGATCTACTGAATACCTAATGCATACTGTGCTTTGACCACAAACCTTTTCCCACATTGCAGCTGGGTCAAAATCATGATGATAATTTTTGAGTTACAGCTTCTTTCTTGCCATCCTCCAATACAGGCCAATTGTATGCAGAGCTCTTTATATGATTGATCAATGCACCATTACTCCACTCCCAGCCACTGAACTATGTAGATCCTTCAAAGGTTGACTTCTGTGGCTTCTCTCGCATATCTGACATGTGGCATCGCTCCTTTTTTCAGCGCTGAGTTTTGTGGGAAGCTATTTCCCAACATAAAACAAGATGCTGTTGTTTTTCTTGGCTGACCTGGTCTTTGTATTTACTTAAGACACTAGTGGTTTCCTATTTTTTTTAAGACCTTCCCAACTGTTGATTTGGCTATGCCGAACTTATGTGCTATGGTTCCTCTTATTGCATTCAATTCGCTTACTTTTCTTTCATACACAACTCCCTAGTCTTCATGTTGGATTATACCTACCAAGTACGAGGACGAGCTCTGACAGTGCTGTTACTGGTGAAACATATAATTGTTGAAACTGATAGAAATTAAAGGTTAAGTGTTGCAGTTTTCCCTCATATTCATTTTTTTTCTATGCCTCGGAGTATACTGCAGAAATTTCAATTTTGACAATATTGTCCCAATACATATGCAAGGTATTGTGTCAACTATCTGTCTGTTATACAGTTTGGTCCGGATATAATTGGACACTGACATAAGTTTTGTTGCTTTTGCTGTTAACCAAAATATATTAAAGTTACAGTTAAATAATGAATATGGGCTTGAATTGCAGTCTCTCAGCTTTAATTTGAGGGCATTCATATCCAAAGGAAGGGTTAGGAAATTACACTTCTTTCAAATGTAGCCCCCTATTTTTCAACAGATCTAAAGTAATTGACTTAAAAGCTGTTTCATGACAGGTGTGGGTGATTCCTTTGTTATTTCTTCATCAATTAAGCAGGTAAAAGGTCTGGAGCTGATTCCAGATGTGGCATTCGCATTTGGAAGCTGTTGCTTTTAACCCACAACATGCGGGCAAAGGAGCTCTCAATGCAAGTGAAACAGGCCATCCTTTTTTATCCATCAGAGCGATAGCAGGAACATTAGGAGTGACCAAATCTATAGTTTGGTACATTCTGAAAAAAAAAGAAGGCACTGGTGAGCTCTGCAACACAAAAAGGCCTGGACGCCCATGGAAGACAACAGTGGTGGATGATCGTAGGATCCATTCCATGGTAAAGAAAACCCTTTACAACATCCAGCCAAGAGAGGAACACTTTCCAGGAGGTAAGCGTATCATTATCCAAGTCTACCATAAAGTGAACCCTCTGTATGAGAGAAAATACAGAGGGTTCACCACAAGGTATAAACCTTTAAGAAGACTCAAGAATAGAAAGGCCAGAATAGTTCTGGAACAGCATTCTTTGGACAGATGAAAGTAAGATCAACCTGTACCAGAATGATGGGAAGAAAAAAGCATGGAGAAGGCTTGGAACGGCTTATGATCCGAAGCATACCACATCATCTGTAAAACATGGTGGAGGTAGTGTGATGGCATGGCATGGGCATGCATGGCTTCCAATGGCACAGGGTCACTAGTGTTTATTGATGATGTGACATAAGTCAGAAGCAGCCAGATTAATCCCTATATAAGTGTATAGGGATATAGTGTCTGCTCAGATTCAGCCAAATTCAGCAAAGTTGATTGGACAACACTTCACTTTAAAGATGGACAATGACCCAAAACATACTGTGAAAGCAACTCAGGAGTTTTTTAAGGCAAAGAAGTGGAATATTCAATCAACTGATCTCATCCTGATCGAGCATGCATTTCATTCGCTGAAGACAAAACGAACAACTGAAGAGAGCTGCAGTAAAGGCCTGGCAAAGCATCATAAAGGAGGAAACCCAGTGTTTGGTCCATGTGTTCCAGACTTCAAGCAGTCAAAGAATTCTCGAAGAAGTATTAAAAATTTAAATTTTATTTATGATTGTGTTAATTTGACCAATTACATTTGAGCACCTGAAATAAGAGTACTGTGTATGACAATGGTTGCAATTCCTAAACATTTCATATGATATTTTTGTTCAAACCCATGAATTAAAGCTGAAAGTCTGCACTTCAGTTGCATCTTGGTTGTTTCATTTCAAATCCATTGTGGTGGGGTACAGAGGCAAAATTATGAAAACTGTGTCAGCGTCCAAATATTTCTGGACCTAACTGTAACAGCAGTGTAAAATGTGTCGGTGGTGTGGACACCACATTACCTCTCCTTCTCCAGCAGGGCCCCTCTCGGATGGTGTAGGACAGCTCAGTGAACTCTATGTCTACCGCAGAGCGTCTGGGCAGGTGAGAGAACCGCTGGGCCTCCGTAATGTGGTTTTCCACTTTCTTCAGGTGGGTGAGAAGCGGGCCTTCTGGGGGTGCAACCCCCCCTCCAGGCAGTTTGGTCTCTTCCATGGGGATGCTGACAGAAACAGACGTCTCCAACGTCTTCTCTGCCATACCAACAGACTAAAAGAGAGGGAGGAATCATTTGTTATAATACCACAGATTACAATGTGTCAAATATGCAAGCCTGCTATCCAGACCTTTGGCTGTATCTATGGGGTTCCTCAAGGGTCGATTCTTGGGCTAACCCTATTTTCTGTATATTGAATTGATGTTGCACTTGCTGCCGGTGACTCCCTCATCCACTTTTATTCTTATGACGCATCCCTGCAACATACCTTTAATCGTGTCCCTACCTTTAAACATGCCTTCTTTGACCTTTGACCCCTATCTACTCCTTAATATCCCCCAAAATAGATGCATACTCTTTAATCTGAGTCTACAACCTGCATGTCCACCAAACATTCTCTCTCTGAATGGGTGTGAGTTAGCTTATAATAGCACCTAGAACTAGTATCTTGTTATGGCTTTACTGCTCACTCTCATTTATAAACCCATATCACCCACCTCCATTCTCAAGTAAAGTCCCGAATTGGTTCCACAACAAGGCATCCTTTACCCACACTGCAAACTATGACCTTGTAAAATAATCATCCTGACAATCTTCGATTATGGCTACTTAGTCTATAGGCTTGACACTGAAAAGCTCAGTAAATTAATGCAAATAACCACACTGCTATCCACTTTGTCACCAGGGACTCGCTAATGTCAACTCATTTATAAGTCTCTTTTAGGTAAATGCCCCCTCTATCTTAGATCTACAACTCCAACGGTACTCTGTAACCCCAGTAGATCTGGGATCTTATTCTGGTCACTGCTTAAGCCTAAACTTCTTCACACCTCACATCTTCAAAAAGAAACTGCTATTTGATGAATGTGTCAGTTGAATCCGTCAAACCTAAAAGCATAGGTCTCACAGCACTGAAAGTAACTGCATGTTTCTTGTCTATTCCCTTGTATATTGTGTTTATTTGTATTTATGTTTTACATTATTTATGTGGTTCTCTGTTGTCTTGTCATCTTATGGATGAATGCCTTTGGCCAGTTCATCATTGAAAATGACAACATTAATCAAGCATTAAAATACAAACAACCATTCTGAACACCTTATGGAACTCAACTGAAACCTTCCTATAAATGCTCCATGTAATCTGAAGTTATTTCAGATGGTAAAGAAGGAAATAGGGCAAAAATAACTCCTTATGTTGTTAAACCAGGGGCTATAGAAAACAATTCTGATCGCTCGAAGGTTAGATGAATGAAATGGAATAATGACAGATCAACCGAATTATCAGCCGTATTGAGTGATTGATAAAGGGACAGGACTGACTTATTGACTGAGTGAGAAGCTTAAAAAACCATACTCTGCTAAGCCTAATCCTTAAGGACAAGGACTGGAGTGTCAGACTTTACAGTAGCAATGCTGCTACTATACATATAACGCTGTGTATAGTGGAAAGAGAGATACAGCAAATGCAGACATGGTAGACAGTCTAGACAGGCTCTTAAGCATCCAATGCTAATTGCTGGTGGTGACATAATTAAAGCTATGTACGTGTGTACGTCACAATGTGAACCCTACTCCCTACAAAGGGCACTTAACTGGACCAGAGCCCCACTGGCCTGAATTTAGGGAATAGCAGTGCTCATTTGGGATACATATGTAGCCTAACTGTATGATGCTGTAAGAGAGTTTTGGTGGGTCTGCAGTATGGATGTATATAGGCTGGGTGGGGGAGATCTGATACCCAGCTGGAGTGAGGAGGGGAGGGTTTGGTTACAGACTAGCAGAGGCTTAAAGTGCACAAATTGCTGATTCACAAAAAAACTCCTGCCCCACAGAGTAATCCTTCACCACACTAACACAGCAGCCATTGGCCTATCCATCTGCAGAGGGATCATGAAGGAGACATTTAGCACACAAATAGGAAATTGAACCTATAGGTAATCAAAGAATATTGCAGAATTCACATACATACAGTACATTATACATAAAGTCTTACAAACTGGGTGGTCTGAATCCTGACTGGATTAAGATCTGGGGAATTTGGAGGCCAAGTCAACACCTTGAACTCATTGTTGTGTTCCTCAACCTATTCCTGAACCATTTTTGTTAGGTGGCAGGGCGCATTGAAAGGTGCACATGGTCTGCAACAATGCTCAGGTAGGTGATACGTGTCAAAGTAACATCCACATAAATGGCAGGACCCAAGGTCTCCCAGGAGAACATTCCCCAAAGCATCACACTGCCTCCGCCGGCTCACACGCACCCGGCCATCCACGTGATGTAAAAGGAAACCTGATTCATCAGACCAGACCACGTTCTTCCATTGCTCTGTGGTCCAGTTCTGATGCTCACGTGCCCATTGTAGGCACTTTCGGCAGTGGACAGGGGTCAACATGGGCATCCTGACTGGTCTGCAGCTACGCAGCTCCATACACAACCAACTGCGATGCACTGTGTGTTTTGACACCTTTCTAACAGTACCAGCATTAACTTTTTCAGCAACTTTTGGAGCTATTTTGCAACTAGTGGTCCAGGGGCTCTTGTTAAGATCAATGGCATAATTAATTCCATTATGTACAAGAATATTTGAGCCCAAAACCTGGTTGGATCTGCCAGGAGTTTGAGACTTGGCCATGGATGGACCTTCAACAAGACAGTGAACCAAAACATAAATCAATACTAAAACAGAAATGGTTGCGGGAACACAAAGTCCATATTTTATTGTTACATCTCCGTCTCTGAGACCTATTAAAAATCTATTGTATGACTTGAAGAGGGCAGTCCACGAGCGCAAACCTATGAATATTAACAATCCTGAATCTTGATGTGCTGCATGAAGGAATGGTCCAAAATCCCTCCCAAATCAGTCTACGAATGTCAAAATATATTTAAGAGAATAATTTTACATTGCTCTCTATGAACAAAATATATTAAGGATCAAAATCTTTACGTTGAGAACAAAACAAAAAATGTAACAACGCTCAATGGAAATCAAAATCACCAACCAGTTGAGGGCTGGATTCAAACTCACACCGAAAATCAAAGTTAACCACTGAAATCACAGGCAGTTCCAACATGCGTGAATTTCACCACGGCAACTCATAATGTGACTCAGTAGTGTCTATGGCCCCCACATGCCTGTAGAAATCCCAACAACATATGGGCATGCCCCTGATGAGATGGCAGATGGTGTCCCAAGGTATCTCCTCCCAGACCTGGATCAGGTCATCAGTGAGCTCCTGGTCAGTCTGTGGCGCTACTTGGCGGCGGATGCACCGATACATAACGTCCCAGAGGTTCTCAATTGGATTCAGGTCTGGGGAACATGAAGGCAAGTCAATGGCATCCATGCCTTCATCATCTAGGAACTGCCTACACATTCCGGCCACATGAGGCCAGGCATTGTCCTGCAACAGGAGGAACCCAGGGCCCACTGCACCAGTGTAAGGTCTGACAATGGGTCTGAGGATTTAATTCCAGTACCTAACAGCAGTCAGGGTACCGCTGTCTAGCACATGGAGGTCTGTGCGACCCTCCAAGGATATATGCCTTTCCAGACCATCACTGACCTTGCTGCTGGGTTGATGGCCTTCTACAGCCTTGTCCAGCTCTCCTTGTGTAACGGCCTGTCTCCTGTTATCTCCTCCATGCTCCTGAGACTGTATTGTGTGACACAGCAAACCTTCTTGCAACGGCACGTATGGATGTGCCATCCAGGAGGAGCTGGACTACCTGTGCAACCTGAATGGCTTTCAGGTACCGCCTCAAGCTACCAGTAGTGACACTAGCAAAATGCTAAACTAGAGAAGTATCAGTCAGGAAGGATGAGGAGAGAGCAATTGTCTGTGGCCACCACCTGCAAAACCATTCCCTTTTGAGGGGTTGTCTTGCTGTTGACTTTCCACTGCACCTGTTGTTACTATCAGTTGCATCAAAACAGATGACACTGATTCCCAATTGCTTATGCTTCCCTAAGTGGACAGATTGACATCCCTGAAGTCTAACTGACTTGGTGTTATACTGTGATGATTACGTGTTCCTTAAATTTGTTTGAGCAATTTGATGCAACCCTTTTTCATGTAAATGTACATGGACGTGTACTACATGAAAGAAAAAACATTATGGCAGCATAGTCATGAACCCACAACCTTCGGATCCAAAGACAGGTGGAGTATCTATTATTCCATTTGCATTGGGGAATAACTGCTTTATAATGGTCGTTCCAATATACAAGAGGGGGGACACTTGCCTTCTGTCATTTACAGTACTGTAAATGAACAACTGTTTACATGTTCTGTTTCTAAACTCGATTTTCCTATTAACTCAATATAGCGCCTACTTGCCAGAGTCCTATTTCACACATTTATTTAACCTGTAAAATTGTAAAATTAGGTTTTTTATATTACACACATATTTGAAAATATTTTAATATATCTGACACTTCCTGGGACAATCTCATAGAATAGGTAAAAAATAAAAACATGAATAAGTATATGAATTGAATGTATCATAAAGATACAGTTGTGCTCATAAATTTGCATACCTTGAGAGAAATTGTGAAATTCTGGCATTGATTTTGAAAATATGACTGATCATGCAAGAAATCTGTCTTTTATTTAAGGATAGTGATCATATGAAGCCATTTATTATCACATAGTTGTTTGGCTCCTTTTTAAATCCTAATGATAACAGAAATCCCAGAGCTGAGGTTTAAGAACTCCTGGCTTACAACAATCTTAAAGACTCAAGCTCATAGGCAGACATAAGGACTATTCAGACACTTCAAAAATAATGTAAAAAGAATGCAGTAATGTACCTGCTAAAAAAACTACTCATGTTACCTATGCTGGAAGTAACAGGCAGACAAATTCATAAAATAAATTATTATTCTAATCTCTGGGTTAGAGGTGTGACTGGCTACAACCTCCTGTTGACTGCCAAACAATGCTCTTCAGACAGCTTAGTTATACACAAACAGACCTATGATAAGGTGCAGAAGTAAAAAGCGCATTTACAGGCATATAAATTAGAGGGGTGTTATTGTGTATTGAGTCAGTAGAGAGTCAATTAAGCTTAGGTTGCATACTGACATCAAGAAGTACAATGGTACAATGTAGCAGCCATTATAAGATAACTAAGATACCTGACAGCAAAAATGAAATGAGCCAACACTGGAGTATCACATTAGTTTCTGCCCGCAAGGTACAGTTGCCCTTAGAACACAATGTACTAGGAAAACCTTGTTGTTATGTGGTACTGTTATACACTGAGTTCTGTCAGGCATGGTTCAAAAATATAGATATGAAGAATAACTGACCGTGGCCTCTACTGATTGATCAGTCCCACATTAGTGAAGTTCCATTAGCACAATTCCAACCAGCCATTAGCTCATTGCTTTAAGGCTGATAAACAGAAACCTAACAGCACGTGAGTTTTGTATCACAAATGTCTCATTAATTCCTTCTGTACTCCTTTGACTACACACTTATTAAGTCAAAGCCAAACATAACCAACCAGAATGGGTTGAGTTTCTCAGAATATGTGTTTGAAGAGATTACCCTTTGGGAAAGTTCAACAAAAAGGGAGGGGATTTGAGCTGCCGAGCAGACCTTGACATAACATAATGGGTTCTCTCCTGCAATTTTAAAGCCACCCTGTTCTTTCCTCTCTCTTGTGTTGCACTACCTACCTGCCTGTAGCAGGGTGGGGGTAATTTGCCACATTCAAAGACTTCTGATTCATTTCTCCAGCTGTAGTCTACTGAAATACTGTAGGCAGCCGGGAATGTAAGTCGCAGAGACTGTCTTGGTTTAAACAACTAATTGTATCATTTCAGGGCTCCAGCCTACAGAATGAGACAAAGGTCTTCTGTGTTTTAGAGGCACCTGTTACTCCCATCTCCATTATGATGCAAACATCTAACTGTTTTTCAAGGTCTCACACTTCTAAGGTAAAGGCTGAACAAATGGTTGTGTAAATTGGTGGATATGAACATATTCTACGATCCTCAGAGGTGGGTGTAAGGTAGGGGGATTGGCTGATGAAGAGAGATTTTCAGGCCTACATGTTGTTCCCTTTATGCATGACATCACTAACACATCCTGCATAGCCTACCTACCACAAGCAGACATGCAGACATAAACAATTCGTAGAAACACAGACACATACAGATACAATTTACTACATTGACTAATGCTAAAAAATATACTTGAAACCAACATACTTTTTCTTGAGTGTTGACTTGACCAACAATGGAGCACTCAGTTCCCATTTATTAAGAGCACGCGTACGGCTGGTTCATCCCTTTACAATGAAACAGCAGATTCCGCAACAGGAGATGGGCCCCCTATGAGTCAGTCCCGTGCCAAGCAAAGATGGTTACTGTGTTCCAGGCTCCATGAAGGTTCGCATGGGTTTTGACGCGATGGAGGAGAATGAGGAAACGTGGCTTCCTCCAGAAAATCCCAAGGTACTTGATACATAACGTCCCGCAGAAATTACCTACCGCAACTCATGTCGAAACGATAACAACCCGCTTAAATCCGTGAGAAAGTGGGACATGATTGACACAGATGACTAATTCAACAAATGCTGCATCCTTTTTTGTCAATCAAGTATGCGTTCGATTTCTGACAGGCCAATTGTCAGCTGTGTTATAAAATAAAATAGGAAATCCACTATTCAGAACACATCAGGCTACTCACACACACGTTCCGCCGGTGTTGATTATTTCCACATGCTCTTCTGTCTTGCTGCAGTAGTTCAATAGCACGCAGTACCGTTATCTTGCCGGTCAGTGTTTCTCTGGCACGCCCGTCGTTCTAGGTTTCAGGGCGTCACAGGCATGTTTTCAGAGGAGATAGTCCGCAGGAGGCTCCGTTTGGTGGATGCTTTAAAGAGCCAGGGAGATGTTGTTTTATTTGTAGGCCACGTTTGCATTAGTGGAGGGGCTATTCCACTGAAGGACATCATACAGACATTGATATAGGCTACCCATACCACACTTTGTTATTCCGGGGTTGCAATATATATGTTTTGAAATGGGATGTTTTTTCCAAATATCACAATATTAGAGTAGAATAATGTTTTTACATCTTGAGCAAATAATATTTATTGTAGCCTATCATATGAGAAACGTTGAGATTTGGCCCTTTTTGTAATTTGGCGGATAGAAATGCTGCACATGGATAATAGATTAAAATGTCGATACAAAAATCCATTATTTGTTTTTCTTATCCGAGTGATGTAAACAATGCAAACACCGTTGTAGACTTTAGAACGCACCAGTGTGAATATAACCAATCGCGGTCTCTTTAAGGCCGCACCTGCGCATCTGCCTGGTGCTGATGCTGCAGTGCCCGGGTTATTTTCGGTGAAATGGCCGAGGTTACTTTCGTTCAAATAACGCCCTACATCACTTCAGCTTACAATAGTTTACAATGTCTGAAACGCAAGACTATCTTGACAGGGTTAAGCAAAGTTATTCGTGTTCATGCGGTCAAAGATAATTATTAAGGGGTGGCCTATAGCCTAGTCTATTTAGTATATTTATAATCTAAAATATCTTTGTAAATTATTAAAAAAATGGATACAGTGAATAACGAATCCATATATACATTTAATAAAAACAGACTTGAATTTTTATGTGACTTAATGCATGTAGTTATTGTGACCAACTGAGCAACCTGAGACAGATTTCTCTCGTGTCGCGCCAGTTTTCAACGTTTTGAAGTCAAGATTTTCGTATTCTGCGGCGACACCACGTGGACGTTATTTAAAGTAAGAAACTCGTGGGTTCCCTTTTCAGTTTGTTTTATTGACAAGCAGCGGTAAACAATTTTACTACTGTGTAATATAAACGTTTCAAACGTACAGCTATTTAAAGAAAGTTGTGGATTACAGTTTTTTAAAAGGCATGCACAAAATTACTGTAGCTATGTTTTCCTTACAGTTCAGGAGCCCTTTACTTTCTATATTGTTTAAATTAAACATGTTGCAGGCTGTTTAAATTAGTAAAGAGATGGTTTTTGCTCAAAGAGCTGTGGGCTGAATTCAAACCCATTGGTTTGAATTCTTGGGGGGGACTATGCCCCCCCCCCCCCCCAAGTGGCATAGTCAATGCTTCGCAGTACAGATTACATTGCAGCCAGGAGTTCCAATCCTGGTTGTGGCATAGCGACTTTGCCTAGAGTTTCCAGCAGAAAGTGGTTCAAATTAGTTCAGCATCGACCGGGGTGGAAGAGTAGGTTGTCTGACAGGGCTGCTTTGTGTCGTTGTACTCTATCGACTCCATGTGTTGGGTTGGTGCCTGTTATCCTCCAATCACTTATGCACTAGCAAATACTTCCTGGTTAAGCAAGCAGAGCGATAAGAAGCAGATAAGAAACATCTGGATTCTTTACTCTTCTGAACCTTCTACACATTTTTATCAACCACTATGGCATAAATGTGGATTTTTGGATTGATAAATAAAAGTATACTGAGGATTCAGTTTATGCTTAAAAGACTTTAGACCCAACAGTGGGATTTCATTCTGTTATTCAGTGTAATAGACATTCAGGAGCCATCTGACCAAATTGCATTAGGATGGGTAGATGAAAGGATACTGCACAAGGAAGAAAATGAAAAAGAACCCATAGGTGGCACAGGAATATTATCAAGCCTCATACAATCTTAATCATTTGACCTATTCAGTTACACCTGGAGCGTTATAATATAATATCCTAAATATTGGGTTGATATTGTTCTCTTTTATCTGTAATATAATTGAATATTCTTTTTTTATAATGCATATTGTGTTTTGTTTATGAGGCCATTTCCATGGGAACAGTGTGAAGCAGAGTCTCTAACTTTTACTTTAAAAGGTGTGCTAAAAAGACTTTAGATGTAAAGTTTGTTCAACTTTACATCTCTATGTAAAATAAACACATTTTACCAAAAGGGAAAAGTGCAAAGGCAAAATTTGGTTAACAAAATCCTGCAGTAATATCTCCCTCTGTTTTAAGTTAAATAAGGTATAAAGAGTCCATAATGAAGAAAGGTCAAGTCCGCTTCAAGAGCTGTAGTGGAAATTCTAGTGAGAAAAGGTAGAGAGACTGTTATTTCTTAAAGTAATTGAAACTTTATCAAATATTTGCAAACCAAACTCTTACATATTTATTGACCTTCTTGGCCTGATGCACAACTGCGATCACATTTTCCCAGAAATACCAGTAAAATATCTCTTTTGAACTGTGGCCTAGGGTGTTCTTGCTATAGTGTGGTTTCAACAGAATCACATAACTTTTTACTGTCCTTATTGGGTTGGTAACCATTATTTAATATAAATATTGCATCTCTTGGGTTTATAGTTTATTAGTAATATACCAGGACCAAGTGATGTATTCGGTCACACCACAATGCGTCATGCCTAAGAACAGCTTTTAGCTGTGGTATATTGGCCATTTACCTAGGATTCTCAGAGGATTGTCATCTGGACCTATTTATTGAAGTTCCTCAAGGTCTAATTCCTTCTCCTTAATACAAAAAAGTAAATGTAAGCTCTTTAATCAGAGCCTACCTCAATTTGCCTTTCCCCAAAACATAATTTACCTGAACGGTTCTGTTTGAGTATGTCAACACCTACAAATAACTTGGTATGAGACTTGACTCCTTGGATAAACTTGGATTAGCAAACACAACATGTCATTGGAACACAGGACTGGTGGTTGCTGATAATGGGCCTCTGTATGCAATGTACACCGATCAGCCAAAACATTATGACCTTCCTTGGACCATTTTTGATAAGTACTGACCACTGCAGACTGGGGAACACCCTACAAGGGCTGCGGTTTTGGAGATGCTCTGACCCAGTTGTCTAGCCCTCACAATTTGGCCCTTGTTAAAGTCGCTCAGATCCTTTCCAGTTTTCCTGCTTCTAACACATCAACTTTGAGGACAGAATGTTCACTTGATGCCTAATATATCCCACCCACTGACAGGTGCAATGATAACAGGATTATCAGTGTTATTCACTTCACCTGTCAGTGCTCATAATGTTATGGCTGATCGGTGTAGATATTCCATAAACAATCAGCCGTTTCCAGCTAGCTCTGGTGATTTACAACATTAACAATGTCTACGCTGTATTTCAATTTGATGTTGTTTTAATGGACAAAAGGACATTTGTAAGTGACCCCAACATTTTGAACGATAGTGTGCATTGCCACGATCAGCTATTCATACTTCGGCTCTCATTATTGCATAACAGCCTAATTTCGAATATATTAAATGATAATTGCACATCAATGATGCAAAACCTAGCTACCTTTTCTAAGTATAGATCCCGTTTGGTATGTATTTCCACACTCCTAAGCAATCAAAGGCATTATCTGAGTTGGAAGGGGCCAAAGAGGGATCCTTTGCCATGGGGAACAGGAAAGACAATGATATGATGTCCATGAATACCATCATGTGTTCCCAAATATGGATTGGGTTTTTCCTATGGGGTTTTGACAATAGTGGCTTTAAGGGGTATAGGGGACATAATCACTGCACCAAGAGTAAGGAGAATATATAGCTTTGAGTTTATTAAGGATTTATAGACACAACCCTCCCTCTATTCTGATTTAGGATTTATAGACCCAACCCTGCCTCTATTCTGATTCAGGATTTATAGACCCAACCCTGCCTCTATTCTGATTCAGGATTTATAGACCCAACCCTCCCTCTATTCTGATTTAAGATATATAGACCCAACCCTCCCTCTATTCTGATTTAAGATATATAGACCCAACCCTCCCTCTATTCTGATTTAAGATATGTAGATCCAACACTCCCTCTATTCTGATTTAAGATATATAGACCCAACCCTCCCTCTATTCTGATTTAAGATATATAGACCCAACCCTCCCTCTATTCTGATTTAGCATTTATAGATCCAACCCTCCCTCTATTCTGATTTAGCATTTATAGATCCAACCATCTTTCAATTCTGATTTAGCATTTATAGATCCAACCATCCCTCTATTCTGATTTAGCATTTATAGACCCAACCCTCCCTCTATTCTGATTTAGGATTTGTAATTTGGTGATGGCGGTGGGGTCCTTTACTGATGAAATGTTTTGTGAAACAATCCATCCATGTTGTGATAGTCAAGTCTGTCTACTGTTCCATCTTGTCCTCACAGGTTTGCAGTTCACTGCTACAGTGGCTGGGACGGAGTCCGACTGGACATACTGGGAGGTACTATCCGAGTCCTCTGGGGTTCAGACCAGGCTGGACACAGGTAACGTTGTAGTTCAATGGATGCTTATGAATCTTCTCTCATTCTTCAGCTCTCTCACTATTCTATATCCATTTAATGTGCAATAAGAGCCTGTTAACATAAATGGAGACAATACTCAATGACATGGTTACAGTTTGTCTTGACGGGAATCGGCTTCTACAGACCTGTAGAAAATGAACACATCATCCTGAGGACTAAATAGAATGCAACTGGAAAATGGGAAGGACCGTTCACTCAGGTCAGGTCAGACTTCGTATAACCATCTGCATTTTCCAAGCAATACAGTCTAACCAATGTGTATAACATGAAAAAGAACTATACAAGTGTCTTCCAGTCATTTACTAATACACTCTGACATAGCATATTATGTATTCCATACATTAATGAATAAAGTATTTTCAAAATACACACAAACACATTGTTGTTGTTTTTATGTCCATCCAAGCATTTCTAATTGACATGCTGTCAGATAATACCCTGGCTCACCCAACAACTCCGGTAGATAACAGGATTATGGTCTGAGCGCCGGAACCAGCTCATTCCAGGTTTCATGGGCATGTTGAAAGAGCAGGCTGGCTTAAGGGATGAGTCATTAATCCCAACAGAACCTGTACACTAGGAGAGACCTCCCCTTTCGTCTGTCACTGCTGCTCATTGATGTGATGACAACATTTCGTCAGTCTGACACATAGTCAGGGAGTTTATTATGAGCCTCCACTTTTTACGTTAACCCACTGAGGTTGTTGAGGTTGGAGCCTTAGTAGTCTTTTGCGACAGACTGATAGTTCCACGGAGAGATCTCTAGGTTTTTCTTCGATCCTTCTCCCCAAATCAGATGAGCCACCAGTATTCCGATGATGAATCTAGGATCTGTGACGTTAAGCTGTTCACTGTTATTCCTTGATTGTTCCGGAAAACATTCTAATCACTCAACAGAGGAATTTGTCCTTTTATCCTAAAGATGCTAAAAGATAAAAGACAAAACACCTTCTTATTGGGGTAATGTTTGTTTAGGTCAAAGTTTTTGTAGAACATCATACTTTAGAAATCTTGAATTATTTCCATCAGTATAATATTCAATAAACACCATGTGAACAATATTAACAAAAGCAATCAGTAACCAAACTCAACACATAAGAGTGACATTTTAATGGACCAAACAAACACCCATTCATTCATTAAAACCAGCCAAACTGGTTGAACTCCATTTCTAATTAGTTAAAATGTCAACTGACAGCGTTTCAAGGATGGGAATAGCATACCCTACTCACCGCAGGCGATGTGGCAATCACACAGGCAGGTGTCACAGCGAGTAAACCAGCGCTTCCAGTCGGGATTCATCTTCTGGCAATTGTCTATGCGGAAGCAGCCCAGCTTAGGAGGGCCTGTGTAGGACTTGAGGGGACAGGTGGAGGAGCAGGTAGATGTTTCTAGCTCCTTCTCAGTGATCTCCACACGACCCCGATGACATACCCCTTCGTACCCAGAGGAGATTTGGAAGCAGGGTGGAGATGCGAGTTAGGATGGGCGTGAGAGAGAAGGAAAGAAAGGAAAATATATAAGATTTGAGTTTAGTCACCCCTGTAATTCGGACACTGTGCAGTTAATGTGGTCACTGGATTCATGTTGTGCAGAGCTCCTGAGTAACATTTTGTGCCATTGGGTCTTTCAGTTGGTGGCACCAACACGTGATTTGGTCGCACCCTTACAAAAATACCTTACACATTAAAAGATACATTGATTTTATAATATTATCACTAGGACATCCCCATTGTCATTTTTAAGAATACAATCATGGCTAGACTTAATTGTAGAGTAATTGCAGGGATGATGAGGACAGGTCGCCAACAAATTGTTCACGAACTGCACATCACTGCTAAGCCTATTGACAGTTGTCTCATACCTTATGATCCGTGCTCTGTGACATGTCTGTCAATATGTAGGGGACGGAACAACACCGATCAGCCAAAACATTATGACCACTGACAGCTGAAGGGAATAACACTGATTATGTCGTTATCATGGCATCTGTCAGTGGGTGGGATATATGAGGCAGCAAGTGAACATTCTGTCCTCAAAGTTGATGTGTTAGAAGCAGGAAAAATGAGCATGTGTAAGTATCTATAGCAACTTTAACAAGGGCCAAATTGTGATGGCTAGACGACTGGGTCAGAGCATCTCCAAAACTGCAGCCCTTGTGGGGTGTTCCTGGTCTGCAGTGCTCAGTACCTATCAAAAGTGGTCCAATAGACGAGCTACTGTAGCTCAAATTGCTGAAAAAGTTAATACTGGTACTGATAGGAAGGTGTCAGAACACACAGTGCATCACAGTTTGTTGCATATGGGGCTGCGTAGCTGCAGACCAGTCAGGGTGACCGTGCTGACCCCTGTGACCACTGCCGAAAGCACCTAAAATGGGCACGTGAGCATCAGACCTGGACCACGGAGCAAAGGAAGAAGAATCATGTTTCCTTTTACATCACATGGATGGGTGGGTGTGTGGGCATCACTTACCTGGAGAACACATGGCACCAGGATGCACTATGGGAAGGAGGCAAGCCAGTGGAGGCAGTGTGATGCTTTATGAGATGTTCTGTGGGGAAACCCTGGGTCCTGCCACTCATGTGGGTGTTACTTTGACACTTACAACCTACCTGAGCATTGTTGCAGACCACGTGCACCTTTCATGTCAACAGTATTCCCTGATGGCATTGGCCTCTTTCAGCAGGTGTGGCGTGGGGGCGCCATAGTGGAGCTTCAGTGTGGTGCCACAGTACCCTTAGGGCACCTCAGAGGAGAACAGTGGGGCTGCAGCCCAAACAAAGAGCCCTGACAAGCCACACCTGGAGTCCATCAGGGCTCGTCAGGGCAAGGGCAAAAGGGACTCTCAGACAGGTATGTCGAGGAGAGTCTGGAAATGCTGACTGTGGTTTTTGTTCTCTATGTTCCAGAGAGTGAAGGTGAAGCAGACTGAGCTGACTGCCCAGAATAAAGGTGCCCTAGCCGAAGACTGCGCTCCAGCTACACTCACTGACCCCTTAGTCTTTGCACGTTTTTGTTTTCCCTTTTTTCGAGTTTGTGTTTGGATTTATAATAAATGCCCAAGGGCTTCCCAGCATCTCTGCATCAGGCCTCTTTGTTCTCCACACCATTACACAGGATAATGTGTACCACCACGCAAGCAAAAATGGTTCAGGAATGGTTTGAGGAAAACAACAATGAGTTCAAGGTGTTGACTTGGCCTCCAAATTCTCCCTATCTCAATCCAATCGAGCATCAGTGGGATGTGCTGGACTAAAGTCCAATCAATGGAGGCCCCACCTCACAACTTAAAGGACTTGAAGGATCTGCTGCTAACGTCTTGGTGCCAAATACCACAGCACACCTTCAGAGGTCTAGTGGAGTTCATGCCTCAACAGGTCAGGGCCATTTTGGCAGCAAAAGGGTGACCTACACAATATTAGGCAGGTAGTCATAATGGTATGGCTGATCGGTGTATATTTATATTGTTGGCTATGATGCCAATAAACAAAGCGTAAATGTTGTCTTTAGATTGGATTGTGAGAAAGTCTGATTTAAACATTGTAAATGGCATCTCGTCTTTGGCAATATTTCCGGCCATATAGAATTTTGCTATGATTTCGGCTCCCTCTCTCGGTTTGCTCTAACATTCCACCACTTTTGCAGCTTCATTTTGGAAATGACAGGCCAATAATAGTATAGTTTGCCTTCCTAGGAATTGATTCTGAAACCCACAGCATGACCATGTCACAGTTACCGGCAGAAGGGAGGAGTCAGAGGAAGAGTATTTTTATGCAAGAAAAAGGGTCGCAAATTTTGGTCAGCGTCCTCCTGTACTCCATGTTCAACCCTGACTGACAACGTGCGACTCCTGTTGAACCCTCAGGTATGCCGACGAGTGGTTGGCCAGATCACCAATGATGATGACACAGGGAAGGAGGGTAGAGCCCCTTGCTGAGTGGTACCCGGTAAACTACCACATACTCTACGTCAAAAAACCAACAAAGATGCTGATTGAAGTTGAGATGTTATCGAAATTTCTTGAACTAATGCATATTTTATTATTGTCTGCTTTTCTATTCCCTGGTGTGTAACTCTGCCTAATCTGCCTAAACCAATAAGGGCATCTGTCCTTTGTTCTTCAGGAATGTGGCCGGCTGTCATTTACGAAGTTCCCCTAGCCTCTAATCGATGGAATTGCCGTCATAAACATTCATCATCGATTACTAATGAACATCAGCTACTCACTGAGACAGGAGGGTTTTGGGGTCCAGCGTCCATCGGATTGGCAGGCTCCGACATGGTCCCCGATCAACAGGAAGCCAGAGCGGCAGGCATATCTGACCACTGAGCCCACCCACCAGTCATTCCCGTACACCACACCGTTATAGTCCACACCAGGCCGTCCACAGTTCACTGCACCACACAATACATTGAATAAGTGCAAAAATGGGTTTCTCCATCTCACCAAATAGTTGCAAAACATTTCGCCAAACGGGGTGGTTCTAATCTGCTTTCACTAATCAGCATTCATGGTTCAAACCAATTAGCTCAAAATAAAAGCAGTATTATGTTTTTTTGTACAATATATTTCCATGTTTGCATTTTTGTTACTATTTACTACAGATATGGAAATATATCACTTTACCTGACAGTTTGTTTTTCTAACTAATGTGCAGCCCAAGTATATTTCACTCATCTTAGAAGTGTCTTTGAGTTTTCCTACCTCTGCAAAAAGACTTGTAGCCAAACCAGCAGCAGTCAGAGTCCCCGCAGCGATCCTTCTTCAGCTCCTGGTGTCTCCCCTTACAGCCGCTCACACAGATCGGGGCTGTGCCTGACCAATACGTGTCATCCACAGGCTCCGGTAGAAACGCTGTCACACCTGAATTGGGTTCCATCAGATAATATGCCACTTCACCTGTCACACCTGAATTGGGTTCCATCAGATAATATGCCACTTCACCTGTCACACCTGAATTGGGTTCCATCAGATAATATACCACTTCACCTGTCACACCTGAACGAATCATATCGGTTTCATCAGATTGAACACACCCTGGACCGTATCAATAAGTCAATAAATGACAAAAATCTATTTAACAGAGGTTAAAACAAAATGAAAACTAGGCACTTTCAGTAACCACGGTAGCTGATGCTGTCATAGTTACAGTATCTTACGCTACCTCCTTCCTCTTCCACTGCATCAGGCAGCTGTGTGAATGCACTGTGAGAGGACCCCAGAAACAGTAGCAGCAGAGGGTGCAGGCTCATAGTGCCCTGTCTTCTGTCCTTCAGTAGCAGTCTCTACAAGCCGGAGATCATGACACCATCTGACAGCCAGGTTCTGAACCAAACCAAAACTAGGTCATTAGTTACCCTGCATGATTGCTCCATCTGCAAAGGTCTGGAGACAGCGACCGAACAAGGAAACAGAGTGCAATGATTCCTGCTTAGACTAAGCTTCAAACACTGGTTAATCTGTTAAACACATCGAACAACCACCCGTTGCTATCCACTACTACCACAGAAGTCATGTGCGCTTTTTTCAGAAAATAGGATGCAATCAAGAACTGAAAATGGTTCATCGGCTGTCCCTGTGGGAGAAGCATTGAAAGAACACTTTTGGGTTCCAGGTAGAACCTAATGCTGCACACAAGGAAACCTACACAAACCTTTTTGTAATAATTCTGTAGTCCTGCAATTATATGAAAAATGTGAATATTGTGAAGAAAATACACTGTTTTCTTAAGTGCATTACAACTGCTGCATGACAACTCCATACAGGACAGAAAATAGTGTTCATTTCCATTAGTGCCCTTAAGTGGCATCAACTGATCAACTGTCTCTGAACCTCCTTCAGACCACTGAAACGTAATTGTTTAAAGTAAGACGCCACAATAAGAATGTGAACAAGATCAGGACAGACGCTACATGTTTGTACCAGGTGTAAACAGGGCTTGTCGTACAGTCTTGTTTACTTGTCTATCCTTGGATGCAGTGTTTAACAGAAGAAACAGGCAGAAGCTAAAAGCTCAACTAAGTGGATTAGATTCTATGTCATAGTGCTCTGCCACACACTCACCCATCCAATTGTGCGCTCTTCCATACCACGCACACATGCAAGCACACTCACATATTGGATCTTATCAGCTCTCCACATTATACACATAAATAAAATACACACACCATTCTGCTTCTGTTGACCATTCAGTCTGAAAATATTATTGCAATATTCTGGCATTCACATTTGCCTAAAACTATACCAGACCCATGAAGCAAGACCAAAATGAATGAAATTGATCCAAAACAAAATACAGGCCAATCAAAACCAGTTTATTGCGTAGAATGAAACAAAATTCCAATCAAACTCCCTGTACTACAAAACAAGATCAATGACAATCAGTTACTACCGATTTTCAGGTTCAATAAGAAAGTTATAAGAAAGTAACTAAGATATTTATTTTTGATTGGGTCAATAGGTCCTTGCCCATTTCAGGTTAATATATAAAATGAAATGAACATCTTGATCAGAATATTTGGTCATGTTAGCCGGTTAACGTGTTGATCACCTCACGTACAACCCTGTCGAATCCCTTCAGCATTGCTCAGAAAATGAACATGGCAAAACACAGCAAGGATCGGGGTCACAGCCAAACGGTGGACCAAAAATGAATAAAACCGCTCTTATAAGTTTAGAATCTAAACAAAACAAAAAAGTGTCACTTATTTGACCAGTTAAGTTGACTGAGAACACACAATACCAGCATGCTCCAGGGAATACTTGTGTCAACTCAACATATTCTCACAGAGATAAGACAGAGACACAGGTTGTGCACTGATGAGAGGATGAGGCAACGCCAGTCCTGCTGGTAAATTCAAATCTTCACTCAAGCTGTGCAATAAACTGCCAGAATTGATAACTTTAAACAAAAGTATACATTTCTTTTTCTACAACACTTTTGTCATTGTAGGTTTTCTCACTGTCGCAATCAATTATCCCAACAAAAAAACAACATCTCAGCAAACAATTTCAAATTCACATTCCTTTAGTAAAGGCTACTTGTCGTAAAAACGTATCAGTAAAACACCAGAAAAATGGTCAAGATCGCAAATTTCCCGTTTATCGTCCCGGAGATACGTTGTTCCCTAATCGACAAATCCTTGAAAGGTTTGTCTTCCCTCACACTCGGCATACCCCCAGACAGGGGCCCGGATTCAGGGTTGCAGCCCTCTGGTCCTGCCCTCAGTCGTAGTGCTGCCACGTTGGACCTTTGCTCAGCGCGCCAGAAGAGAGGGCCAGGAGATGACCAGTATATTTTCGACGGGTTGCCGTCGTCACACCACCTGCATGCCCATCTGCTGGGCTGTATCCTGTAGTTGCAACATCACAGCGTCCTCCTCCACCTCAGACGGCTCGCTGGCGCTCAGAACATACAACACGCCCTCCCCCGACTCTCCTCCATCCACTGGTCCACCCTCGTCCAACATCACCCCTTTGAGCTCCACCTGAACCTCCGGGGGGGGTGCTGCCGGCCCGCTGACATCTTCGTCCTCACCAGGGCTGTCGGTCTGGGACACCTCCTCCTCTCCTTCCTCCGCCTCCGGTCTCTCTCTCATTAGCTGCTCCGTCAGCTCCACACTCTCATAGCGGATCAGCTGCAGGCGCATGAAGCCATCCTCATGCTCCTTGTACCTGGGGGTAAAGGAGGAGGATGAGAAAGGCATTTTTATGCTTTACCAGACAGAGACTTTGGAAAAGATGGAAGAGCTGCAGAAGCACATGAGGCAGTGGTTTAGACTGCCGGACCACCTGGGTGTTTAACTTAAACTAAGGGCGCACTTAGGCTCAGGCACTAATTTACATTAAAGTAATTATTCCAGCAGTCAATTAGGCCTTACTTCTGCTGAATATCTCCACCTCAACATGCTGTTACATATTTACCGCAATCCTAGCCACATTCACTTCATGTTGCAAGCTTTGAATGTCTTCCCATTTTAAATGGCTCTGTAGCGGTTACCTGAATCGGGGGTGTCCCGAGGGCCATTTGAACTGGTGCTTCTTGCGGAGGTGAGCGGTGAGGTTGTTCCCTCGGGTGAAACACTGCTCACACACATGACACTTGTAGCGAGCCACAAAGTCTCCCTAAATTGGCAAGACAAAAAGGCAAACCATTACATTTTGAAACCAGAGTTGGGTCAGCGTGCCTGTGTTTCTCTACCACCGAGCCCTGTATCAGTACATGGCTGTAGACAGTCGAATACTGGGCTGTGACATAGAACAAATATATTTATCCTCCAGCACACAAGATGGGTAATTCACTCACTTGGCGCAGATCAGTCTGTGAACCATTGAGTCTGAGTCCCTGATACATCTTTGTTGGAAAAAAGTCACATACCCTGATTGTATGAATTACATGTCCATCAACTCTAACATATAACTCTGTTCCCAAATATCAAGGCTAATATAATCAGCACACCGTGGGGACGGCAGGTAATGAGAATAATATTGTAAAGATTGCTAGTAGCTGGTATCTACCAGACACTTCTGCCCAAGATGTATGTTAAGAGCAGATTGGCTATTGGGTGGCCAACTTTGCTCCTTAGTACTCTATTCCTGCATATTTTCTTACCAAAGTAATGGGTGGATTTCAATATATTTTGGGTACTTTCTTCTTGGGTGGGCCGACACAATGTTTAGGTGGCCTCCTCAAAGGGTTTCTATAGCAGATAAATCCCTGCAGGTAGAGTAAGCTTTATATGTATTGGTTCCTAAACATATGGTGGTGCTGATTTATAAACACATACTTGCAAAACAGTAAAGGAGTCAATGAAATTGCTAGCAAACATGTGTGGGAGTGGACAACATTGTCCACACTCTTCACAGCGCCCCAGGCCTCCCAGTGCCTGCTGCCAGACACTTGAGAAATATTGATAGACATTTTAGAACATTCATGAGGCACGGTTTATGAGAAGTTAGAAATGTTGTGGGGCAAGTAAATAGCCACTAATATGGTTAAAGACATTTGCTTATATCAAAAGCCCTTTTTTTCTTAGCTGACAGAGATTCAAGAAGTATGTATTGAAATAAATGCAGCATGGAAGCTAGGAGTTAGCTCTATGGAAAGCAATGAATGTATTTGCTGCTGTAGTCTATAAAAGCTAAAGAAATACCAGTGGATGGGCCTGGAGTCAGAAGCGCACGAGCTTAGGCAAAATGGTAGTAATCTGTGGCCTAGGGTGGTCGGATGGTTTAAGATGCTGCCTTTGGTGCACATTTACTTCTGCAGCATAGGCTCAATTCCAGTGCTATTTCAGCAAAAAAATTAAATAAAAAATAATGGAAAAATGCATTAATTAATGAATATCAAATAATATAATATGTATCTCTCACCTCATGTGATTTTTTGTAGTGGCTCTTGATAGAGTGTAGTGAGCGGGTGGTGTAGTCACAGTTGGTACAGCGGTAGGCCGGCTCTGCGCTGTGGGTGTCCAGGTGTTTACGAAGGTCAATCAGGTTCTTACAGCTGAAGAAAATAAATATTTCCACATTAAAAGTACCAGACTAAGCATGTATAATAAAAACAACAAAATCTTTTTCTGAGGTAAAAACATTGAGAGTGATGGCGCAGTTTCCGTGTTAATCAGGCAGTGAAAATATTCAGTGGTTCAAGCAAACTGAATGACCTTCTGTCTCAAATGGTTGGAAAACTGTCTGGCATTTCCCCCTGATGGTCTGGACACTACAGAGTACACCGCAGGGTGTAGGGTGTCACATTAATAACTCACTTTTTAAGGCATTTCTAACGATGCATAATAGGCAGTAAAAACCCATGAATCAGGCAGGTGAATCAAGTCCTGGCCAGATTGACCAGTAACTTCTCAGCAAATGTTTGCATTTCACTCCAACATACAATCATGTGAAAAAGTACAAACACCCCCTGGAAAGTTCTCTTTTTAATATATATATGGAAAATATGATTTAAGAAATTAAAGATTTTGAATAGACTATACTTTGCAATTATTTGTTCATCACAAATCAACAACATTTCTAAGTGCATGAAATATAAGTACTCAGCTTAAATACACAGATACATTGACAGAAATCTTGTTTTGTGCAGTGGTAACTGTAAATGTACATAGAAAATAAACTCAGCATGGATAGTTTAACTGACAATGCCATCATTAAAAGTGCACATTTGGTGCAATGTCTGGTAATCACATATGGCAAGAGATTTCAGTGGGTCTTTGTAGAAAAATATTTACGATTACTTTGCAATGCTATCTTCCTTATGCAAAGTAATTGTTATTAAAAATATTGTCTATTTTGTTTTGGCCTTAATATTGAAATCAATTGCTGCCTTTTTGAATTTGAATTTGAGCCTATAGATTCTGGAACATTTCTAGGAGTTTCAAGAAAAACTAAACGTTCCACTGACCCACGATTAGATTGATGAATGTTGTCGCCCTCATTGGATTTGAACCTGGGTCTCCCAAGTGGCTATGTCTTTAACCACTACGCCACAGAGCTACATGTTTGCTGGATGTCGGTAGTGTCTCGACATTAGATCATTTCGCTAGACACCATTAAGCATTTTGTTAAACTGACTGACGTTTCTTATTAAGTTTACCTCCACCAGAAATAGCATCTATGAACTGTATGGCTTTTGCCACTTAGCCAGTGTGATGGCAATTTCTAAAATCCAACTAATTCTATGAAAATGGTAGGTAAGACAGGAGAAATCAATTGCGCAATAAACAGTTTTAATCTTGCTTGCAAGGAGAAAGTATACAGGTTACAAAGTAACGGTGGATAGTTTCTAAATAAAAACATCATTTCGACAGTATTTATTACATAGGAAAAAGGGGTGTGGTAAGATGCTGCCATCTGTTTCATGTCAATCAAACACCTTTCCCTTTGTTCTATCACACACGTCAAATGCTATCTTCCCCCACCTTATCCTTCCTGCCATAATGTCTACTGTAGTGTTTACCCAAAGGGGCCAACTGACCTTACTGCCCCCTTGCTGTATCTTCTCCTATCCTGTCCTAAAACCCATTGATCTGCATCTGGACAGACAATAGATGCCCCCTATGCAAATACCAGGTCCCACACATTCCTGTACCTATCTTAACAGTGGGACTCACTCCTTTATACAGTCAGAATACATTGTATAAGAAATTTCCACAACACCAGAAATAGGCTTACTAGTATCTACTAACTTACTACTGGGAATAGTCATAAGAATTTAGCAATTTCAAGCAAGACTGAAGATTACACTGCCAAAGATATTTAATTTCATGGCACAACAACGAAGTGTTAACACACACATTTTTTGATCAAAGCAGATGAAGTTGCTAATCTTATATGCAAGGCAGGACCATCACAAGTTACTCTATAAGGATTGTCTAATCATATGCATTGTTTCAGTACCTAGATTAGAATTTTAGCCACTTTGGTTAAGGTATTCACTTAAGGAAATTGCAGACCGCGTTAGCAGAGCCGGCCAAGAAGAGCAAATGTATCCGAGTGAATGAGTGAGTGAGCGAGCAGCGACCGACCACCCATTGTTAAATAGAGTTGTGGTTAGAGACGCTGACCACAGACAAACATTAGGTGACTAAAACTTTGCTGGCTACAACCTTCAGTAGCTACATTATAGTAAGCCTAAATTAAAACTGTTTATGGTTACATTGCGATGGATGAATTGCACCGACAAGGAACATATTGCTCTCAAATCTTTCGATTTGCATAGCATAGTTCATATAGCGTAGTACTTAGCTATTCAAATGTAATTGTTTTCTAAAGAAACAAACCGGCCATGGAGTGATTCGAATCAACATTTTCATTGTATGTACTTCATTAAAGCTATAAGCTAGCCATATACTGTAATCTCTTCCTAATTTACGTGCAAATCACCCGCTACTAAAATAGCGTAGTGGTTAAATAAAATCTTAAAATCCATTTGCACTGTTAAATTAGTAGGAGAATAGAGAGAAAGAACTAGCCATCGTGACGAACAATATTGCTAATATGATACATGTTGTGGCACTAATGGAGCTGCTTCACATTGGCTGTTTCGCACACACATTTAACATATCCTTGCAGGATGCTCTCAAACATCCAGTGATCTCATGCTTGCTTGGACAGGTGAAGCACACTGCAATCTTTTTTCACTGTAGCACTAAAGCCAGCCATTGCGCTTAAACAGAAGCAGAAGTTGTTGGACCTGCCTTTACACAAGCTGCTGATTGACGTGGTAACATGGTGGTTTGCTGGAGAACCCAGAAAGGTTCCTGGAGCAACAGCCAGCAATCTCCACAGTTCTGCTCTGACTAGGGATGTGCAGATCGCAAACCAGTCATTCTTTTTTATCAACGTTATACTGACTCAAGAGTAACAAGTCTATTTTAAGCAATTTTATTTGTTTAATAAAAAGCAATTCAATGTCATGTTTAGGTGCCAGGTCATCAATGTTTAATATTACTCTTTAGCAACCAAACGCCATAAGCTAGAAGGTTCCCTGTATAGTTCATTGCCTTCATTCTCAGATAATCTCTTGAATAAGCAATATTGGTATTGTAATTATCACAATCCAAATGAAATCAAAATTGAATCAAAATCAAATTGAAACATTTGAATTAAAGCAAAATCAGTGCCGATACCTAGCGTGAGTTTCAAAGTTTGTTTGGTTTTGGTGTGATTTGTTCAATTGGGTTACCTTGATCAATGAATGTGGTTGGAATACAGCTAAAATAAGTCCAAATATGTAAATCTTCTCTTCAACCTCCACTGTCCAAACACCCCATTGACAATGACACAGGAAAAAGTTAAGGTTTCTTTATTTATGTATATTGGTTTTTAGTCCCTGAGCAAAAATTGTCCATGAATCAACTCGCTGAGCTAATCTGAGCTGACCTTTCTTTAACAATGGTAAAGTACATAATCCTTCCGTAGTGAACATTATAAACGACAAACAAATATCATGCTGGTTTCAGCTAATACTCTGCAAACGACAAAACACTTTAGCATTCATCTTGCCTAGCCAACTGCAGACGGTAGAGGTTGAAACACTTCTGAATAGCTATTGTCTTAATGGAATAGCGCCCTATTTTTGGATGTAGATAAAATCTTCTCATAAAGACATTCTTTAAATACAAATTGAATGAAGTTAATACAACGCAACTCTGAAGCAAAGTAAATTACTTGCACTGCTTATTTATACTACACATCTTAATACATATAACCAATTGCAGCCAATAAATAGCTGCATAAAACCTTGCATGCAAAACTATATATAGCCCTTTTTTTTTATTAAACTGTGTATATATTCATTCAAGTTCACCTGTGTACCAAGCATGGAAGGATACCTGTACCAGGAGGGTCAATACAAACGGGTGTACCGATACACCCTGAAAAGATTATCTCAGTTAGAGATGGATGATAGCTTTTATCATTGACAGGGATCCCTGGATATTACTGCGGCATATTGTTACGCATGCAGGAACCTTGTAGGTGCGTTTAGTTTTCCCCTACTGCAGTTTCCCCAGGTGTCCTTTATGTTCCTGATTGTGCTCGTTGGTGTTTCTCACCTGGCAGTCATGAGTGAATCACCTGACTGCTGAGGGGGACCAATCAGTGGACACTCCTAATTGCACCACCTGTTCCTTTTTTCCTGTACCCAATCACATCACACATCCTTGGTTTAAAAACCCAGTCAGTTGGTTCTCACAGAGAGACTCTTTTGCTTTACCCCATATGGAAACTCTTGAGATACACATCCTTTTTGATAGACAGACACTTTGTTAATTCATACATCACTTAGTTTAGCACATACATCTCACTTTGTCCTGTTTCATGTGAGTATGTATTACTGTGGTGTTTTGTTTGGTGTTGTCCAGTCAATTATTTGCTGTTTGCCATTTAGTCCCTGTTTAACCTGTGGGTTTTTTGTCCCTGGAAAAGTTTTTCTTATTTTTTTTAGCAAGTGACCCTTGGGCATACACAACCCGTAGGAAAACTTTGTCTAGTTAACACTAGTTAGAACTGCACGGACCACCCTCTGTATTTTTGTATTGGTTAGTAGTCAACTAAGCGGTTCTTGAGGCAGGCAAGTTCAGTTTAGGGATGTTTGGACTATATTATTTCATTTCTTGAGTCCAGCTTAGCCCCTTTTCCCTAACCCCTTTACCGTGTGTTTATAATAAACGTTTTATGTTTGACTGTAGGTTTGGTTGTTTGTGTCGTTTGTTCTCACTGTTCATGTACACTACACCACTTTGCATGAGTTATGTTACGGGTCTCTGTACCATCCACCCAAGACTGCTAGAGCCACAGGGTTCGTAACCCATATACCCCTTTTAATGACATACCTGTACTCGCAGTATTCACAGCTGTATGGCTTCTCGTTGCTATGGCGAAATTTGACATGGTTGCGCAGCGAGGATGGGGAAGGACAGGTCATGTCACACAGAGGACACTTGTAGTGGTTTACTAACGACAGGAAAAAAAGAGGGAGAAGAGACCAAGGAACAAATCAGACAACAGTGCTACTGGGAAGCTGACCATTGCAGAATATCAAGGCGTGAAGGGAGTTCTAGGGACCGACCGTGATTCCTCATGTGGTCACGCAGTAGCCTCTCGGTTGCAAAGCGCTTAGAGCAGTGTGAGCACTGAAACATCTGACCTAGAATAGAAGAGGGAGCACATGCGCACAAAGGTCCGTCATTAAATCAAATGCCATTAGTTGTGTTTGAAATACAGCCTCAGACACAATAAAGCCAGTTAAAAGATAAGACAAAATACAAGAGAAAGTATCCTATGAGTTAGAAGAAGAGCAATAAAGAAAAATACACACAAAATTGGAATACCTTTAGGGCTATCTACAGAGGTTTTTTTGGACATCATACCGCCATAGCGTCTCGAAATATTACCGCAGTTCATACCGTCATCATTTTCAAATACCACATTTTACCGTTTTACCATCATATCGCCAAACCCTATTAACAATGAGTCATATCAGTTGGGTAACTCTCCAGAACAAAGTCCTAAACCCTACCCAACCCTGACCCTCCTCTCTCACCTTCCATGGTGATCTGCCGACGAATGTGGTCAAAGAACTTAGTATTGTTTGCAAACATCCCTCCGCAGATCGGGCAGGCCACTACCTTCTCTCCTGTGTGGCTCCTTAGGTGTTCCCGCAGTTTGAAACGGCCTTTAAACATGGCCTCGCAGTCTGGACGGAAGTACAGGTTAAATTCTCAGTATCTGTTCCCGGTTGGTAATAACCAGCACTTTTTCATTATATTGCCACGGTGACACAGTTTGCTGGCTGGAACGTGCATACGTCACTGTGACAAAAGTCAGTGGACTCACCCTTCCAGCCGCAGTGCACCAAGGCATCCTTGTCAGAAGATAGCACGTCCACGCACATGCTGTGCATCTCCACATGCCGATAAAACCACTCTGGGTTGGTCAGGGATGGTTGCTGCAAACATACAGAGACTTGTCATTTAAAGGGATGGTGTCAGTAATAAGACCAACAAAAGTGCTTGTTGTTGCAGTGACTAACCTGATGTACAGACAAATGGACACAGACAAGTTTTGTTATTTTGGCTATTTACCAAAAAATATTCAAGTTACAGTTAAATAATGAATATGGACTTAAAGTGCACTCTCTCAGCTTTAATTTGAGGGTATTCACATCCAAATTGGAGGAAGGGTTTAGGAATTACAGCTATTTAATATTTAGCCCCTATTTTCTCTATTCAACAGACCAAAAGTAAATAGCTGTTTAATGGACAGGGGTGGGTGATTCCTTTGTTATTTCTTCATCAATGAAGCAGGTAAAAGGTCTGGAGTTGATTCCAGGTATGGCATTTGGAAGCTGTTACTGTCAACCCACAACATGTGGTCAAAGGAGCTCTCAATGCAAGCAAAAAAGGCCATCCTTAGGCTATCCATCAGAGAGATATCAGGAACATTAGGAGAGGCCAAATCAATAGTTTGTTACATTCTGAGAAAAAACAAGGCACTAGTGAGCTCTGCAACACAAAAAGGCCTGGACGTCCACAGAAGACAACAGTGGTGGATGATCGTAGGATCCGTTCCATGGTAAAGAAAAACCCCTTCACAACATCCAGCCAAGTGAAGAACACTCTCCAGTAGACATATCATTATCCAGGTCTACCATATAAATACTTCACAAGAGCAAATATAACCGTCAATGAAAGTTTGTGACACTTTATTTTTCTCCATTTGGTCCGTATTGTACAACACCTGAAAATGTCAAAAGTATGACAAGAAGTATAGCTTGTGTCCCAAACTTCATAAAGATTTCACTTCAACAATATGCAGAAGGAAACAGCCATTCTACTGTGACGAAAGTTACAATTCTGTAGCCTACATCCCTGGGTTGGCCCAGTCTTCCCTGCTCCCTTGATGTTAAATATGTAGCAATTCACTTGTTGTTTCAGAGATTAAGTTATGGTACTGAGCATATATCACCAAACTGAATCAAACAACCAATAATACTGTTCCATACCGGTTCATGTGTTTGTTACAAACTGTATTCTTCCTCCCGCTAAGAGCTCCAGAGAAGAAACAGATTCAGAACTACACCACTGTTCTAGAGTGAACTTATGGCGTGTTGCTTATGGCAATGAGGATAGTGTGTTCACACCAGGCTAAATTAACCAAGCAATCAGGTAATTTGGTGGGGGAAAAAGTTCTTCAATATTTTGGTTTAAAATCCACCTAAAGACCAGGATTGTACTGGGAACGAACACGCACCCATCTTTTCACCCACCTTTTCAACTGAGGCATACAAGTTTAAGCAGTGAACAGTGTCTCACCTCACATTTGTCCCACTGGCAGGTGAAGTTGTCTGTGATGTCAGGCACAATGTTGCGGTTGTGAAGGCCAATGGTGCAGGTTCCAAGCATGGGTTTGGTTTTGAGCACCTCCTGACCCCACTGTTTTAGCTTGATGTGGTAACAGTGGAAATACACATGACGCTTTAACTCCACCACACTCTCCACAGAGCAGAACCCACAGTCTTTCCATAGACAACTGTGCTCTAGGGACAGATGACAACCAAAAGACATGTGGATGACATTTTAACAGGGTATAAATGTGTGTATTCCGCAATAGGAGAAGTTACTTGTATCTGGGTGGGTATGATGGTAAGTTAACAGTTTTTTCCAATCACATGTACTATGTCCCTTACAAGACTCCATGCTCCCCTACGCCTGCTCACCAACTGAGTAATTGTCCCCGTCCTCTATGTCCAGCGCCTTGAGGTGACTCTCTACATGTTCACAGAATTCCTGCATCCGATGGAACGAGTCTTGGCAGGACCCCCACTCACACGCCAACTCCAGCGGTGAGTCCTCTTTTCTAGCCCGTTTGCTTGCAGGAGGCATCTCACACACTGTTCATACACACGCTTGTTTCTAACGGAGAACGCCAACTATCTATACGGAAACGAAAATTGTCTAGTTGGGCAAGATGAACAGCTCCCAGTATAACGTTAAGCTAGTACGTTAACGTCCTCAATTAGCTAGCTAACGTATGTATTATCGAGGTGTGAAAACAACGTAACGTTACTTACATTGTTACAACGAATGTGACCGAGTTGCACAGTCATGAGATGTAGCATGACATTTTTAAGAAAAACCTTAAACACTATTTATCGGTTATTATAAAACAAGAACTAAATACAAAATAACACGCTTGGGAGTTGTTAGTCTTACTGCTTCCTGGTGAGACTGAGTCTCTAAACACCAATCAGAAAGACGTTAATGGCCAGTAACCAATGGACATTGTCAAAAGCAGCCATAACTCAACGTTGGCCAATCACGCAACGCAGTTTTTCAGGCGGGATGGGTACAACTTGAAAATTGTTCTCAGAAAACAGGAATGATGAAAACGTGTTCCGGCATCGATTAGAAATACCCGGAACTACCCTTAAAGCTTGTGTTCAGCATGGTTTAGCATAATTTAAATATAAAAAATAATTTATAATAGCGATTTTTTTTCTGAATACAACTTTATTTCCTGGTTTCAACATTGCCTTAATAAAGTATTTTACAATAAGCAGAATTGTCCAGTGTCAAAACAAATCAGCCTTACTTGACAAAGGCAATGTTTACATACACATTATGGATTGAGGAAAAATTAAAACTTTCACATTTCATGTACTCTAGTACGTTCATAAAAATAAATGTAACCAATGATATCAAGAAAAGCCCTTATTTTAGGATTTCCTCCCACATCAACTCCTTAAAGTACAACTACACATATCCTTCCGTCCCTGCCCGTCACAAGGAGTAGCCATCCTCAATATGTAAATAGCTTGGAACAATTGCCTTTTCATTATAGTATGACTGCCATCCATTCAGCTTCATTGCTCCTCAGAAATAATGTCAATTTATCAGATGCAGATCTTCAATTCTAACAAATGTGATACATAAAAGGGGTGTAAGTTCTCAACGTCCCTTTTCTATATCGGAAGTCATCTTCGGGTGTCAGTCTTGTTGTTAAAATACATATTTTAACAGAAAGGGAAATATAAAGTAATTATTAAGGAATTAATAGTCAATAGGCAGAATGATCATTAAGGATCAAACAGGGTTGGTCCAGCATGATTGGACATCCCTCCTCGTAGTCTTAGCTTCTTTTTTCAGATAGAGCATCTAGACATCGTAGAAGAGGCGAACAAGGTGATACCGAATCCCAAAAGCCAATGCACTCCCCAGCACCTATGACAAAGACAAATATTAGTTGTGTTAAGAGGTAAGGGCCAATATCTTAGAAATTAAAATTTATTGTCATAATCTGTCTCATTTCACTGTCAAAATGTGGTACGCATTGCTCCCTTTAATGGTGATATATTTAGTGAAAGGTTTTCTGAGGTGGTATGCAGTGTAAAATGTTTGAGAACCACTGCACAAAACAGTCAACATTGACATATACAGCTCTGGAAAATATTAAGAGACCACTCCACATTTTTCTTAAATCAGCATCTCTACATGTATGGCAGACATTCCATTCCAGTGTCTGTTAAATTCCAACACAGGCACACGTCATTTTACTTAATGAAGTACTGATTAGGTGATTAGGACGGTCTGAAACAGGCTCCTAGAGGCAGGGCTGAAGTCGTGCAAAGCTAGAAAAAAAAGCTCTTCATCAATGAGAAGCAAAGAAGAGCCAGGCTGAAGTTTTCAAAATACCATAAGGATTGGACCATAGAGGAATGGAATAAGGTTAACTTCTCTGACGAGTCAAATTTTCAGCTTTGCCCAACGCCTCGTTGTCTAATGGTTAGACGGAGACCTGGAGAGGCCTACAAGCCACAGTGTCTCCCACCCACTGTGAAATATGGTGGAGGATCGGCGATGATATGGGGATGCTTCAGCAAGGCTGGAATCGGTCAGATTTGTCTTTGTGAAGGCCACATGAATCAAGCCAAGTACAAGGTTGTCCTGGAAGAACACCTGCTTCCTTCTGCTCTGACAATTTTCCTCAACTGTGAGATTTTTTTTTCCCCAGCAGGACAATGCTCCATGCCACACATCAAAATATTGATTTCCACCAAACTCTTTCTAAGTTAGTATTTTGTTGTAGAAAAATTAATATGAATTGGTTTTATTTGAGGTCTGAAAACAAAGTATATTTTTGTGGTTATTTTGACCAAATAAATACTCTAAATAACAATATATTTATTTGGAATTTGGGAGTAATGTTGTCAGTAGTTTATGGAATAAAACTGTTCATTTTACTCAAAAACATACTTATGAATAGTAAAACCAGAGAAAATGATAATTTTGCAGTGGTCTATTAATTTTTTTTTATTTTTTAGAGCCATACTAGTTACATAGCTACATAATCAGATTTTACTTTCAGGGAATGAGACATGTTGAAGTACCTGTATTAGCAGCATGATGGCGGTGAGATTCCTCTCATGTGTGGGTCCCAGTACCTTCAGCACCAGGTTTATTAAGGTCATATTGTTACACTGAACAAACTCATCATGGCCTTCCTGACCATGCTGCACCTCCAGCACCTGCAGCCTCACTGCCACCTGGTGGGGGAATAATGAACAACATGAACACACTGACATAGTGGCACTGTCCAGACAGGCAGGGCTAATTGCCCTTATGTATTAGTCACACTTTAGTCAAATCAAAATATTGCCTCCTTAACCTATTGTAAACATAACACGGACTACCATGTACACAAACATAGATAGTCTGGTTCTACCAAAACACTTTTCTACATCAACATTATTGAATATTCTATTCTCAAATTGGTGGAAGAACACATTAATATGCTGCAGATAAAGGGCAAGAATTGACACAAAAACATTCACTGTTTGTGTGAGGTGAAAACACTAACAACTCAAATGCAATGTATTTGTCAATTAAATCAGTTACGTTAATGTTGACTGGTTATCAGAAGTGGGAAAAAATCTAAATTGAACAACTCTGAATAGAAAAGAACTCACAAGATATTGTGGATAGCTAACATCATTATAAATCTTGTAGCCAGGTTATACACTTTAAGTAGGCATTGCGTATATACTCCAATATTCCATATTGATGTGTCAAAATAGTTTATAGCAGCTATACACAATATCAAATAAGGCGGATGGAACATATGAGAATCCTTAGTTTACAATGCTGATATTGCTTACTACTGTTTATTAACATTTTAAGCACAGCATTGGGCACAGTATAGATGTATGAAATGTGCAAAAGTTAATTAGCCAGCAGGAAATGCATGTTCGTTTCCGCAGTTTAATTGACATGGATGGAAATATCAGTTTGAAATGTAAGAGCAAGGGCAACAGAAGATTTAAAAACGTTTAGATAACAAATTAGGGTATGCCCACATCTCCCAGCGCCACATCACTGTTTTTTCCTGTGTGTGTATATTGAGATGATGCGCATTGAAATGTGTTTTGATGTTTGTAGTATTTTTCCCTTCAATTGTTTGTAAACGCTGTGTTCGCCAGTGGAATAGTTGTTTTCTGTCTTGTTTAAGTCTAGAGTAGGGTAACATGGGGCAAAACACCTCCTGGGGTAATACGCCCACCCCATGTAACTCACAGAAAAATGTCACCATTCATTGTTTCAACACCTCCTCTGGCTGCCACCAATCTTAATCAACTACAAATGTTCTCTGTATCACCACACCTGCTCAGCCTACTATCAAAAACATTTTCTTCTGCATCTCATTTTAAACAATGCTGGGATTTAAAATACTGCCATTATGAAACAATAATAAGTTTAGTTTAACTGTATGAAACAAGGGCCAAAGAAAAAAAAACAGGGCCAATTCTTTAAAACCCTAAGGCATTATCTTCTATTGGGTAAGATTCCCTGGGGGCAACTAACCCCATGGGGCTGTAAAAAATGCCCCTTTCCTAAAAAAATAATTTGATTAAATACAAATTAATCTGTCAACTGTATTTTAGTTTATAATCCATTACCCTAAGCATAACCATCTTCAACATACAAAAAATAAGTCACTACACTTTTTTTTCTCTCCAATAAATAGACATCGATAGACATCGATAGACATCGTGTCTTAACCCAAACTACGTGATATATTATAGTGCCTCCAAATGTCTGCCCTTTCTTCCCTTCATGTAATCTATACCGGGGGAATAGCCATAGTGAACCTAGTTTATCTGTTGCCGCCAAATTAGACAAAGGTTAGAGACGTGGCTGGATTGACCTGGATATGACATTTCTTTTCCACCAATAACAGCACTGCAACATTGGAATGAGAAAGGCAAACAATCCTACCAAAGTACATGCATGGTTTTGATCGGACAAAACAAAACCACTCAGAAGCTCTCTTTGCAAAATCCTCCCATTCAATTATGGTGGTTATATGACTTTCGTCACAAAGGTAATTTTGTCTTGTTTTTGTCAACCAAAATTTTTAATAGATATTGTTCAGTTATTATATTCTCGGGCTCTATTTAGTCAGTTATCGCCTCGTCAAGTGAAAAATAAGTATTTTACTTACGAATATTTTAGTCACTATTTTTGTTGACGAAATGAATACTGTAGCCAGGCCAAAGCTGTCTTCCGCTCATACTAACCTACCTAACTCAAGTCAACATTTGCACTGATCCCAACACATAACCAAATGACACACTGATGAACATCAGTACATATTTGTTTACCTGTAAAATTAGATTTCCCAATTTGGAGAGGTCCTTTCTTTTAAATTTAGACCAACTCATTCCTAGTTTTCCTGTTGCTGGGTTCAGTCTTCATCCATCAGGTACATTTTGGGAGGAAAAACAATGTTTATGTTTATAGCAACGGATTATAATACGTGAAATAAAAAGTTTATTGTAAAGAATTTTATCACAGAATACTAATTTACTAGAAGACCCTTTTCTCCCCTATTCTTTCCATCTAATCTGAGACTAATTTAGACCTGGAACAGTAGGTTGAACAATTCATCATTGGTCTCCGGACATCATACGATAACAGCATATTTAGACTACACTAGTAGATCCCATCCTACGGGGTGTTTCTCTAAACGTTTCAAATGGGACTACTGACCTTCCATGTGTAACAAAAAACATATTTCTTCTATGCTATGCTATAATAGGAAAAAAGTCCATTACTGTTACCTGGGGAGGCGGTGTCTGGGACAGGGTATAACATGGAACAGCTGGGGCAGCGAGTAGACAAAGTTGACCACTTGAGGAATGAAGAAGAGCAGCATTGTCTTGCTAAAGTGCCCCAGGATCCCAACCACTGCAAAGGTCATGCCCGCAAAGTAGCAAAAGGTGTCTCCAACAAACACAGATGAAGGGTACCTGTCGCAAAGACAACATGTGATGCCATGTTGGCTCAAAATCCTTTATTACAGCAACTCCATGAGAGATCTCCGGAAACTCACCAGTTGTGGTAGAAAAGTGCCAAAGTTGTGAAGAAGAATGGGAGCATGAAGTATAGGGAGAAAACATGGTCATCTCTGTAGTCTCCTGAAAAGGTTACAAAAAGTGTTCCATACTTCAGGCCTTAATAATGTGTGGATACAAAGTAACATTTGGTAGAATGTGCAGGCATATGACTGATACAGACAGAAATCAAGAATACAAACTGAAACATTGAGAGAATGTTGGTGAGAGATAGACAACTGAAACTTACCATTGAGCTCAAGCAGGTTGAAGATGATGATGGAGCCAGATATGAAGAGTGCCTGTCCTGACTCAATGCCATTGATGCCCGCCAGGATGTTGATGGCATTAGTACAGAACACTGCCAGCATGCCCATGTAAACATAGTATAGGATACCTAAGAGGCATAACATCAGTCAATATAACACATGCAAGGTGTGCGAAGAATATTGATACAAGACATTCAGCAGGCAAAACTGCTTGACATCTAATCATTACAAACACATAACTAGAAGTACTCTTTCTAAACTCATTGGGATTTACATCACTTTCAGTGGCTTTGACTGCTGAGTTAAAGCATCCTAAAGAAATTAGGCATTAAGCAACAAAACTGCGATTATCATCCAACTCTTATTTGGCTATGGACAAACAGATATTTGAGACATTTGCAGTGTGTTCCTTTGCAGACATAGACAAAGAAATACACACCAAACGTTTTATGTTTACTGTTTAGTAACTTAGCAAAGACTCTTATCAACTGCAACATAGCAGAAAGAGCATGGAAGTAGGTTTTGTACAGATTCTAGTACCTGTCCATGGGAATGAAACCCACAACCCTGCATTGCAAGTGCCATTTTGTATCAGTTGAGCCACACTTGATCACCGTGTTTCTCTCATCAGTGTCTAACATTTCCATTATGAACCTCACTCACCCAGATCCAAATGCATCCCTAGTAAAACCCTGAAGGGTTTGGGAACCACGATGACGGTGTTCCCGAAGTTGGTGAAGTAAACCATGAGCAGCGGCAGGGAGGCCATGGTGGGCAGAAGGAGCTTATGTCTCCAGCGCAGGTTCAACACGTCATCAGCAAACCCAAGGAAGATCATACAACAGATAGCCAGCAGAGCACCAATCAACTGAACAAACTGGTAGGAACAGAAATATTTGAGAATGTCAGCCTTGCCTAAAACACACTGTACTGAACATTGGCCTTTGCTACAAAGAACCTAAAACATACTGGAAATTCTTTGGCATACAGTCTCTCAGTTACTTTGTTCTATTATTATTGTAAGTTGTGCAGATCACAAGGAAAGTCCCTTTTGCCATTGTAACAGATAACAAATAAATGCATAATTAGATGAACAGGCAGAATAAGTATAGGTCAGTAACCTCCCCAGCTGCCTTACCCACCTCATTGTGTGGGAAGCCATTGCACTTCTCTCCAACGAAGCAGCTGAGAAAAGGCACCGGGATAAAACAGAAGAGGATGATGAGGAACACGGTCCCGCTGATGACACCCTGAGACTCCGGACTGCAGAAGAGTGAGGCAAGTGACAAAGATAAGTCAGATCAAAACCACAACGTAAGTGTCAATGTTAAAAACGGACATTAGTACATTAAACTCACACTTCCTTCTTATTCGTTTTGTTCAGATCGATCCCACACAGTCTGGCTGAGATGAAGTGGTCTTTGAACGCTGGAATTAGCTTTAACGTGGCCAAGCCCCCAAAGGCAGACATGCACCCATTAATTATAATGGGTAGGACAGGAATTGGTGTCATGTTTTCAGGTTATTGCTGAGTCTATTGCTAGCTAACTTTGTGCTGACGGTCTATGTGCTTCGTAAGCTATCAAAACATGTGTCGAATCATAACAGCTGCGAAATTACATGAATGGTGTCTGAAAGAAAAATAAAGATTATCATGTCGATAATTATTTCTGTGAGGTGTTATGTGAGTTTGTTGTGTTCCTCGTTATTCCTAGTCGAACCCTAATCTAACTAGAACACTCAGACAGCAGCGTCTTGCAAGCAACAGTAAAAGGACTTCATAATCAAGAGATTTCAAAATAAGGGTCCCCACGTAATAGTAGGCAATTGCCATTTACCTGCATTTTATTAAATATGATTTTCAAATATGTTGCTTTGACATACAGTATTGCATTTGAGTCCATGGTTAGGGCAAATAAAAAAACCTCTCTGCACGACACATTCCTGCCTAAAATATAATATATTGTGTTGGTGGGGCCCGTGCAAAGTCTTTTCCACCCCACCATATTGGAGACATATTGCAAACCTTTTTCTGCAAATTCCAATATATACATATATAATAATTTTACAATAAACTTCTTTAACTGCTATCCAAAGGTTGGAGTATAAAGTTAGAAACACTTATTTTCAAACTCATCAGATTTTCTTCAATATCACATAGCTTTGTAGTCATCATCATCATCTTCTTCTGCTTATCCGGGGCCGGGTCGCGGGGGCAGCAGTCTAAGCAGAGATGCCCAGACTTCCCTCTCCCCAGAAACTTCCTCTAGCTCTTCCGGGGGGGGGACCGAGGCGTTCCCAGGCCAGCCGGGAGATATAGTTCCTCCAACGTGTCCTAGGTCTTCCCCGGGGTCTCCTCCCGATGGACGGGTAGTGCAAACCTTTATTCTGAAGGCAAAATCTAAAGCCGGAAGTCTAGTGCTGCTGGTATGACACTAATCCCGCTGACAACGAAAAGTCCACGTCTACTTCCGGTTATATGAACTGTGTATTTGGAAATTGACGATACTTTGATGAGTTGATAATTATTTTAATATTTATTAATTATCAATTCATCCTTGCGTAAGTGATCTCAGCTTCTTATGAAATAATATAACTTAAGGGTTTCAGTCCGACCAGTTTCAGACGGACGCACTACAATGTAACACAGAAGTTGCCTTTGTTTATAAATTTTTTTAAATCCCTTAAAATACCACTACATCCGAAATACAGTAAATAAAACAGCCAATGGATTATATAAAGAGATTTTGTTTTATATATTTTGTTTTCTAATATCTTAAATATCATCATCATTTCATCATTTTCTTCCGCTTATCGGGGGTCGGGTCGCGGGGGCAGCAGTCTAAGCAGAGATGCCCAGACTTCCCTCTCCCTAGACACTTCCTCCAGCTCTTCCGGGGTGACACCAAGGCGTTCCCAGGCCAGCCGGGAGACATAGTCCCTCCAGTGTGTCCTAGGTCTTCCCCGGGGTCTCCTCCCGGTGGGACGGGACCGCAACCCCTTCCCAGGAAGGCGTTCTGGAGGCATCCGAAACAGATGCCCAAGCCACCTCAGTTGACCCCTCTCGATGTGGAGGAGCAGCGGCTCTACTCTGAGCTCCTCCCAGGTGACCGAGCTTCTCACCCTATCTCTAAGGGATCGCCCAGCCACACTGCAGAGAAAGCTCATTTCGGCCGCCGGTATCCGGGATCTTGTCCTTTCAGTCATGACCCAAAGCTTATGACCATAGGTGAGAGTAGGAACGTAGATTGACCGGTAAATCGAGAGCTTCGCCTTGCGGCTCAGCTCTTTCTTCACCACGACAGACCAGTACATCGACCGCATTACTGCAGAAGCTGCACCGATCCGTCTGTCAATCTCCCGTTCCATCCTTCCCTCACTCGTGAACAAGACCCCTAGATACTTAAACTCCTCCACTTGAGGCAGGCACTCTCCACCAACCTGAAGTGGGCAAGCCACCCTTTTCCGACTGAGGACCATGGCCTCGGATTTGGAGGTACTGATTCTCATCCCCACTGCTTCACACTCGGCTGCAAACCTGGCTTGTCCTGGCTTGAAGGGGCCAACACGACAACATCATCCACAAAGAGCAGAAACGAAATCGTGTGGTCCTCAAACCTGACACCCTCCGGCCCCTGGCTGCGCCTAGAAATTCTGTCCATAAAAATTACGAACAGAACCGGCGACAAAGGGCAGCCCTGCCGGAGTCCAACATGCACTGGGAACAAGTCTGACTTACTGCCGGCAATGCGGACCAAGCTCCTGCTTCGGTCGTACAGGGACCTAGGACCCCATAGGACCCAGGACCCCATATTCCCGAAGCACTCTCCACAGGATGCCGCGAGGGACACAGTCAAATGCCTTCTCCAAATCCACAAAACACATGTGAATTGGTTGGGCAAACTCCCATGAACCCTCCAGCACCCCGTTGAGGGTATAGAGCTGGTCCAGTGTTCCACGGCCCGGACGAAAACCACACTGTTCCTCCTGAATCCGAGGTTCTACTATCGGCCGTATTCTCCTCTCCAGTGCCCTGGCATAGACTTTTCCAGGGAGGCTGAGAAGTGTGATCCCCCTATAGTTGGAACACACCCTCCGGTCCCCCTTTTTAAAAAGAGGGACCACCACCCCGGTCTGCCATCCCAGAGGCACTATCCCCGACCACCACGCGATGTTGCACAGGCGTGTCAACCAAAACAGCCCCACAACATCCAGAGACTTGAGGTACTCAGGGCAGATCTCATCCACACCCGGTGCCTTGCCATCAAGTTTTTTGACTACCTCTGTGACTTAAGCCCGGGTGATGGACGAGTCCACCTCTGAGCCCTCATCCTCTGCTTCCTCAATGGAAGACGTGACGGCGGGATTGAGGAGATCCTCGAAGTACTCCTTCCACCGCCCGACAACATCCCCAGTTGAGGTCAACAGCTGCCCACCTCTACTGTAAACAGCGTTGGTAGGGCACTGTTTCCCTCTCCTGAGGCGCCGGATGGTTTGCCATAATCTCTTCGAGGCCAGCCGATAGTCCTTCTCCATGGCCTCACCGAACTCCTCCCAGGCCCGGGTTTTTGCCTCCACAACCACCCGGGCTGCAGTCCGCTTGGCCTGCCAGTACCCGTCAGCTGCTTCAGGAGTCCCACAAGCCAACCAGGCCTTCAGCTTGACGGCATCCCTTACTTCCGGTGTCCACCACCGGGTTCGGGGATTGCTGCCTCGACAGGCACCAGAGACCTTACGGCCACAGCTTGGAGCGGCCGCTTTGACAATGGCGGTGGAAAACATGGTCCACTCGGACTCAATATCTCCAGCCTCCCTCGGGATCCAGTCGAAGCTCTGCTGGAGGTGGGAGTTAAAGATCTCTCTGACAGGAGACTCGGCCAGACGTTCCCAGCAGACCCTTACAGTACGCTTGGGCCTGCCGAGTCTGTCCAGCTTCCTCCCCCGCCATCGGATCCAACTCACCACCAGGTGGTGATCAGTTGACAGCTCCGCCCCTCTCTTTACCCGAGTGTCCAAGACATACGGCCGCAGATCAGATGAAACGACAACAAAGTCGATCATCGACCTGCGGCCTAGGGTGTCCTGGTGCCATGTGCACTGATGGACACCCTTATGCTTGAACATGGTGTTCGTTATGGACAAACTGTGACTAGCACAGAAGTCCAATAACTGAACACCACTCGGGTTCAGATCAGGGTGGCCGTTCCTCCCAATCACACCCCTCCAGGTGTCACTGTCGTTGAAGTCCCCCAGTAGAACGATAGAGTCCCCAGTCGGAGCACTTTCCAGCACCCCTCCCAGAGACTCCAAGAAGGTTGGTTACTCTGCACTGCCGTTAGGCCCGTAGGCACAAACAACAGTGAGAGACCCATCCCCGACCCGAAGGCGCAGGGAAACGACCCTCTCATTCACATGCACCGACCCCCAGCCGGGCCCCATGGGGAAAGGCCCGGCCACCAGGCGCTCGCCTGCGAGCCCCAACCCGGGCCTGGCTACAGGGTGGGGCCCCGGCTGCGCCATACCGGGCGACGTCACGGAACTCAAATAATTTTTCATCATTAAGGGGTGTTTTGAACCGCTCTTAGTCTGACCCGTTGCCTAGGACCTGTTTGCCTTGGGAGACCCTACCAGGGGCATATAGCCCCAGACAACATAGCTCCAAGGGTCACTCGGGTACTCAAACCCCTCCACCACGTTAAGGTGGCAGTTCATGGAGGAGTATTTGATACATCAGAAAAGCAGAACTTAATATTTGATACAGAAACCTTTGTTTGCAATTACAGAGATGATACGTTTCCTGTAGTTCTTGACCAGGTTTGCACACACTGCAGCAGGGATTTTGGCCCACTCCTCCATACAGACCTTCTCCAGATCCTTCAGGTTTCGGGGCTGTCACTGGGCAATACAGACTTTCAGCTCCCTCCAAAAATGTTCTATTGGGTTCAGGTCTGGAGACTGGCTAGGCCACTCCAGGACCTTGAGAAGATTCTTACGGAGCCACTCCTTAGTTGTTCTGGCTGTGTGTTTCTTGTCGTTGTCATGCTGGAAGACTGAGCCACAACCCATCTTCAATGCTCTTACTGAGGGAAGGAGGTTGTTGGCCAAGATCTCGCGATACATGGCCCCATCCATCCTCGCCTCAATACGGTGCAGTCGTCCTGTCCCCTTTGGAGAAAAAGCATCCCCAAAGAATGATGTTTCCACCTCCATGCTTCACGGTTGGGATGGTGTTCTTGGGGGTGTACACATCCTTCTTCTTCCTCCAAACACGGCGAGTGGAGTTTAGACCAAAAAGCTCTATTTTTGTCTCATCAGACCACATGACCTTCTCCCATTCCTCCTCTGGATCATCCAGATGGTCACTGGCAAACTTCAGATGGGCCTGGACATGCGCTGGCTTGAGCAGGGGGACCTTGCGTGCGCTGCAGGATTTTAATCCATGAAGGCGTAGTGTGTTACTAATGGTTTTCTTTGAGACTGTGGTCCCAGCTCTCTTCAGGTCATTGACCAGGTCCTGCTGTGTAGTTCTGGGCTGATCCCTCACCTTCCTCATGATCATTGATGCCCCACAAGGTGAGATCTTGCATGGAGCCCCAGGCCGAGGGAGATTGACCGTCATCTTGAACTTCTTCCTGTAGCCCATCCCAGCCTTGTGCAGGTCTACAATTTTATCCCTGATGTCCTTACACATCTCTCTGGTCTTGGCCATTGTGGAGAGGTTGGAGTCTGTTTGATTGAGTGTGTGGACAGGTGTCTTTTATAGAGGTAACGAGTTCAAACATGTGCAGTAAATACAGGTAATCAGTGGAGAACAGGAGGGCTTCTTAAAGAAAATCTAACAGGTCTGTGAGAGCAGGAAATTCATACTGGTTGGTAGGTGATCAATACTTATGTCATGCAATAAAATGTAAATTATTTAAAAATCATACAATGTGATTTTCTGTCTCTCACATTTGAAGTGTACCTATGATAAAAATTACAGACCTCTACATGCTTTGTAAGTAGCAAAACCTGCAAAATCGGCAGTGTATCAAATACTTGTTCTCTCCACTGTAGCTAGCTACTGTCATGGTAGATAGGTTAAAAAGCCTTCACATTTTGAAAATATTATTATATAAAATGAATGCAATATTTTTACAATTTTAGTGGTTTTCATTATTATAATTACTGTGAAAGTATTTAGACATTTTCATGGATAAAGTTAGCATAATGTTTTCTGTTAGAGAGTGAAGAGTTGTGATGCTGGGTCGTTCGCGAACTTGTCGGCTCTAAGAGCTGGCTCTTGTAAGTAAACGCTAGGAGCCGGCTCGCATATCAGAAAAGCCGAATCTATTAATAAGGATATTTAAAAAATTAAAATACGAATAATCAAACGATTTAAATGAATAGAATTAAGTAATTCAAAGAACGAAAAACTAAATTAAATAATATGTGCCTAAATGCTCAAGGACACACATTTGTTCTGTCTGCTCACACTACCGCCATTCCACGTTAATAGCTGCACCGTGAATGAACCGCACCAATGCCCACCTTAAGAAGAGCCGTAAAAACACCTTTCATCGTATCTATTTGAGGTTTGATTATCATTAGCCATTTGTTTAAACTTCACAGAAAATAAAGAAATGCATTGAATAACATGCTAATATCTAGTAGGTAATCAAGGGATGTTCAAAACAGCAAAACAAAAGTGTCATTTGGCACAAAATAGGCAAATTTGTTGTTGTTTAAAAGTACTAAGGCCCGACCACGCAGGCTGATATCAGTCTTCAATAACATGTTTGAATTAATTCCTACAAATAACACCTACAATCACGGACATCATTTCTACACTTATCTAAAGCAGCTGGGGAAAATTCCATAACCAATTACACACCATCGAAATTCATGGAGGAAAGAACAAGTTCACTCACCAACATGCATTTTCACTGATGGGTTTGTTATGAATCAGCAGTCTATTTTATTCTTGTAAATAGATAGGCCTGAATGAGTGCATGTTGTGCATAGAGTAGAATGTAATAAAATATGCATAAAATTACCATACAGTGCAAAAAGTGCTCCCTAAAGACCAGGTTCTATGGGACACCCGGTCACACAATTCCTAAAGCATTCGAATTATGCTGTTCAGATTTTATTTGTTATAAATGGTTAGATTTATATGCTTTGTTTATATACATTCAAAAATTATACTTTAAATGCAAATGTTTATACCATTTCTTTCATAACAAACCAATGCATTTTAAATACATTGTGGTGAAGTTAGTTTATGATTTCATTTAATAATTTAATAAGAATTGTTTTAACACCAATCATAGTCAAACTATCGCAAACTGTTTGACTTGAAAAAATGCAAAACGTTTTTTTAAAGAGCCATTTTGGAGCCAAAAGAAACAGCTTTTTTTTGTGAGCTGAGCTGAACGAGCCGACTGAAAAGAGCCAAAATGCCCATCACTAGTGACAAGAAAGGAGAGAAGGAAGACTGGGTCAGACAAAGAGTCAAGGAGATAGAACAACACTATTGTTTATGCCCCCATTTATCATGAGCTGAACTCAAAGATCTAAGACTTTATCTATGAACACAAAAGGCGTATTTCTCTCAAATATTGTTCACAAATCTGTCTAAATCTGTGTTAGTGAGCACTTCTCCTTTGCAGAGATAATCCATCCACCTCAAAGGTGTGGCATAGCAAGATGCATGATTATTGCACAGGTGTGCCTCAGGCTGGTCACAATAAAAGCCCACTCTAAAATGTGCAGATCCATCACACAGCACAATGCCACAGACGTCGCAAGTTTTGAGGGAGCATGCATTTGGCATGCTGACTGCAGGAATGTCCACCAGAGCTGTTGCCCGTGAATTGAATGTTCATTTCTATACCATAAACCGTCGCCAAAGGCTTTGTAGAGAATTTGGCAGTACATCCAACTGGCCTCATATCCGCAGACCACATGTAACCACACCAGCCCAGGACCTCCACATCCAGCATCTTCACCTCCAAGATCGTCTGAGACCAGCCACCCGGACAGCTGCTGCAACAATCGGTTTGCATAACCAAAGAATTTCTGCACAAACTGTCAGAAACCATCTCAGAGAAGCTCATCTGCATGCTCATCGTCCTCATCAGGGTCTCGACCTGACTGCAGTTCGTCGTTGTAACCGACTTGAGTGGGCAAATGCTCACATTCAATAGTGTCTCACTTTGTAGAGGTGTTCTCTTCACAGATGAATCCCGGTTTTCACTGTACAGAGCAGATGGCAGACAATGTTTATGGCATCGTGTGGGTGAGCGGTTTGCTGATGTCTACGCTGTAGATCGAGTGGCCCATGGTGGCGGTGGGGTTATGGTATGGTATGGGCAGGCGTGTGTTATTGACAACGAACACAGGTGCATTTTATTGATGTCATTTTGAATGCACAGAGATACTGTGACAAGATCCTGAGGCCCATTGTTGTGCCATTCGTCCACGACCATCACCTCATGTTGCAGCATGATAATGCACGGCCCCATGTTGCAAGGATCTGCACACAATTCCTGGAAGCTGAAAACATCCCAGTTCTTGCATGGCCAGCATACTCACCGGACATGTCACCCACTGAGCATGTCTGGGATGCTCTGGATCGGCGTGTACGACAGCGTGTTCCAGGTCCTGCCAATATCCAGCAACTTCACACAGCCATTGAAGAGGAGTGGACCAACATTCCACAGGCCACAATCAACAACCTGATCAACTCTATGCGAAGGAGATGTGTTGCACTGCTGAGGAAAATGGTGGTCACACCAGATACTGACTGGTTTTCGTACCCCCACGGATCCCCCCGGACTCCCCCAATACAGTGAAACAGTACAGAATTGTGAGCAATATTTAAGAGAAATAGGCCTTATGTGTGCACAGAGAAAGTCTTAGATCTTTGAGTTCAGCTCATGATAAATGGGGGCAAAAACAAAAGTGTTGCGTTTATAATTTTGTTCAGTGTAGATTAGGAAAGGTCGAGATTTGATTACAGTCCCTGGCAATTAATTATTCCACACAATGGTTTTGATGTAAAATATAAAAATTAATCAAGCAATGGGAATCTGTTAACCAAAATATATTTTTTCATTGTGTATTGTTTATTATTCAAGATTGGAGTGGAAGAAGAAGGGAGTAAAAGGTGTGAAGCGAGGAGAGTGTAGAAGAGTGAAGTGGTAATATAGCCTAGTTGTTTTATCTGTCTTCACAATGTGCCTTCACAGTGTGCCTGTTGTTTTCTTTTGAACTTGATGTTTTTGGTCCTAGACTAGGCTTAATCTGTGTCTGCTAAACCAGCCCATTGACCACCAAACTGGAAATGTCCCCGGTTTTCATTTCAGAAATCTGGTCACCTTAACATAGGGGGTACTTCAGAAAGCAGGTTTAGTGATAGCCTAGTTGACTCAGAGTTGATGGAAACTCTGGGTTTACAGTTTCAAAGAGCCAGTTCAGCATTTCTCTGAGTCAGTTACTATGGCAACATACTCTTTGAAGCTAACCTGCTCACTAGCAGGTTTTATCCAACTAACCCTGAGTTTGTCCAAATCTTTAACCTGCCATCTGAATGTGTCAGACAGGGCGTGCCTTTTTCTCGAAGAGCCAGTTGAAGCACAAATACTCAGCAGAAATCTCCATCGGGAAAGAGTGATCAGACCCCGCTTAGATGTTTTATCATTCCCTAATGACTATCTGTTTGAGCATTACCGTTATTTTGCACAATCGATCATTTATCTAAACAATATTCTCAGCCCTCATGTTGTTCCTATGATACATGGTGGACATGCTATCAGTTCAGAACAAATTCTTTGTGTTGCAGTTTTCTGTATAACATTGGTGACGCTGAGCGTCAAAGACAACCGTCTCTGTCTGGCTGTTAGAGATGCGACTCCTGCACTGCAATGTTTTATATACACTTTTGTAGTGTTCCCAAGTCACAGACCCTCAAGACTCATCAAAAAAGAAATCCACAGAATTGCAGGTATCAGTCTAAGCAGTAATCAGTTTATTTAGTATGAAGCTTTGAGACTTTAAGCACTAATCAGTTAATATTTTAGGGTTTCCAGGTGTGATTGGCTGCATAGATGACACTCATACTCCTATCACAGCTCCTTCAGTAAATGAAGGAGATTATGTGAATAGAAAGTCTTTCCACAGCATTAATGTGCAGGTAGGCCAACAAAGAATTGTGCTTTTTTTGAGAATTGTACTTATTTTCTCACAAAAGTGAGTACACCCTCACATTTTTGCAAATATTTGATTATATCTTTTCATGTGACAACACTGAAGAAATGACACTTTGTTTCAATGTAAAGTAGTGAGTGAGCATCTTGTATAACAGTGTACATTTGCTGTCCCCTCAAAATAACACAACACACAGCCATTCATGTCTAAACCACTGGCAACGAAAGTGAGTACCCCCCTAAGTGAAAATGCCACTGAAAGTTGTTTAATTTGGTAGGGGAGGCTAAACCGCATTACAATCGCTTGTACTGATATTGTACTTTTCCTGTTTGATGTATATTTTTTATTTCATCTTCAGTTGCTGCCAAGTACGTTTTGTACCTGTTGGTTTGCACCTGCATAAACAGATGACCTCACTTGGTCCAGGCAAGCGAACCCAGCAGTGAGAACAGCCCAAAAGCAACTATACTTCCTGAGGACACTCAAGACGTTTGGCATGTCTGTAAAAACTCTCACCAACTTCTACAGGTGCACCATTGAGAGCTTTCTATCAGGCAGCATTACTGCTGGTACGGCAGCTGCTCCGATCGCAAGTCCATCCAGTGGGTGGTGAAGTCTGCGGAGCGCGTCATCAGCTGCCATCTTCCCTCCATGCAAGGCATCTACCACACAGTATGCCTTAGGAATCCACAGAACATCAAGGACTACAGCCACCAGGGCTATGGTCTATTCAGACCACTGCTAATGATCAAACATGAACATTCCAAATGCTCTGATATCTTTCTATGTACATTTAATGTACATTAGAACAATATTTTGTATGTACCATTCATAGGCATATTACACTCATATTATATTTATAATATTCAATACTTCTACCTATATTGTTCATATTTCCCATCCTACTCTCTAAAATTGCTTATAGTTTTATGTTTATTATTGCTATATTTTGGCTTTATGTATTTCTTAATTCTTTCTACATAGATGTGTGCTATGTCACATGAATATCATTATTCAGAATGACACTGTGTTATTCAGTGCATTTGAAAACTCAGAACTTAATATTATACACACACACACACACGCACATTATATATATGTTTAATTAGACTCGAGATGTTACTTTTCTATTTTTTCAATTAATACTCATTTTCTCGGTCAGCCATTTTCTGCTACACTAGCTCATGTTTTTTGGGTGCTGCATTGCTTTTTTTTCTGAGACCTTTTTCTCCTGTTGCCATGATGAATTACGTTATCTGCATTCCATCAATGAGGGCTTTTTATCTCCTCGTGCACTTGCTTTACTCAGGGTTAACTTAACTCAGAGATGACTGAACTAATTTGAACCACCTATTCTGAAAACGTCAACTCTGAGTTTGAAATGTTAACCTTGCTTTCTGAAATACCCCCAGTATAGTAGAAAATTAAGTCTCCCAAGCTACTGAAAACAAAATAAGGAACAATATTTCAAAAGCTAAGATGTTTTAAGAATCTCTTAATCAATTAACTTTTGATATCTGAGTAAAGAGAGTAAAATGTAAAACATTTAGACCACAAACCCTATTTGTATGTACAGTTGTACTCATAAGTTTGATAGATTTTGAAAATATGACTGATCATGCAAAAAAACTCTCTTTTATTGAAGGATAGTGATCATATGAATCAATTTATTATTACATAGTAGTTTGGCTCCTTTTTAAATCACATTGATAACAGAAATCACCCAAATGGCCCTGATCAAAGGTTTACATACCCTTGAATGTTGGCCTTGTTACAGACACAAGGTGACACACACAGGTGAAAATGGCAATTAAAGGTGAATTTCCCACATCAGTGGCTTTTTAAATTGCAATTAATGTCTGTGTTTAAATAGTCAATCAGTTTGTTAGCTCTCACATGGATGCAGTGAGCAGGCTAGATACTGAGCTATGGGGAAATGCCAGTCAGTACTGCTCAGTCACTTAAGTGGAAAATTCAGGGATCTCTTGATAACCAAGCCAAGGTCAGGTAGACCAAGAAAGACTTCAGCCAAAACTGCCAGAAGAATGGTTCAGGATACAAAGAAAAACCCACAGGTAACCTCAGGAGAAATACAGGCTGCTCTGGATAAAGACGGTGTGGTTGTTTCAAGGAGCACAATATGACGTTACTTGAACAAAAAAGAGCTGCATGGTCGAGTTGCCAGAAAGAAGCATTTACTGTGCCATTGCCATAAAACAGCTTGGTTACAATATGCCCGACAACACCTTGACACGCCTCACAGCTTCTGGCACACTGTGATTTGGAGTGACAAGACTAAAATAGAGCTTTATGGTCACAACCATAAGTGCTATGTTTGGAGAGGGGTCAACAAGGCCTATAGTGAACAGAATACCATCCCCATTGTGAAGCATGGTGGTGGCTCACTGATGTTTTGGGAGTGTGTGAGCTCTAAAGGCACGGGGTATCTTGTGAAAAGTAATGACATGCTGCATTCATCTTGCCATCAGAAAATACTGGAAGACAATTTCCATTAATCTGCACCAAAGCCACTCTTCGACTTACCAGCACAACAATGACCCTAAGCACAAGGCCAAGTTGACCCTCCAGTGGTTACAGCAGAAAATGGTGAAGGTTCTGGAGTGGCCATCACAGTCTCCTGACCTTAATATCTTTGCCATTCTTGGGAGATCTTAAACGTGCGGTTCATGCAACCGACCAAAGTCTTTGCATGTCCAGCTATACCAAGACAAATAGGCAGCTATACCACCTGCAGGAATTCGGGCCATAGACAACTATTACAGAAGACTGCAAGCTGTCATTGATGCTAAAGGGGGCAGTACAAAGTATGAAGAACTAAGGATATGCAGACTTTTGAAAAGGGGTCAGTAAAAAAAATAATCTTTGTTGCCATGTTGTGCCATTTTGTTATTACCCACAGTTGAATGTGAATCCCATAAGAAATAAAATATGTTTTGCCTGCTCACTCATGTTTTCTTTATAAATGGTACATATATTACAAATTCTCAGAGGGTATGCAAACTTTTGAGTGTGCCTGAACAGGAAACATTTTTTCACCAGGTTTTTGTTGTCCGGTGGCGGTTTTGGCTCGTGCTCTGGGGTCTTCGGATGCTGAGGCATGTGGGTTACCTTCTTTTTTTTTATTGTAACACATGATAAAACTGCTGTGTGCTACGGGCTGAAGCACTCTAGTGACATATATTAAATCCTCCAATCCTCCCCAATATGTGACCTGACGTGTGGCTAGTGAAGAGGCCAGCCAATGACGGGTAAGATGCCAACTGTGATATCGAGACAATCTAAGAGAGGCACAGTTGTGCATCTGGTCAAAATCCACAACATACAAGGTATGTTTGTATGTCACCCAGAAACAGGATCTGTGCTGAACAAATAGCACAATGACTAGACCAAGAACATGTGGTGCTTTCCAGGTCTGGGGAGGTTGTTGAGTGACAGACAAATGCACTGGATTCCCAACTGCACACATTGTTACAGTCTCACATGAAACAGGTGCACCACCCACATAGCGGTTGTTTTGTGATTTTCCTGGAGAGTGGACCTTCACATCTCCCAGAAATAAAAGCAAGGGACGACACTACATACTTATTGACACAGGGCAGGAGGCAGGACACAGACGCACAGTGGTGGTTCAAATCCATTTCATTTGATTCTGCAAAACAGAAATAAAAAACCATAGCAGTACCAACCAACAAATGCATGAAGCATACATACAAACAATAATCCACACCGAGTTCAGCAACAGGCTGAACAAAATAAGATCCCCAAATTGAGGCAACAATTTGCAACTGCCTACATTTGGGGAAAACAAAAAACAGTTAAGATGCCTAGAGGCCTCTCCTCTGCCAGTTCCTGATAATGGCAGCACAAATATGGATAGGAATAGCCAGGACCTGACACTTATTGTGTTTGTTTGTCTATATATTTTTTTTGTGAGTGAGATCGTGTGATTGAGTGTAAGAATATACATTAGAAAAAGGAAAAAAGTGGGTGCAGAAATAATGACAGTATTCCCCAATGACTTGGTTGACATTAATGATTGTTCTGCACAAACTATAATAATAATAATACACAGATAAATACGTGAACAGGCTTGTGTAAAAATATATTTTAAGATAACAACCATCATGTGCTATAGTTATTATAATAGTAGGCCATTTCGAGTGATGGAACTGTCGTGTAGCCTTGAGGTTGATGATTGTGAAATAGTGAAATATGCAGTGATAATAATTTGTCTACTATTATTTTTCTCAACCACCAGGTGCCATCAGCGCACATTGTGTGAATGAGGCTTCCAGAAAGCCTTTCTTGTGACACATTTGTCTGGAAAGCTTCATTGATTGAACAAGATCTTGTTTTGCCATCCATTTAGTGGTGTTTGAACACCACAATTACTTTACTCTTCATATGAATATCTGAATAATAGTGAGCCTCCTTTCTCATTAAGAAAGATTAATGTTTTTGTGAATTACTTTTTAACACCTGCAGGTGTTACTTTTTAACACCTGTAACACACTTAAAGAGATAGTTCATCCACATTTCAAAATGTTACATTGGTGTCCTTTGTCCAGTCTATGGACAAAATGACATATTTTTTGGGTTTAATTTACCTGGCGTTGTTTCTAACTGCAAGTATTTCTGGCAACAAAACAAAACAAAGTCCAGAGACCTATATTATATTTTTTTTTTCTTCATCCGCTTATACGGTAGCGGGTTGCGGGGGCAGCAGCACCAGCAGGGGACCCCAAACTTCCCTTTCCCGAGCCACATTTGCCAGCTCTGACTGGGGGATCCCGAGGCGTTCCCAGGCCAGTGTCGAAATATAATCTCTCCACCTAGTCCTGGGCCTACCCCGAGGTCTCCTCCCAGCTGGACGTGCCTGGAACACCTCCCTAGGGAGACATCCTGGGGGCATCCTTACCAGATGCCCGAACCACCTCAACTGGCTCCTTTCGATATATTTTTTATCATTATTATATTGGTTTGATTATATGGATTATATGGCATTTGTGAAACACATCCCAGTCTAATAATGGTTTTAATTCAATCCTTCATCACGCATCATGTTCAGGTCTCCTATTAGAGCCTTTATTGAGCCTCAAGATACATTTCATAGACTGCTCAGATATAGGTCTACAGACTAGGATAGGATTTATGCGACAAATGTTAAGATACTTGATTTTGGAAACCATGTTGGGAAACTAATTTCCTATGAAACTTTATCTATAGACTGCTTAAATGGTAAGGATATGTATGGATGTGGAGGGCAGAGGTATTTGGAACAAAGAGATTTGATGGCATTTTTTAAAATGCATTATTCGATTGGAATTACCTTGTTGAAGAATAAAACAGATCATTTTGGAAAAACATTTTACTCCACAGTATTTTGAATGTGTGCAATTTATAATTTTAAATGAATGGCCAAAGTTTTTCTAAACAACTTCAATTAATGAGTTGTGTGGGTGATTTATGAGTGATCTGCTATATAATGTGTAAAACAATTAACTCTCACTCTGAAACAAGCAATTTGTCTTGGTGATTTATGTGTGATCTACTATATAATGTGTAATACAATTAACTCTCACTCTGAAACATGCAATTTTGGCACCATGCTGCTGGAATAGAAAAGATCATCTGGAAAAGATTGTCAGCTGCAGTCAAGGAAGAGACTTGGGCTCTATTTTGCATAATCATGTTGCCTACTCAATGACATTTACAAAGATACTTCATTGGGTATAGGAAGCAAGGTGTGTACCCACGTTCCCTAACAGTCAAGAAACGTCCCTTGTCAGGAAACGCCCCAGGACTCTTGTTTTATTCAGACAGATTCAGACCATGTTGGGATTTTGTCTTAAATGCTTTATCGTTAGACTGTAACGCCACCTGCTGTTGCCCTGGAGAAACAGTACAAGCTCCCCTCTGAAGCTTTGTTTTTTTTTTATTACAAGGTTGTGTTTCCATTTCAGACTCTGGCATACAATTATCTCTGCATTATTTTATTACAACGTTCTAACGTTTCGGGAGCCTATTTCTAAATCCTATAAAATGTGCACATTCAGTAGTCATGGATTCATGGCATAGAATGTTCCAGTCCTTCCACTTGGCAGAAAACGTTTCATGTCATATGCAATTAGTCTTGTCAGTAGGCTATCATCTCTCCTCATTACCTCATGTTAATGCATCTGACTGGGGCTGCCAGGACTAGTAAAACAGTGTATTGCACCCTGATCTGAAACATTTTAAATGTACAGTGACTATAAAAAGTCTACACATCCCCCTTAAAATGCCAGGTTATTGTGATGTAAAAGAATGAGACAAAGATAAATCATGTCAGAATATTGATTTCTGAACTCTTGATTTCTGAAACCAAATATTGATTTCTGAACTCTTCTTAGTTAAAACATTAGTATTATGTTGTTGAAAAATGAATATGAATTTGTTTTCTTTGTTTTTATTTGAGGTCTGAAAACAATGCATCTTTTTAAGTTCTTTTGACCATTTGTTATTTTCTACAAATGAATACTCTAAATGACAATATTGTTATTTGGAATTTTGGAGTAATGTTGTCAGTAGTTCATAGAATAAAACAGAACTGTTCATTTTACTCAAACACATACCTATGAATCGAAAAACCAGAGAAACTGATACATTTGCAGTGGTGTCTTAATTTTTTCCAGAGCTGTATATATTCTTAATGTAAACATATTGACCCAGGGCAGTTCTCAGTTTATGTAGGTATAAATGTGTGTATTTAAATAATAGCAGTAATTATTATTATAGTTAATACAAATGTATGTATATATATATGATACAAAAACAGAGGAATTTACTGAGTTACCTATTCATATATCAACATTAATCTATACAAATGAATTGACTATTCCCTCATCTCTAATCTATAGATTTCGTTAGACAGAAATGATCTTTTTGAGTTTATTGAACATTTATGGGATCTTTAATTTCAGGCTTATTAAACATGGGAACAACACTAGATATTTTTTAAAGTATATATACGGCTATACAATATACGACCACTGTCCATCGCAGTCCAGCCGCCCTCAAAAGGGACGCCTGCTCGCCCGGAGGACCTCCTAAAAAATGAAATGCTCTGCGTGGCTCTTTAAATGTGTGGGTCGTTCACTCGCTGTTTGTGCTACGGTTTGACAGTTCCTTAGTTCCTGCGCAATAGCCATTGCTGACTTTGTAGTGTACAGGATCGGAGGTGGGAGGGTGCATGCATGCTATAATGCAGTTGAGGTGATATCCGATAATGAAAATTATTGAATATATACATGTAAATTGTACGTCGATCCGGAAACTGCACAACTGCTGACTATGACTATAGAAGCATATTCAGAAGACAGACACAATGTAGCGGTTACTGGCGATCGACATGTAGCCGGCTACATGTTTCCGATTTCTTGCTGTCGATGCCTCCGCTGACTTAAATGGTGGCCCGGTGAGATCAGATCTTTCGAGAAATAAAAGGTAAACAAATTTAGCGTTTAAAAAATTCACAGGAAATGCATACGCTCTAGGGTACATACAGTGCAATTAAAATCAACAAAATAGCAACGTTTGTCTGAACACTGTTATTCTACGGTAGAGCTACGTAATGCATGTTGTGTTTCTAATTATGGCAACATTTTGACACATAGACGACGCGGTGTGCTTGAAAAATGCACATGCGGGTAGTCTACAGTTTTCATGCGTTCCAAATTTATCTTGTGATTCCTGTCAAGGCCAGCTATTCGAGTTAATTTCAAATGACCAGTTTGACGTAAAAGCTATCTCGAATATTAAATACATTATTCCCAAGCATTATACTGTTATGTTGCTTGCATTTTGACAGAGTGTTCTCTTACCCCTCCACACCTAAAGGTATACAACAAGAAGACCCACAGTTAATCCTCCAGTCTGCTGATATGAGAAACCCTAGAAGGTCTGCATGATGATGGAGATGCTCCAGTACATAAGCTGGCTGTGCTTGGTTGGTCTCTTCCTAGCCTCCTTACTAATTGTGTTGGCCTGGCTGATCCAGTACTCTCTGACAGTGCTACGATCCCGGAGCCCAAAGTCACTCACCCAGAGCCCGGGAGCCACATTCAGGCAACTCCCCTCTCTCCGCCCCTCCCACCAGATCTTGGCTGGAGGAGTGTGGGGCAGCCTGCTGAAGCTTTGTTTCGGCCGGGATGGAAGAGGAGCTGCTTCTGAAGCGGGTGTAAAGGGTCTGCTCACATCACTGTTCTCCTTCAAGTCTTTCCGGGAACACTGGCAGAGAGCATGGGTCAAAGCGCTCAATGAACAAGCCTACAGACAAGGGGTACGTTAGGCAGTTTTGGCCGCTCTATGTATTTTTTTTTCCTTTCGGGCTTCAGGCTGTTCCATGGCAAGCATGAGTTATTAATTTGACATCATGTTAAAAGAACCAAGCGTCAATGTAATTAGTCTGTTACAGATTGCTTGTTTTGAGAACAACTGCCAAGCCACAATAGTTGTTGCAATGTTGAATTCTGTAAATACGCTGCCGTAATGTGCATGTGTCTGTGAGTGCATGTGTGCTGTTCCATCCAGGTAGGTAGCAGGCTACACATTGCTGGAAGTGTGTGTGGGTGTTGGAGTGTCAGGATAAGCAGGCGAGAGAGAAAGACAGATTCTTGTGTATTGTATCATTTTGCATGTGTGCAGAAACCATTGAGACGTGATTTCTGTGGGTGGGAGCCAATCCTGGTGCCATTTGGCAGCAAAACATGTGTTCTTTATTATATAACTGTTATCATATATTTAGAATGATATAATATCGCCTATTCACCTGTATGGCAACACAGAGGTAATTTTGAGTGGTATCCAAGAAATCGCTGAAATGGGAAGCTGCTCTCATTGATAAATGTATCCAGTCTAATTCAGACCTGAAATGACTATCAAGCATATTTTCTCCATCTTCTTCATTACTGGCTAATGCGCAACTGATGTCAGTATAACATCCAAGCCTAGAAAGCCCTTCGGTTTCCCTGTCACGCTGCCAGTCCGACACAGAGTCTATCCCCTGCGCTAGTTAGTCCTGTGTTGGACGGGGTCACCGTCCTCCTGTACAATTTCCTCTTTCATTCTGCAAACTCTACTTTTTGAATTGTCTAGACCAAATCCCACTGCTCTGACTACAATCCTGTGGCCACTGAGTATAGCAACTGAATCCCCTACAGACGACCAGACAGATTTGTATATTTGTGGCTGAGTGTATGCATGGATGAGACAAAATGTATGCGCATCAGAGTTTGATGGGGGTCAAACTGGACACCACCAAGGTGGACTGCAACTCTCTTGAGTGAAACAGGACACTCCTTTGTACTCTGTCACCATCCACCACTTATTTTTACCCACTATTTACTGAATGCTGGTGCTGTACAAAGCCTGGTGTGTCAAAATGCATCAAACCTGTTCAGTCCAGAAAGACACTGGCAGCATTTACAGGAAACGTCCTTCAGCTCAGGTCTGAAAAGTGTTTTGAAAATCTCTGATGATTGGATTGGTAACAATTTGGTGGAAAGTTCAGTATTCCTGTCTTTACACGAATGAAAGGAAAACCCTAACATCGCACTTCCAAATTTGTGTTGGTCGATGGCACATATAGCAGATCAAGGGCGAAAATCTTATCTCAGCTTTGGAGGGGACAATTACATGAAATTTTCTCAAGATACTGTAGCTCTGCATATTCAGCTATTCTGTGTGAACTCCACCAACACAAAACAAACTTACTGAAAATAATAATTGCACGACTCAGTTGTGTGTGATCACCATGCAAGCGCAGATTAGTGACCGATGAAGCGCTAGTTAGATTATTGGTTGGTTGGGTGGCTGGTATAAACCGAGTACAGTATATCTACGATTATATTAGCCTACCCATATACAATTAGATTTAGTTATCTACTATGAACGCATTTTTTTAGAATAATGATAGGCGACACGTTTTCCAAGGTTCCAAGGTTGATTTGTCAAATGCACACAATGACAGGAAGAGTTGCACCGAACAACTCAGACAGGAATTGTTTAGAAGATTAGGCTAATATTTGTTATATAGCTGTAACACGACGCTGCCTTCAAGATAAAACATTATATGGAATTTATCACGGATATTTGAGGACAAAAGGTGTGTTGGGAATCATTCAGCCAAAGGATGATTGCATTTGATGTAGCCAACTCAACTCCATACAGGTAGGCCATGTAATTCTGCCTGCTTTGCATCTCAGACAATTGCGTTCATTGGTTAGCATTGGCTGCTGAGGACTTTGAATTTAGGCTAAGAGTGCAGTTGTATAGTCACAGTTTATTTCTTTCATTTACGTATTGAAAATCCATCGGAAGCCCTAATAATCGCAGGTCACGTTCGCGCGAGTAAAACGTATTTGTGTGCGGTTGTTCACGATTGCAAACGCGTTTTCTAATGCCTCTTAAAAGTAATCAGATTACGTTACTGAGTTTGAGTAATTAAAAAGTTACGTTAATGATTTTAAATGTGGACAGGTAACTTGTAACTGTAATGGATTACATTTTAAAAGTAACCTACCCAACCCTGCTGCTTGCATCCTCCCTTCTTGATTAAGTAAAATAGCGGGCCGTATTACAGTGGTAGCAGAACACTGAAAAATATTTCTAGTGTTTCTTGTGGAGGCTGCTTTTTTTTTTACTATTTGAAGACAAAAAAGTTGGCCATGTTAGCCAGATTGAATTCAGTAACCTGGTGCAGGATGGTCTAGTAGACAACTTAATAACTATACCTACTATAATGTTTAGATTTTTATTTATATATAGTAACAGCGTAGGACATAAGGAATGGACACTTTGCAGGTGTTTAGGGCACTGGTGGGCGTTTTCTGAACATAAATAGAAGGGGGAAAGGATGGTCACATGTTTGTACCTCCAGCAGCCTATTTTTCCTTCATTTCCTGGTCTTCTTCTCCTCCCTTGGCTCCTGCATTGCTGGGGCTGAGCAGCGATAAGGGCAGCATGGCTTGAGGTTGCCATGTCATTTGAAGCTTCTCCTATCCCTCCAATTCCTGTACTTCTCTCACAGCATTGTCTGCTTTCACAGTAGCTTCAGTTATAGCTTCGGCCTTTAGCTGCTCCTTGGGAGCTCTTACTTACCTATCTTGACAAGGTCCTGATAGGAGGCAGCTGTGCGCTGTGTGGGGCGTGGCTTGCCTTTTTATATAAACTATGTACACTGTATGGCCAAAAGCATCCGGACACCCGACCATCACACCTATATGAGCTTGTTGGACAGTTTGGAACTATGTAATGAGTAATGCAACTGATGATAGGCATTTTTTATACCTTACGTGCTTCAGCACTCTGCCTCTCTCTGTGAGTTTGTGTGGTCTACCACTTTGTGGCTAGGCTGTTGTTGTGGCTGGGCTGTTGTCGAGGCTGGGATGTTTCACACCTTATATGCTTCAGCACTTGCGGGGCCCTCTGTGTGTTTGTGGGGTCTACTACTTCGTGGCTGGGCTATTGTTGCTCCTAGACACCTTCGCTTCAAAATGATAGCACGTAGCCTACAGTTGACTGGGACTGGTCTAGTGCGACAGAAATGTCTCAAACTGACTTGTGGCAATGGTGACATCCTATGCAGCATTATCACTCTTCTTGGTCAAACAGATAGGATGATGTATCACTGAATAATGCTGTGGTAGCCATGCTGGTTGAGTGTGCATTTAATTCTAAATAAAGACAGTGTCACCAGCAAAGTGCCCCCACACCATCACACTTCCTCCTCCTTGCTTCACATTGGAAACCACACGTGGTGATTATCCACTCACCCACTCTGTGTCTCATAACGACAACAGAGATGGAACAAAAGATCTTGTCAGACTAAAGGACATAATTCCACCTGTCTATTGTTAGTTTCTCGTGTTTCTTGGTTCAAGCAGGTCTCTTCTTATTGGTGTCCTTCAGTAGTAGTTTCTTTGCAGCAATTCACCCATGAAGGACTGATTAACGCAGTCTCCTTTAAACAGTTAATATTGGGAAGGAAAGAATGAAAATAATGAAATAACCAACTTTAAAGAAGGCACACCATTTAAGACTACCTCATGAAGCTAATAAGCTAATAATCTACAATATGAAATGTTTTCTGATCTGTTTATCACATTGTTGGTTACTACCTGATTCCATATGTGTTATGCTGTAGTTTTTAAGTCTTCACTATTATTCTGCAATGTGTAAAGTACTTAAAAACTAAGGAAATACCCTTGAGTGAGTGGGTGTGTGCAAACTTCTGACTGGTTCTGTATACACTGATGAGCCAAAACATTATGATCAACTGCCTAATATGCGGGATAGCCTCCATTGCTCTCCAACACGTTGAAAACAAGGAGTAATTGTTTGCTTATCATCAAATCACCCCAATCAACCTTGGCATGTGCCTTTGTTAGGAGATGATTGACGTTATTCCATTCACCTGTGGTGGTCATAATGTTTTGGCTCATCAATGTGTATAGACACTTTATATATTGTAACAGGGAGAGGCACAGGGAATGGACACAAAGCTTCAAAGCTGGAATATGGTATCTCACAATTTACACTGAAAGAAATTGTCCTAACATGGACGCAATTACCATACACTTGGCATAATCCATGTTTTCTGGATTAAAACACCCACTGTTGAACAATGGTAAGGCTGTGAATCTGAAGAAAAATTAAGACCAAATAAGAGGTAAAAGTAATACAAATGAATACATTACAATACGTTTACAAAATAATGAAAATGTTTGGATATCCCAATGTGCACAGTTGATTAGTAATCAGGAAAAGCTGCATCACACCACTCATGCATTGTCAAGAGCCACAGAGATGCTAACAATCACATGGAAGGATCTACAGAGTTCCATGACTGGGAGTGGAGTAATAGTGCACAAATCAATCATATGAATACCTCTATGTTAAACTGGTCTGTTTTGAACTAGCAAAAGAAAAAAGCAGTAACTCAAAAAGTAGCAACTGAAAGCATAAGGGTGAACCAGCTGCGATGTGGGAAAAGGTTTTGTGGTCAGATAGCGCTTTGAGTTTTGGGCAGAAAGCTCTATGTGTGGTGTAAACCTAACACTGCTAATGCCTCAACGCACACCGTCATTAGAGTAAAGAATGGTGTGGCAGCATCATACTGGGGGAATGCTTCTCATCTGGAGTTACTGGGAATCTTGTCAAAATTAAAGGAAACAGTTTTTGTTCAGATTTTAATTTTCATTATAAACACATGCACACACATTGCAGTTTTACTTATTCAAACAGGTGTTAGAGGCAGATCAGGTCTGGAGGCAAAAATGAATACAATTGTTTAACTCAGTGGAGAGGGCAGAGCTTCATCCCGTTCTCTGAAATCATTCAGTTGAAGTTTACATTGAAGATGATTGAGTTAGGGTTTAGGTAAGGGTAGGAGTTATGTTTAGGGTTTTGGTAAGGGTCAAGCACTGCGTGGTTAAATGTCCTCTCAGAGCATTCTGCTTTTTTGAAAACTCCACCCTTGACTCTGTCAACCATTCATATTAATGTTTGCCTTCAGGCCAGATCTGCCTTCAAGACGTTTGAATAAGTAAGACTCCCACATGTGTGGGTATGATGATAATTGTGTGAACAAAGAAAAGCTGTGTGTCCATGAATGGTGTGTGAACTTGAGAACACTGGTTGCTTTATATCTTTCATATCATGTTCATTAGATTTTTTAAGTGAGCTGGAGGGTGATCTTGGGTGAAATGGGCTCTAAGGTTTCGATCAAATTGCATGTCGGATCGGCAGTTTGTTTTTTGTCTGATGGCCTGGGGATGAAAGTTTTTTTTTTTCAACTCCCTAAATCATTGATGGATGTTTTTTCTTGACTCCTTGAATCCCGGTAATGATGCTCCTGAACACTCTTGTCTGCTAGATAGTAGCAACAGTAGTAACAGTGCATTGTGCTAAGATAACAGTAACATCTTAATAAAGAGATGAAATGCAAGAAAAGCGTTGAGGCATGTGTCAGCAGCATTCTTCTAGAAGGGGTCACTTTATAGCAAACTGCTTTATTTCTTCAGCATAATTAGCACAGAAACTCAAATCTCGGTCTAATCAATGAGGCACCAATTTTGCGACAGAGAAAAGCAGGAGTGTTGAGTTAAATGCTTTTCACGCCGTTTTTATCTCTGGTTAATTAAATGCTGCTGCCTGTTCAGCAATCCAGATTTAGCTACCCAGTTGTCAGGGCATTCAGCATGGTTACAGCATGGTTACGTCATTTGTTCCTTAAATTCCAAAGTCAGTCTGTAAGTAAACTATGCCAGGAGAGGAAAGTACAGAAAAAAGCTGTTTACCCGCATGGTGTTGAATTTGAACTCGGGTCAACTGCCAAATCTAGTACAGTTGCAACTTCCTCTTTTAAACTTTGGTGCAATCTATGTGGCAACATAGAATAAGACTAAAAGTATTTCTTTTGTGCAACGCAGTTTCCACTTACCTGACAACTTGAAGTAATTGCTGTAGCCAATAGCCACACCCACAGTCGTTTATTCAACACAATTACTCTTCTAAACATTCTGATTGGTAACAAAAACCAATGGTTTGGGTCAGACCCAGAAAACATGGAGGTAAAGTAGTTTTCTTTTTTTAATTCATTGCTGGTTTTGCCGCTGTCTGGTTAGAGACAATCCAATCGCTAGTGATATTGTCGGACCCCATATTATTGAGTCAATATTATTTGATTGTTAAACGTATACCAAACGTATACCAACTCAACCAGATGAGTTGTGATTGCCTGAGACAGACAAGCAATTGTAGCCAGCCAGTATTAAAAGCTTTGATTTATCTAGTCAAACTTAGCCATAGAGGTAGTTAGAACGCACCATTGATCTATATACAACTATGTAAATGCAACTACCTTTAGGTTTTACCCAATGAGCAAAGTATGAACACATACCTGGAAGTATTACTCAGAAAAGATGTGCATTTACTCAATAATCCATCTTAATGAGGAAGTCCCTTTTTGTAAACCCTTTTTTCACCTTATTTGCAAGAAGTTTAGAACCAGTTGGTTACTTTTGGTTACTGGCCACCTGCATTTTATAAGTTATTGTATTCTATTTTTAAATTCCTAAATTTGAATGATTCATATTAAACCTGATATGTTTGGCACAAAGTGATACATGTCAGTCTAGGTCTGAGACTTCTGCTCCAGTTCCTCCTCGCTTGTTCACTCACCTTATGCCTCTCATCCACAACTACACCTGACCTGAAAAACCACCTGGGGGGGTTTTGGTGTGGTTTTCTGCCACAGAATTATTAGTGCTCCATAGCCAAGTCACCATTGTCACTCTCTCCGATCCTCACACACAAGCACCTGCCAAGCGTGTTTGCCGGTAACAGATACTGTGGTGACCATGGCATTTGCGGCTCACGTTTACACTCTGATCCGCCCACTGTCACGGTTATGTTTCTGCATCGGGCAAACTTTGAGCTCACATTGCAGGAAAGAAATGACATTGATCGTTAAGTCCCCACTGGAGACTGGAGACTGGAGCCATCGTTGCCCTTGCCTCAGCCATAGATAGAATGATTCCCTTGAAGCCAGGATAGAATGATTCCCTTGAAGCCAGGGAGACAAAGTATGCGGGGCCCATGACAAGGATGCACTGACAGATAGTGTCAGAGAGACCTGTAAATTCTCTTGGGAGTCGGATGCGTTTAACTTCACATGACTGGGCCTTCAGGCTTCTGCTTGCAATAGAGTCAAAGGCGATTAATGTGGAAAAAGAGCAGGAAAACAACAAGTAGAAGTAGCCTACTGTTATTATTCAGCTTCATGTAACTAAATAAACTTTATACATCCAACCTTGTGTATGAAAAGACACCTGGATGCTGATAAGATGCCCTGATCCCTCCTATCAAGCCCAGAATCTACTTGGTTCACATGTTGGTACATACCACTGTAAACTGAAACGTTATGTACAAAAATTATGTAAAATAAGGCACATTTTGTAGTCTAAAAGGTTGAGAAGGTGAGAAGGCCAGGGACCGGTGTGTGTGCGTGTGCGTGTGCACAGATATTAGCCAGCAAGTTTATATAGCAGTCCGTACATAGAAGCAATTCAATGTGCTTTACAAAGAAAATTTAATAAGAAAATAGAAATGGTAGTATTCCATGAGGAAGTTATAAAAGCTGTAAGGTTAAACAGTGTGGTTAAGTTTAAGCACTCAGTCATAGGCACGTAAAAAGATAAGTTTTTTTTTTACCTGGATTTAAAATGTATATGTTTGGGGCACATCTAAGATCTTCTGGTAGTTTATTCTAGTTGTGGGTAGCATAACTGCTAAACGCAGCTTCGCCGTGTTTAGTTTGGACTCTGGGACTCCACTAGCTCATGCAAGATCATGGATCACTGCTCGGTTTATAAGAGCCCTGCTCGGTTTATATTCTTCAAACATGAGAATCAGAAATGTGGGCCTAAACCATTCAGTGATTCATAGACTAAAGGCACCACTTTCAAATCTATTCTGTAACTGACTGGAAGCCAGTGCAAATATTTAAGAATTGGAGTGATGCGCTCTGTTCTCTTGTTCCTGATTCCACTTCCAATTTTCATATTTTGCCTTCAACATAAAAGTCTGCAATGTGTGTATTGTGTAAAATTTCTAAGGAAAACTAAAATATGAATTAAACAAATTACTATTTAAATAATACATTATATAAGGTAAAGAATATTACAAGGTGGAGCACATTGAGAAATGGTTAGAGTTTAATAAGTTAATGTAGAGAACCTTTCTAATATACATTTTATAATTTTTTATGTTATTGTTACTTTATTTTTGCTCCTTAGCTTTGGACAGGGTTTGTGTTATAAATCTGGGAGGCGGTTCATGAACAGTTTTAGAGTGGTTAATTGAGGGGGGTGCTTAGGTTATTAGGGAATTATGTTAAGTAAGCATTGTCAAATAATGTTAAGAAAGTTGACAAGTAAGAGATACTGGTGTAAAGGGTTGACGTTATTGCAATACATAAAAAACATTTTTGAAGATAAAGGCGTTTCAAGAGCCTGGCTACAGTACGATGTTGATTGTATGATGCTGAGTGATGAGTTTTTCTGTGTGTGGCCAGTATTCTGATAAAAGCAGAAAAAACAAATTTGTCATCGGAAATACAAAGTTTGTATTCAACATAATACCTTATTATCTTAATGAAATGTACTGAAATTAATGTATACGTGACACAAAAAGGCAATTTATTATTTTGGCTGCTAAAAAAATATGCTTGGCTGGTGGATTGTTTTAAAAACCAGTCCCCTTGGCAGGTGAGCCAAAAAGTACATTTCGGAGTGTGTGTGTGTGTGTGTGTGTTTTGTTGACGAAGGAGAAGAAGGTGAGACAGTTTTCTCTCCAGACAGACCTAAGGGAATGTGCAGCACCCGGAGTGTCTGGTCTGACATCGAAGTGTCTGTTTCAGTGTGACAGATTAATTCCAAGTTCAAACACAGGGTTTGCCATGGGCACACACATGCAGTTGGGTATGGCCGACACTGCTGTCCTCCTTGGACCCCCACTCTCCAGAAGATGCTAGACAAGGATACTGACTTCCTGTTAATCTGTTCTTCAAACAAAGTTATGCAGCACCATTTTAATCAGATTAGAACCGGGGGTCTTCTTGTTGAAAGACAGACTGCATACTGGGGAAAATTAACTTAAGAGTGGGAAAATTAACTTAAGATAAATACACAAATAAAATCTGTTACGTAAAGATTTTTTACAGATTAAAATGTAAATCACCTTGTTATATGGACATGTGTTTTTGTGTATGTACGTATTCGTCTTGATTCGTGCTGATCAGCTGTTTAATCATCTTATCCAAACAGTTAGGACGTCCTCGCCTGACCGAGAGAGAGAGTGTGTAGTAGGTGTAGGTTGCTTGGATATGTGTTGCAGGCAGCTGTGTTAAGTGTTCCCACACTACACGCATCCACTTCCGGTCCATTGGTGATGATCTGTGGGTCTGTCTAAGAAGCTTTCCCATCCCTCCCTCTCTGGGTAATCCAGGGATTGAACATAAGGCTCTGCACAGCTGGTTACATGTGACGTGGATGTCAACAGAAGGACGTCCTCTAAAGGCGTGCTCACATGCACACGCGCATACACAAACACATGCGATTAAGCATACAGTATTGCGGTGTAATTAAGGATTAAAGGATTAAATTATTTTAGTCAGCAGTTGCGCACAAGCCCAACTGAAAACTGATTTCTGCTTTTAAACCCGTACCTCTCCATATTTGCGCACTAGGAGCAATTAAGGTTTTATTTATCATCGGCTATGGGTTAAGATCTAGCAACCTTCAGTTCCAGGTCATGTGCTTCTACAAGGCTACCTGCCACCAATGTGTAATCCTATGTGAGCTCTTTGATCACACTGAGCTCTTTGACACTGCTTAAGTTGGAAATACAAGTACCCAATAACCCCCTTTACATTAGCAATTTTATTCATTTAGTTAATGCGTTCATCTTAAGAAAAGCTAGGCGGGACAATCTTTCTTTGTCATAATCATAGTCAGTATATTTACCTCAGTAGCTATCAGCAAAAGTCAGTGCTAGTAGAACAAAAAAATAATCCAGTTTGCCAGCTATGGGATTTCAGTCAGCTGCTCTAACTGCTAGACTACCTTCTTCTTACCTACGTAAAACTAAGTTGAATGGGTAAGGATGAAGAAGTTTGGTTTCAGATGTTTTTCTGAAGATTTTCTGCTGTATATTAATAGTTGGTAATTATACAGCCTGCTCAGAAAAAGGATACTTATCTGTTGTTTTTTAGGGGGAGCTTGAGGAGAGTGACTCTAGCCATAATGAAGTTACAAGAGACCAGAATGAGTTGAGGGGAGTGAATAATAGGCCTTCCATTTCCATTTCCATGGAAGGTCTCCAGATATGGTCTGTAGGTGGAGTGTATGGGGTCCAGAAGGCAGGTTGTCTGTCTGATGGAGTTTTTTTTTTCTGTTTAGGGTTACAGTATTAGAGCCAATAAGAATCACCTTAGTTCGCTAAGCACATTTGCACATACATATCATTTTACTGTAATGGTGCTGGTAGTGGTAGGCAAATTGGGACAGAAAGAATACACAAAATGTAAGCAAAGTTTACATACATACAGTTGCCCACAGAATGATTGGCACACTTGACAAAGATGAGAAAATCCAGCCTAACTATCTTAAGATAATTGCACTAACTGAATAAGAAGATCCGCCCAATGACTAAAATATAAGTTCATATAAAAGTAAAATACATGCACACCCTAACTCCGGGACAGCTCTTTTTTCTGATGGAGTTGTTTATGTGTGTGTCACAACAGCTTTGTTGCCTTCACTTTGGGACAGGGTTTTGGAAGTCCTTTCATGAGACAGTGAGAGATGTGCTACAGCTTTATGTTTGCGATGACTCAGCTTCTCAGCCAGAGGCGTGTGTGCGGAGGAATTGTTACCGCAGGGCTCCTTTGTTTTGTGGAGTGTTTATTTTTACGATTTTAAGTAAAGAATCGTGAAGCCATTCAGGATAGTAACAACGACTCAAAACAACGCTTTCCAGAACACGCTGGCTTGGCAGTGTCGTAGAGAATGCATGGTAGGGCGATGTCATCAGTGATGAGCATCAAAGCACGCATAATGAGGACATGAAAAGAACACCTGTCTGTCTGTTTATATTGAGGACCAGAAACTTACAGGTACTAATTGAGTATTATTTTCCATAATGGCCCCCCAGTTGGTACAGAACCCACAACCCAAGCATTGTAAGCACACTGCTCAACCGAGTAAGTTACTCGACACTCTTGTCTGGCTGTTTGTGTTGATGGGTGGGTGGCAGCTCTACAATTATGAAGATTATTTGCTACAGTTCACCCTGTGTGGCTATGAATTTGTTGTACTAAAAATATCTGGTGTTATTGCTTGATCCTAGGTACAGTTTTGGCTTGCTAGTTTCCATAGTTTTTACTTTCTTCATCTAAAAATAGATAGTATTGTTTGGTTTGTCTGGGGACTATAATACTTGATTTATACACCCAAATACCCATTGAAATGCTTGGTTTTTGACCTGCTGCATACCGGGTTTAGTCTCTTCTCAATTGCCTGTGCCTATTCTTTTTTTATTCCAAATGGCTAAATCTTTCAGAGAGCAACGTTTCACATTTTCTCTGCAAATCAGCACTGTTCCTTGGCTGAACCTCCGACTCCATCCTCCCGACGGGTAGGGATGATTTGCTGAGACATGTTTTTTGGATGGTGGGGAGTTATTGCTTCCTTTCCTGTGTTTTGGCAGTAGGTAAACCCTTTCTGGTCACCCAGAAGCCGTTCAGAGCATATTAGCTACCTACAAACCTGTGGAATTTATAGATTAACAACATGGATGTCCTCAGAAAGGGTCCTACTCCAGAAAGCAGCCACCCCATCGTAGAGACTCATTTTGGTGGCTCAGAAGGACAAGTTGGATCTGTGACAGTCACACATTAGGCTGTAAGCCAATCACACGCTTCTCTGAAATCCTTCCTCCATATATGGTGTACTGTAACATCAGGTGCAGTAAATCATGGTTTTAAGCTGATTCAAATAGGATTGGTTTTATGACTCAGGATATATGAAAGTAGTTACTAATTGTATTACAGAATACTAGGGATACAATTATACTGGTCATTAAATGCAAGTATGTATTTCTTTTTTAATATATTTTCTAGTTTTCAATTCATTTTTATGCATTGTGGCTTACACAGCTTGACCTTTATCTCATCATGGGGGACAATGTCTCCTGTTCAATTTGACATTATTCACAGATTTGGTGAATGGTTTTAGTGGAGGGCAAATGGGATGCTTCCCAACACTTATCTGGCCTCCTGGCATGTTTTGAATTATTGAAATGTATTGGTTGTAGCTCATATAGAAGGCAAATGTATTATAGAGCTAAGCAAATTGGAGAGTTGAGTCCCTTTCTAATCAAAAACGCTCACTGGACAGAAAGGAGGTATGTAGCTCTAAGTGAGCCCTCCATAGCCAGAAAGTAGGATTTAAAGTGCTGGGCCAATTAATTGAATGGTTGGTGGAGCCAGCAAGGTGGAAAAGCTATGGTTCCCAATCACCCCAAAGTCATTGTCAGTTGTAGCGGATCACTGTCAGTGACCTCATTCTACAAGGATGTTTTGGGGGGGAGTGGGCATGTGCAAAATAACTTTTGGTTTTCCACTTCACACCAACACACTTGCACAAGTTACACACTTGTGCGAGTGTGTAACTTACTTATCAAATACACGCAGGTCTCTACATGTTGTTTACAGTGTTCATGTTGTGTGGCTGATCCATGTACTCGTGCAAAAAAAAAATCAGCTGGCATCCGAACTGCTGGATCACTGCACTTCCAAAAGCTCTGCCAGTATTACACCCTCCGACGCAGCCTCAGCACCCCCTGGCCAAGTTCCCAAATTCCCTTTTAGCTTTTGTGTGTGGGAGTCTGTCCATCAGCAAGACGCAAGGTACTATGGTCGATGGGCATGTGTCGTCCGTCCCTGCAAGTTTGTCGCCTGTCCGTTCAATATCTGGTCAGTACCACAACGCTTTCGACCATAATTGGCACGCCCTGATCAAAACATCTGGCTGCACAGAGCTATGGGCTCTATCCCTCTGGCACAATTTCGACTTCCAAATCTCTCACCAGCAGGCAGGCACTCGCACACTTATAAACAACCTGGCCTAATAACCCTATCCCCCTCATGCTCTCCTGCTGTGCAGTTTGATGGAGATTGCAGTAATGAGATGAGAAACATTATGCTTTGACAATAGGGGATTTGTTTCACTCTCCTAGCCCTGCCTTCCTGAGCCACTTAAAGGCACCAGTGAAATAGAACCGCTAATCCTCTGACACAGGTACCCACACACAGAGAAATAAAACAGCCTATTGTATTGCTACAGTGTAGACACATGTTGGTCTCATCTGGAAATAAAGTATCGGCAAGATATCTTGCAAAGTTTGATCAGCAACACAACTCCATCTGTGTGGAATTCAATTTCCCCACAGAGACTGTGGTTGCTGCTGTCAGCCAGCGTCCACCTGGTCTGGGATGATGACTCTGGCTTTGGGGTAAGAAAAAGAAAATGAACAAGAGATGGCATCTTGTGAAGGCATGATGGTAGTTCATTAAAAGGAGCCTTTTTTAATAAGCGTGTCGTCAAGGCTTCCCGAGCATTCGGAGCATATGGTTCATCCTCTTGCCAATTCCACTCTGCACTTGCCAACAGCATGGAGAAAGCTCACTACATTTGCCTTTGTAATGAAGTGCATACACTCTCTGTCCTGTCATACGTTGAACAGGAGGCGGTAGACTTAAGGGAATACGTAGGATTATGTCATAAATTGCCACGACATAAAGGATACAGGGCTGACATCGAGTCATGGGTCTTGAACTATGTCCACCAGAAATTGTATCAGCTCTTTGCTTTGGACTAATTTCGCATGGCACAGTTCTTATCGAGTGAGACAAAGTTTGGTGAATTCTAGCTAACTGAGAGGAGCCACACTAGTCATAATTCTCGGTGCAGAGAAAAGCTCAGAATCAGATATATTTGCATTTCAATTAAGTTAGGGAGGCTGTGGACTCTCTTAGCATCTGTTCTGGCATTTAAGCCTGAACAACCTAGGCCAACTCTGTTATAATCCGTATCATTGCTACAACAAATCTGCCTAAATACGTCCTCCTTGTGTTTTTAAGCTGTCTAGATTAAATTGGTTGACAATGTCTGAGGCTTTTTGCTCTTTGCTCTCTCTTCCACAGAGTTCAATCCAGATTACCTTTGACAACAGTAGCCAGCTTCCTGCCTCTGCCACCATAGATAGTGTGGCATGCATAGGCCAATCCACAAGCAGTATGGTGAGTATCAAGCAAACGTGCCTGTCTTATCTAGTGGTTATCTGATTTGATATCAAATCAAATTGTACTTGCTTTGTGAACAATGATATTGACTTACTGTGAAGTTCCTGCTTGGTGGGTGCACTTTTTAAAAAGTTGAAAACAAATACAAATAGAAAATTCTAATTAATGGAAAAGATAGGAAAGGGTCTTGGCCACTGCCTCTGGAGCTACAGCATGTTTTGAATCCGTCCCATTGCTATATCAGCAAATAGTCTGTTGTTCCCCATTTTTCTGAAATGTTTTCTGAACGTTTTTAAATGTACAGTATTATAACCCACAATTAGTTGTTTTAGTCAAGACAGACTAACGGTTCTCTTTTTCCCTTCGTGGCCTCAGGTCTTACATTGTAAATGTGCAGTTGACACAGTAACATTCCCAGTTACTGTCACCCAGCAGTCCCCTGTGGCAGTTTCCATGGACACCTACCAGATCACCATAAAACCAATGCTGGCCCAGGTATAACCCCTCCCCATTTTGGGTTTGTAAGTTTGCATGTGGTCATTTGACTGGTTAATCCTGTTGAGCTTTCACTCCATTGAATTGCCTTCAAGTAGAATTGTTTACTTTTGAATGAAACCTTGTAGGCCTACTCACACAAATGCTACGTCACCTAAGTACTGAAAACGTTATTTTCTTTTAAATCATAAATTATGCATAAAAGTTTTTTCCCACTTATGGTGCTGAGAATGCAGAATCATTTTAGTTTTTGTCCTTCCGCACCGTCACAGCTTATCAAATGAAAGGCTTGATGAGTACTTTATTTATTGAATCCTATGTGATTGCTAGGACAAAAATAAAAATAAAGTTTAAGCCTTTGGCTTCCCAGAAACAGGATTGGGAAACTCTGAGCTCTACATTTACAGACTAATTTAAACCAGATGGCCACAGACTCATGTTACATGCCTGTTCCCTTCTTTCTTCTGTCAGTTGGTGGTGCGTCTGGAGGAGGTAGAAGAAGAAGGTCTGCTGGTGTCCTGGACCTTCTCCCAACAACCCATCTCCCTCACCCTGGCCCCATGCAAGATTCAGAGAGAAGTGAGACTCAAGCTAACAGCAAATCTCTCAGTAAACTAAGGCTAGAATTATATCTAGAAGATTGTGTTTCAGCAGAGGTGGGAGGTAGCCTTTTATTAGAAAGTTTCTAGATTGAATCCTTGAGCCTGCAAAATCTGCCCTTGAGCATTACTGTAACTTTAATTACCCATGTAAGTCCCTCTGGATAAAATCATCCCCTAATCATCCCCTAAATTGTCAAATGTAACAGACATGCCCTCTAACTCTAGAATTGTATTCTAGTGAACTAAAGCTACAGTTGCTCTCAAAAGTATTTATTTCCACATTTTATTGTTACAACATAAAATTTGAATTGATTTAGTGAGGAGTTTGTAAAGTGTTCAAAATGAATTACAAACATAAAACAAATACATATTTTGAGTAAGTATTCATCCTCGTTGCTATGACACACCTGAATGAGCTGTGGTGCAACCGAATGTCTTCATAAATCTTGTAGTAATGGGGTCCTCTTATGTGCAATCAAGAAGTTTCACATTATTTCAAGTTCAGTACGCCTGACTCTGAGACCAAGTGAAAGAGGTTTCTATGGTCTGATGAGACCAAACTAGAGCTTTTTGTCCTCAACTCTGAATGCTATGTTTGAGGCAGGATTAACCCTGCACATCATCATGAGAAGATCAAACCTACCGTGACGCATGTTGGTGGCAGCATCATGCAATGGGGATGCATCTCTGTGTCAGGGCCTGGAAAGCTAGTGAAGATAGAGAGTACAATGGATGCAGCAAGTACTGAGAAATCCTGTAAGAAAACTTGCTGAAGTCTTCAAGACACCTGGGACTTGGGAGATGTAACTTTGTGCAAAGAAATGAATCTAATGAGAGAAGAACAGACAGTTATGTCAAAAGCCATCCTATAATGTGTTACAGTGAGCCATCACTACCACAGCTTGAGAGTATCACCCCGTCTCAGGACTCATACAAGGACTTAAGAACTCCACACCATATTGAGCCCCAAACAACACTCCAGCAGGTTACTATGGAGAGGGTTGTGACAATCAGTCAACCATCCAGCAGCACCTAGCGACCACACGTAAAAAACATAAAATGTTCTTCTTCTCCTGGGACTTCATTGAAGATTCTCAGTACTACTTAAAGTGTATAGCTATCTGTCCTTGTACGCTAAGCAGCGCATGAAGGGACAGAATAAGAACAATGATCCCAAACATAGGTTCAAAGACACATCGGAGTGATTTAAAAACAAAAAAGGTAAATGTCCAACTGAGAATATCTGGAATGAGTTGCAAACATTTTAACATTTGGTCAAGACTTATCGAAATAGACAAGCACTGTATAATTGCTGCCAAAGTTACCAAATATTGACTACAAATAATACTATAAAGCTCTGGAAAAAAATTAAGAGCCCATTGCAAAGTTATCAGTTTCTCTGGTTTTAATATTCAATGGTATGTGTTTGAGTAAAATTAACAGTTTTGTTACTCCAAAATTCCAAATTAAAATATTGTCATTGTCATTGTATTTATTTGTAGAAAATAGCAACTGGTCAAAATAACCAAAAAAATATGCATTGTTTTCAGATCTCAAATAATGCAAAGAAAACAAATAAAAATTCATTTTTCAACAACAAAATACAAATGTTTTAACTTAGGAAGAGTTCAGAAATCAATATTTGGTTTCAAGCATGCTCTCCATCAGTCTGTCACATTGCTTTTAGTTGACTTTATGCCACTCCTGTCACAAAATGTAAAGTAGCTCGGCTTTGTTTGGTGGCTTGTGACCATCCATCTTCCTCTTGATGAAATTCCAGAGGTTTTCAATGGGGTTCAGGTCTGGAGATTGGGCTGGCCCTGACAGGGTCTTGATCTGGTGGTCCTCCATCCACACCTTAATTGACCTGGCTGTGTGGCATGGAGCATTGTCCTGCTGGAAAGCCCAATTCTCAGAGTTGGGGAACATTGTCAGGGCAGAAGGAAGAAGGTGTTCTTCCAGGATAACCTTGTACTTGGCTTGATTCATGCGCCCTGTCCCTAGGAGCCTGTTTCGAACCGTCCTTGCCATGCACTTCACCCCAACTGCTGTTTGCCATTCTTTTTGTAGGTCACTTGTTGTCATCTTATGGTTGTTGAGTGACATTCAAATTAGTTGACGGTCATCTCGGTCAGTGGACAGTCGTTTTTGCCCACTGCCAGTCTGTAGTTTTGTTGTCCCCAATGTCTGTTGCTTGACCTTGTTCTTATGAACCGACGTCTTTGTCATTTTCATGCTAACTGTATCCCTCTGCCAGTAAAGACAGAATTGAACCCTTCTTTTCCTCACTCAAAGCTTTTCTTTTCAACTCTTTTGTCATGCTGAATAGTAATTTAAATTACCTTTGAGGTACTACTTGCACTGTTTCTGCCATCCAGCTGGTCCTATTGCAAGAGTATAGTGATGACCACAGCAGTGGTTTTTATACTTATCCTTGTTAAATTAGATTTGATTCAGGTAATCATCTAATCAGTACCTCATTAAGTAAAAGGAGGTGTGCCGGTGTTGGAATTAAACAGACACTGGAATGGATTGGCTGCCATACATGTAGAGATGCTGATTTAAGAAAAATTAGGAGGGGTCTCTTAATTTTTTCCAGAGCTGTATGTAATACGTATGCGATAAAATTATATTGATATGTTTAAATTATTTAGAAGAATTAGCAGATTTTATTTTTCACTTTGACAATGTGAGCTTTTTATGTTGATCAATGGTAAAGTCTCCTGATTAAATCCATTTTGATTTATGTTGCAAAAATAAAATGTGGGAATGTCCAATGGGGGTGAATACTTTTGAGAGAAACCATATAACTAGAGTATATCTAGAAAGTGTCAATTAGCTTTATTTCAAGCACTATGAACTGCCATTGATTTTTGCCTTGCTGGTGTCGTGTCCTGGTGGTGGGTGGTGTTGACTTTAGTGGCTGGTATTTTGTGCTCAGGACAGCGATACAGAAGTAGACCTGGACATGATTGGAGACCTGGTGGAGGATACTCTGTTCAGTACACAGCCAGCTATGATCGTCAACCTCAGGGCCTGTGTGTCCAGCCCTTCGGTAAGACAATGATACTGATGGCCACACTATGTAAATGAATGGTGCCTTGTATGCGGGTTGTTTTAAAATTGTAACATGAAAACGTAGCTGCGTTTGCATAATTTCTGCAAAGTGTTTAGTGGACTTAAAAGTGCACTGAAAGCATTGTTTTCCATCCACTGGTGTTATTTTGATCTGCTAAAACAGACTAGAAACATATAAACCGAGGGGAACATAAAACACAGCTTGAACTTGCTTTACTGACATGCAAATTCTACAGTCAGAGTCACACTCCTCATAGATTATTTAAGGCCTCAACTGTGACTAAAAAGTGGAGAATCCAACATTATAACGGTATAACGGGAATGTAAAACCTTCTGGATAGGACAAACCAGGAGCCACAGTATGACAATGTTTTATGGTCTGGAGATTTGTCTCTCTGGTGTTAAATTCAATTTCTCTCTTTATTTCATCCAGTTCCCCAGTGGAACCGGTCTGACCCCGGCGGCTCTGACCCCCCCATCCCAGAGTTTAGCCCCCATAAGAAGGCTCCTGCTCCGCCAGCTCAGGGGAACCTGCCTCAGAGCAGGTCAGATATATAACATCAACCACAAACTACCTCTTGTTCTTACAAAAAACGTTTAAAAGTTAATATTGATTACTCTGTGTGTGTGTGCATGCGTGCGCACGTGTGTGCACGTACAGCCCGGTCCATTTCAGGAGAGCTGTGTTGTACTGTCAGCCTGGACCAGCCATCTACAGAAAAGAGGACCCGCTTCCTGCCTGCACCTCCTGGCCCTGATACCTCATTGGACTGGAACGAGGACATCACATTGTAAGACAACCTGATTATAGACATCAATAAATAATCAAAAATAGTAAACATCAATTACACTAATGATATTTCAACAGTAATAGTTCAACTAGCCTCAATTGCATGGGACTAGTAATACTAGAGAATGTTGGTTATTTCATTTTAACCCATGAATGTCTGTACATTTCCAAGATGTCAATTAGAAATGCCCCCCCACCCCGTAATTATTTTTGATATGTATTTTTTTATTCTTATGACCAAAGAATGAACAGAAGCTTTTAATCTAGGCATGAATGTTTTTTCATGTCCTGGCAATTTGGCTATACCAAAAATTGCCAGGACATGAAATACCAATTTGGCTATGTGAAGTGTCTGTCACCATAATACTTTTGGAACTGTGATGATGATTATTTTAGTAATCCAGACTAGATTAACTAATTGCTCCCATTTTACTGACCTAAAAACATTTATGTTTTTTGGCTAATGAACTTGATGTAATTTCTTTATTAGCTCATTTGGAATGCTGCTTTTTGATCTACTATCAGCAGGGCTTTCTTTTAATGGGCACAATTTTTTACCAGACCGCGTAAGCGGTCTCAGCTTAGATGAGCGAATGTCTCTTACTGAGTAAGTGACTGACTGACTAACCCTTGTTAAGTAGCGTAGTGGTTAGAGACGTGAACTGCCATGCAGGCGACTGGTGTTCGAGCCTCGCCACAATCAAAACAAATTATGCATCAAAATGTTTTCAGGATAGACAAAAACTTTGCTGTCTGCAATCTTCAGTAGCTACGTTATAGTAAGCCTAAAATGAAATTATTAGCGGTTATAGTGCGACTATTTCTGGTGGATTTTCGAAGTACGCGTCTGTGCATGCTTTTTTGGGTAATATAGATCACAACCCCTTGCGCAGTAAAAGAGGAGGGGTTTCCACAATTCTCTCGTCTTTTGACTTGATGAAAAAGTCAGATGTCATCACCTATATTGAGAGTTATTGCATCAGTGTCATTCATGAATCAAAGAAAAACAAACTTTGTGCCATGAAATGAAATGGCTTTGGCAGTGCAAAGTTAATCTTCAGTCTCGCTGGCATTGCTCCATTCTAATGACTATTCCAAGTAGCAAGTTAGAAGATACTAGTAAGCCTATTTCTGGCTAATAAGCTGTTAAAACGGCCAGTGGCAAAAGCCATAAAGTTCATAGATGCTATTTGTAGTGGAAGTAAACTTAATAAGAAACGTTAGTCAGTTTAACAGAATGCTGAATGGTGTCTAGCTAAATATTCAAACTTGCCGTGATGTTAATGCATGACAAAATGATCTAATGTTGAGACGCTACACTGACACTCAGCACACGTATAGCTTAGTGGCTTAGTAGTTAAAGATACAGCCTGTCACATAGGAGACCCCAGTTTTAATCCAGCAAGGGCAACAACATTCTTCCCTTCTAATCGCTTACATTTTTTGTTTGCTAACACATTTCATAATATTCAATAATTGGAACAAAATGTAGGCTATAAACAAAATAATTCGCTTTTAATAGTATATACATGTAGGTTATTAATATGGGCAGCTTGGGGAGGAGAATGCACCACTCTTTGTTTAAAATATTTTTTTTCTAAAGCAATGATTTTTGTAAAATGGTGGTCACACAATCATACATTTTAGTTTTTTTTGCTCAAACCCTTACCAAAGATATTGCAGTTTTAAGAACAATGCGCACATATTTACATTATATGACCTCACCCAGTAAAATGTATCCTGTGAAAATAGGGTCTATGATATTACCAAGTGAAAAACATTATACATGCTCATTGTTTGGCACTGCTATGCTAATGCATAAACATATTTGATTGTGCAGGGATCTGGATCCAGAAACCAAAGAGCTGAGAGTAAAACTGTTGGAGAAGACTGCCAAAGGGGAACGTAAGACCTCTTAATTAGTGGAATCTATATCGTAGGCTCTTTAAGCTTAAAGCTTACAAATGCCATATAAAGCCTTCATAAGATCCAGAGGTTTGATGTGTGACCCAAAAGCAATAGCAAAGTCTTGTTGACTTATCATAAAGGGATATATATTTAGATAGATGTATGTGAAAAAATACAGGTCTCTTTTTCTGTGCTTCCATGCTCCAAATATTACCCTAATTGCAGAATTCATGCCTGGCTTTGCCAGTTTACCACTGGACCTCCCCCGCAGAGCTCCTACTGGTCAGCATGTATTGTCAGTCAGCCCAGGGCATGGCCTGGCACCCAATGCTACAGTCACCTTGGAGGTAAGTGGCAAGTAATAGGTGGAAAGCTATTCCAGAATGGGTAGATACTGTAAGTAATTCTCAGTGTCAAGGTACAAATTAAATATAATTACATTAATTACATTTCATTTCAATGACTGAACCACACAGGCATCAGACTGATTCTATAAATGTCCAAGTCATTTTTTATTGTGTCCAATTAGGAGCCTATTCACATTTACAAGACTATGACATTCTAATTGAAATAACATTTAATTAATATGTATAGTAGCTGCACATTTGTGATTTATACATATCAAGCCCCTAAGGCTTGGACAACCAGTTGACTCATGGTAAAGAATCAGTGACCTTAATTCATCCACCAAGAACAAGGCAGAAAACCATTCATCAAATTAGTTTGACCCGTGTCTTAGAACCATGGTCCCCAACTCTGTTGCTTGAGTACCCCTAAAGCAATGGTATTATGTAGGGTTGCACCGTTACTTGTACTCATACTCACAGAAATATGCCGATACCACAAACCGATAGCACGTCATGGAAACATTACATGAAAATCGATGACTGTGTCGCGTCTGGCCGCAGAGGAATAGAATATAGATTGGTAGAGCGGGAAGACGGAGATGTCAGCAATTACACAAGTAGAGTACAAGCTTTGGTTTTCGTATTTTGCCTTCAAAATAAAACAGCATGTTTATAGGGGACAAAACTCTGTACTCGGTATCGGCAAGTACCCAAATATAAGAACTCGTACTTGGTATTGGTGCATCCCTAGTATTATGTGTTTGTCCATAACATTTACTATATTCTGAATCCCCTCTGCAGCTGGTGTACCTGGAAACAACGGAAACCTGTGGAGCTCATAACGCAAATCCTGTATGCGCTTCCATCACCCCATCCAAGAAGGTGGATGTGGACCGGACCATCATGCCTGATGGGACCATCGTCACCACAGTGACCACCATTCAGTCAAGACCCAGACTGGGCCAACTAGGTACAGTAGGTGGGTGAGACAGCAGGAGACTGGGCTGTAGCTAATGATAGTAATGAGTCTGCGTTAGGATCGAAATGTAACTCTGCATGCCATTCCTTTAATGTGTTTTATAAAGCCCTATTTAAATCATCAAGTATTAAGACAAATACCCAAAAGAGCAAGCAATGTAGGTAAATCACACTGGCTAGGAAACACTACCTAGAAAGGCATGAAACTAAGAAGATGGAGAGGAACCATACTTTAAGGGGTGGCCAGTGCTCTTCTTGGGAATAATTACCAATCACTACCAACCCTTTAACATTTTAATTGGTGTTAATCTACTGCCTCACATGTGCTTACACAGATGAATCTCCCACACGGTCCATGTCTAAAGTGGAGGTGACAGAGAAAGGGCCCACAATCCTTGTTGATAGCTGTCATAGCAGGACCAGCTCCAGCTTTACACTCAGCAGTGAGTAATGTTCCTCTATGGCTTCATAGCCCAGACCAACAACGGTTTTTGCTGACTTGCTCCTATGGTCGTTGTCAAGTTCACTACCGTATTTACCCTAACATATAGCCAGGCTAATCACTCCACACGCTTTGTGCAACCATTTTTCCATTCAGACCCCTTCACTTTTTCTTAATTTTGATGTGCTATAGAGAGAATTTATAATTAATTACATTAAGTGAAATCTAGGATGTAACTGTACAATCCCTGACCAAAGTCTTGTCGCTTGTGTACAAATTGACCTGAAGTGCCGCTGAAATATATTTCTAATCAAGATGTCTTTACAAGAAATGGCTCATTTTAATCCCAACAGCTTTTGTAATAATGTTTCAGTGCAAAACGAAACTGTCAAAAAGTATTCTAATATTCACAGCTTGGTAAAGCCCATTGAGTCAATTTTTGCAAAGACATAAGTGTTGTCGCCTTGTCATATGAGCTTCACCTGTGACTAATAATGGATCAATTAGGTCTCAGGTGTGTATAAAAACAACCCCAGTACACTAGACCTTCACATCAACTGCAAACATGCCTAAGATTCACCCTGAGACCAAAGTTTTGATTATCAAGAGGCTGAAGTTCAGATCCACTGCTGATGTGGCCCGACACCTTCAATGTGTCTCAGCGTCAAGTACAGAGGATAAAAAAAACATTTGAAGACACTGGATACGTTTTTGACAAGCCCAGGTCAGGCAGACCCCGCAAGACAACTGCTCGAGAGGACCGTTTGTTGGCTCGAAAATCCAAGGCCAGCCCCTTTTCCACTGCAGCAGAGCTCCACGAGATCTGGTCACCTGAAGTCCCTGTGTCAACCAGAACAGTTTGTCGGATTCTGTCTCGAAATGGCCTCCATGGTCGAATCAGTGCCCAGAAACCAGCACTAAATAAAAGACAATTGAAAAACGTGTGGCATTTGCCAAGGCCCACAGCCTGCTAAAAGGATGGATGCTGGAAAAGTGGAAGAAGGTGAATTTTTCAGATGAATCTTCTGTTGAATTACACCACAGTCGCCGCAAATTTTGCAGGGGACCTACTGGAGCCCGCATGGATCCGAGATTCAACCAGAAAACAAAGTTCCTCAAGGCGAAGAAGATCAAGATGCTCCAGGATTGGCCAGCCCAGTCACCAGACATGAACATCATTGAGCATATGTGGGGTAGGATGAAAGAGGAAGCATGGCAGACGAAACCAAAGAATATTTATGATCTCTGGGAGGCATGCAAGACTGCTTTCTTTGCTATTCCTGATGACTTCATCAATAAATTGTATGAATCCTTGCCAAACCGCATGGATGCAGTCCTTCAAGCTCATGGAAGTCATACAAGACATTACATTTGGATCTCACAGCACCACTACTTAATTTGCTGACATATTTTTGTATTTGCAGTAAATTTGTTCAATTTCTATATAGGCGACAAAACTTTTGTCTTGCCAAAATTTGACCTTTCTGTCTTGATTAAATGATAAATCTTTTTGCAGTGAAACTAATTTATTTCAGTGCATTAAACATCATTTGGGAGGGTTTTAGCTTTTCATATGAGCTATTTCTAACACCAATTGATTAATTAAAAGTCAGGTTAATAGCAGGTGTTTCTACAAAATAGATAAGCGACAAGACTTTTGTCAGGGACTGTACATGTATTTGTAACCCTACCATACAGTTTGCATGTGAACGCAAATTCATAAATACCTAGCTACGCTGTGTTGAATGTGATGGTTAGGTTTGAAAAACATTAGGCTACTCTGTTTAAATGGTGGCCTTCAAGCATAATTTAGTTGAAATTATAATACTTGGAGGAGCTTTTCCAACTTCAGTTTTGTATGTCCAATTTGAGAAGGAATGGCAAGTGGTGTTAGGGTATTGATAAATCAACATTGTAAAAACTCTAGCTTCATTTAAATATCTAGTTTAGCAGCTTTTTGGCAGCGAGTGAACATTCTGTCCTCAAAGTTGATGTGTTAGAAGCAGGAAAAATGGGCAAGCGTACGGATCTGAGCGACTTTGACAAATTGTGATGGCTAGACTGTGTCAGAGCATCTCCAAAACTGCAGCCCTTGTGAGGTGTTTCTGGTCTGCAGTGGTCAGTACCTATCAAATGTGGTCCAAGGAAGTGAAAAGCGGTGAACCAGCGACAGGGTTTTGGGTGGCCAAGGCTTATGGATGCAAGTGGGGAGTTAAGGTCCGTGTGGTCCGAACCAACAGATGAGCTACTGTAGCTTAAATTGCTAAAAAGGTTAATGTTGGTACTGATAGAAAGGTGTCAGAACACATAGTGCATCTCAGTTGGCTGCGTATAGGGCTGCGTAGCCGCAGACCAGTTAGGATGCTCATGCTGACCCCTGTCCACTGCCGAAAGCACCTACAATGGGTACATGAGCATCAGAACTAGACCACGGAGCAATGGATTAAGGTGGTTTGGTCTGATGAATCACATTTCCTTTTACATCACGTGGATGGCCGGGTGCATGTGCGTCACTTACCTGGAGAACACATAGCACCAGGATGCACTATAGGAAGGATGCAAGCCAGCGGAGGCAGTGTGATGCTTTGGGGAATGTTCTGCTGGGAAACCTTGGGTCCTGCCATTCATGTGGATATTACTTCGACACGTACAACCTACTTGAGCATTGTTGCAGACCATATGCACCCTTTCATGGCAACAATATTCCCTGATGGCATTGGCCTCTTTCAGCAGGATAATGTGACGGGTCAGGGCTGTTTTGGTGGCAAAAGGGGGACATACACAATATTATGCAGGTGGTCATAATGTTATGGCTGATCGGTGTATGTTGCCACTGCTTGACCAAGTAGAATATGCAGCAGCTAATTCCTCAAATATGTTGAAAATATTGATCTACAGTAACAAACAATTTCATTTTAAATGTCTCCTTTTAATCACTTGAGAGAATTTAGTCTTTTTGTAGTGAGTCATTCAACTAAATCTTTAATTCAGATGGCTAGCAGCAGATTGGTACAATGCACATCTTTTTGCATTATTTTATTGAATAATGCATTATTTTATTGAATAACTTCATAAGATCTGAGTCTGTATAAAGACAAACTTCCTAACATAGTTTACACATATACGCCGACATCACCCCAGTATTAAAATCCTGGAGCAACACGGAAGTGCAAAGAAACAACACAACTTTCCCGAATGCATTCAAGCAGCCCTCAGAAGACTGATCATGCTAAAGAAATGACCAGAGCAATAGGTGTGTGAGTGTATGTGGCTGCAGGTCTGTTCTCCGGTTGAGAATGGAGATTTTCAGCACTATGTCAGCAAACAGGTAGGCCTAGTACCCACACTATATGATTGTAAAAATAATGTTTGTGCCATATTCACATTATGTACTTTACTTTAGATTGTGCTCTTATCTGGTATTATGTTTTATAGTCTTCCTGAATTGGTGTTGCGTCTTTTGCCAAATGAACGAAAACATTTTCAGTAAATGTTGACAATACATTTTTGCACTGTACTGAAAACGTACCAAACCGTGACCCTCAAACCACAATACATACCGTGGGTTAAGCGTACCGTTACACCCCTAGTGAAAACACGAAATATCTCATTTACATAAGTATTCAGACCCTTTATTCAATATTTTGTAGAAGCACCTTTGGCAGCAATCACAGCTCGTGGGTGTTTCTATCAGCTTTGCACAACTTAATTTGGGTTGTTTTTCCCATTCTTGTAGACTTTTTTCCCTCATGCTCTCAACAGTCCTTTTACTCAGGTGGGGCTTTCGTCTACCCACTCACAAAATGTTTTTTCTTAATAGTAAGAGGCCTCCCAAACAGTAAAAGTTCCTAGCTAAGAGTTTCCTCTTAAAACCTATTCACAAAGCTACTGAGACCAACTTCCACTAAGGAATGGGGAGACATCTTAAGAGAAAGGGCGGGGTTGACCCTGTTGCTATGGAAGATGTCTTGTTCCATGAACAAGCTTACTTACTATGCCCAGTGATTGGCTAATAGGGAATTCATCATAGTAGTGAATTCATCATAGCAATTGATAGTTTATGTGATGTCACTACATATAGGGAATGCCCACTTGGCGGGCAGAAAAGTTCTCCTTCCTTTGCCCACCATCGACAACTTTTACTAGTAATACTTTTACTAGTTATACTTATAATACTAAATACCAGATAGTTGGAGTTCCATTGAATGCGCTAACCATGTATATATTGTATTTGCAACCATTGTAATGAATGTCATGGTCTGTTTTCGTCTGCACCAATGCAACCAACTTAAATGGCTTAACTAATGTTAGTGAGGCTAGCAAAATTGCGCCAATCCAACCTTCTCCACAGCAACCCAAGCTGTCAATGGTGGGTGATTTAAACAGTAGAAATGGTTTACTGGACATTGGGAAAATGTGTATATTATTACTGGCACATTTGCACAAGGTTGTGTTATACTGGCTGCACAATGATACACTGACCACCCATAGAACTAACAAAACAGTAATTTAGGTAAATTAGCATTCAACTTCGCTTTGACAATGAAGAATTTCTTCTCCTTCACCTCCCAAACAATTGCATTATTGACTAATTGAATGCACAGATAGCTGTCTGTACTTTAGTACACTTTCATATTGGTAGCAGTGTGCATAAAGGGATGGATTCTCCACAAGGTATATGTACACATCCCCAAAGGTCAGCTCTGAAAGGGATGATGCTGTTTTTAATGATGTAAATAATGCAGCTGGTGCTGTATTTGGGAAGACTTGCAGTGTATTTGCATTCATTTTGTTTTGCATGTTTTGTGAGATGATCTTAACACTCAAAAAGTAGAACATTTGACCAGCTTGTGCAATAGCTCCATAGAATTCCCAGTGTTAGCCGCTGTGTTTTAAAAATGTTTTGCCCGCCAGACTGTCAGAGCAATCACTTGACTGAAAACTATGAATACAGTAGAAGGATGTGTCATGTTGCCATATTGAAATAAACATATTTCAATAAAAATGTAGGCTAAGTGTCACTGGTTAAACATAAAACCAAGAATGATATACTGCCTAGTCAGGTATATGTCAGCTAATTGTCAGCCTCTTACATGTCTGGCAGCTTGTAAACAATTAGCGGATATGCATATATGCAACCTTTTAATTATCGGACTAGAATAATCTTGGCTGTTAGTGGGACGTTACATTGTGCTAACAAAAACGAAACCAAACTGGAAACATGAACAAGTTTTGCTTCTTGGCCAACTTATACATTAAAGGAAGATATTATTAAAGGAACATTTGTAATTGGGATAACTTCTAAAACCAGAAAAGAAGTGTGTGAAAATAAAGTTCGGTCTGGAAATATTTGGACAGTGACACACATTTTGTCATTTTGGCTGTTTACCAAAATATATTCAAGTAAAATATATAAGCCCAGCCCAGTTCTGGAACAGCATTTTTGAACAAATGAAACTAAGATCAACCTTGGAACGGCTTGTTATCCGAAGCATACCACATCATCTTTAAAACACAGTGGAGGTAGTGTGATGGCATAGTCATGCATGGGTTCCAATGGCACTGGGTCACTCGTGTTTATTGATGACGTGACAGAAGACAGAAACAGCCCGATTAATTCTGAAGTGTTTAGGGATATATTGTCTGCTCAGATTCAGCCAAAATCAGCGAAGTCGATCGTCCATCTGTAAAGTGAAGTGCCATCCAACGACCCAAAATATACTGCGAAAGCAACCCAAGAGTTTAAGGCAAAGAAGTGGAATATTCTGCAATGGCCGAGTCAATCACCTGATCTCAACCCAAACGAGCATGCATTTCACTTGCTGAAGACAACTTAAGGCAGAAAGACCCTGAAGGAACTATTTACACATACAATGACTCTTCTTTATTTATTATAGACATGTATACTTTCGTTACTTCTAGACTAGATTACTGCAATGCTCTTCTTTCCGGTTACCCTGACAAATCAATTAATAAAATTCAATTAGTGCTGCACACGGCTGCTAGAATCCTAACTAGAACAAAAATAATTGAACACATTACTCCTGTCCTAGCGTCCTTACACTGGCTGCCTGTTAGGGTTAGGGCTGATTTTAAGGTTTTACTCTTAACCTATAAATCAATACATGGACTTGTTCTTACTTACCTTGCTGAAATGATCCAGCCATACATAACTACACGTAACCTACGATCGCAAGATGCAGTCCTTTTAATTGTACCTAGAATTTATAAACAGCCGGAGGCAGGGCCTTTTCTCATAGAGCTCCACTACTGTGGAATGATTTGCCAATTAAGGTTAGAAATGCAAACGCAGTGCAATCTTTCAAGTGTCTACTAAAACCTCATCTCTACAGCGCGGGTTATAATTAGGTGTAGGCTTGATACTGTCCACCCTTGCTGTTTTGCCAGGTGGGCTCTCGTCGCCACTGGGATGCCCTCCCTCCAATGCCTTTTGGGGGAAGAGTCACTGGCTTGTCACTTGCGCAGTTGGGCTGTACTCTGCTGGCAATACTCGGCTCTCATTCAGGGTGGTTTCGGTTGGTGGGTGTCCCTTTGGTTGATGACCTAAGTACTTGATTTCTGTTTTAGTAGGCTGTCATTGGAATGTTTGTGGTTAACAGATGTTTCTGTAAGGAGGGAATGCAGAGACAAAAGGGTTGTTTTTAATTCCCTAGCTTGCTTGATCCTTGAGGTAAAACCCCTCTGTCATTGGAAGAGCCCCACGGATTGATAATGGGTCTATTCTACAGGACTGGTTTTGTTTTCCTTAGGTCAGTTGACCAACCCCGACTACTTGAGTTTTAGGAAAAACCAGAGCGAGGGTTTGAAGAAGGTCTCTTGCATTTACCTTTCCTCCTGTCTGCATCTTCAAACTCCGGAGTACTTTAATCTTTGATACTTGTACTGCAATTGTAATACTCTCTTTATACATTAAATCCAATGGTTACATTAATTAATTGACTATTTGGAATTAATCTAAAACCGGTCCAAATCCAGTTCCACCAACCCACAAACAAACAACAACCGAAGACAGCAAGTCTGCAAGTTGGGAGCTACTTTTAGTCTTAAGATGTTTTGTGAATACGGATGTGTGTGCTGCAAAAATGTTTAGTTTGGCCGGACGGACGGACACATTTTTCTGAACTTCATGGCTTTTTTTGTCATGGATTGTCATGGGGAATGGTCATGATACTTAATGTACATGTTCATTTTTGTATTACTAATAATTTGTTGATATTGTCTAAAACTATGTTTTTGCTGTGTTTTTATGGGGTTTTGTGTAGATTGATGGGGGGGGCGGAATTTATTAATTAAAATTAAATTCTAGTCTATAAGTCTATAACAACAAAATGTGGAGAAAGGGAAGAGGTCTAAATACTTCCCGAAGGCACTGTATGTCTACTGTTTTGAGACTGTGTGTTTGTTTTTAGTGGACAGTCCCCTGTCGAATGGGCTGGACCCGGTGGCTGACACGGCCATAAGACAATTGACTGAGAATGCTAGCAAGGTGGCCAAGAAGACTCCCACTAAACGGAGCACGCTTATCATCTCTGGCGTGTCAAAGGTTAGACCCTAATAGTAGTGGCCAGACCGCAAAAACAGAATCTAAATTCAATTTCTATGCTACAGGCATAGCACACCCAGCAGTTCTGTAAGAATCTCACCAGCCACTGTGTAAAAGGATCTTATGCTGGAGTTGCTAAAGATACATGTACACAAACATATTGTTACTGTTAGGTTTTGAAAATATGTCAGTAATTCATTTCCTTTTACCTTAAATTGAAATAAGTTAATTTAGGTCTCAATATTTGTTGTGAAATTAATGAAGTTTCATACCTCAGGTCCCTATCTCAGAGGACGACTGTGGCATGTCTTGTGGCTACGCTGCAGCCATGGATGCTGCCCTGCAAGAAGGAGAGGCCTCCAACCACTATGGGGCAGGGCATCATCAGGAAGCAGACGAGACCACGCCCTCTGATGTGTCTGAGCGCCCATCTGTTGATGATGTGGAGTCTGAAATGGGCTCAACCGGGGCCCTGGAGACACGCAGCCTCAAAGACCATAAAGGTACTGGGCTGCCAAAGATCCGGATGGGCCTGTGTGGCTACATCAGTAGACAGCCCATTGCCACAGTAGGGTTCTGTGTTAAATTTACAGATGGGGAAACATTTTAAAAACGATGAATGTATGCACTAAATAATAAGTCGGCCCCTTTGTGGTCTAAGTCCCTGCCTCGCAGAACACATTTGTGTTAATTTGGGCACCAAAATTGGGAGGAGAGTAACATTTGGAAAAATTGAATAATCCACTGGTTAGAACATCTGACCAGTAATCGAAAGTTAGCTTGATCTAATCCCTGAGCTGTCAACATGAAAAATATCTTGAAAAGCCCTCAATGAACCTTAATTGCCTATGTAGTGTCTGCTATATATCTCTCTACAGATATAAACTTATTTCTCAAGAAAAAACGCAAAAATACACAAAATGGTGTGGATAATTGAATACACATTTAAAGTTGACAAACTTTAAAATCCCAAATCCCTATAACAAACATTGACGTATTTCCATTGCTTTGTTCTAGTGGGCTTCCTACGCAGCGGAACCAAGCTGCTGTTCCGTAGAAGACATCAAAAGAAGGACCCAACCTTCAGCCAATCCCATGAGGACTTGTCCAACATGGCTAGTGACTCTACTTCCTCAGCCTCTTGCACTGCCGGACGCAAGAAGTCTGGCAGCTTTTCCCGAAGACTCATCAAACGCTTCTCTTTCAAGTCGAAGGACAAAACCACTGCCACCAATGGAGGAGCAAGCACTGCCGACAACTGACAGGCTGATAGGTGTAGTGGATGGCCAAGCACATTGCTGCTGCCGTCCTGAGATCTGGAAGTAAGCTGCTGTCAGTCCTGGATCCGGAAACCACTGTGGCTTATATCTGGGTTAACGGTATTGGATTTGAACAGGTTTTAGAACTGCTTGAAGTGGTTGGAAGACTGTTACTGTCCGTCATCTTGCCCCAAATTTTCTTCCTATGTGTTCACCAACAGATGAGGAATCCAGCTTTGACATGCAGATAACTACCGATGGGTGGCCATCTGTCCAACCTCTCTTACCTCAGATGAGAAATACACTGCACCTTCAGGGATTGATGGATGGATCCAGAGACTGTTTCTTATCCAGACTATTTGTTTTCAAAAGTTCCACCTTAATCTGCTGGTTGTAAAGGGAACATTTTGAAGTAGCAATTAACTTGAAGTTGATGGAATGAAACTATGCTGTAGTGAGCAAAAGGGAGCACAATCTAGTTTGCATCTGACCAGAAACTAAAAGGTTTATATATCAAATCCCAAACCTGATAAGTTAAAACAAATGTTGTTCAGCCTTTTGCGCTAGATAGCCAACTAGAATTGATTCCCAGGCACCCAGTGTGGCCCATTTCGGAGCGGTTTGATTAAAAGCGGAAGTTATGTTTTAGTTGGATCTTGTGTGCAATTGATGGCTGAGCAATTTAATCCTTTAATTTAATCTAGTTGGTAGGTACATGTTAATCTAAAACTGGATTTCTTGGTTGCACATTGGAAATGTATCAGATTGTTTACAGCACTCCGAAGCTTATTCTGGTGTTCATTCCATTGGTATGTGTAATGTTTGCATTCTTATAAAAAATAAGTAGCATCCTGTTTCCCTCAAATAGTAATGGTTGGTACTTTGCATTATATAGGCCTATTAAAGACATGACTTTGTGAGCTTCCTGTTTAGTTTTAAAGTTAATCTAAAAAAAACTTAGTTGAAGAACAAATCAAGCCTTGGACTTGGTGTTGACTTACAGTGGCTTAATTTTTTTAAAGATTTTCATCCTTCTGACCTATACAAAAATAAAAATTGGAACAGAAAATTTTAAAGGCAAAGTGTTATTTAAAAAATGGTAAGTATTTAGAAAAATAATCTGGTTTGAAACTTCTAGATGTGGATCTGCTACAGTAGGCAACTTAAAATTCCTCACTTGCCTTGATAATTAAAATTAATTTGGTAAATATTATTCCATTTAATGTAATACAAAACATTGACATTAACAAAGACAATGTATTAATTTTCCCCTTTTCACTTTCCCTCTTTTTAGATGTCAGTCTATTAGGACAGGTGATGTTGCTTACACTTAGGCTTATCAAAGTGTAAAAATGTACATATAAGTAGTTATCTTATACAGTATTGACATGATTTTGTTCATCTTACAAAACACATTGTCAATCTGAAGCACTGTAAAACAGCACAAAGAAGTTATTTTGATTTGCTCTTAAAATGTTTATCTCTTGTCTCTACACTGATTGGTTGCCGCATAAGGAAAAGTGGTTGAGATGTAGTAGTCAAGGAATTATTGTTAATTCTACCCAACCTATATCTTTGCAGCTAAACTCAGAATTCCTCAAAATGGATACTGTTTGCCAAGATATATACCTTAAGTTTAATTTATGGTTTGTAATTGAGGTAACAAAATGTTATTGGTTGAAAACCATAGAAAATACTAATCTAATGTCTGAAGACATTGTCAATGTTTTATCTTCTTTTTGAGATTTTCCAAGTTGTCCAACTTGGTCCTCACTGTGTTGTCATGTGAAAAAAACAATAACCTTATTAACTTTTGATTTTTAATATGTTTGATTCTCTTCTCTGATGTGGTCATTTAATTTATTTGCAATAAATTATTTTTGAAAACTCAACCTTTGCCACATCTCTACTACTGTGAATGTGATAAGGAGTCTCAACATGATTGCAGTGGTAGTGATTAAGAGGATTTTACACTCAGTAGCCAGTTTATTCGGTACACCAATTTACAGTGCCCTCAGTAATTATTAGAACAGTGAGGGATTAATTTATTCATTTGGCTCTATATAAATACTCAAAAAGGTCGATTTGAAATCAAAGAATTTCAATGAACAAAAATATATAACTTAAAAAAGCATATTTCTCTGAAATGTTTTGAACACATTTCTTTACATCCCTGTTAGTAAGAATTTCAGCTTTACCAATATAATTCATCCACCTGAAAGCTGTGGCACATCAAGAAGCAGGTTAAACAGCTTCATTAAAATTATGTTTTGTTTCAGAATACAATGCCACAGCTGTCTCAAGTTTCAAAGTAGCTTGCAATTGGAACTCTGACTGCAGTTATGTCCAGGAGAGCTGTTACCTGGGAACTGAATTAATTAATTTCTCTACAATCAGCCACAACCAATATCATTTCAGAGAATTTGGCAGTAGGTCTAACCGGCTGTACTTCACAGAAGTACTGTGTGTGCAATCCATTTTATCAATGGTCATTTGAAAAGACGAAAGTACAGAGAAAAAAAAGGAATACTCAAGTGTACAGAAACATCTTGTCTGCTGAATTAAATGCCTCCAAATCATAACACAAGACAATAAACCCCCAACATACGGCTATTAGAACTAATTAATTTGTCAGGACAAAAGATTTAAAACTGTTGACTAGCCTGGTCAATTTAAAGATTTAGATTCAATTCAATGTGCCTTTAATTTGAAGATGTGGCAACAAAACTGGAAAGGTTGAACACTCCATGCAAGATCTCACCTCGTGGGGCATCAATGATCATGAGGAAGGTGAGGGATCAGCCAAGAACTACTCGGCAGGACCTGGTCAAAAACATCATTCTTTTGGGATGCTTTTCTGCAAAGGGGACAGGACGACTGCACCGTATTGAGGGGAGGATAGATGGGGCCATGTATCGCGAGATCTTGGCCAACAACCTCCTTCCCTCAGTAAGAGCATTGAAGATGGGTCGTAGCTGTGTCTTCCAGCATGACAATGACTCGAAACTCACAGCCAGGGAAACTAAGGAGTGGCTCCGTAAGAAGCATCTCAAGGTCCTGGAGTGGCCTAGCCAGTCTCCAGACCTGAACCCAATAGAAAATCTTTGGAGGGAGCTGAAAGTCCGTATTGCCCAGCGACAGCCCTGAAACCTGAAGGATCTGGAGAAGGTCTGTATGCAGTGCTGCAGTGTGTGCAAACCTGGTCAAGATTTACAGGAAACGTATGATCTCTGTAATTGCAAACAAAGGTTTCTGTATCAAATATTAAGTTATGCTTTTCTGATGTATCAAATACTTATGTCATGCAATAAAATGCAAATTAATTATAACAAAAACATTCAATGTGATTTTCTGGAATAAAAATGACAGACTTCTACATGCTTTGTATGTGGGAAAACCTGCAAAATCGGCAGTGTATCAAATACTTGTTCTCCCCACTGTATCTGTCTGCGTGGTACTAGGACAACAAACTTTACCTCAACGTCAGCCATGAGCAAGCGGCTGGACATCACACTACATTGTACATAATAAATATTGCACATGTTCTTACTGAAGTTTTTAATTAAAAAGTAATGTAACACAGTTAAAGACATTTTGATCTTACTGCAACCGATCCACTAAGTCATCCATTATTTCGATATGCTGCAGTCATGGTGTGTTAACCAGATCTATAGTGTAAATGGGAGAAATAATCAACAATCTTTGAAAAAAAAGTATAGGATGTTACAGGCTACACCAAATCAAGACTGGCATTTGTATTGTTATTACCGGCTTGCTCACCTTCACACTGTAACTTCTTCCTTTAGTGCACAAATTTTGTGCACCAGACCTTTAACTCCCTGAATACAATGGAATTGCTGACTCTTACTCTGGTTACAAAACGATCAACCATGAACACAAGCCATGGACCTGTATTTTAGACAAAGGCACACCCAAATATCTTCACGGAGAATAGCACTTAAAAGTATCAACTAAAAACCTGTGTTTCTAAAATGGTCATTCATGACAAAAACCAAATGCTGGACATCTAGTCTAGTCACATCTGTCAAGTTAAATGCACACAATTCTTATCTCCAACAACAAATAATCTGACCATGATTAGCATTGACAAGGACAGTGTCACTAGGGGGTGGCAGAGTGCTCTTCTGCCCCCTGCCAGCTAGAAATGCCGGGAGGGGTCAGATTGACCCAGAGCTACCCAAAAAAAAAAACATTCATTGCACTCCATATCATTCAAAGACAGACAGACAGACAGACAGGTTAGAGAAGCAGACTTGTGAAGTATGTGTCCCGAGTTTGTATCTCCTCGCAGACCTGGGTTCAAATTTCAAGGTGCCAATATTTACTATTGTGGGCCAGCTGAACTGATTTCTTGTTTTATTTCATCTTAAGTTGCTACGTTTTGTGCCTGCTGGGCTGCACCTGCATAAACAGATGGCCTCACTTGGTCCAGGCAAGCAAACTCCGCAGTGAAAACTGCCCAAAAGCAACTATACTTTTGGGCATGAAATTGGGCATGACTAAAAACTCTCACCAACTTCTACAGGTGCACCATTGAGAGCATCCTATCAGGCTGTATTACGGCCTGGAACAGCAGCCGCTCCGATCGCAAGTCCCTCCAGTGGGTGGTGAAGTCTGCGGAGCGCGTCATCGTCTGCCATCACACTTCCATGCAAGGCATCTACTGTACACGATACCTTAGGAAAACACAGAACTTCAAAGACTACAGCCACAAGGGCTATGGTCTATTCACACAGCTCTTACTGTCTGGTTGACACTACCGGAGCTTCAGAGCACGTATTTCCAGACTCTCAGTTTTTTCCCTCAGGCCATAAGGCTCCTCAACCTGCAACACTAATCTATGATCATACTGATCACACATGAACATTCCAAATGCTCTGATGTCTTTCTATGTACATTTAATGTACATTAGAATATTATTTTAGAGTATTATGTACCATTCATAGGCATATTACAATCATTATATTTATAATATTCAGTACTTCTACCTGTTCATATTTCCCATCCTACTCTCTTTAAAATTACTGCTAGTTTACATTTTTATGTATACTATTGCTATATTTTTGCTTTATATATTTCTTAATTCTTAATACGTAGATGTCACAAGAATGTCACAAAAATGTCACTGTTCAGAATGACGCTGTGTTATTCGGTGCATTTGATAATTAAACTCTGAACTTGATATACACCCACATGAACACATTATATAAATGTTTAATGAGTGAAAGACTCGAGATGCTCTTTTTCGTTTTTTAAGTTAATACTAATTTTCTCGGTCAGCAATTTTCTGCCACGCTAGCTCACATTCTTTTGCTGCTGATCCTGTATTGGTTTTTTCTTGAATATATACTCATATTCTGCATGTGCATTCATTAATATATCGAACTCCACTGAGGAGAAGTATAGGGTCTGAGACCTTTTTTCTCCTGTTGCCATGATGAATCACGTTATCGGCATTCCATTGATGAGGGCTTTTTATCTCCTTGTCCTTGTGCTTTACTCAGGGTTAACTTTGGGTTAACTTAACTCAGTGTTGACTGAACTAATTGTTACCACCTGTTCTGAAACCATCAACTCTGAGTTTCACAAGTCAGAGTCAATCAACCCAGAGTTGTGGTTTCAACTCAGAGTATGTTACAGAGTATGTTTACATATACTGTTTTTAATTGAATCATGTAGGGCTGTAAGATTTGGAAAAAATATTGAATAGCGTTTTCTTTGACAAATATTGCAATTGCAGTTGATATATTTTAAAACATGGGTGTAAACAGTAGATAATCTCACTTAACAATATAAATCATAGCCTACATAGAATAACTATATCGAGTTAGATGGGTCTAAATATTCGTAAATATATATAGAAAATCTGTGCGTATATTCATCACAACAATAGGATTTGTAAATGTGAACAGATATTTTGTAAATAAAAACATTCTCTGCAAATATGTAAACATGTTTCACAAATATAAATAAAAATGTGTGAATATGTAAAAACATATTTCGCAAATAAAACAAATCTGTAAAATATTTACAACTGTTGCTTAACATTTACAAGTGTTATTTACTGATCTGAAATGTATATTTACACATTTTTGAGACACATTTTCGAGACACATTTTCCTTCGGTCGACAAGATCTTGTGTGCGTGGTTTCAGTCAGAGGGCTCGCTTGGTGGGATTTATGGAATATTCGGAATGGAGCCTGTTAGATTGGAGTTTATAGGTGGGCATTTCTCAGATTAAGGGCCAAATTGGGTTGCTGCAATTTTGAAAATTAAAATTCACAATTTGACTAATTGGTATACATCAAGGCACCGGGGGTGGATGAGATCCGCCCTGAGTACCTCAAGTCTCTGGATGTTGTGGGGCTGTCTTGGTTGACACGCCTGTGCAACATCGCGTGGCGGTCGGGGACAGTGCCTCTGGGATGGCAGACCGGGGTGGTGGTCCCTCTTTTTAAGAAGGGGGACCGGAGGGTGTGTTCCAACTATAGGGGGATCACACTTCTCAGCCTCCCCGGGAAAGTCTATGCCAGGGTTCTGGAGAGGAGAATACGGCCGATAGTAGAACCTCGGATTCAGGAGGAACAGTGTGGTTTTCGTCCGGGCCGTGGAACACTGGACCAGCTCTATACCCTCTACGGGGTGTTGGAGGGTTCATGGGAGTTTGCCCAACCAATCCACATGTGTTTTGTGGATTTGGAGAAGGCATTCGACTGTGTCCCTCGCGGCATCTTGTGGAGGGTGCTTGGGGAATATGGGGTCCTGGGTCCTTTGCTAAGGGCTGTCAGGTCCCTGTACAACCGAAGCAGGAGCTTGGTCCGCATTGCCGGCAGTAAGTCAGACTTGTTCCCAGTGCATGTTGGACTCCGGCAGGGCTGCCCTTTGTCACCGGTTCTGTTCGTAATTTTTATGGACAGAATTTCTAGGCGCAGCCAGGGGCCGGAGGGTGTCAGGTTTGGGGACCACACAATTTCGTCTCTGCTCTTTGCAGATGATGTTGTCGTGTTGGCCCCTTCTAACCAGGACCTTCAGCATGCGCTGGGACGGTTTGCAGCCGAGTGTGAAGCGGTGGGGATGAAAATCAGTACCTCCAAATCCGAGGCCATGGTCCTCAGTCGGAAAAGGGTGGCTTGCCCACTTCAGGTTGGTGGAGAGTGCCTGCCTCAAGTGGAGGAGTTTAAGTATCTAGGGGTTTTGTTCACGAGTGAGGGAAGGATGGAACGGGAGATTGACAGACGGATCGGTGCAGCTTCTGCAGTAATGCAGTCGATGTATCGGTCTGTCGTGGTGAAGAAAGAGCTGAGCCGCAAGGCGAAGCTCTCGATTTACCAGTCAATCTACGTTCCTACTCTCACCTATGGTCATGAGCTTTGGGTCATGACCGAAAGGACAAGATCCCGGATACAGGCGGCCGAAATGAGCTTTCTCCGCAGGGTGGCCGGGCGATCCCTTAGAGATAGGGTGAGAAGCTCGGTCACCCGGGAGGAGCTCAGAGTAGAGCCGCTGCTCCTCCACATCGAGAGGGGTCAGCTGAGGTGGCTTGGGCATCTTTTTCGGATGCCTCCGGAACGCCTTCCTGGGAAGGTGTTCCGGTCCCGTCCCACCGGGAGGAGACCCCGGGGAAGACCTAGGACACGCTGGAGGGACTATGTCTCCCGGCTGGCCTGGGAACGCCTCGGTGTCCCCCCGGAAGAGCTGGAGGAAGTGTCTGGGGAGAGGGAAGTCTGGGCATCCCTGCTTAGACTGCTGCCCCCGCGACCCGGCCCCGGATAAGCGGAAGAAGATGGTATGGTATGGTATGGTACCCTTGCTTGGAATATAAGCTTATTTTAATTGAATGCCATATATCAAAACATTTTAATACAGTGATCATTTAGACTGTCCAACATTGTCAGAAATATGTAAATGTAGGATGTTTTTGTAATTTATACATAATTTATTGGCAAATATATGTATTGTGATGGGGATGACATTGCAGTTCTGGTAATGACTGTTTGTTGCGGTGATGACAAATCACTGATCATAACCTGTAATTGTAATTTAATAACCTAAGTGACTTCAGACCAACAAAAAAAACAACAGCTAGTAATCTGTTTAAACATCAAAACATAGTTTAATCTGATTATGGAAGACCAAACATAAACTGTGTTCCTTGTGAACAGGATTGGTTCAGTATAAATATAGTCTAAACTGACTATTTAATCATTTCATAGCCATGTTGAATAAAAAAAAAACATGAAACAGGAGGGCAGTTAAGAACAGGTAAAACGCTGAAATAACACATTAGTCATATTAACTATACCAAACAACTAGAATCTAATCTGACAGGATGTCGTCTTTCAGAGGCCAAAAAAAACAGTTAACCCCAATGATACACATTGTTTTCACCTGGACAGACTCTTCATCTACATCCTGGACCACACCTGGTTAGGCCTCCCCATCGTAACAGACCACACACCATTCTCCCACCAAAGACATGGTTATTTCATTCCTTGCATTTGGCACATCACTATTCTGATTTTCTTGTGTATGGACATCAGGAGATTCTGGAGGACTATTCATTGAAAGATAATTTTCTATTTCTCTTTTTTCTCTGTCCTTAGCTCTCTTCCTTTGTTGATTAACTTTCCATCTCTTTTTTTCATATCTGTGTTCTCGTGTGCTCAATAGCGAAACAGATTTAAATTTTCCTGTTTCTCTTCTTCTACGATATCTCTCTTTCTCACTCTGCAGATACTGTGCATATTTCTCAGGATTATCTTTTAGACGTTTTCTGTATGATTTGGACCTTTGGGCAGCTGCTTTTGGAGCCATGTCACACCTAAACACAACAATTGTAATGAATTAATTTAATATTTTAAAAACAAATGCATTACTTTTAAAATATAGTGACTTTTGATTGGTAAATGTATATTAATTAATTCAAGATAACGTTTTCAACATAAATTCTTTAAAGAACAGTATGTTTAATGTATCTGCCGTCATCTCCACCACAACCTGTCATTACCAGCACAAGCTGTAATGTGCTGGTGATGACTGTGCTGGTAATGACATTTTTGTCAAAAAACTAGCCTTACTAGCAAAGATGATGACTAAGCAAATGTAGCTAGCTTTCTACATGTAATGTACACCAATTTAACTATTAAAGTGAACAAATAATCCAAAAATGTTTAAAAATACAGAAATACAACACATATGGTAATGACGCATAATTAGTGTACATGCCCAACACAAAGAATAGAGTAGATTTACTTACTTTTCTGGACATCAAGGCATCAGACTTGCAGCTTGAAATCCATGTGCTCCACTATGATATTGGGTTACCATGGCTACCAAATAAACCTTTGATGAAAAAACAGTAGGAAAGTGCCTTTATGCAGAGCGTGTTGGTAATGACGGCTAAACCATGGGACATGTAGAAATTAAGCAAATTAAAGTACAAAATGCATATATATGCTTAATCTTTGCATGTAGTTTATTAGTTCAGGTAACATTTAATTCATATTCATATTTTTTTAATTAATTTGTGATAAATAATGTTTGAGATATGGCATGACGTGAAAACTCTGGTGGCGGACAACACCAAAACACAGATATTGTACCACTAAACACCAATAAAATTTGTTAAAATCATTAGTAAGAGCAGCCATAAAAAAAAGTCTAGGCTTGTTTTTGTTTATACTAGTTAGTGGTGCTAAAATAGCATAGCATAGCATCATCTTCCGCTTATCCGGGGCCGGGTCGCGGGGGCAGCAGTCTAAGCAGGGATGCCCAGACTTCCCTCTCCCCAGACACTTCCTCCAGCTCTGCCGGTGAAAAGGGTAGCCCTGCCGGAGTCCAACATGCACAGGGAACAAGTCTGACTTACTGCCGGCAATGCGGACCAAGCTCCTGCTTCGGTTGTATAGGGACCTGACAGCCCTTAGCAAAGGACCCAGGACCCCATATTCCCCAAGCACCCTCCACAAGATGCCGCGAGGGACACAGTCGAATGCCTTCTCCAAATCCACAAAACACATGTGGACTGGTTGGGCAAACTCCCATGAACCCTCCATCACCCTGTAGAGGGTATAGAGCTGGTCCAGTGTTCCACGGCCTGGACGAAAACCACACTGTTCCTCCTGAATCCGAGGTTCTACTATCGGCCGTATTCTCCTCTCCAGAACCCTGGCATAGACTTTCCCGGGGAGGCTGAGAAGTGTGATCCCCCTATAGTTGGAACACACCCTCCGGTCCCCCTTCTTAAAAAGAGGGACCACCACCCCGGTCTGCCATCCCAGAGGCACTGTCCCCGACCGCCACGCGATGTTGCACAGGGGTGTCAACCAAGACAGCCCCACAACATCCAGAGACTTGAGGTACTCAGGGCGGATCTCATCCACCCCCGGTGCCTTGCCACCGAGGAGTTTCTTAACCACCTCGGTGACTTCAGCCCGGGTGATGGACGAGTCCACCTCTGAGCCCTCATCCTCTGCTTCCTCAATGGAAGACGTGACGGCGGGATTGAGGAGATCCTCGAAGTACTCCTTCCACCGCCTGACGAAATCCCCAGTTGAGGTCAACAGCTGCCCACCTCTACTGTAAACAGCGTTGGTAGGGCACTGTTTCCCTCTCCTGAGGCGCCGGATGGTTTGCCAGAATCTCTTCGAGGCCAGCCGATAGTCCTTCTCCATGGCCTCACCGAACTCCTCCCAGGCCCGAGTTTTTGCCTCCACAACCACCCGGGCTGCAGTCCGCTTGGCCTGTCGGTACCCGTCAGCTGCCTCTGGAGTCCCACAAGCCAACCAGGCCTGATAGGACTCCTTCTTCAGCTTGACAGCATCCCTTACTTCCGGTGTCCACCACCGGGTTCGGGGATTGCCGCCTCGACAGGCACCGGAGACCTTACGACCACAGCTCCGAGCGGCTGCTTCGACAATGGCGGTGGAGAACATGGTCCACTCAGACTCAATATCTCCAGCCTCCCTCGGGATCCAGTCGAAGCTCTGCTGGAGGTGGGAGTTAAAGATCTCTCTGACAGGAGACTCGGCCAGACGTTCCCAGCAGACCCTTACAGTACGCTTGGGCCTGCCGAGTCTGTCCAGATTCCTCCCCCGCCATCGGATCCAACTCACAACCAGGTGGTGATCAGTTGACAGCTCCGCCCCTCTCTTCACCCGAGTGTCCAAGACATGTGGCCGCAGGTCAGATGAAACGACAACAAAGTCGATCATCGACCTGCGGCCTAGGGTGTCCTGGTGCCACGTGCACTGATGGACACCCTTATGCTTGAACATGGTGTTCGTAATGGACAAACTGTGACTAGCACAGAAGTCCAATAACTGAACACCGCTCGGGTTCAGATCAGGGGGGCCGTTCCTCCCAATCACGCCCCTCCAGGTGTCACTGTCGTTGCCCACGTGGGCGTTGAAGTCCCCCAGTAGAACGATAGAGTCCCCAGTCGGAGCACTTTCCAGCACCCCACCCAGAGACTCCAAGAAGGTCGGGTACTCTGCACTGCCGTTCGGCCCGTAGGCACAAACAACAGTGAGAGACCTATCCCCGACCCGTAGGCGCAGGGAAACGACCCTCTCGTTCACCGGGGTAAACTCCAACACATGGCGGCTGAGCTGGGGAGCTATAAGCAAACCCACACCAGCCCGCCGCCTCTCACCATGGGCAACTCCAGAGTGGTGAAGAGTCCATCCTCTCTCAAGGAGTGTGGTTCCAGAGCCCAAGCCGTGCGTAGAGGTGATCCCGACTACCTCTAGTCGGAACCTCTCAATCTCACGCACGATCTCAGGCTCCTTCCCCGCCAGCGAGGTGACATTCCACGTCCCTAGAGCTAGTTTCCGTGTCCTCTCTGCACCGGCCCCTTATGGTCCCTCCTGTGGGTGGTGAGCCCACGGGAGGGCGGCCCCATGTCGCTCGTTCGGGCTGGGCCCGGCCGGGCCCCATGGGGAAAGGCCCGGCCACCAGGCGCTCGCGAACGAGCCCCAACCCCGGGCCTGGCTCCAGGGTGGGGCCCCGGCTGCGCCATGCCGGGCGACGTCACAGAACACACGATTTTTTTCTTCATGTATTTCTCAATGTATTAGATATAATTTGTTTTTAATAGAATTACACCCTGTGGACAGAAATAGGCCCGAATTCTGGGAAATACCCAGGTAGCTATAGGACACATTTTTCCTGAAATGTGAGTATAAAGTTTATTTGTGTAACAATATTTGACTGCATCACCAATGGGTAATACAATGCAGAGCGTGTTTTCGACATTCAGGCAACTAACTTAAGCACTGTGTCATGGTGCGGTGAGCAGCAGCGCCACCGTGCCATATATTCTCAAGTTCCCATATCACACGAACACATCCCGGACTGTCACATGTCTCCAATCTTTCACACCAGGTCCCAATTGACATCATTTGTATGTGTTTAAATGTTTCCCCTCTGCTCCCCACATTGTGGATCATTGTTGCTGTTATGCCTGTTTGTGTGTCGGTGAGTGGTGCTGATGTACTGTTTGAATGTTAGCTGTTCAGACGTGTTGTCGCGCACTTTATTTTCATTCAGTAGATTAATTCCGTTTGTGTTTGGTTTGTTTGTTGTTTATTAAAACCCATGAATGCGATATATGCCTGTGCCTGGTTCCTTGCCAACACTACACCACAAGAACATTGTTACAGAATGATCCACCAAAACCTGAACCAGCAGGCAGTCCCTCCAGGGCCGAGGCCTCCCCAATAAAGTTTTAGGGGGGGCTATGGGGGTGCCCGAGGAAGGTTGTGATGGCACCCCCTCTGCGTCCGGAGGCCTTCCCGGTGGTTGGGCGGAGTGAGGACTGGTGGGGCTTCAAGGACCCGCCGTACCGCTTCTCGCCGCCAGAGGAAAAGTTCCGGCCGGCTTGACGAGGCCAACGCCCGGCTGCCCCGGCGCCCTCTCCTGTCCAGGCCGCCCCGGCGCCCTCTCCTGACCCTCCGCCGACCCTCCGTCGGCTCTCCCGGCCCCTGACCCTCCGCCGGCTCCTGATCTTCTGCCGGTTCTGCCAGCCCGGCCTGTCCCGACGGCTCCGCCTCCCCACATTGTGGATCATTGTTGCTGTTATGCCCGTTCGTGTGTCGATGTACTGGTTGAATGTTAGCTGTTAAGACGCGTTGTCGAGCACTTTATTTTCATTCGGTAGATTAGTTATCGTTTACCGTTCGTGTTTGGTTTGTTTGTTTATTAAAACCCACAAACGCGATATATGCCTGCGCCTGGTTCCTTGCCAACACTACACCACAAGAACATCGTTACACACAGTTAAAGCCTACATCTGGTTGGCTATATCTAGCCATATCGTCCCGTATTGAAAAATATAATGCACTCTCCCTTACAAAATCAATACGGGCGCGATCTTTTTTCATGCACACAGTACGTAAAGCTTATATTGCCACGAAAAATACATGTATTATTTATTATAAATATAAAAAACCCAAATAGTTTAATGAAACATAGCGGATAAGTATTTAATCAGAATGACAGGTGAGTTCTCTGCCACCTAACGTCATCGTTGCCCTGGTTACGGAGACTCAAACGCACGGTAACATCTGCAGTGCGGTTCTCCCAGATAAGTAGACAGTTCTGTAAGCAGAAATACGACCCTCCGCACGCATGAGCTGTGTGTATGTGTGAGAGAAATGTAACCAATATCCCACTTGGTGGAAATTAAGTCACTTTTATTTATATAGCACATTTGTAAACAACAGTAGTTGACACAAAGGGCTTTATAGGCAGATGAACAAACATCTGCCTCAAAACAGGTACACGTGCAGGCGCTAGAACAAACGTTTTGGATGTGCTTTTGATTGCCATGGACGGGCACATTTGTCCTACTTGTCAACATAGAATAGTAGCTAAAGCACGACGGACGGAAAGCAAATAGTATTTGCATGCATGGCTTGCTGAGGCTATATACTAGCAAAATACAGAGCTGTCAATCAAATTTGAAAGCTTTAGTAACTGCAGTAGTTACACATTCTTTGTAGCTTAGTGATCACATCAGCCTACAGCCTACAGCAAATGAAGGGAAGAGAGCTAGCCTTCATTCCCAACAGTTATTAGTGAAGTACAGTATTGGGAAGCATTACCCAAACTATGTTTGGGGGGCAAAGAATTCTTGCTGGGAGGCAATGCCCCTGTCCCACCAGGTCTGTATACATGATTAAGCGGAATAATACATAAAAGGCAACCATACATAATAGAATACAATGGTACATATAATACATATAGGGCAAGACTAAAATGGAAAACACTTCAGACAACTAAAATAATGTAAAATCAAATCAATAGGAAGTTAAGAGAAATCAAAAAAACCAACAACAGATTAAAAAACAGTAAGAGGACGTTAAAAATAAGTAAAGAGGGACAAGGTCAGACTGAACTAAAAGCAAGAGAAAAAATGTGTGTATTTAAATTTGATTTAAAATTGTCAATGGTGGAACAGGACTTAATGTGGGATGGGAGATATTCCAGAGCATGGGAGAAGCAACAGACCAAACTAGGCTATGTCATCTTTCCTGGAGGGTGGGTTCTTGCTTCTTCCAAATCTTCCAAATAGTTTATTTTCAAAGACCAAACATCTTGCCCATGTCTATGATCTGATGTTTCAATCCTTAATATAATTGATGCAACTGTTCTTTACTCTTATTTACTCAATTTCCATTACATTCATGTTCACAGTAGCAGAGGACTTTGAAAATTACAATACAATGCATTTCTATGCATACAAATTGGTGCATAGAAATTCACCAGAATGCAGGGAATGAAGCATCTGACACTCCCAGGTTTGGGGCCGCTGGCAAGATGTCCCTTATTTTTCCACATTGAAGTTGGCAACCCTAATCTTACCCCACAGCGTGATATGTTGTTGACTTGCACAGCTGCATTTGGTTAATTCAGTATGAGTCTTGCATATCTAGCTAGTGTTAGTGGTTATACAATTGTGCTCATAAGTTTGCATACCTTGGCAGAAATTGTGCAATTTTGGCATTGATTTTGAAAATATGACTGATCATGCAATAAATATATATTTTATTTAAGGATAGTGATAATATGAAGCCATTTATTATTACATAGATGTTTGGCTCCTTTTTAAATCATAATGATAACAGAAATCACCCTAATGGCCCTGATCAAAAGTCATACCCTTGAATGTTTGTTACAGACACAAAACATGACAAACACAAGTTAAAATGGCAATTAAAGGGTAATTTCCAAACCCAGTGGCTTTTAAATCACAATTAGTGTCGAAAAAGGTGAAGGTTCTGGAGTGGCCCTCACAGTCTCCTGACCTTAATATCATCTGGGGAGATCTCAAAAGTGCGGTTCATGCAAGACAACCAGAGACTTTGCATGACCTGGAAGCATTTTACCAAGCAAATGCACAGCTATACCGCCTGCAAGAATGCAGGGCCTCATAGTCAACAATTACAAAAGACTGCACACTATCATGCTGAAGGGGCAATACACAGTATTAAGAACTAAGGATATGCAGACTTTTGAACAGGGGTCATTTCATTTTTTTTTGTATTAGGATTGTGCCATTCTGTTATAACCTACAGTTGATTATGAATTCCATAAGAAATCAAATAAATGAGTTTTGCCTGCTCAATCATGTTTTCTTTAAAAATGGTACATATATTAACAATTCTCCAAGGGTATGCAAACCTTTTAACTGTAATTGCTCATTGACAGTAGTGAATGGAAGATAATAGCAGGCATTCTCAAAGCAACGTTTATATTTTTGAATACAAGGATACTCCAGTATGTAATTACTAATTTTAATTAATGGGCATTTAATAAATAGAGTATTTTGTACAATCATACTCACAATGGGATGTCAAACAAATAATAATAGCAATATCCAAACGTTACTGAATGCAGCGTTCCATTTACCTCAGAAGTCGGAACTGTGAATGACGTCACACCCGAGTTAAACCAAGTTGAAGTGTTCCAGCGTCCAAGTCGGAAAACAATATGGACTCCCACATTAAAGCCTTTGTTTTGCTTGCCCTATTGGAATATATACAATGTTTTTCATTGTATAGAAAAAAAAAATTGACCACTTTTCAAGTGTAAGAGAAATTGTAGTCCGGCCTGACATCCTTTATAATAAAAGAAGTAAATGCACTTGTTTACATTGATTAACTAACAAGATTACTGGTAGCATTTGTTATTACAAACAATTAGGTATTAGACTAACTTAGCAAATAATAGGTTACTGTACTGTTATTTAGCAAAAACAATAGCTAACTAAACACACATAGACATTAGGACTGTCTACTTTGAACATTTTGCCGTAACTCATGTCCACAACGTCGTCATGTTAATTTGGTTTATAAACAACACAAATGTTTATTTAATTTTCATAATTTCTCTTACATCTACCTCTTGCTAAAACTAGCTTGTTAAAGCCATTGTACATATAGTGGCATGATTAATCGAATTATAATCGAAATTGCGATACTGACATGTGCAATTTCCAAATCACCAATTTACGAGATTTTCAGTTCAAAAAAATTGTGCTTCACGCGAGGAAATGGGTATGCATCGTATGTCCTTAATAGTTTTTCTAGCAGGTGCTGTAGGTTTTTTTGGAGATTACTTAAATACCTTGTTATAGGTGTTTGAAGACCCGTTTTGAAGCTCATTTTTGGCGGAGATGGTTGTCGCCATCTTGGCAGTGCATGACTCGTCCTAACTCCCGGATTACCAAAACTGGGCAAAGAGGTGGGGCGTGGTTGCAGCTGAGGTGCCTGGTTGCTAAAACGATGGTTACTTTCGTAACCCCAGTTCTATGAGTGGAGCGTTGCCCATAGGGGCTTCGCTCCTATTGGTTTAGGGCAAAGCGAGCGAGCCCAAGATGTACTCCCTGCCTGTCACCCACCTCACCTAAGAGATAAGTGCCAAACAGGACGGCCCAGGCGTGGAAACCACGACACAGAACCACTTCCATCCTGCACACACTAAGCACATACGGTTGCACACTGATCACAGCCCCCAAACGAATGTACACACAACACCAACCCATCCGGTACCTCAATTAGCCTCGACTGAATCGGAGCGTCCGAGGCCAGCCCATAGAACACGCCGAGACCCGGACTCGGCGCACAAGGAGACGCTCCAGCACACAAAATCTCACACACAAAAGCGCACAGGCACACCAGAGCAGCGGACGGACCCACGTCAACGGTGCCGACCCAGCAGCTCAACGGAACCAACTCACACCCCAGACTCAGCCACATTGAGCACAGAGTGAGACAACGTGCCTGTGGCCATGTCACGCTAGTAAAATCGGACAAACAGTGATGGCGTCCCCCAAGACGCGGCAGCACAAATGTCCATCTTCACTTAAAGAATTTAATAGAACACAATACTTGCTATGCAATTGGCCTATCATTGCCATTGTGAAATACTGTAGGCTACTACAATTTCGGTTATTGGCTTAATAATTACTATAATTGCAATAAAAGTGCTCTGTAAATGAAAAACAGTATTAATAACCTTCCGTACGCCTTCTTGATAAAGAAATTATGTCACATCTCTAACAAATTAGCTAATTCAGTTATTTTCTGCAACGCTTCTATTCTGGCTTTTGCGGCAGCGATGGTGTTACTATTTTTACTTGGGAAAAACGGTTAGGAAATATATCGAGTTTGACATGTATGAGTTAACTACGCTGGCCAGAAGATTACTATGGAAAAATTATAACATTAAAAAATAAATTATTCTGAAGGATCTATTCGGGGTCCAATAATTAGTTCCCATCATAATGTGCAGTGCACAGTGCAGACATACTGACAGAATAGAATCTGATTGGTGGATATTCTCCAGGTTTTATTCACTTGGACTGGATGAGAACTTAACCTAGTATGTTTGGTTCAGAGCATTTGTTGCAATGGTTTTTGATCATGCTACTTTCCAAGTTCTTTCTTTCAAGCTCTCTTGATATTCTGTTTTGACAGAGCTCACTAGTTACTAATCCAGCTTTCTGGAACACCCCTCTGGTCTGGTAGGCATCTGTGTTTTGTTATGTTTTCTGTTTTTGACTAGGAAATATTTCTCCTCTGTATTTTAATTGATCAAAAACGATCTTATAAATGTAAGCTAAATGACAGTGAGACTAATTATTTTATTTGAAGCCAAAATCTGAATTTGGAAATGTTTGCATTACTTTGAAATAAACCGTTTTGAAAACTATCATTTGTGTGGGCGTAGAGATATCCCAGTGAACGTGCTACCTAATTGTAATTAATTTAAATTTGTACAGAGAGAGACTGCAATTTACATAAGTGATGGTGATGGCCCATATCTAGACCATTTAATCAAGGGACCCACAGTGTTTTTGGGTTTATACAGCTCTGGAAAAAATTAAGAGACCACTGCATATTTTTCTTTAATTTCCAAAAACGTTGAAAAGGAAAGTTTTAAGTGAGGAACAGAATCGTTCAATTTGCAGTGATCTCTTAATTTTAACCCTTCTCAAGACCTTCCTTTTTGAATTTTTTTGGAAAGGAAAGAAAAGCTGCAGTGGTCTCTTAATTTTTTCCAGAGCTGTATTTATGCTGGTTGGGTGATATTCCAATGCTGAGTAAATTTACGTTATGGAAAATAATATTGGAAAAGGTCCAACTGACCTTAGAATTATTGTTCCTCTCTGCCCACAATAATTGTAGGGGACACATACTCTGAAACCTTATATTCTGATTCCATATTATTATACATTTTCTTATGACCCAGATAACATTTTTTATTTCTTCATGAAACTGATTAGTGTGCCTTGTTAAAGATAACAGTGCCTGTCTCCTACTGTATCCAAATAAAGTTGGTTGATTGTATCTGATGATGTATGGTCTCACCCTTTAAATATATTGTACTTATTTATACGAAGGGGTTAGTTCTTTGTGTCTTTCACATAAACTTGACTAGCAGCAACTGTCTACCTTGTACAATTAAAAGGAATTTAAAAACGTCCCTGTACTCTGTAATTAAGAATGTGTCCAGTGTTATAATGACTAAATACAGGGCCGTATCTAACCAATCCCTTTAGATGGGGGGGGGGGGGGGGGGGTACTCTTCCTCCATTTTGTTCATGGTTTGTGGCCATTTCCTGCTATGTGATCTCCATGTGTTTGGTAGGAATGGTGGTGGCCCATTGCCTCCTGTACAAGTACTGGCACCAACAATGGAATGAAGTACCTTGTTTGAATTGTAAATCACACCCATCCTGAATGTGTAAACCCAGTATATACCAGACAGTTTCGGTTCCAACCCAGAACCAATTCGTAAAAACGCCCATACAGTCTGATTTGGTCCTGATAGCTCGTGAAAAAAGGGGTATGGCTAATGGGCAAGAGAAAACATCTCTGGCAAGTGCTTTGATTGTCCTTCATGCAGGTTTTAGCTGGATTTAGTGGACATAGTCCACTTCTTCAGCCACACTTTCCCTCACAGCATCTGCCAAGACAATGTCTGACCGAGTAACAGTTAGTCTTTTATAGCCACCCCTTTTGGGTTTCATATCAACTTTTCTTTCAGCTGCTGTTGGGTTAATGTCCGAATTTCATTTGCCTATGCAGAAGACACAGTAGATATATAAAGATATAGCAAATGGGATCAAAAAAGGAGCCCCTTGGGTCTGACCAATTTCTTCCTGGAAGAAAATTTAAGAAAGAGCTAGATCCTCTGCGCCCTTTTATAAATTAGTATATGGAAATAATGTGACAAAGTATGAACCTTTAAAATTTGACTGGTGTGGGGTCCCAAATAAGATTAAACCTAAGAAAATGGTGACATAATAGAACACAAACATTTAACCGAAGAATAATATAAAGTTTGTATTAAGAATGTATTTGAGAAAGTTAATCTGAGAGACACTGGGTGGCTAATAGGCTATCCATGAACAGACTTTCTGTCCATGCTAGCTGTAGTCAGCTAGACATATATTAAAACAAAACATGTCCAATGTCAGGACATAACAAAAATTAGACACTAGAGCACTTTTTAATTAATAGTGTTAGGTCCAAAGATGTGTGGCGTTATATGAGCGCAATCCATATCAGAATTGAAATAAATATCAAATTAGTTATGTATGGTATTTTTAACGAGCAATGGTCACCAAAAGAAATAAATATATATGGTGGATGATTCATCTCATCTTCATCTGCTTATCCGGTATCGGTCGCAGGGGTAGCAGCTCCAGCAGGGGTGGATGATTACATGTATAATAAATTGAAAATTGTGGAGAACCAGATGCTTAATGGTCATTAATCAAATAATAAATTTCTGGAGAAAGTTTTTGATTAATTAAAATGATTGAGAAACCAAGACAATACAAAAACAGACAGTACCATGGCACACCTTGGAATTGTAACATTTTGAATGTATTTATTAACTTGTGTAACTAAAATGTTATAAAAGTCTTTAAACAGTATGCCTAATGAGAAACATATTTAACAATACTAGGCCTACCTTTCTCAAAAAACAATATGCTACTGAAAGACCTCATACACACAAACACCATAATTACCCATCACCAAAACAGAACTGACAGAAGACATGGCTTTAGAGGCTTTAGCTTTTTGCTATGTTCTGAGTGTTTTGTGGGCTGATTTGTTCAGGCCAAAGTTTTTTTTGCTCAGTTGGAAGGGTCTCAATTCCAAGTGCTTTTATGAAAACTAGTAGACCCTCACTTCTGTAAGTTGCTCTGGATAACAGTGTCAACTGAATGACCAAAAATGTAAATGAAACACAGGTGTTCCAAAACTCTGATGTTATCCCGGCTTTCGATTAAACAAATTCAGACATAGGCAATCACATCTAATAAATCCAAAAATAAAAAAGCCTTATCTTAAAAAAATATATTGGCATATCATAAAGGAGTCTATGCCTACATACGTATGTTGGTTGAAAACAAAATGTAAATTTGAAGAGAAGATTTTTGTGCTACACTATTAACATGTATGCCTCAGTGAATGATTTAAATGTCGCTCTAAGAGCATCATTAAAAATATGAAACGTATGAAAAATAAAAGTGAAATCAACAATAGAAATACATATGCCAACTAACATTTCCATGATAATGTGGTGAGGCTGACTGCTGCGCCTTTTAATGTGAGTGCCTAGCACCTTTTGTTTCCGTTTGTTTTGATACAGTTGCCTAGGTTGGTTGGTCGGCTAAATTCAATATAATATAGGCTATTCGTAGTTCGTCTATATTTTTACAATTTTATTTTATATGTAGCATCTGTGGTGGTACGCATTTGAATGTCTTCCCGCTACGGTACATGCATTTAAAAAAAATCACGAGATTTGGGAAGGCGGTTGAACCAAGGAGAAAAGACTTCCGGGAACGCTTGAAATGACACTGGTGTTTTGGGTTTCACGTGATTATATAAGTAGTTAAACAAATTGTACATATTTTTATTCTTATTATAAACGTTAATGCATGACTTCTTGTCAAAAACCACTATCAAAATTGTAACTTTGACTTGATTTTGCACATGCGCAGATAAACAAGACCCTACACAATTACATTTAAGTCACAAGACTTACATTTAAATCATAATGATCAATATCCCCAACTAAACAACACACAAATCAATATTAAACAATATGGCAGTAGACTACAGCACCTGTGGGTTTGAAATAAATAAATTACAGCGAGGTAACAAGACACAAGAGCCGCAACATATTATCCGGGGGATGCTCACAACATTATCCGTCTTTATGTCATATATAATAGTTTGTTTTGTTGTGGCAATGTGGTGATAAATCCTAGGAACAGTCCTGCTTTTGCAACAGTTAATGAATGATAATAATACATTGAAGATAACAAGATAAATTATGATATCAAACGCATAAAGTAATGATATTCGGACTAAATTACAAACACATATACGTTTGTGCAGACTTTTCACTTTCCGCCAAAAATTAAATTTCGGAGGGAGGATATTTGATTGGCATGAAATTTCCATCTAAATGTGATCGACAGATTGGGATCCAATGACAACAGAGAAAGCACAACAAACCAATCAAACTCTGGCTTTAGTATGCTGTATTCTGATTGTTTAACTATTTCAGTCTAATTATTCACCGAAAGCCCTGGCCAATAAACGTTGAGCTTTATCAAGCTGTAGCCTCTAGTCTAATCATATGCGCCTTCTCAGTTGTCCAATAGAACTCGAGGGCGGTGCCAAATAGCAGTGTTTATATTCCGCAGTTCCTTCAACCACCATTCATTCTTCGAACCGAAAACAATTTTGTAATTTTTTTCTACTATAGTGCCGTGTGTATTTTGGTAATGTCTGGAAGGGGCAAAACCGGAGGAAAGGCCCGTGCCAAGGCGAAGTCCCGCAGCTCTCGCGCTGGCCTTCAGTTTCCCGTAGGTCGTGTCCACCGTCTGCTGAGGAAGGGCAACTATGCTCATAGAGTGGGCGCGGGGGCTCCCGTGTACATGGCTGCTGTTCTCGAGTACCTGACTGCTGAGATCCTGGAATTGGCTGGCAACGCGGCACGCGACAATAAGAAAAGCCGTATCATTCCCCGCCATCTGCAGCTGGCTGTCCGTAACGACGAAGAGTTGAATAAACTACTCGGCGGTGTGACGATCGCCCAGGGAGGTGTGCTGCCCAACATCCAGGCTGTATTGCTACCAAAGAAGACCGGCGCGGTCGCGGCACCAAGTGGGAAGGCAGGGAAGAAGGCTTCTTCACAGTCCCAAGAATACTAGTGAGCTAGTTAACTGGCTAAATATCCAACGAACTGTTAAATAAACGGCCCTTTTAAGGGCCCCCAAACATTCTGGGAAGAGCACAGCTTTCGATATTTCTCTCTGATTATTGTGCCGTTGTATATTTTTTCGCGCTTAAACGTGTTTCAATAAATGTTTTTTTTTGCTACATCTTGTCTGTTTGGTTTGTTGTACTGCAACACCACCTGTATACAATTATACCTGGGTGCTAAATGAAAAACTTGGGAAATCTGTTGCGAAATCGTTAGTGGGACCCTGATTCAGATGAACATTTAGTACCACGGGAGTGAACATTCTAACAATAGCTAGCTACTGGTACGCTAGCTTACTACTGCGTGGGCGTTTACTATACTTAGTGTACTATTCACGAAAGCAAGTATTTGAACGTGTAGCTGGGTGTTTTTTCAGAATAAACGTGTTGCTATAGGTCTAGTTTCACTTTAGTTGCATCTCGTACGATTGTCTCCGATACGATTCCAACTGATCAGTGTTGTGTAAATTCTGTAATTCAGAGGATCAAACATTTGTGGAATGGTGTGAAGTAATCCTCAAATTCTTTGGTACATAAAGAAATACGTTCAACCTTTGCTGAGGGTACGGGTTAACTGCGTTAGCATTTCTCTCGTGCTGGTTTACTGTGTTGCAATATTACTGATGTCTGCAGTTACAGCTACATTTTCACTGCGGCTGAACCGTGCAGGTTGTAAGCGTGGGAAAACAGCTAAGGCCATCTGGAATGTCTTTTCTCAATCAGACGAGAACCAATAGTTGCGTTCATGTTTCGGACAAGCTTTCGATTGCCTTTACAGTCAGCTCGAGTACGTAGATCACATTTGACTTACTCTTTTCAAAGAACTGTACATAAACACTCGCCTTTTTTACAACTTTTTCAGCAGTGTTTTTGAGGAAATATTTCAAAACATAAAACATCATACAGTAACAATAATTTTAATGTCAGATAATACAAATATATTCCAACCCATATCTGGTTGTTGGTATCCAGTGGTTATTCAGGAACAAGAGTCTAGTAGCATATTTTGGTTAAACAAACTAAATGTACACATTTGTAAGCTTCATGTGAAGCACATTACAAAATATAAACAAACTATGGCACTATGGGTAATGTTTTCCAGTAAGCGTTGACAGTTATGTCATTTGTAACAACACTCTAGCCACTAATATCATTTTTCTGTCAGTATATTCCAGCATTTATCAATTTACTTTTGTTCAGGGAGTCAATGTGTAGTTCAGTTGGTCAATATTTTGATCTTGTCCATTTTTTTAACATTTGAAATACTCTTGCCTTAGGTAGTAAGTGATCAGAGAGTTTGAATGTTATAATCAATGTGAGGTGTGGGTGTGATACATCTATAACCTCAGCATTTATACAAATCTTGACCTGGAATTTGTCTATTCTAAAGAGCATGTTGAGTGATACATAAATAGGATAATTAAATTGTTATCTTATACAATTGTCCAACGAAGGTGAATCCGTACAAGACGAGGCATTATTAAAGGCCCTGACAGACATAAGCTGGTCTTGATGCTGATGCTGGCTAGCGTATTGTCTGGCAGCCCTTCTCAATTTGTTCACTACTTGTTTTCCTTAAACAAGAGATCCAAAGGAAGGTGTACGAAGCAATTTGGGAGTCACTATGCAGAGAGGATATTTTTCAGCGGGCGTCGTTGAGTTTCCGAGCAGTGGTCAGAATCTCCATCGCTCCTTGGCTGAGCAGGAGATCAGCCAGGGCCACCCCCAGTTTCTCAGCTGCTACCTGGGAAAACTGAGGCACGTTCAGGGCTGTCACCCCAACATGCTGGAAGTCGGCGGACTCCTCTGCCTGTGTAAAGGAAATGTTAGGACCGCCAATGAGATATACCATATTCACATTGTAGGAAAACAATTAAAACAAGCCTGGAAACCATATGCTCACCACAATGGTCAAACTGAGCATATTCGTTTGGATTATTATTCCCAGGCTTATCACAAATATGACAATCTTACAGTACAAACAATTGCTTTCTATGGATGAATAGTACTTTCTAAATGTACCTTTTGAATGCGGCTGGAGTGGCATGCAATCGTTTGGAGACAGAAATCGATCAACATTTTCTAAACTTGTCAGTAGCGAGTCACAAATATATCTTCGCAGTGCTTTTTATTTGACAGCTGCATTATGTATTTGTGACTTGCTGTACGTACGTACGTACCTACCTACCTACCTACCTACCTACCTACCTACCTACCTACCTACCTACATACATACATACATACATACATACATGTTAAAATCCCCCCAAAATAATTAATAGTTAACAAAAACAAAGAATGATTAGCAAATAAATGTAAGACTTTTTTTCCCAAACATGTTTTTGTGAATGTCATAACATTTGGCACCTGCATTTTACAGATTTGTGGTTTGCATTACATTTGTGAGCGGCCTTACATATTTGAGTTACTCCACATATTTGTCACAGTCCGATGCATATTTGTGTCTGGCGTTGGATATGTGAGTCATGTTTTAAAGATCAGATTAATACAGAATCCAGATTAGGACCTTCTTAGTTCTGGTTATGCTTAGTCTCCAGAACCCTATGGTTCCACCTGTACCGTGCAGTGGAAAAGCTCCCAAAGCGAGTAGAGGCAAGGCGAGTAGAGTTGAGACAATACCTTGCAGTGGAAAAGCGCCATATGTGTAAAATGTGCTTTCAGAATGACAGCACATAATTACTTGTATAAATAGAGTGTTGGGTAATGATTTATGTTACATTTGATGGAGGACAAATGTCAGTCAATGTCTAGGTCAGTGTAAGGGACCACCACGTTTAACCAATACACTCACCTAAAGGATTATTAGGAACACCATACTAATACTGTGTTTGACCCCCTTTTGGCTTCAGAACTGCCTTAATTCTACATGGCAATGATTCAACAAGGTGCTGAAAGCATTCTTTAGAAATGTTGGCCCATATTGATAGGATAGCATCTTGCAGTTGATGGAGATTTGTGGGATGCACATCCAGGGAACGAAGCTCACGTTCCACCACATCCCAAAGATGCTCTATTGGGTTGAGATCTGGTGACTGTGGGGGCCATTTCAGTACAGTTAACTTATTGTCATGTTCAAGAAACCAATTTGAAATGATTCAAGCTTTGTGACATGGTGCATTATCCTGCTGGAAGTAGCCATCAGAGGATGGGTACATGGTGGTCATAAAGGGATGGACATGGTCAGAAACAATGCTCAGGTAGGCCGTGGCATTTAAACAAAGCCCAATTGGCACGAAGGGGCCTAAAGTGTGCCAAGAAAACATCCCCCACACCATTACACCACCACCAGCAGCCTGCACAGTGGTAACAAGGCATGATGGATCCATGTTCTCATTCTGTTTACGCCAAATTCTGACTCTACCATCTGAATGTCTCAACAGAAATTGAGACTCATCAGACCAGGCAACATTCTTCCAGTCTTCAACTGTCCAATTTTGGTGAGCTCATGCAAATTGTAGCCTCTTTTTCCGGCCCATTCTCCTCTGACCTCTAGCATCAACAAGGCATTTTCGCCCACAGGACTGCCGCATACTGGATGTTTTTCCCTTTTCACACCATTCTTTGTAAACCCTAGAAATGGTTGTGCGTGAAAATCCCAGTAACTGAGCAGATTGTGAAATACTCAGACCGGCCTGTCTGGCATCAACAACCATGCTTAAATCAACTTTCTTTCCCATTCTGACATTCAGTTTGGAGTTCAGGAGATTGTCTTGACCAGGACCACACCCCTTAATGCATTGAAGCAACTGCCATGTGATTGGTTGATTAGATAATTGCATTAATGAGAAATTGAACAGGTGTTCCTAACAATCCTTTAGGTGAGTGTAGAATGAGTTTGTTTGTTTGGAACTGCTTCTACATTGTATGTTAAGATGTTCAATAGTATCAGAAAATAAGTGTGCAATAGGTGTGAAATATAGTATACTTGTGTCTTCAAAGCATTTAGGCATAAAGAGAACTTATAATTTTTTTAATCAGGGGTGTCCCTGATTAAAATAGACAGAAAAACAGACAGACAATTTGCACAGAAGGTATAGCATATATATATTTGATTGTACATTTTAGATGTTACAGTATCTTTTCAATTGGGAATCAAGACAATTTTCACTCAAAATAGGCGAACAGCAATCATCTGATCTCTTTTTCCGATTGTGAGAACCGATCACTGATGTACAATGTGTGCCAAAATTATTAATAAAAACTGAAGGTTGAAGGTCTTATTAGATGCTAAATTAGTTGAGTATAGGCTATTCATTCAATTCCAAAGCAATCTGGGTGGGTAAAAGATGCATCCTAGGCACTATGTTCATCGGCCGCTATAAGAGCTATATAAGCTGCAGCTGTAGAATCAGTGCACCACAGTTTACGTTTACTATGGATGCATATATCTATCAAAGGCAAATAAAAATGTCCCGGTATAAAGAGCACATTTTAAACGGACTGACATTCTGCTGTTTTAAATAAAGGTAGGCTAACCATACCATATCACGACTGAGATTTAATGGGTGTGAGGCAACCCATGGCAGCCAATCAGAGGGGCTGAAAAAAATGATTGCAAGCTGAATAAAATATTAATTTAGTTGTTGATTTTCTTAAATATTATTTAGTAAGAGAATACTTATGTTGACACAGATGTGATGATTGGGATCCCATAATGCATTTTTATGATTGACTGTGACCATCAGGGTGTCAATGTCACGTCAGACTGTGGGCTCGTTTTCTTCCTATTTCTTTTAGGAGGGATATCGATTAATCCTGTTAGCAGTAGTAAGATTTTAGGGGGGGCTCCCACTAATGAATGTGCAAGCTAAGCTCTGCCCCTGACTGACTGGTAGGCTACCTGAGCGAAACCAATACTTTTACTGCCCTCAAAAAAGCTGATCAGGGCATTCCTGGTCTCTTGTATTTCTCTATTGTGATGAACCTTTCAAAGTTTATCTTGGGAGCGTTTTGTATTGATTTAAGTGATCAAAGAGCAGAAGTTGGTCTCTTGGCATATATTAAACATTTAAATCCACATTTAAATCAAAAGCATTATAGACATTTTTTTTTTCAAGAGCGTTCAAAATAAAAATGTGCTCTTTTTGCATGCAATGAGAGTCCCTGACCTGGTTGCCTGGTGTGATGCTGGCTTCCATTGTGTCCTTTAAGCAGTCGGTTCCATCCAGGCTGTACACAGCACCAGTTAGCGAGAGCTGAAAGAACACCGTGAGGAGCATTAAACTTGCCACCACACCCAATAACATCAGAATATTTTGCCCAAACACACTCCAACAGTAGATTATTACTCGTTATTTAACACAGGCCGTTAAAAGGGACTGAATAAAAGCAATGCAGTAAAACAAACTGCTTGGATGTTATTCTACAGGCTTTAGATCGCCTGGTTTCTTCACATATTCCCGAATCCGTTTCAGGAAAATTCCTTACCACTGAATCCTTCACTTCTGTGTGCACAGCGACTGGGACACTGCAGCCTCCCTCCTGGGAAAAGGAAGGACCGTAAGTGTCGGAGTGACAGACCAGACTATGTTCAGAATAGCAGGGCTTTGTGATTCTGACCCACCAAATGATTGTGTACGGTTGCGGTGATTAAGTATGGGTTCCATGCACTTCAAGTAGTAGCAGCATTTTAACTGCAACTTTGTGAAGCTGCCAGCTGGTGTTCTGTTTATGTTTTGTACAACTTTGAGTGGGTGGGGATTCAGCGTTAACTTGCCAGGCGTCTCAGGAAGGCTCTTTCAGCGATGCAGCGCAGCACTGTCTCAGGGTGGTGCAGGTTGGACACCATCTCTAGGATGTCGCTGTCCCGTGCTCGTACTTCAACGGCCAGAGCGCCCTGTGCCATGAGGAGCATTCACTAGAAGTCATTATTTAATTACACAGACATGTCATTAAATATTAAGGAATTGTGTGTTCTGTCTATCGAGAGGTTGTGTCCAACAATGAATATACACCAGCCTGCAGGATGGATGTGAGGCTGTAACGGTTGTAACGGTTGTCAGCCCAGGTGCTTCCTCTGAATGTCAACAACGAACATCAACAAAAAAAAAAAAAAAAAAACATGTACCCACCTGGCCAACAGCATACATGCAGTCTTCAGGGTTGAGAACCTGTGGAGAACAGATAAAATTATAGGTTTACAATAAGTGTTATGGGCTGGGGTTCGGTTTAAGGATAGCGTGAGGTTTAGGGCTAGGGTTAAGGATAGCGTGAGGTTTAGGGCTAGGGTTAAGGATAGCGTGAGGTTTTGGGCTAGGGTTAAGGATAGCGTGAGGTTTAGGGCTAGGGTTAAGGATAGCATGAGGTTTAGGGCTAGGGTTAAGGATAGCATGAGGTTTAGGGCTAGGGTTAAGGATAGCGTGAGGTTTAGGGCTAGGGTTAAGGATAGCGTGAGGTTTAGGGCTAGGGTTAAGGATAGCGTGAGGTTTAGGGCTAGGGTTAAGGATAGCGTGAGGTTTAGGGCTAGGGTTAAGGATAGCGTGAGGTTTAGGGCTAGGGTTAAGGATAGCGTGAGGTTTAGGGCTAGGGTTAAGGATAGCATGAGGTTTAGGGCTAGGGTTAAGGATAGCGTGAGGTTTAGGGCTAGGGTTAAGGATAGAATGAGGTTTAGGGCTAGGGTTAAGGATAGCATGAGGTTTAGGGCTAGGGTTAAGGATAGCATGAGGTTTAGGGCTAGGGTTAAGGATAGCATGAGGTTTAGGGCTAGGGTTAAGGATAGCATGAGGTTTAGGGCTAGGGTTAAGGATAGCGTGAGGTTTAGGGCTAGGGTTAAGGATAGCATGAGGTTTAGGGCTAGGGTTTAGTACACAGTCTATTGAAAGTAAATGCCTTCTAAAGTTAAGGTTGGGGTAAGGTTTAGAAAAACTGTTATATTAAAGGTTATGGACAGTGTTAGGATGAGGTGTACGGTTAGGGTTGGTGTTACTAGAGAGTCAGTTGAAGTAAAGTATTACTGATAGTCTGTAGATCGTCAATCGGTAGATGCTTTACAGAATATGCAAATAAAGGGTAACCCAATATTTTTCTCAACCTTGTTAGCTCATGGATCAGAACCAGCTACCTTTACGAGTCTGATGCTATTGACCGCTACGTTACATTTCTACAGCAACTACTGTGGCTAAGAACAAATATACATGTCTAATGACAAATGTAATAAAACAGAATGATATAAAATGTATTTCTCTAGTTATTTTCTTTATAGGCTTTTGCTCAGTAACATTACTGTGTCTTGCCTCAAGGACCTGGCATGCTAGTCACACTTGAAGTGTTCGGGTGGCTGGTTAGACTGTACCTGGCTGATTCGTGTCTCCCAGCCCATCCTCTTCAACCCTGCTGCGGCCAGGATGATGGCAGAGTAGTCTTCCTTCTCATCCAGCTTCTTCAGACGAGTGTTGAGGTTCCCCCGCTGCAATGCAAAGGTTAAGGACTAATGCATAGAGTAGTGACAGGCATGTGAACTGAAAATATTGGGAAGCCACGAACAGCTAGTAAAGCATCATTCCCCATTACAAAAGGATACAATGTCTTTAAACTCGAGATGAGAAAACCTCTTTTTCAGCTGTGCAGCCCGGCGCAGAGAGCTAGTTCCAATCACACTGCAAGAGCAGAACAAACGTCAGTGGAGTTCTCATCCTTCAGAGAATTCTCTTAAGCATCAAACATCTATAGCTGGACAGTAATTTGAACATTAAGCATTGTAACAGTCAGTTATTCAAATGATTTAGTGGCGAAATAGGTAAGGTCTTTGCAGATTATATTTTGCAACTGCTCCACATCCTAATATTATGGTTTGAAGGCATAATGTGTGCCTGGATGCACCACGTCTTCTGCAGGACCCTTCAAATTGGCCTCTTTATTCACTGCTCTCCTTTGGCACACAGACCTGCCATCTGGCAAAGAGTCCAAGGTCAGTCCACTGTTCTTTGGATGTAGCACCACAGCATCATAGGGGCTTTCACGCCTTGGGGGAATAAATTGGAAAAGGACGAGAAAACATATAGACAGATAACCTTAGTATTCAAAACGAGACTTGTTTTGTTGAAAAGACATTGGTCCAAATGAATGTAGAAGCCCCCAAAAAACGAAAATTCATGGGTCAATTTATTGTATTAACATTGAAAGACATCAGCTTCCTGTTCTGCCATGTTGTACTGCTCATATCACAACTCATTCACGGCTCGGTTCTCTATAAAAATGCAGCGTGGATTAAAATGGACAGAGCTGATGCTGAATTGAGTACAAACTGTACTCACTGAAGCACTGCTCCTATAGTGAAGCCATCAGGCAGAGTTGTAGGGAGATCTTTGAGTGAATGCACTACCAGGTCCACCCTGTTCGGACAGAGAAGTTGGTTATAAAGTGGTCGCAAACTCCACATTTTGTTTTGCATTAGTAGCACAGGTTTGTCATTTAAAACATGTAACACAATTTTACCAAATGCTTAGTTACTTTTGTAAAGACTTCTAACTTTTAGTGCACTAATATACTCTGTGTGTACCCAGTCAAAACTCTTCTCTGTCCTTGCACCCCTGTTAAAAAGAGAATGGTGGAACCACCTTCCCCTAAAGGCAAGGATAGCAGAGTCTATGCCTAGTTTCAGAAAACCATGCTATGTTTATTATTTGTGTTGCCTTCCTTCTAGTATGCAGTTTGCTGAGAGCCACCTAAATGAGTAGGATACACTTAAGGGCTACATGACTAGTTGTGTGGTGGTTCCACATAGCTTTCTTAAAATGTGCGCATTAAATGCAAGTCGTTCTGGATTTGAGTCTAAATGACTCAAATGTAAAGATTTAAATGTATGACATTGTTAAGTTTGAGAAAACCAACAGAGGGCGCTGTTTTTTAGACTTGTTAGTTTTCACCAGGAGTGTCATTCAAATCCTTGCTATGGATCAAGTCACTCTGTACAAACTTACTCATTTCTCTCCAGAGCATTCTCCAGCTCTTTTGTGAAAAGACTTTTCTCACCAATCTGAAACAACCAAAGGACACATTCTGACACTGAAATAGACACAAGACACACTGCCATACAGTAATAGCTCCATTACCCATTTAATGGCATTCACAAATAAACATTAAGCATTATTTAATATAAACTAACCTTGGATAATGCAGTGTCCAAGATTTTATCACCAATGGTGGACATTGGAACTGGAATGAATGAAAATGTAGTACATTACTATCATGACTATTTGTAGTGATCTCATCAATTCCATTTCAGCAAATTCCCCTTAAAGACTGTCAGAGCAACAAAGACTGAAGACAGTGAACTGTCTGTCAGTACAGCTGTATGCTTTACACCATCCTCATGCAAGCACAATCTTCTATTTGTTCAGAGACTGAAAGGCAGACAGACAGAGGGGAGAAAGACAGAGTCAGGGTGTGAAAAAGAAAAAGGCGGAAGAGAAAGAGAAAGAGGGAGAAAGCAGGAGTGAAAGAGCGTGAGAAAGGAAGCACAATGAGCATTCTTATACAGCATATTTCTGTATCTCACCTATTCCCAGATTTACATCTGGATAAAGATTCTTCAGTTTTTCTGCTACATAGTCAGTCTGGATGCGAGCCAACTGAAATAAAGTAAAAAGAATAGAGGAGAACATTTTAAGGGACAATGTCCAAGATGCAGCTGATCCCCCGCCTGCCTTGATAAAGGCTATGATTTCAAGTTAGTAACTGTAAGTCATTTTACATATGTCTGCTGAAAGACTAAAATGTAAATGTTAACAGTTCATGCATTGTCATGTGTTACATATTATGTATGATATCTGTCACACGTTGCCTCAGAAATGTCTGTTTGCCTATCACGATGATCAGTGAGAGCTCTTATCACACTACTACACATGGACCCACCCATTTCAAGTTGGACTTTCCTCCCCATTTTCAACTGAAAAAACTGTCTAGGTTAAAAACACCCCACAAGGTAACAAAGCTGTATGATGTGAAAACTCCTACAACGGGAGCATCTCCACATAAGCTGTGTCTAAAGAAGCTTTTCACTTAGTGAGTTAATTTATTTACCTGGCTTTTCCTGGTCCCCATCCGAATGACCCGACTCACTGTCCCATTTACATCCTGTTAAAAAGAGAATGCATATTAATCAGCTTCCTTGTGTGCAATTTTCCTTGTGACTACAACTTGTTAGACAAGTCCCCGGTTAAACCATAAACACTTACTCGAACACACTTATAAGGTCCTTCCTCCATTCTATTGGTTGACTTAAAAGGTGGATATTTGTGGTAAGGCTGAAGGAAGGCTATAGATCTTCCTCAGAATGTCTGTGAGGAGTATGTGAAGACCAATGAGATTTTCCTTTGACCTGTCGATTCTTGTAGTGTCTTGGTCTCCACCCTCAATCTCCTTGTATATACGTATACATTAAGAATGCCGATTCATTGTGTCAATCGTTGGGTGTGCGTATGTTTGTACACAATTTACATTCGATGTATGACGGGAAGAATCAAGAGTCTGCCCTTTTCACATTCTCCACTCTCATCGTGAATTTAACGACTTCCGAAGAATACCATCGTAATGCATTTAAGATCATATAAACGACAGTTTAGTTGATGTAAGTTTAGTCACACCGCGCGTAGTGCAATAGGTCAGAAAATAGTAAATATTTCCTCTGAGTAGGCTACAACGAATTAATGGATTTCCGTATGAATGGATTTGCAGTGATGAACAGGTTCTCCAAGTCTCACTGAAACGAGTTACACTAGTGATTTGTCTAGCTACAAAAGACAGAAGTTAAATATCGGGATGGAATAATTGACCACTGCGGTAAATCCATGTATACCAATAAAATTAACAACTTTAAGACAAGTTATTAGGTGTAAATCTGATGCACAATTCAGGAGTTTGTTTTGAATGAATAAAAACAGGTAATAGAATGAATGAACATAATATTCCACCAATCAACGTTCAGTGAAGGGCAGTCTTAAAAACTAAACTCGTGCTCCGTACTTTGTCAGAGTCTTACCTGTACATTTTGCGCTTCCCCAGACATCTCCCTGCATACAGAAAGTTCCCAAAGGTTTTAGCAAAATGGTCTTCAAAATAATTCTAATATATATGCTAATATAATAACTAAATAGTAAAAAAAACGAATCGCAGGTTTCAGCGCACATGACCTGGGAAATGTCACTTCCGTAAGAGTTAAAAATGAGGCGGGGCATGGGCCTGGGATATTTTCGTGGCACGTTCAACGGAGACTGAAAATGCAGGCAGCGTTTTTCTTCTTCTTTTTCCGTAGGGTTTAACGGTGGTTGGCATCCAACGCTATTGGTGTATTACCGCCACCTACTGTAAAGGAGTATGGGCCAGCGTCAGGGAGGACCTAAACTCTCCCTGCCAACCCAGCTTCTCCAAGGAACACAAACAGACACCTAACCACTGCACCGAACACACCCTACCCAACATAGATTCCAAATTCAACACTCTGCCCTTAAACCCTGTTGCAACCTCTCCCTCTCATAGAGTCTGCACTGCATCAGGACGTGATCCACCGTCTCCACTCCCCCACAGTAGTCACACAACCCAGTTGGATGCTTCCCTATCATGTGTAGCGTGCCGTACAATCCACAGTGCCCCACCCTCAATCTAGTCACTATCCCTTCCTCCGTCCTACTCCTTACTGCCCTCCTTCCATCCCCAATCTCACCCTGTATCTGGAACAAGTGCCTTCCTTTGCCTCCTTAGCCTCTACCCTGTTCAAGGGCACCACCACGTCCACCACCCCCCTCTCCAGGGCCTGTTTTGCCAATTTATCAGCTGTTTCGTTCCCATCCACCCCAGCATGAGATGGAACCCACATGAATGAGACCTGCACCCCATCCCTTCTTACTCTATCCTGTGCTTCCAACACCCTATTTAAAATGTCCTGCCACCTAGTGGATTTGAAGACTGCAAACCAATCAACACCTCAGATGAATCAGAGCAAATAACCACCTTTTCCGGCTTAGTGTCCTCCACCCACCTCAAGGCATACTGCACCGCCAGAAGCTCAGCCGAGTAAACTGCAAAGTGATCTGTAACCCTTTTAGTAGACACTCACACCCACTCCCCTAACTACAAAAGCTGCCCCCTAGCCAAACCGTCCTTGGGTCCTTTGAACAATCCGTGAACACCACTACACACTCCGGGTACCCACCCTCCAGGCGCATCTTAACCACCTCTTAACCATCATGCACAATATCTCCAATATTCCCAGATCCACCACTGGAGACAAAAGTAACCAAGGAGGCCTCAATGACAAATCCACTGTAGGACTAAACTCCCTCCCTACAAAACCTACCTCTCTGGCCACCCACACAAAGCTCATGATATCCCTCTCACTGTGTTTCCAGCAACCCAACAACACCTCTTTTGTAGGGTTTGACCCCCCATATCCCTGCAAATTAAGCCAGTAATTAATCAACATTTGCCTTCTCCTCAAATGTAATGGCATCTCCCCCATCTCCACCTGTAGCACTGAAACCAGAGGTATTCGAAATGCCCTGCAAACTCGAAGCCCCTGTGCCTGGGCAGCGTTTTTCAACCTGTCAGTCTGAACAAGAGATCCTACATCATTTTCATACAGATAGCATGTAATAAGTGTATAGCTATTACATCATCTATCATACGCTTTGCATGGGACTGCTTTTTTTCCCTGCAATTACTAATACTACATTTAACATTAACAACATTGTAGTGTATTTGTTAAATACATAATGCTGTCTATTATAATAATGGCCACATCAAAGTAATAATATACTTTATAATAGAATTTTTAATGATGGATTGCAGTGCAAGCTAGTCTGTGTCATTAAGAATCAATACTCTATTGAATGAATAATGATGATGGTGTGTCTTCCACATATTCATTTTTTTGTTTCTGCCCTTTCACCTTGCTGACGAGCCTTTTCCGGTGGAGACGTGGCTAGATGTCCTTCCATATTGAACCTGTATACAGACGCAACTTTCATTCCGTAAATTGTGCATTGTAGACAGTAAATACGTGGTAATATATTACGGAAGCGGCTCGGCAAATATTTTTTATCGCATAAGGGATAACACTAACAAAATGGTGAGTTATGAAATGTTTTGAAATGTAAGTACAGTAATTACCAGCTTGTGTCGAAAACTAGCTCACGTAAGCTAACTGGTTAGCATGCTAATCGTTAATGTTGCTATGTCTTGTTCCGGTTTTTCGATTTGAACATTGACAGGGTCCCCTAGCTAAACAGTTACTTAACAAATCAACGCAGTTCGACCGTTAACATGTAATTTAAGCTATATATCTACTAAAATCTGTCTTAGACAGCTGTCACACATCAGTAAATGCCAGCTCAGCTGGCTAGGTAGCCTCGGTGTCTGTATTGACGTATTAGCGGGCCTACAGACTCAAGAAACCTACTATAAATGTTACTCTTGTTGGCTGTCCGATAGATAACGTTACCGCACTAGTTATTGCACTAGGGTTAGTTGACAGTTTGCAACAGCTCATCTACGTACGCTAGCTAGTTGTCATTGCCCTGATATAACATTGAGGATGATAGGCTGTACTTATTAGTTACTGTACAATCATGCTTGCTTAGTTATTTAGCATGCTAACTATCGGTACATCGCTCCACTGCATTGACGTCAAAATACCAGTGTCAACTCGAAAACCAATAAACTTGCGTTAGTAACTAGTTGTTCACATTGTATTAATATAAATTGTCGCGTAAGAATCAAATTAGTCACACAATTGCCAGCAAACTCGTATGTTATTCACCTGTTATTAATGTGGGCCTAATGAGAATAGAATACATGGACAAAGAAGCTTAGAAGCCTTGGCAAACGTTATTATTTTTAGCAAACTACTGGTTATTTTAATAGTTGGTTGTTGTAAACGATATTAGCTACATTTTCACAAAACAATCAAACAGACCGTCCCTGGAAATACGTTAGGTCAGCAAAACATTTAGGCTGCACCCGAATTTCTTATTAACCACTAGCCCACGTCTGAAAAGCAAGCAATACGGCCCCATCTGTGTACTTACACTCTGATAGGTTAGGTCAGGACCGATATGTAGCGTTGCTAGGGGCTTGAAACGTGTTAGGAAGGTGATTTTGAACTGACATGGTGTTAAGGACACTTTTTGTGGTCAAACAGTTATAGATTAAAATATCTTCATATTTTGAAATGGTTAAAGAATGGTTGAATAGGCTTAGTGAATAGTTTGATTACATTAAAAACGATTACAGCCTCAGAAAATAAATTGAGATTAGAGGGTTATCTATTTTAAAAAGCAGACCCTCTAAAGCCTCTGCTTGTCAGAGCAACCCTTAAAACTTAAGATGGGGTCAGAAACATTGCTGTGGTTCGTTGTTAATATTAGTGGTGGATTATCTCTGAAAAGATTTGTAAAATAAACCAAGTAACACATTACATGCTCAGATAACTGTAAATTAAAGGTTGAATGAACACTAGTGTTCTTTCTCTGAGGACCTAAGAAACAGCTGCTTTTGTATTACATAACCAGGATCTTTTAGCCCCTTTTAGTTTAACTGGGTGGGATGGGATTTTTCTAAAGTGCGAGTGTTACCATAGTTTCATGCATCATGTTTCTTGTTAGAAGTGACAACTGTAATAGTGGATTTCAAAAGCCTTCTGTAATATTAGTTGAAGGGTAATAATCTTCCCAGATGCTCCAGCCCCAATGTGCAGAATGTCAAGTGGGCTTGTGTGTAAAACCTGGACTTCAATAGCCAGTAAGAAAGTTGGTAGAAGTTCCTGGTGCGGTAACAATTTGGTTCTGTCTGCTTAGTTTACTAACCAATCATATCTAATAACATGTTCTCCACAATTGCTTTATTGTAATATGGGGCAGAAGTATCATGTGCAGCTGAGCAGCCTCAATACTGCACTGACTTGGGGCTGCAAGGGGTGGTTACTGCTTCATTAAAACTTGTGGCAATAATATAATGTTACTATGGGAGCTTGCTAGCTTATTGGAAGAGCATTGCCTTATTGTAACTGGCTACAAGATAGTTAGCTCCTCTTGTAATAGGATTATTAAGACATCCTTTGTAGCTCATTTTGTAAATGAATCGCGCTAGCAACGTCACGGTTGTGGGTTGGGGTGTTGCGATATACCGTTATTGATGATAACCGTGATATTTAAAAAATGAAATATTGATATGTTAATAATACACATGATAATATCATATTCACTAGACAAACTAAAGTTGTATTTTTCCAAAAAACCCTCTCTGTTTTTTGATACCTTATTCATGTCACTGATAGACTAACGATGCATGTGCTTAAGGAGACTGGACCTATGCACAGGCATTGAAATCAACTCGTTAGCCCCACTGGAACACACGTGGGAAATCCGCGAAGATGCGCCATTTTAGTAGCGTATTCACATGGACAAAAGGATGTCGTCTTTTTCCAAAAACTATTTTGGTTTTTCAATACCTTATGCATGTCACCTATAGACAAATTATTTGTGTGCTTAAACAAGGAGACTGGACCTAAGCACTGGCATTGAAATCAACTTGTTAGCCCCACTAGAACCCCCGGGAGAGATCCACAAAGATGTGCCATGTTTGTAACCTATTTACATAGAAAAAAGGATATTTTTCCCAAAACTCCTCTTGGTTTTCCATAGCTTATTCACGGACAAACGATGCATGTGCTTAAATTACGAGTCTGGACCTATAAACTAGCATTTGAATTAACTCCTTTTCGTAGCCTTTTTTTTTTTCTTCCCAAAACTCCTCTCAGTGTTAGGCTTGTGGATCTTTTGTTTTGTTTAGCAGTTCATATGTTTGCCTTTTCACTATCCATTAAGTGTAATTGTTCTTTTTTTATGCTTATTTTTTTATTTGTAGAGTTATGGTTACAGACTCTCCACCTCCATACACTCATTTCGAGTGTAATTCATTTGCCAAAACAAGAAAGAAAAAACACATTAAACGAAGTTGGAGATTAATTTGAATGATATAACATTTCTATAGATACCACGATAATATCATTACCGTGAATTATTTTGGCCACGATAATCTTGCAGTGAAAATATGATATCGTGACAGTCCTAGTTGTGGTTTAAAATATGACAGTATGAACATTCCGTTCCTCTGGAAAAGTGTCTGGTTAATAATTTAAATGTGAGAATATAGTGTCTGTTTTAGGCTAGAAAAGATGTGAAAGTGTTTGTCTGTGTCCTCAAATGGCAGAAATGTCCCTCCATTTTTAGTGAAGATGACAAATACTTTACTGAGTAGTCTGTCATTCCCATAAAATAATTGTCATTCTCACTTAGGCAAATGTAAGTGTTGTTGTTGTTAAACTCATTTGTGCTGTGCTTATTAGCCTGGGACTAGGTTAGTTGAAGGGGAATACTGCTGAAACATTGCCTTTACGCCTAGGATTGATCACCCATTTCTGTTCTGTAACGTTTGGTCTCTTCCTGTTTGGTCCCAGGTGCTGTTGGCAGCGGCGGTGTGCACCAAGGCGGGCAAGGCCATCGTTTCGCGGCAGTTTGTGGAGATGACGCGGACGCGCGTTGAGGGTCTGTTGGCTGCTTTCCCCAAGCTGATGAACACGGGCAAGCAGCACACGTTCGTAGAGACAGAGAGTGTGCGCTACGTCTACCAGCCCCTGGAGAAGCTCTACATGGTGCTCGTCACCACCAAGAACAGCAACATCCTGGAAGACCTGGAGACTCTACGGCTCTTCTCACGTGTTGTATGACACATTTCTGAATACCACCACACAAACACAACTATCCTTAGTCACCAGCCAACAGACAAACATGCTCTCAGACACACCACACTATGTAAACAAAGTTCTAAGTTAAGCATAAACTTTTCTTCTTTTAAATTTGTCTAATCATAGCGTCTTCTTTTTTTTTTTTTTCAAGACTAAAGTATCCTTAAGATTTTGTCTTCAACTTTTGCCACTTTAATGTGCTACTGAGTAGAATAAGTATAAACAATGCTTGCACACAGACACACGAGGCACTCAAATTTCAAGTTATTTAAAAATGATTCTGCAAGGTAGCACTTACATCTTTTATAGTGTACAACAATTGTGTAAAAACTGTTTCTCACTCCTTACTTTATATAAAGTACCAGTCAAACATTTGTACACCTACTCATTCAAGGGTAGTTCTTTATTTTAACTTTTTTCCTAATTGTAGAATAATTGTGAAGACATCAAAACGATGAAATAACACATGGAATCATGTAGTAACCAAAAAAGCGTTAAGCAGAATCATTGCAGATTCTTTAAACTGGCCACCCTGTGCACGTTCTTTGCATTCTTTCAACCAGCTTCATAAGGTAGTCACATGGAATGCATTTCAATTAACAGGTGTGTCTTATTCAAAGTTTATTTGTGTAATGTATTTTCTTAATGCATTTGAGCCAGTCATTTGTGTTGTGACAAGGTGTGGTTGGTGTACAGAAGACCATCATTATATCTGTACTGTAGTAGTCCATATTATAGCAAGAACATAAAGAAAATAAATTACATTATTACTTTAAAACATGATGGTCAGTCAATCCAGAAAAAACCATGAAGCACTATGATGAAACTGGCTATCATGAGGACCACCCCAGGAAAGGAAGACCCAGAGTTCCCTCTGCTGCAAAGAATAAGTTCATTAGAGTTACCAGCCCCAGAAATCAGGCCCCACCTCAGATTGCAGCCCCAATAAATGCTTCACTAAGTTCACATTTTACCAATTGTGTCTCTTTGAAGACACATTTCAACATGAACTGTTCTGAACAGTCTTTGGGAAAAAGGCCATTATGGTCCAATTGCTGCAAAGAAACCGCTACTGAAGAATACCAATAAGACAAGACTTGCTTGGTCCAAGTAAGATGACAAATGGACACTTGACCAATGACAATCTGTAATTTGAGTCCTATTTGAGACTAATGAAAACAAGGACATATTTAAGTGACCTTGTACTTTTGAATGGTAGATTGTGCATTGTTTCTTGTACAGTATATCCCAAAATGCAGGTTAGTTTAAATGTTTGTAAACTAAGTAAATATAAACAAACAGTATATAGTCCATGAACAAAATTCTAATTTTGAAGTCAGGTGCATAGCTCTGTCTGGAACGGGGACATCACTTTGGTGCTGTTTCAACCAAAAATACCCCCCCTCTCATCTTTAACTGGAGTTGAGCTCTGGAGGAAAGTGACCATAATCTCTTTGTGTCTCAGATCCCAGAGTACTGTCGTGTGCTGGAGGAAGGGGAGATCTCTGACCACTGTTTCGACCTGATCTTTGCCTTTGATGAGATTGTGGCGCTAGGCTACAGGGAGAATGTCAACCTGGCCCAGATCAGAACCTTCACTGAGATGGACTCTCACGAGGAGAAGGTGTTCCGCGCTGTCCGAGAGGTGAGCGTATAACTGAGAACCCATTGTCAGCCGGGTAGGGTGAACTGCCCTGTTTTGGGACTGTACAACCGCATTTTCCCCATTCAGGCTGTGATTCAATGTAGCTTGTTACTTTATCGCTGTTGATTCCTAATGAAATGAACCAGAGCGTCGGAAGGTTATCATCTTTAGGGTACTACAGGAGAATGTCTGAATTTGACTAGACAAAAGGTTTCCAAATCTCATTCAGCCTTCCCCTCTCTTTCTCAGACTCAGGAGCGGGAGGCTAAAGCTGAGATGAGGCGAAAGGCCAAAGAGCTGCAGCAGGCTAGGCGTGACGCAGACCGCTCTGGGAAGAAGTCTCCAGGGTTCTCCGGTGGGTTCGGAAGCATGTCCAGCAGCAGCAATGCCACCATCATCACTGACACCCTCATGGAGCCAGAGAAACCCAAAGCTTCGCCTGTCCCCGCTAGGTACCCTCATACATTTTAAACCCGGTGGTAACCGCACGGTCATAATGGACCCTGGTGTCGCTCGGAAATACCACAAGTGTGGAAGGGAATTGTCAGTGAAATGGATAGAAACATTTGGCCCTATTCCTCAAGTGTTGTGTATTCCTCCACAGGGCTAGTGGTCCCAGTAAGGCCCTGAAGCTGAGCGCCAGAGGGAAGGAGGTTGACGACTTTGTGGACAAGCTCAAGTCTGAGGGCCAAGTCATCATGCCTACCTCAGGAAAGAGGCCCACAGAAGCATCCAAATCCCTGCCTTCACCAATTAATACCGAGAGGTGGGCTAACTTCTACCTCACTAATTCTCAGATGATATATCCAGTGGTTAGTTTGATCAAATTGTTAGAATCTGCTCTTGGTTTTTTTGCTTCTAGTTGTTTTGCATTAGTATATCCCAGCCTTTTATTTTCTAAATGTTCATTATGTCAGCACAATTGTCATTGTCTTTGTAATAATCAATGCAATGGTCGTAATATGCTTGTGGGCAGAACTTGTCTAACCTCTGACTTCCCTCTAACTACCAGTGTGCATCTCCGCTGTGAGGAGAAGATCAGCCTGACCTGCGGGAGAGACGGAGGGCTGCAGAACATGGAGGTCCTGGGCATGATCACCCTCCGGGTGGCCGATGAAAAGAACGGACGCATCCGCCTCACCATCAACAATGGAGACAAGAAGGGTGTCCAGTTGCAGGTAGGTTCCAGACACAAACCTTTCATTGGACTGAGAGCACGGGCAAAGTTCACAACAGTTATACATGCCAACGTCAATTTGGCTGGTATTAATCAAGATAGTCGTTTTGGCTGTTGGTGTCATTTGCTTTGGGTGCTGCATTGCGCCATTGTTTTATGCTGTGGGAGTGTTTTTAATGATTTCACTCCTGCCCTGCTCCATCCAGACACATCCCAATGTGGATAAGAAGCTTTTCACCACAGATTCAGTGCTGGGCCTCAAGAACCCGGATAAGTCCTTCCCTCTGAACAATGATGTGGGTGTTCTCAAATGGAGGCTACAGACTACGGATGAGACCCTTATACCACTAACCAGTCAGTATTTTATACTGTCATTTATTTTATGTTTGGTTTATAACCAGGTTTTTATACCTCTTATATAAATAGTTATTCACAATTTCCCTTTCTGGAGTTCTGGGGCTGTATTCACAAAACATCCTAAGGCTGAAAGTAGCTCCTAACTTGCTGATTTAGGAGTAACTCTTCAAAGAGAATGGACGTGTCAGTTCTAACCTCAGGACTCCTACATTTTTGGTTTAAGAGTATTTCACAAAGGGTTTTAGCGCTAAAACCAGCTCCTAAGTCTGGGAAAAGTTTTGGGAAGTCAAGTGAACTCCTAAGACCAAGTCACAAACAATCCAAAAATGGCTGCATTTATTGATACTGAGCTTTTAAAAAGGTATCTCCTTAATCGCAAGGGTATTATGATCATAGTAGAGCTAGCCAGGGAGGTTGTCACTTCACCAACAAACAGAAACAACCCCATAACAATAACAACTGACATCAAGGTTTTGACAACTCAACGCTACTTGGCCACAGGGGAAATGCAGCTGTGCAGTATGCAGCTGTGCAGTATGCAGCTGTGCAGTATGCAGCACAGATGAACTATGTATATTCATCCATCTGTCAGTAGAATATTACATCTAACAATAAATGCCCTTCCCAGACCCCATATCCTGCAACCTAATCGGTTTGATTAGGGTTGGGTACTGAATGATTAGGTTTGGGTACTGAGCTCTGTACTTTCAAGGGTCCCAACCGAATTACGTCAGAACTACCGAGTACCAATTCACGTAAAATCAATTGGTGCCAAATTTCGGTACCTGAGAGTGCATCTGGGTGAGAGAGTAGAGAGAGAGAGAGAGAGCCAGACTATGAGAACGAGATTACCTCACCCCTGCAGCTTGTTCAATGTTCAACACCAACAGAGTCAGGGCAGTGGCAAGCTGAAAGCAGTCCGATGTGTGGTTACACTTCAAAACCTGATGCAGACAACGCTCGCTGTAATATTTGTGATGCGAAATGCAAAGCTGGCCATGGCAACACGTCTAACCTGAGGAAACACCTGGTCAAACACAATGTTTTGACCCAACCCTACTCATGTTATTCGCCAACTGCATAGAAACATGGCTAACTTCATGGCCATAGCTCAATCGCCCAGTGTAGTTAGTGGTGGGGGACACAATTGCATGAATTATTGCACCATCAAAAGATTAACACGCATTTCTTTACGAGCTGCCAGACATGTAAGAGACTGACAGTTAGCTGAACATATCATGACTAGTCAGTATATCATTCTTGGTTTCATGTTCTATCAGTGACACTTAGCCTACATTAAAATTTTAATATCTTTATTTCAATATGGCAACATGACACATTCTTCTACAGTATTGCTATGATGAATTCACTGACAGAGACCCCTCCCCTATCAGCCAATCACTGTGGGCATACAGTAGTAAGCTTGTTCATGGAACACGACATAATCCACAGCAACAAGGTCAACCCCGCCCTTTCTTTTAGCTTAAGACTTCTCCCCGTTCCTTAGTTAAAGTTGCTGTCAGCAGCTTTGGGAATATATTTTAAAAGGAAACTCTTAGCTATGAACTTGTAGTGCTGTTTAGGAGTCCTAGTGGTAAGATGTTTTTGTGAATACCGCCCCTGGAATTTGTGTTCCAAGCGTTCTCTTCCAAACATTGGAAATGTGGTGTTCTAATTATTTTAAACTCTGCCTTCTATGCCATTAAAATGTTCTGAAGATTCAGTTTTTTGTTCCTCTGCTTCTTTGCAGTAAACTGCTGGCCTTCTGAGAGTGCCACTGGCTGCGATGTCAATATTGAGTATGAGCTTCAGGAAGAAGCACTTGAACTGAACGATGTAGTGATCTCCATTCCTGTTCCGTAAGTAAACCAATCTGAAGCATCTAAACATTTAGGATCCTGTTTCCTGTTAAATCCTTCCTATTCTATACAGTGGCTGTTGCGGCCTGCCACTTGAGTTTAAAATACCTATTTATCTGTCATGGTAGGGCGGGTGTCGGCGCTCCTGTGATCGGTGACCTGGACGGAGAATACCGCCATGACAGCCGGCGGAATGTTCTGGAGTGGTGTTTACCTGTGGTGGATGTCAACAACAAGACAGGAAGTCTTGAGTTCAGCGTGGCAGGCCAGCCTAACGACTTCTTCCCGGTCAACGTTTCCTTTATCTCTAAAGGAAACTACTGTGACATAACGGTCAGCCTTTGATATTTTCAGTTACATTTCACCAGGAAGCTGGTTATAAATGTAATTTTTTTGTCAATTCTGAGTAGTGATGCACCAGTCGATTGTCTGGAATTGGATGATGTTTGCTTAAAATGCGATCAGCAAACGCCTATTAAAATAGATTGGTATTAGCTTCCGAAAAGCTGATTGTTGCACCTCAACTTCTGAGTGTTTTAATGAACTACACGTCAATGTATATTTGTTTTTTTAAAACAAGGCCAATAATGACTTACTCTCCCCTCCAGGTGGCCAAGGTTTGCCAGGTAGATGGGCAGGTTCCAGTGAGGTTCTCCTCCGAGACGTCGTTCCTGGTTGACAAATACGAAATACTGTAATTCCCCTGTGTACGGCACCGCCCACCGAAACCACGATGACAATATCCGTGGATTGACACGTTATGGAAAGAAACAACCCAACCCTAAACTGTAAAGGGATAAGTGGTTCGCTGCTAGCCTGTTCAGCACCACCAGTACCACCGACAGGACTCAAAACCCCTTTTTAAAAAAAAAGAAAAGCCCCCTTTCACACCATGGCTCTCCGGCTTTTGGTGTCTTTCTACCTTTTTACCAGAAATCTCATCGATGGATCATCATATAGCTGTATGTAAAAACCTGCTTGACGCACCCTCGAGAAGGATTGGTGAAGTCGAAGATCTTTACCCGGGGTAGGTTGGGTGGACCTGGGGTAGTGAAGGGCAGGTGTTGGGTCTGTGTGAATGATACTCTCTTTGGCCCAGTTTGTAGCCCATGAAATCCTTTGGTAACTTCCGGTAAAACACTACAACCACATTGTGCTCTGTCTCTGAGAACCACACTGTGATTGGTACCAAACGGAACCGCTAAAACCTTAACCAAGATGATTAAAACGACCGTTTATAGTTTAGCACACGTTCGAAAGATCAAAGGAAAAAATGTCTGTCTTTTTTTTGTCCCTGCGCAGTGAGCAGGCAAGTTAATATAATAAAGTCTAGTAGCCCCCTTTTTCAATGTAATATACTGATTAATCAAATGCCTTGAGGTTGTTCAATACAAATTTTTGTACCCACTCCGACGGACTCTAGTTATATGCACTATTTTCCATAGTTCATTTGAAGTCCTGTCTGCGAATTGGACTGTTCTATATGAAAGCCTGCATATCAAACGCAAGCAATGAAAGAACCATAAACCTCTAACGCTCCAAACATTCTAGGTACATACAGCATCAGGAATGCGCTTGAATTCAAAGCTGCTTACAGCACTCCCTGTGCTTATGTGGTATGCCATGTGTAGCCCCAGCGGAAATTGACCCCACAGTCCTGGTGCCGCTAACACAATGCTCTTACCAGCTATGCCATGCCGGAGAACCCTGTCCATCACCGGTACCCCACGGTCCACCCTCCAAACAGCCCCACTGCAACAAGCCCTCATGCTTATTTTGAATGAATGAATGCCAGGGCTTTTTTCTCTCATTTCACAGATTTCTCTATGAATGGCCATATTCACTTTGACTGTGCTCATGACATACAATTGAGAGAGGGTAAATGTTAAATAATATTTTGTCTGTTGGATTTATTTTGTTAGTTATTCTGAATAGTGTGGGATTCAGATTGTAGGTCGGTGGGGGAGATTGGAGTTAAATAAATGAATCAACTTTTGTAACCCTATAGAATAATGAACGTGGGTAATTAACATTCCAATGTAAACATGAAAAAGATTAAAGTGTATTATAAACCCTGAAAACGCCTATGTAGTTTATGATTTTTTGTAATGTGTGCTTTGGTACTGTCAGAGCCATTGATTTATTGCATATGTTTTATGGTGAAAGCATATATGAAATGTTTTTACAATCAAATGATTCTGTAGTTTCAGTAGTGCTAGATTTTGTTATAGTGACATCACAAAGTTTTACAATGATTTAATACGGAATGGATGTTCAGGTCACTGGTGGGATACAAGAGTGGAATTTAACATAATCTCTTGGTTTGTTCCAAATGTTGTTCTATTTTTGGTAATGCACTCAATGTGTCCAATACGGTTTAGTCATGTAGCAGACGTTGTGATCTGTCAGTCTAAACAGGCTGTGTTCTGTAGGGTTACAACACACTCAAAAGAATAGAAACATATGTCGTCATATTGGGAAAACACTGATAAAAGCTCCCGGTTTCACTTAATTTCAAACTGTTTTTGCCTTACTGAACACAACCAAGGCTTTCCCATGAGCTTATCCAGCCTCCAGAGAGGATATTTGAGCCATGTCATTGACTAGACCAACAGGATGATCCTACCATCAGGACAGGTCAAGCTCTGATTGAATCTGGTGGAAAAAAAATAAACAATTCTGATTTTATTCCTCCTTTTCTGTTCTAAGTACATCTGTACAAGGATTTCAGTGGCAGAGAATGCATGTCAGATTTAACTGATTTCTACTGCTTTGTACTTGAGGGAAGAGTGAATGTGTTTAATCGTGAGGAAGCAAGGGATTAATGATTCATCTTCCTTGACCGGCTTACACTCTGGTTGGGAGTGTGATGGGGGGCTGAATATCAGGACAATGTAGAGCGATGAAAACTGAACAACTAGAGGACGTTTTGAGTTGAAAATGCACATAATCATGAACAGGATATTACAACTAATTAGAGTTAGGCAGAATTATTCCCCTCTCAGACTTACCTAGGTGTATTTTCCATGTACCATACATACACAAACGCTTGGCATTAGTATCTGAAAAGGTTAGTGAGTCAGCCACTTCCTTATTTGGGTTGGAGAGCGGAGAGGGTGTGTCTTATTTGAGAATGAATGGGCATAGTTAGTTCAGTGCTGTCTGGTGTGGGACAGTTAGTGTCTCAGAGAAAGAGTAGATGTCTGATCCTTAAAATGGCTCTCCTCTATCCTTAGTCATCAGTTTATCTAAGGAAGAATTGGTTGAATTTGGGATTCTCATCTTCCGAGGTGGATGTGTTAGTGCTGGGGTGAACCTGGCTTGCATGGCAAACTGAAGGGAAGAAACCTAGTGTGGTTTTACTCTTCTCAGTAGGATGATAGCACCCGAATGAATGATGAGCATATCGGGATACCACAGTAACAGGATGACTTTAACCTCCCAACTAGCACCCAGACTGAAGCACAAGAGGGTCAGATTCAAGGTAAGTTGTCTTTATTTCTATGTCAAAGTTGTCATGTGTTACTGTGTATTCATGTCTCTTGTGTAAAAGCGTTCAATGTTTGTGTGGAGGCATAGGCGATTGAAGGCATTGGTTCAATAATCCTAGTTAAAGTGAAAGTCTTGGTCAATGCAAAAACAATACTGTCACCAGTGTCAGGCAGTGTAAGTGCACTGGGGCCCACCACTATCGAGGCCTACATGGACTCCAACTCAAGATGTGCACAGGCCTGTAAATAAACGCCTGCAGACTCCTGCGGGGTAAAAGAGGGCATCTTTCCCAGACAATTCAGCCCACCGGTGTTGCATTAGAAAATGGAATCAAATTCCTACGATTGTTGTTTTTCTTTGCAGGCTTCAGAAATAAGTTAATTGGACAGTGTGCTCCTACAAATGCTTGTCATTATTGGATGACTAAATTGTCAATGTAAATGTTGGTGTTCCTCCATTTGCAATGTAAGGTCCAGTCTGTCAGCTGTCTCCAACATTACAGGTCCCATTGCCCTAACTGGTCCTGTGTACTTTTCAGTCTCTAGCTCAGGTATGCACAACACCATTTTCAGAAACCAAATGTAGTCCTATGTAATGATTGAGTATACAGTAGAGATATTTTTGTAGCACTGCGGTGAGGTTTTTCTCTTCACAAAGTCTGTTTTGTTCAAGAGGTTCATAAAGAGACCATTAAGCTAATATTTATCTGCCCTTAACATTGGTTAATGTACTCTAGGAATCCACCTTTTTGGATCCTGAACCACCAACTGAATTGTGCTGTTTTCACAGTACCCCTGAAGAGCCCTCTTATGTACATTTTAACAGCGGTCTTATAAGTCTTCTCAAGTACCCCATTTAGATTGTCCTAGTACCCCTGTTGGGAACCACTGCTCTTCCATCAGTATGGTGGGTAAAGAAAGTCACCACTCAATTTCAATATGTTCACCTTTTGTTGCCTTACAGCCTGAAATAAAAACACAATTTTATTTACACACATAAACACACATTATCCAAGTGAAGAAAAAAAAATAATAATAATCTGAAAGTTCATAAAAAATATATTTAAAAATTAAAAAGGTAAATATTCTATTTGGTGGATATACCCCCATGAGTTAATACTTGGTTGAACCACCTTTTGCTTGAATTACAGCCATTGGTCTCTTTAAATATGTCTCTGATAATCTCTGCTAGACTGTGCAATATTGTCCCATTCTTCCTTGCAGAATTGTTGATGATTAGACCATTGCATGATGATCGTTAATGGACTGCACTCTTCAAGTCATTTCACAGATACTCAATGTCTCTATACAGATACTCAGATTGCTCTCATTCACTCCTGCACAGTTTCCACACAGCTGCAGCTCATTCCATTCATCACCTCTGCAGTATATCTACCCAGGCTGTTCACCTCTTCGGCGCCAGATCGTTAGTCTACACCACAGGTGTCAAACCGGTTCCACGGAGGGCCGAGTGTCTGTAGGTTTTCACTCTCACCTTGTACCTGATTGATTAATTAGTTCACTAATTGGTTAATTTCTACCCCCACCTGGTTGTTCAGGTCTGACCTGGGAACCAATTTAAAGGAAAACCCAAAGACCTGCAGACACTCGGCCCTCCGTGGAACCGGTTTGACACCCCTGGTCTACACCTATGACCTTGCTCAAACTGCTGCTGCTTGCTACTCACTTGAGTTACCTGCTTCACTACCTCCCGCCGATACCTGTTGAACCATTCTCTGCCGTTTTCTGCGAAGCTGCCGAGTTCCACCCTGCACTGCTCACTCACATTCCCCTGGATTTCTGTTGGTGAATCAAGACTGGACATTCTGTGACTACCCACTCTGGTTCTCAGCCCTGCCCTGGATTCCTCTCTGCCTGCCTGCCTGTCTTGCACCTCACTACCATCCAGAAGCTGCACTGCCCAAACTCCCCCCCTTTGCACAATTTAGTTTGACTGTTCAAATAAACATCTCTGAAAGCTATCTGCCTCCGTATGTGTTGTCTCTGTGTTTTGGGTCAAACAGCATCCTGACACAGCCTCCCACAGAGGCCTGATTTGTGGAGCACTTGTGATATTGTGGTCATATTAACACACTGACCAGTCTTTACCATAAAGACCTGAAGCTCCTTTAAAGTTACCATTGGCTTCTTGGTAGCCTCTCCTCCTTGCACTGCCATCCAGTTTGGAGGTACGGTCTGGCTGGTCCCATTCCCCTTCCACTTCTTAATAATGGTTTTAACTGTGCTCCAAGGGATAGACAAAGCCTTATAATTAATTTAATATCCATCCCCTGACTTGTGCAAAACTTCATCTTGTAGATCTTTTGAAAATACAGTATCTCACAGAAGTGAGTACACCCCTCATATTTTAGCAAATTTATGATTATATCTTTTCATGTGACAACACTAAGGAAATTACACTTTGCTACAATGTAAAGTAGTGAGTGTACAGCTTGTATAACAATGTACATTTGCTGTCCCCTCAAAATAACTCAACAAACAGCCATTAATGTCTAAACCGCTGGCAACAAAAGTGAGTACACTCCTAAACGAAAATGTCCAAATTGTTGTGTTATTTTGAGGGAATAGCAAATTAACACTGTTACACAAGCTGTACACTCACTAATTTACATTGTAGCAAAGTGTCATTTCTTCAGTGTTGTCACATGAAAAGATATAATCAAATATTTACAAAAACTTTTGTTAGATACTGTATGTTTCCACCCATAGTGCAGTCTGTGATTGGAATTGCAGTATTATGCAGTGGATTCCTCTAAGAACAACTGCTTTTATTCTAAACTAATCAAAATCACTGCAATTGAACGTAGATGGAAGCCAATTAGTTTGATGTTTGCAATTGCAATTCTATTTTACTGTATCCAAATTTATTTTTGGTATTTAACTGTTTTAATTTTAATTAATCTTCAAAGCTAATTAGATTTCATTTTTCACTTGGATATTGTGGGTTACTGTGTTTAAATAAAGGCATATTTTTTGTGTGTTTTCATTTCAGTCTGCAAGGCAACAAAAGGTGTGATGACTTTCTATACCCACTGTACATCTAGCAGACCTGAACAGGCATATGCAATGTTTTATGACTTGTGCACATAAGATTGAAATACATCCAGGAAGGTTTGCCGAAAAAAATTCTCAGTGAGAAAAAAAATCTATTTTTAGCATTTTGGAAGTTGGGGATTTTGAGCCTATTTTCCATTTGAACCAGGTTTGGAAAAGGGACTGCAGGTTAATATTGCAGCCACATGGGGGCACCAGTTAGACATTAGCCAAACTGGCTTCTGTATGCTGTAGTTTGGAAGGCTATGGAGACAAACGTTAAACCATTAGATGTCATATATTCTGATCTATTGCTGGTCTTCTGTGCTCAACCGTACCCTTGTGTGCTTTAAAAAGAGCAAAAAAACGGAGTGATGCCTATATTTACAGTCCTTTTGAGAATGTTATGGTCCATGTTTCACTACAACCCCATTTCCAACAAAGTTGGGGCGCTGCACAAAAATCTAATAAAAACAGAATACAATGATGTGCAAATCATTTATCCCTAAATTTAATTGAAAATAGTACAAAGACAACATATCAAATGTTCAAACTGAGAAATGTTATTGTTTTTGGAAAAATACATACATACCCCTTTGGAAATGTATGCCAGCAACACACTTCAAAAAACATGGGACAGGGGCATGTTTACCACTGTGTTCTATCACCTCTTCTTTTAACAACACTCTGTAAGCGTTTGGGAGTCCAAATGCTGTATTTTTGAAAGTGAAATGTTCTCCCATTCTTGCTTGATATATGGGTGACAGGTCTGAACTGCAAGCAGGCCAGTTTAGCACCCGGCTCTTTTTCTCAGAGCCATGCTGTTGTAATATGTACAGAATGTGGTTTGGCATTGTCTTGCTGAAATATGCAAGACCTTCCCTGAAGTATGGCCTTCCCTGAAATACGTTGTCTGGATGGCAGCATATGTTGCTCCAAAACCTGTACATATTGTTCAGCATTAATGGTGTGTTCACAGATGTTGGTTTTTGGCCTTGTCCCTTACATACAGAGATTTCTTCGGATTCTCTGAATATTTTAATGATATCATAGATGATGAGATCCCCAAACTCAATTGTTTTGCTATTTTCTGTTGAGAAACGTTATTGTGGTGGGGAGCATCCTCACTTCTGACAGACCAATCATCTCTGGAATTATCTTTTAGTACCCAATCATGTTTCTGACCTGTTACCAATTGACCTAATTAGTGATGTGATATTCCACCAGGTTTAGTTTTTACTCAAGTCATTTGTTGCCTCTGTCCTAACTTTTTTGAAACATGTTGCTGGCATCAAATTCAAAGTGGGCGTGTGTTTTTCAAGAAACAATAAAATGTCTCAGTTTCAACATTTCAATATGTTGTCTTTGTACTATATTCTACTGAATATAGGGTTTAAATGATTTGCACTTCATTGCATTCTGTCTTTATTCACATTTTACTCAGTGTCCCAACTTTTTTTGAAATGGGGCTGTTGAATCTGATGAATTTGTAACAAGATTCAACATTTCTGTAAAAGCACTTTGTGACGACCGCTGATATAATAATGGTTTATAAAATAAATGTGATTCATAAAAGCTCATTAAAATAATTATAGCCACCATACTTTGCAAGTATTTTATATTTTGCATGTGATTATAATTTATGACAGTCATTACAAATTACAGTCAGCGCAATCAATTAAAGTAAATACACACCATTACAGTCATAGCATGTAAAACGTGTCATACTCATACCAAGTGTCTGGCGGTTAATCGGAGTCCTTGCAAATGCACAATAGCTTAGTGTAAATGCAATAATTGTCATCAGTTTTATTTTATTTTAATAAATGTACTTTTTATATTTTGTTTTAGCAATTTGCATACATCTTTGATAAATCTTCATTAGTTGGTTTCTACTGGTCATGTGATTTTGGTTAATAACCTCTGCTCCTCCCCTCGTTACCTTTAACTACACAGTGAAGTGCCGATTAGATGTCTGTGAGTTGATGTAAAAAAATTCCATTCACCTTATTACCACTTTCATCTCTGTAATTCTTTCCTGTGACTGCTCACTGGAAGTTAGTGAGTTGAAAAGAAGGAAAGGTGGTGAATGGACTTCCTGCTCTTATAATGCAATACCACCTTATTGTCCATCTGTCACAACGGAAACTGGTGAAAGAAAAGACTCTTGGCTTCTGGGTTTGCTTCTCATTGTGTACCACTGGAAGAATAGCTTCTGCTCAGCCAAAAGCTAACAGGCATACGAATCCAAACACCAACTGTCCCATCTTAGTTATTTGTGATGTTTTTAGTATCAGTCAATGGCGTTTCAGTTGATTTTGAGGCACATGTAGGGAACAGGAAGTGCAAGTTTTCAAGGGCCCCCAGACAGTGGGAGACACACATGGACTGAGATTCCAGTTTGCACGGTCCCCCTTGGTAAATCCTAGATAAACCCAGACAGGGCTATGCATGCTGGGTTACCTAGATATTTGCTAACAGGATCCTGCTGTTTATTTAGTTCTTCCTTTGCTCATATTCCTTGTTTTGGAGGGTAATTGGTTGTTTATGTTACCTTTTATGGGGCATAGTGCCATGCAGGGTATTGTAGTAGGTAATGACTACAAACTGGAACTGCTGTCGAAAGAAACAAAAAAATAACTGTCTCCTATTTGTTCGCATACAATGGTAAGAATAGTTCAGAGATGCTTCTGGGTAGGGCTTCTGCTGTAAAATTATCTTATGTCTGAGTTATTAAAACCACATGGGCATTGATTTTCTGCTATATATTTCATGGCACCAATAACAATTCTGGGATATTCATTATATTTTTGTGTAGTGGAATACACTTGGAATATGCTATTCCACTCCATTTTTGTGGAGTGGAATTTATGTATTTTTTTTCTTCACAATTCACCCCCAGATATGGTCAGTTAGTACATCAGACGTACATTATAGACCGGGACACGCAACACACACACCATTACACAGTAGGAGGGGTTGATGGTGGGGATGTTTGCGTGTGCTTTAGGGTGTTTTATTTGTGGCAAAACCAGCGTGACGCACCAAAGAACTGAACCAAACCCAGGACAGAAGGAACCAATTACTACCATGTTCTAGACAACGTATCCAAGAGAAACAGGACTGTCCATCTCTGAAAGGAAAATGTGAACATATCCATTGGCTGTGTTAACTATTATTTCAATACTGGGGTTCTTTCCAAGTCTGTCTAAATTTTATTTTACATTTCTTATTCACATGTGTCACATAGTGATTTTATTAACCTTTTCATAATTACTTTAATGTTCTTTCTGGGTTATTCTGGTTTGGCTGTGATCATCATCTGGGGTTTTGGAAATAGTTTCCTTTTCAGATATGCTGTTCCTTTATCCATAAACTGGACATAACAAAGAGAGATATTTATCCAATAAACTCTAATTATCCAGGTAATCCACAGATTATTTACCTGTCGAATAACTCATACACCAGATTATAAACCTGTTGAATAGTTTATTGGCCAGATTACGATAGGATAACACTTTTTTAATCCCTGTGGGGAAATGCAGGTGTTAAAGCAACCACACTGACAGTAGTGCAATAGGAATGCAAGAACTGTAGAATACAAGGAGCCTGTTGAATAGTTTATACCCCAAATTATAAACCTGTCAAATTAGCTTGTACCCCTGGTAATGAACCTGTCATCTAGCTAGATCGTACTTCAGATTATGAACTTGTTGAATAGCTTAAACTCCAATTTATGAACCTGTCAAATAGCTCATAGTCCAGATTATTATTCTGTCGAATTCCTCATTCTCCTGATAATGAACCTGTCAAATAGCACATACATGAGATTATGACAAACAGGTGGCTTTTGTTGTATTGTTACAGTCTTTTGAAGAAAGCATGACTATCTTTGTCACGTGATTTGTGACCTCACAAATAAAGGTCTGTCTTATCTGAGTGTGCTGTCTCGTCCTCAATAAAATGTCTTTGTTTCTGTCGCATAGAGGTTAAAACACGAGGGCTACCACTCAGTTGGAAGATAAATGACCGCCTTGTTTTAGCTAATAGAAAGAAAGAGAGACAGAGGGAGAGAAAGAAAAAGGACAAAGGGAGGGGGTAAAAAGAGTGAGAGAAGGAGGGAGAAAAGAGTGAGAGAGAAAAAAAAGAGAAAAAGAAAGGGTGAGAGGCAAAAGGAATTAGAATGACAGGGTGGGTGGATGCAAATGGAAAAAAAGCAGACATGGAAGGAGGGGGAGAGAGTGTGGGTGGAAGAACAGGGAGGGAGAAAGAGAGAGAGCCAGGGCAGAGAGTTGTGTAGTCTGTCTGTCTCATTCCCATCTCTGTCTCTGTCTACTCAATGTGTTTGTCCCAATCTCTAACCACTTCATGAATGTAGAAATAGACGTATCAAATCATCAACAGGATCTCCCTAAGGATATCAAAAACTGGGACGTTTCTGTTCTCTGTCGCTCATGAAATATGGAATTCCTACCTTGTCTGTGAAAATATTGGATTTTACCATTTCTGTACATTTAAACTCTCCTGGAACCAGGTAATGACTATGTTACTCTCCTTGTGTTGCGTGTATGTAGGGGGTAAAGGAATTGGTTAAGTAGTGTCTATATCACAGAATTTGTTTGTTAGTGCTTGTATGTATACAGTAGAAAAAGTTCATGAAAGACTGCAAAGGGAATTTCAGTGAGATTGAGAGGAAAAGGGGAATTTCAAAAAAGATGAAGGGAAAAAGTGAATTTCAGTGATCTTAAATGGAAAGGAGAATTAAGGAATGGAATGTGTCAAGGGAAAAATGAGAATTGGAGGAAAGGAAAACTAAATGTCCTACTCACTCATCCCTGGAAATAAGCAGTACCCAAGACCATAAACACTATTACAGTTGCACCTAACATGTGGTGTAGAAATACAGTGAGTAGACATGTCAACATACTAATATTCCGGCTGTGTGGATTGCAGTGGGGCAGTGGAGCCAGGAGGTGGCTTAGTCTGACCTCAGGCAGGAGGATAATGGATAGTGGATCTATTGTACCAGTGTGTCAGAGTGCCATACTCTCACATGACCCATTCATTCATACAGTGTGTTTGTGTGTGCGTGTGTGTGTGTTTCACCATCATGCTACCAGACCACAGAGCTCCCCCAATTGAGCTCCAGTTTATCGATGTGGACGATCTACCTGGAATGTCTGGTGGTGTTCAGATTTCTGAAACCGTACTCATAATGCAGAAGTATAAAATCCTTGTGGTGTTTGCGCAGCCATGACTGTGCTAGTTAAAGTTACTTGCGTTTACTTTGATCCCCAAGAAACACACCAGTTTAAATGTTATTACTGAAGGACTAGAACGAACAGGTGCGCGCATTCGTCTGTGGGCTTGTTCCTGTGTGCACGCATTTGACATAGTTTTTAGTCGACTAAGTGAATGGAGTCTTTCATATGAGCTTGGGCTGCTTCAGAGGATCAGAATCACTTATGTCATTTTCTGCAGCTTTGCATTGTTTTGTCAGTTGTTTCCCACAATGTAGTGAAGACATGAGTTGTTTCTCACACTGTAGTGAAGACGTGAGTTGTTTCCCACACTGTAGTGAAGACGTGAGTTGTTTCCCACACTGTAGTGAAGACATGAGTTGTTTCTCACACTGTAGAGAAGACATGAGTTGTTTCTCACACTGTAGTCAAGACATGAGTTGTTTCTCACACTGTATTGAAGATGTGAGTTGTTTCTATCACTTTATTGAAGATGTGAGTTGTTTCTATCACTTTATTGAAGATGTGAGTTGTTTCTCACACTGTATGGAAGACGTGAGTTGTTTCTCACACTGTAGTGAAGACGTGAGTTGTTTCTCACACTGTAGTGAAGACGTGAGTTGTTTCTCACACTGTAGTCAAGACATGAGTTGTTTCTCACACTGTATTGAAGATGTGAGTTGTTTCTATCACTTTATTGAAGATGTGAGTTGTTTCTCACACTGTAGTGAAGACGTGAGTTGTTTCTCACACTGCAGTGAAGACGTGAGTTGTTTCTCACACTGTAGTGAAGACGTGAGTTGTTTCTCACACTGCAGTGAAGACGTGAGTTGTTTCTCACACTGTAGTGAAGACGTGAGTTGTTTCTCACACTGTAGTGAAGACGTGAGTTGTTTCTCACTGTAGTGAAGACGTGAGTTGTTTCTCACACTGTAGTGAAGACGTGAGTTGTTTCTCACACTGTAGTCAAGACATGAGTTTAGGTTGGATCCCCATCTGCTATTGCCTGGGCAGCAGCTTCATTAAAACATGTGACCTAGTACAGAACAAGTATAGACTACAAATCCTTAATTATCCAACATAAATTAATATAATAAAACTGTACATTGGAAACACTCGAAGAAACAGCAAAAATATGAACACAAATTTCTTATAGATACAGCTCTGGAAAAAATTAAGAGACTTTTTCTTTCCTTTCCAAAAAAGTTGAAAAGGAAAGTTTTGAGTGAGGAACAGAAGCGTTCAATTTGTAGTGGTCTCTTAATTTTAACCCTTCTGTTCCTCACTCAGAACCTTCTTTTTTTACTTTTTTGGAAAGGAAAGAAAAAGTTTCAGTGGTCTCTTACTTTTCTCTGGAGATATATATACAGCTCTGGAAGAAATTAAGAGACCATTGTGAAATTATCACTTTCTCTGGTTTTACTATTAATAGGTATGTATTTGAGTAAAATGAACAGTTTGTTTTCTATAAACTACCGACAACACTACTCCAAAATTCCAAATAAGAATATTGTAATTTAAAGTATTTATTTGTAGAAAATAACTGGTCAAAATAACCAAAAAAATATGCATTATTTTCAGACCTCAGATAATGCAAAGAAAACAAATTCATATTGACAACAAAATACTAATGTTTTAACTTCAGAAATCAACATTTGGTGGAATAACCCTGATTTTTAATCACAGCTTTCATGCATCTTGGCATGCTCTCCACCAGTCTGTCACATTGCTGTTGGGTGACTTTATGCCACTCCTGGCACAAAAAAAATGAAGCAGCTCAGCATTGTTTGATGGCTTTTGACCATCCATCTTCCTCTTGATCAAATTCCAGAGGTTTTCAATTGGGGTCAGGTCTGGAGATTGGGCTGGCCATGACAGGGTTTTGGTCTGGTGGTCCTCCATCCACACATTGATAGACCTGGCTGTGTGGCATGGAGCATTGTCCTGCTGGAAAAACCAATTCTCAGAGTTGGGGAACATTGTCAAAGCAGAAGGAAGCACGTGGTTCTTCCAGGACAACCTTGTACTTGGCTTGATTAATGCTTCCTTCACAAAGACAAATCTGCTTGATTCCAGCCTTGCTGAAGCATCCCCAGATCATCACTGATCCTCCACCATATTTTACAGTGGGTGTGAGACAATGTGGCTTGTAGGCCTCTCCAGGTCTCCATCTAACCATTAGACAACCAGGTGTTGGGCAAAGCTGAAAATTTGACTCGTCAGAGAAGATGACCTTACCCCATTCCTCTACGGTCCAATCCTTATGGTCTTTTGCAAACTTCAGTCTGGCTCGTCTTTGCTTCTCATTGATGAATGGCTTTTTTCTAGCTTTGCACGACTTCAGCCCTGCCCCTAGGAGCCTGTTTTGAACCGTCCTCGCCGTGCACTTCACCCCATCTGCTGTTTGACATTCTTTTTGTAGGTCACTTAATGTCATCCTACAGTTGTTGAGAGACATTCGAATGAGTTGACGTCATCTCGGTCAGTGGACAGTCGTTTTCGCCCTCTGCCAGTCTGTAGCTTTGTTGTCCCCAATGTCTGTTGCTTGACTTTGCTCTTATGAACCGCCGTCTTTGACATTTTCAGGATGGAAGCAACCTGACGCTCACTGTATCCCTCTGCCAGTAAAGCCAGAATTGAACCCTTCTTTTCCTCACTTAAAGCTTTTCTTTTCAACTGTCATGCTGAATAATTATGTTTTATTCAAATTAACTTTGAGGTACTACTTGCACTGTTTTTGCCATCCAGCTGGTCCTATTGCAAGAGGATAGTGATGACCACAGCAGTGGTTTTTATACTTTTCCTTGTTAAATTAGATTTGGTTTAGGTAATCACCTAATCAGTACCTCATTAAGTAAAATGAGGTGTGCCTGTGTTGGAATTTAACAGACAGTGGAATGGAATGGCTGCCATACATGTAGAGATGCTGATTTAAGAAAAATTAGGAGTGGTCTCCTCCAGAGCTGTATTTATATTTTTATGTGCAATTCTATATTTAAATACATTTCAGAAACAACCTGCCTGAGTAACCTCTTGTGGCAGAGCAGTCAATAATGATGTCTCTCTATAGAACTAACTGGAATGCTGAACAAGATGTCCTTGTTTTTCTCAGCTTCTGGGCTCCCATTCCTGGGTAAGAAGCTGTATTTAACATAAAAGAGCAAAAACGTGGTTCATTGTGGAAATATTTGCCTGCATGAGTTCTTGAATTCCATCCGAGAGAAACAGTATAAGACAAGGAGAAATGAGGGGTGGAGTCGCTATTGTGGAAACATTACACCGGCTCACAGCAAGTGAATGTGATGTGAGAAGATATAAGGTACAATTCGTTTCACGTTGTTGTTTTCTCTTCGTTTTCCTCTGGTTCATGTTTTGTGCTCACAGCTGTTGAAGGGTCATCTGTGTTTATGTTCAGTGCATGTTCAGGTTGAAAAATTTATATTGAATATATTTCTCCTGGTTTATCTGTGTACCATGTGAGTGTGTGTGTGTGTGTGCTTACAAATATGACTGTGTCTAGCCCCTCACTTCACTGTTCTGCTGACTCATTGAACTTTGATGTAAACTGAGCGTGAACCCTTCCAGTGAATTCATCTATTCATTGACTGCTCAGAGCGTGGTGAAATTCACACCCTCTTCCTACTTCTCACAAGTTGCTTCACTAGATAGAAACTTCCCTGGAGGCTCATTCTAAAGTAAATTAAATGAAAGCAGCTGGATTGAGGGCGTCAATGGTTTTCGTGGTGATGCGAAGCATCATGGTTTGGTCATCTGAATCTGCTTTAGGATTGTAGGAGAAAATTACTTCTGTCTCCTTTTAGTACTTCCTAACTATAGAAATAGAATCTACTTTAAACAGATTGTCACAAAAGGCAAATCCTAGTCAGCTACAATACCTTAGTCGTCTTGACTTGAAAACAAAACACACTTCCATTAATTCTTAACATTTTCTTTTCATAATTCTTTCTCAATTACAATATTGCCGAATGCAAGTAAAACATGTTTTACCCCTATTTTACCATTGAAGGGCACATGCTTGCTTGCTACAGCAGTGACCAACTAGGGTTATTAACTGCGTTGCTCATGCCACACAGCTAACCCTAGTTGGATCTGAATGTTTTTGGGTACTGGTGAGATGCTTGAAGCGCTAGGCTATGTGCTGATCCCAATGAATTAGTTCACTCTTTAAGCCTGAATAAACCATAACCCTCCCCCTTCCCACCTGGGTCGAGGTTCCCCTGCCTCCTAGAATCCTTGGAGCAGGTGAGCAGGGTTAAGTGCATAAAAGTGGTCTTCCATCCAGGAATGTCTGGGGGATAATCTTATATTCTTAAGATATTTCACTCCTTTGTATTGCCTTTTCATTTTTTTTATTAGATGTGAAAGTGAGGACAGATAGGAAGTGAGAGTCCTAGTGTGCTAGAAAACCAGTTAAATGTTTACCTGCGCTTGCACTGGTACGTTTTGTTCTGGGGCTTTGCCTTAGACCACTAGACCACATCAGGCCACTGGAGGGATATTCTTCAACACCCTGGTGAAAAGAGTTCTCCCTGCCAAATGAAAAGCTTGAATCTGTCATCCATCATGGAGAGGAGCAGAGAGGGATGACAACACAGGTCTGAAATAGCTCTTTTGGCAGAGAATGGTGCTCGCAAAGCCAGGGTTGTGGGTTCAATTCTCACGGGGAGGGGTTAATAAAGTTTAATCACTCGCTACTGTAACTCGCTCTGGAGTTAAATGTCTTTCAAATGTCAATTCACCCCAAATCTGTGCAGCAGTCAAATTTGTTTGCAAATTACTTAAATGTCAATTCACCCCAAATCTGTGCAACAGTCAAATGTGTTTGCAATATTCTCCTCCTTAAATCTCAAGCCCAAAACATACACAATATTTTCCTCATTTAATCTCAAGCCAAACCCCCCCCGCAATATTCTCCTCCTTTAAACCCCACCCCAAAACACCCACAATATTTTTTCTCCTTTAATCCCCAACCCAAAACACACCCAATATTCTCCTCCTTTAATCTCAAGCCCAAAACACACACAATATTCTCCTCCTTTAATCCTCAGCCCAAAACACACACATTATAATCCTCCTTTAATCCCCAGCCCAAAACACAAACAATATTCTCCTTCTTTAAATCCCAGCCCAAAACTCATACAATATTCTCCTTCTTTAATCCCCAGCCCAAAACACACACAGTATTCTCCTCCTTAAATCCCCAGCCCAAAACACACACAATATTCTCCTCCTTTAATCCCAAGCCCAAAACACACACATTCCATCATGTTCCATGGCTTGGGGGGGGATCCTCCTCGTTGACACAAACATGGTCTGAAGAGAACCAGTAGTGCTGCCAGAGAAAGACTGACTCATCCCCAGAATACAAGTGGCTAGTGGCAAGAGGATGGTATTCAGACAGGCAGTCACACCGTGCAGCTGGCCATCCATGCCCTTTCACCAAGGCAGATCTGGGTTCTGATGCTTTTCGATTTCCTCAAAATACTTTGAACATTCGAGTCTGTCTATAGTGCTATCTGGGACTGGTTTACAGATTCACAACCCATCAATTGTTTTTATGAAGCCATGACAAGCTTGATCAATAAAACAGTGGAGATGATATTCAAGAATTCCACTAGTAATAATGCGTTGAGTTGAGTTGAGGTCAACGTATTATTCCTATTTTACTGTTAGATAAATTAATTTTGATTTATCTCATTACTATTTTTTTTATATCAACAGAAGTTGGTTTAGAAACCAATTTTAATATCTCAAGTTATTGAGCTTAACTTTTGTTATTTGACATACTGGTTTCATCAACATACAGATTTTTCTTGGCTGCAGGTTGATGTTTAGTAAAGTCCTGCTGAAGAATTCGCTTCACCATCCCCAAGAGACCTTTATGTCCCTGGGTTGGCCCACAGGAAACAGCCCTGCTCTCTAGGCCTGTTCCATCTGTTTCCCCGGTTGTCTGACTTTTTTGTTTATGTTTTGATTTTGTTAAATGATCCATCATCTGTGCTCATTTCCCTTCATCCACCCTTTGGCTTTGACCATGGGAACAGACATAAGGGATCAATACTAGACTCTCTCTTTATCTCACCCATCCACTCACTCTCTCCTTCCTCCTCTCTCCTCCTCCCCTCCTCCCCTCCCCCTTTCTCTTCCTCCCTCCTATTCCCTCCCTATCCCTCCTCTCTCCTCTCTCCTCCTCCCCTCCCCCTTTCTCTTCCTCCCTCCTATTCCCTCCCTATCTCTCCTCTCTCCTCCTCCCCCTTTCTCTTCCTCCTATCTCTTCCTTCCCTTTATCTCTCACTATGCTTGTTGTTTTTCTCTGCCAGACAGATCCTGAGGTGCTCTACAGCAGGCATGTATTCTCCCACATCCTGTATAAAGACGGGTGCATCCCACTATGATATAGCGTTATCAATGCTTTAACTGTTTCAGGTTGATTCATTTGTTCCATTTCATATTTAGAAATTCCCCAGTGTACCTGACAATTCCCCAAAATTCTCACACTTTCAGATCGGAAACTCAGCCCTTTGTTTTGCCAACAATACAGAGTCCCAAGAGCAGGAAGCTGCTTGGTGGAATTCCACAGATGATGACTCAAGGTCTTTTCCCACTTTTCCGCCTCCCCTCCTACTCCTCCGCCTGCGCTATGACACGTATTTCCACTGTGGGTCCCCAACCGCCAACGCCAGCTTTTATTTAAAACAAAATGGAAATGCTGAGTAGTTCGTATCCACAACAGAGCTGAGTTGGGATGTCCAGCTGGGCGCATCTGTTCTACCATAACTCCCTCCAATCAATGGAAGGACTGTGTGTGGATGAGAAACAGATTTACATTAGTTTATTCTGCTTCACTTGTTCTCTTCCTCACTTCCTCTTCACATAAAGGAGATCTGGACTTAGACATGACCTTGTGGGCTATCTGTCCAGTGTGTGTTTGGACCACAGAAGATGACTGTTCAAGTCCTACACTGAGGGTTATTCTGGGTGTCTAGGGAGGAAGTTCAGAAAGGTCCCAGAGTTTAACCTTGGACCTGAAGAAAGACCTATTTCGGAAGGATTCTTCTGATCTTGTTGGCCATGTCTCTCGTGTGACGTGGGTGTAACTGGTTTATAATGTGCACCCCTGGGGCCCTCTAGAGCTCGGTGAGTGACAGAAGTAGGCAAGAGGTTATGTGTAGAAAACCATGTGGTCGATTGGCTATTGCTATACGCCTCTGTGGAAAATCCTACAGAAAGACAAGTATCGCACTACAATTTGGATTCCCTGTGAGTAGAGACGGTGAGTGATTGATCGTCATCTTCGTCTTGTTGAGAGCATTGATCTTTTACATGTTGTTAGTATAACCGCCCCGGACAACTAGCTTATCTACCAGCTGTTCACAAACCCCTTCCTCTCTTCAAGCCATCTAGGCTGTTGCTTCCAACTGCTGGAGGTTGAAATTACCAAAATGTTCAGCTGTAGCCAGACATTGTGATGGTCCGAACCTAGTTTCAGTTATGAATCTGAATATTGTAGTTTGTTTATTTTCCTTTCATGTGCTTCGAGAAAATTACTTTAATGAAAACTCTGTATAAAATGAATAAATGTTTTATCTTATTAGGATAACTGGAAGCCAATCAGATCAAATCCAACAGTTCTATTATAGAACTACATGTGCCTCCTAGATGTACATACCCACATGTTCTCCGATGTCCGCTGTCCTTCGGTTTCCTGATTTAATGTCCCTTTACTGTGAACTGAAAGGGGAGCAGGGATCAGTCTAACAGAGCCCAGACTGTGTGGCTGGCTTGGTCTATTTTGAGCAACCCGTGGCAACACTGCAGGGTATAATTGCCCGCTCCATAATCACACGTTACAGAGGAGGGCCCAGCATTTACAAGCATCTCTCCCACATGATGGGTGTGTGCGCTGAGATCAGATCAGAGTGCTCTGTAAGAGTCTTCTGTGTGTGTGTGTGTGTGTGTGTGTGTGTGTGTGTGATACATTACCCCACGGTCCCTGTCACTCTATGTCCTCCAGTTCTATTCTCTGTGCGGGTTGAGATGGAACCAGTGTTGACCATACATTGTCACCGAGTGGCATGCTGGGAGGTAACAACAGGGTTAAACAGGGTTAAGGGGCCAGGGACCAGAGCCAGTAATAAACAGGACAGGAGGACGCTCTGTTCTCAATGCGACCGGAGACTAACACTGATGAGGATTGTCAGAGACAGCCATGTGGCACTACCCAGCTGCTCTGGCCTGAGATGACATCACAGGGAGAGGGAGACAGAGGGAGAGAAACACTTTTGTGTTTCTGTTTACCATTTTCAATTACTGTAAATTACTACACGCAAGATTACAAGGGGCAAGCAACATGAAATATTAGTGGTCTACCACAGTAATGATAAAAACACCCAAGCATAACTAAGGATTGTCAGTCATACTGTCCTCCAGTAGCGATTTTGTTATGAGACATGATTTAATTATTTCCTCTAACTTCAGCTAGTTTTTTTTTTTAACCCAATTTCATATATTTGACCTGTCTTTGCTTGCTTGAGAGAGAAACGCTTCACATTCCAGATAAACGTCCTGATAAGATGCAGAATGAATGTGACAAGGAAGGAGGAGGGGTGAAAGGTTTTGAAAAGTACTTTTCAGATATTTTTTTCTGAACGTTAAGGAGAGAAGGTATTCAAATGGGTTGTCCTCATCTTCAATACACATCATGGCAATGGTAAACAGAGACAAACAGAACAAGGTAATCAGCCATATAATATGTATATATTTATTTGTATGTAATAATCTAATGTTATTCTTTTGGATATAAAACCTGTTTCCCTTTCATGTTCATGCTATTTTTTCCAAAATAAAAGTAGTATTATTAAATTAGTGATTAGTAATACATTATCATTATTACACTAATCATTTTGCTATGTTATTACCAGTTATATTATCTTGCAATATCTGCTTATACTTATTAACTGGTATTAACAATTTGGATTATCATTGTGCAAAGAAAGGAAGTTAAATCTCCTCCCTTGCAAAAGGAAACTCATTGCTGTCTGCTCATTTTAACGTCTTTATCAAAAAGCTCATTTTGACTTTCAGGAATGTTTACAATGAAGCAATTTTTTGCTTGGTGGCTACGGAATCCTTTTGAGAACATGTGTCATCCCCACACAGGCTTGAAATCACTGCCCCTAAGCACCGGCTTCTAACCTACTGTATCCTGATTGTTCCAAAATAATCTATGTGGGAAACCAAAACTAGGATCTACTGTGACATGTATATTTCTACATGGGCCACAACAGATTCTCACTTCTCGTCTGTCCTGAAGAGATGACTTTGACATCTAGTTTAGCTCTATGGTTTTACATAACATCCAGAATAGATGAAGAAGGTGGTGGCATTAGGGTTAGTCTAAATGTTTGTCTGCTTCTGTTTGTGGTTGAGACAGCTCACTGCATGTTTAGAAGTGCAATGTGAAACAATTACTCTAATTCAACTATATATACTACACAAACTGATAAGCAGGTATAGTCTACAGTCACTGCTATGTAATAGCCTAGTGCTGGGTTTCCAAACCTGAGTGATGCATTCGGTCTTCAATGAGGTCTGGAAAATGTGTTTGATCCATTTTATGCTAAACAGATTAATCATAAGTATTCTAAATAGATAACGTTTTCTAAACTACTCCAATCTGTTTGTAGTTCAGATTTATTGAATCCATCGCTGAGATGGTTCATCCAGTTTCATAACACTCCTGTTCAAAGTTGAGATAACCATGTGTGACATCAGCTATCAACTGGTCATATCAACCGTCTGTCTTTAGATAGCTATTTACATTTTGTTTGGGATCTGACCAGCTCAGAGGCATGGCATGTTGCTCAGACTGAAGTGAGTGCCTGAGTGAGTGGGGGGATTTCTAAGCTGGAGCCAACGAGCCAGACAAGACTCATCAGTGTTAGTGTTGTCTACGGTTAGTTTTTGTTTGTCTGCTTAGTCTAGGATGTTTCTATTTACCGTATTAGACGTCTGATCTTCCGGGCCTTTTCACTATTTGCTGAGGTAAAATGTGTTACAAAGCTGGACTGTCACAGACGCTGATTCATGCCCAGGGGGACGCTGCCAGTGAGCATAAATATTTTCTGTCTTACCTTAGCCATTGCAGATGCACTGAGTGTGTGGGTCAGTTGAAATTACCTTTTCCGCCTCGTGTCTCGATAGACAGTGTGTGTGTGTTCGAAAAACTGTAGTGCTCTGTTTCCTACAGAGGGCACAATATAGTGACAAATGATGAACTGGACAAATATAGATTGTTGGTCAGGAGATGGCGATAAAGCCTAGGAACCATTGTAGACGACCTAGAAAGTGATGCATCTTTGAGATTACCGTATAAGTCTATTTTAGGATATTAATTTCTCTAGTTGAGCAGTTATCTGGGACAGCTGAGTTCTAAGGAGAGCAACGCTTCTATATTAAGTTTGTCATGTGTGTCTTCAGTGTGTGTGACATACTACAGAATATCTTCACCTGTGTCTTTGTCTGTGTTCTGACAGGATCTCCATGTGTCAGAAGGTGTGATTGACAACACAGCCAACATGGACCAACTGAATAGGAATGTTTTGGAGCATCATGGACGACAGACTCACCAACACCAGGTCTTACAGGTGCGAGGGTGTGTCAGTGTGTGGATGTGTCAGTGTGTCGATGTGTGTGTGTCGGTGTGTGAATGTGTCAGTGTGTCGATGTGTGTGTGTCGTTGTGTGTACCTGTTTTATTTTCTTATCCTAACTATGATTATAGTACAAAGAAAATAATGAATATACAATTATGTGAATATTAAATGAATATTAAAAGTAGCTTTATTAGACTTTGGGTTAAGTTTAGGATGGGTGTTATAAAGGAAAAGCTATTGAGATTAAGGGGACATTTTCAAACAGTATTAGATTGCTGGTCCTCAAAATGCAGTCAGTCTTTTTTTTTACTTGCCCATTTTGGCCTGGACATGTAATATGTTGTTTATATGTGCACAATCTATGAGTAGGAGCACTGTCATACCCTCATTTAGCCATGAAATTCCAAGTTTAGAAGCCTTCCGTAGTATTATTTCTATGTTGTGAAGGTCAGCAAACAATAAGACTGGCGCTAACGACTAAGGTCAGGAGATGGCATGGAGGATAAGGGGCTCAAAAAGACTGTGACATTATGAACTCTGGGTGAGAAATTTTGTTTTAGACTGACAGAAACAAAGAGCTGAAATGAATGGTGACTGAGGTAATTCTCGGGGAGTCGATGATATATAGCAGAACCTTTCCACCATGTAATATTTAACAAGGAAAGCTCTTAAAATTAGTTTTTTCAAGGAATTACTTTGAAGCAGCGGTGACAGTGTGATTTACACACAGACGCACGCAAAGGAAATACTTAGCTAGCTTGTTAAACTGCAGATGAGAGGCTGAAACAGTGCCTTCAGGTGTACTGGCTGCTTAGTTTTATATTCATACCTTCTTCAAAGCATGGAACATTCCTCTATATACATTTTAAGACAGACTCTAAAGGCATGATGCCTAAAGCTTTATTTAATGTAAGCACCCCATGAGTCATTTATCTGCCATAAAGCTACTATTGTATGTCTTCCTGTTTATGTAGCTACATGTGGAGTACATTGAGGTCAAACCAAAGAAAAAGGAAAAAAATCTACATTTGAATATCAGTTGATAAATACACTTTGAAAGTAATTATTTGAATGTCCTGGAAATATACTGTACGACTGGTCCATAATTAGTGGACACAATTGGACAGTCTTGTGCTTTTGTCTTCAAAATTAAACCATCCGGTCTCTCCCTGCATGCCCAAACGAGGGGGTGGACCCAGATATCCTGCCTAGCGTAAGCTTCTTATTAATCCTATAATGGGAGAAGTTGTGCAGTGGGCCGTGGGGAAACATACAGCTTAGTTTGGCAGACACCCACTCCAGTCTCCTGAAAAGCTCCAATAACGTGTGAAAGAAGGAAAAAGGGGAATCGATTGGGAGTCTGCTTCCAGGCTGATAGCCATGTGGACATGGGTATATGATCACTAAAACGCCAAAAGACCGCAGTCCAAGTTTGGACTTCACAATTTTTCACAGTTTTTTTCTTTATCTCACGTCTAGGGAATCATGTCGGTTTTCTCATTGACTTGTTTTTTTAATACATTTTTTGGAATTTATAGAGCACTCCACTGGACCTGATTGAGACAGGCAAGTCACTGAGGTTCCAAGCTGAGCGCCCCCACCTGGTCAGTCTAGGTAGTGGACGTCTCAGCACAGCCATCACGCTGCTACCTCTACAGGAAGGTAAGCACTTTGGTTTCTCTGAAATATTCAGAGGACGCCTCTATTGAATGTGTTCTTGGACTATAAACCAAATAGAGACATATTTTGATGTAATCACCACGGCAATGTTGCTTTGAGCAGACTGAAGCAGATTCTCGTGATTTCATTTCCTGTGTTTTAGCCAGTAAGTGCTGTTTAGAAGCATTCCCACAGCATGATACTGCCACCAGCATAGTTCACTTGAGGAATGGTGTGTCTACCACACAGCCCATGGTCATGCAGACCTCTTGATATAGCTGACTGACTCACCATTATTCCAGTCTCCGCCACTGAACTCTGTTTCTCTTTCAAAATGATTGTTGACCTCTATGAGTTCTCTCAAAGTCTCCTTGTTTGATCCCTGTGTTTTGAGGAACACATTTTTTTTTGCAGTACCAGCGAGGTCTGAAGCAGCTTCCACTTCCTGATTATTAATACACTGATATTATTTGTTGCTTTTTTAAATATATGCAGTCATATTAATTCATATTTAAGTTCTGTAGTATGCTCTTTGGTCATCTTAATCCTTCAGATTCACAGCCTGACCAATGACACTTGAACATTGGAATTTTTCACCAGAAAATGTCACAGCAGCTTCATTTGTTCAAAAGTAGAGGTTAATGGTAAGGTCACTGTGTCCTTATTTGGGGAATGTGTAAACTGTCAGCATCCACTCCACAGGGGTTGAAAATGTATATACACACTACTGTTCAAAAGTTTTAAAACACCACAATCTTTCCAGTTTTTATTGAGTTTCACACAGTTTAATGTTATAATGTGCTCTGAAATTAAAGCATAGAACAAATAAACAACTGGAGACAAAAAATAAATCATGGAATGGTTTTGTTTAACAAAATTGTATGTTAATATTTGACTCATCAAAGTAGCCACCTTTTGCAGACATAACAATCGAACAATCATGGTATTCTTTCTACGAAAGAAGTCAAATAAATTTTGGAACGCTCTTCCCAACACTGTTCCAGAAGTTCCCACAAATATGTTGCACTTTCACCGTTCTGGGTTGCTTTGCTTTCACCCTTCTGCTTAATTAAACCCAAACCAGCTCGATAAGCTTTAAGTCTGGAGACTGTGCTGGCTATTACATGATTTGAAGCTAGTTCTGACTTGGAACCCCTGACTAATTAGACCTACACCAGAGGGTATTGAACGGCGTTGCAAAATACTGTGGTAGCCATTTTGGTCCAACTCACACTGTGCAGGTCACTGACTTTGGATCTAGCAGGAACCATTCTTTTGCCTACTCAGTGGTGAACAAAAACACTGTGTGATGAACTGAAGATTTCAAGATGGCTTTCTTACTGTCACTTAACTTGTCAAACCTGCAGCTCAAAATGTGGTCTTCACAGTTGAAACTTACTTTCTTCGAATGGTGTTAAGCTGTGCTTGAAGCTGTTGTCCTGTAAACTGCCTCTCACGCAATCTGTTGACTCTCAGACACTTGTCTTCTGATTTAGTTGTTACTTTGGCCAGACCTCTTCCTGTTAGAGTTTCCTCCAGTTTCCAAGTGCCTTTTGAAGGTGTACGAAACTGACACCTTTCTTTGTAATTTCTCTAAAAGAAAGACCTACACCCTTAAGGGTTATAATGTCTTCTTTTGTTAATTGCCTTTTCTCGCCATTATGATAGCAATATACTACTTCCTGCAGTACAAAACTGTCCCAGTAATGCTTATGAGGGTGTTGTAACACCTTTAGAGCTCACACCCCCCCAAAACATCAGTGAGACACCACCATGCTTCACAGTGGGAATGGTATTCTGTTCACTATAGGCCTTGTTGATCCCTCTCCAAACATAGCGCTTATGGTTGTGATCATAAAGCTCTATTTTGGTCTCGTCACTCCAAATGACAGTGTGTCAGAAGCTGTGAGCTGTTATTGTAACCAGATTTTCTTGTGGTATTGGTGCAGTAAAGGCTTCTTTCTGGCAATTTGACCATGCAGCTCATTGAAACAACCACACTGTCTTTATCCAGAGCAGCCTGTATTTCTCCTAAGGTTATCTGTGGGTTTTTCTTTGTATCCTGAACAATTCTTCTGGCAGTTTTGGCTGAAATCTTTCTTGTTCTACCTGACCGTGGCTTGGTTATCAAGAGATCCCTGAATTTTCCACTTCTTAATAAGTGATTCAACAGTACTGACTGGCATTTGCAAGACTTTGGATATCATTTTATATTCTTTTCCATCTTTATAAAGTTCCATTACCTTGTAACGCAGGTCTTTTGACAGCTCTTTTCTGCTCCCCATGGCTCAGTATCTAGCCTGCTCAGTGCATCCACGTGAGAGCTAAGAATCTCATTGACTATTTATACACAGACAATAATTTCAATTTAAAAAGCCACAGGTGTGGGAAATTCACCTTTAATTGCCATTTTCACCTGTGTGTGTCACCTTGTGTCTGTAACAAGGCCAAACATTCAAGGGTATGTAAACTTTTGATCAGGGCCATTTGGGTGATTTCTGTTATCATTATGATTTAAAAAGGAGCCAAACAACTATGTAATAATAAATTGATTCATATGATCACTATCGTTAAATAAAAGACAGTTTTATTTTGCATAATCAGTCATATTTTCATATCAATGCTAAAATGTCACAATTTCTGCCAGGGTATGCAAACTTATGAGCACAATTGTACATATCCGTTACATTTTTTTAAATCTTATGAAGGCAACCACATGTAATGACAAGAAATGCACAGAAACAAAGATATGACTCAAATGGTTTCCGGTTCCACCAATACAAATGTGACTAAAAGGAATTAGTGAAAATGTTCATTTCAGGAAATGCTTTTACAAATTACCCATTAAAACTGCCACACAAGTCATGTCCACTTGCTTTGCAGCGGGATTCATAATTGTCTTCCCCTCATAAGAAGCTGATTTACATTCTTACACAATAACAACCAGAAGCTTAAGCTTTTGCAGGGGAAAATCCCTAACTGGTTTAAATAAACTAATGATTCCAAAGGTCTATCCATGCATTCACCTGTGCCCTAGCACAGAGCCAGGAGGTGGATATCCTATCTGTCTGAGAGGGGTATGAGAAGAGGAGGGAGCGATGAAATGAGAGTGCTGTGTTCAACCATGGAGCCTGTGTCTTCAGAGCCTCACCACATCTAATAATCCTAAGAATGACAAGTAGAGGACTTTGTGATAGGGAGTAGAAAAGAAGAAAGCAGCTACGCAACCACATTTCACATTGAAGTTACTTAGCACATGCTCTTATCCAGTGTGAGTTATGGTAGTGGAACAGTAGATTTTCATACTATAACCATGTTAGTTATGGACGAACTGAACACAGATTAATCATAAACGTCAACAATTTGGTCCTCTGTCATTTCCATTCCAGACATTACTGAAATGGATTAGCAAAAGATGGTGTTATAACAAAGCGGGAACTTCAAAATTGCATGGACAATGGACATTTTCAAATCTAACCAACAAATGAATGAGCGAAATACAGCACGTTGGCCTGACTTTCTCTTCACCCCTTTCAAACACATTAGTTATCTAGTGTGCACAGACACAGACGTATCTAGTCTCACAGAAACACTCTCTCTCCACACTTCCTCTCTGCCCCTTCACCCTGGACATTGTAACTCTACCAGTCTCACAGTGGTGGTCTCGTGATTCCTTTATCACTATCTTCCTGTCTGGAGAGTCGAGAACACAAGAAGCAGCGCTGGGAGGAGGTGAAGTGGTATGGCCTGCTGCAGTCCGACACACTGAGATTGGACAGGAATTCGAAATGCAGCCTGCTCAGTGATGCCCCTCCCCCCACAGTCCATGGCTATTTAAACGGTCTGGTGAAGCCAGGGTGATGGCTAACGTGGTAATTTGATGAATGGGGGGTTTAGGGGAAAGTGCTCCGCCGCCACCACGCCACTTGTGAAGTTATGTGCTCCACTCCTTTCTCTGGTTTTGCCTTTCATGCCTTACACCAGTAGTGGTTAGTCTACATGTACCATGTGACTGCCACAAGTCTGCTATCTGCCATGTTCAGAATGGACCTAGCAACTGCTGTAAGTTGTACTCCTCACACCCCAAGTGGCTAGGCCCCCATTGTGGCCATGAACTCTGGCTTTATTCCTTCCCTGTGACATCAGCCTGACCAGCGCAGCCCCCCCTTCCCCAAAACCACCAGTGCGGCTTTGAACTAGAACAATACAGTCCTTGTTAAACATCTTAAACTACCCGAGTGGACATGACTGAGTAGAATGAAACGGAATAGAAAAGAACAGAATAATATATATTTTACATTTATATTTCAGTTATTTAGTAGACACCCTTATCCAGAACATCTTACATTACTCCGGTTTTTTTTGCCCTACATGGATGTGTTTAAAAAAAGGAGATCAGGATTAATGACTGAATGCTGTGTTGTTACAGGGCAGACTACCTTGGGCAGTGGAAATACAGATATTTCCCTGCAGGGTCCTGGCATTGCTGCCCAGCATTGCTACATCGAAAACAGGGCAGGGTGCATCACCCTCAACCCCTGTGGCAATCAGTGCTCTGTGGATGGTCTTCCTGTCTCCAAGCCTGTACACCTTTCACAAGGTAATGTATACTGTATATATTACAATAACCACAATACAATTGAATAAACACATTCTTAACGTGTTATGAGAATGATTTAGCTTGTTACCAGGGATTTTGAGGAATTCCAACAAATGTAAGTCCATTCAGAGAAAGTAAATTAAACTCCAATTAAAATGAAATGTCCTCCTCATTGAAAAATCATTCAAGATGTGCATTTCCTGAAATAATTGGATATTAAATTGAATTCACCAAAACTCAGGTAATTACCTAATATTTTTCCTTTTGTATTTTAGGTCGTTCGTCTCAAAATACCATGTTTTCAGCGAATCCATATTTCCATTTCAACCAAATCAGCATTGTTGTAATGAAAGACCTTCGTTAAATACTATCTAGCAGCAAAACCATGCTTTACATTACCCATGTAGAACATTTCCTAGCTACATGTTTTGTTTCCTTTAATAAGAAACACAGGAAAGACATTAAGAACCGCCTATCTTGCTTGATAGCAAATGTATGACCTTGACTTAGATAGAGGGATACTTGATTAAACAGGCTGTCATAATTGCTTCAAAGAGTCCCTCTTGTTCTCTCTATCATTCTCCTTCACTTACTCTCTCTCTTTCCTACTGCTCCACAATTGATTTAGTTAGGTGGGCTGCATATTACTTCCGATTTTGCAAAACAAGGTAGACAGAAAATCGAACAGTGTAAATGTCATGTATAGACTTTGGACCCAGCCAAGGAAGATGACACGTGGAGGGTTAAGATAACCCCAACTTACCTTAGCATTGTACAGGGAGTATTCCTGGAGACATGATATGGTGATGTTCTATTCTACATAGAAGATCATGCAGAATTATTGCCTGATGCTTTTCCTGAATGATTTGCAGATGAATTTCTAACCTTACTACCTACAGACTGAAACATTATTACAAACCAGTCTAAATTTTATTCTACCAACTAGTTCCAGGAAAATGAAGATGGTTGAATACATCACTTTCTTACATGATGGCATCACAAACAATATTGATACTGGGTTCACTGCCCAAAAAGGGTGTCTAACCCCTGCTGTATTGTACAAAACTACCACATTTGAAATGGCTAGGGTGAAGCCTTGTTGACAGACAGAAGGTATAGGGCATGATAAAGGAGACAAACAGTCAGGTTTTAGTACAGTAGTAAAGATTATATATATATATATATATATATATATATATATATATATATATATATATATATATGTATGTATATATGTATGTATGTATGTGTGTGTATATATATATATATATATATATATATATATATATATATATATATATATAAATATATCCTGCCCTGCCCAGGGTTAGTAATTCCATTTTCAAAAGCGGACAGCAAACGTCACGTGGTCCTATAATAAAAACCACGGTTCCATAATAAAAGAACCAACCCGCCCCCTCCCGCGTCTTGCAACTATAGGGCCGAAGCCTGACAATAATATAATTTGTGGACTGGGTGGGCAGCCAGTGTGTGGGTCGCGGAGCCTACAGACAGCTGACAAGGAGGCTTGGGCTGCGGTAGCGTAGGCTACACTCGGATTCAGTTTTGTATTTAAAACGACAGAAAGTTTGAGTAGACTGTAGAAGAGTGCGTTTCACTTACAACGGTCTGTAGTAGTCTACTCTCCTCGTTAATTTGGGAACTTGCTCAATAATTTGCGAGAAAAAGGCTATTAGGCATCTGAATCATAATCAAAATAGCTTGCTTAGATTTATAATTCACTTTTACCGGACCTGGACATCTGGGATTTTTGTGCTGAAGGAGTAGAACCGCAATACTTTATATTCAGAGGCATTGGAAAAGCACGCACTTCTCGCGCGTTGTAATTAAATTACAAGGAAGAGCGAATGGAAAAAAGACAATGTTGAAAGCAAATTAACTGAAGATACACGTAAGTGAATATTGGGTCTTTAACGAATAAATATTATTGTCTGTTAAATATCTACCTGTGAATGTCATTTTCAAAACGAAAATGTGCTTGAACGCCACCATCGAAGATGTCGAGGTGTGCGGTCATTGCTTTGATAGACATCACCGCAAACAGCTATTTTTTGTTTTTGCAATTGTTGTAGTTAACTATTTTAAAGCGAATTTGTACTTTACTCACCTGTGGTTCATGTCTGTCAGCTATTTCACATGCTTGTTCCTAGAATGTATATGCTGTTCAAGTTTTGCATTTCTCCTCTTGACCCCTCTCCACATGAGTCTTAACCACCATGCACCGTCACCCTTCCTCCTCCCACACCTGTTCCAGAATAGAATGTGGGTCATGTTCCACTGTTGTGTCAATACAGTGAATTGGCACTGGCACTAAGGACCAATTAGACTTGAATCCTTTGACCAACTCTGTTGCCCAATAATATTGATTGCGCCATTTTCTCTTCTTTGTTCAGTTTTTGTTATGAGATGACTGTGACTCAGGGAGCCAACTAAAAATCAATCATAACCCTTCAACCAATAAGTGTATTGATAATGACTGCAGTCCACTACATTGTCATTGTAATCCCTTTTTTTATGTTGTATGTAGACCTCTGCTTCTACTAACATGCTATCTTATAGACAGCCTCTCCTCCCTCTCTTTCAGTTTCTCTCTTTGTCTCCCTGTCATTCCATTCTTGAGTGTGTTCATACACAGCCTGGATCATTTATTAAATGAAATGACCTCCAGTCATAATTCACCACTAAAACATGCCTGACTGAGATTGATTAAGCAGCTCTTAATTTACCACATTGTCAACAGCCAGCTCTGAGGTTTGAGTGGTCTGATCAGTGCAGTGGCAGAAGGTGGTTAGAATCACTGGGGAAGCCAAGCCAGGAATAAAGCTATATTACAAACTGAATTGTGATAATGGTGTTGTTTACTTTGCTCTATACGTAGTCATTCATACTCTGCATCACTCTAAGGTCCATGAAACCACAAGACAGTGGTTGAAACCACACATTGGTTTTAACGCAATACTAGAGATCCCTAAAGTATGTTGCATGTACTAAACTGTTCCCTGTAATATGACATATACAGCTCGGGAAAAAATTAAGACCCAACTCCTATTTTTTCTTAAATTAGCATCTCTACATGTATGGCAGCCATTCCATTCCAGTGTCCGTTAAATTCCAACACAGGCACACCTCATTTTACTTAATGAGGTACTGATTACGTGATTACCTAAACCAAATCTAATTTAACAAGGAAAAGTATAAAACCCACTGCTGTGGTCATCACTATCCTCTTGCAATAGAACCAGCTGGATGGCAAAAACAGTGCAAGTAGTACCTCAAAGGTAATTTGAATAAAAAAATATTATTGACCATGACAAAAGAGTTGAAAAGAAAAGCTTTGAGTGAGGAAAAGAAGGGTTCAATTCTGGCTTCACTGGCAGAGGGATACAGTGAGCGTCAGGTTGCTTCCATCCTAAAAATGTAAAAGATGGCAGTTCATAAGAACAAGGTCAAGCAACAGACATTGGGGACAACAAAGCTACAGACTGGCAGAGGGTCGAAAAAGACTGTCTTTCTGACCGAGATTGCCGTTGACTCATTCAAATGTCACACAACAACTGTAGGATGACATCACTTGACCTCCAAAAAGAATGGCAAACAGCAGCTAGGGTGAAGTGCACGGGGAGGACGGTTCGAAACAGGCTCCTAGGGGCAGTGCTAAAGTTGTGCAAAGCTAGATAAAAATCCCTTCATCAATGATAAGCAAAGACTAGCCAGGCTGAAGTTTGCAAAGGACTATAAGGATTGGACCGTTGAGGAATGGAGTAAGGTCATCTTCTTCACCTGGTCGTCTAATGGTTAGACAGAGACCGGGAGAGGCCTACAAGCCACAGTGTCTCGCACCCACTGTGGAATTTGGTGTAGGATCGGTGATGATCTGGGGATGCTTCAGCAAGGCTGGAATCAGGCACATTTGTCTCTTAATTTTTTTCAGGTTTTCGGGTTAAAAAACACCTAGGCTTATTGTTTTAAACCATGTAGAGGAAAAGCAAAACAAACTACAAAGAGCTGTGTCCGCTATTCTAACAACATTTGAACAAGTTCTTGACCTAGATTAGGTTAACAACACCAACTGTCTAAAGTACGCTTCCTATCTTAGATACCAAGGCTTCCAGTGGTTGAAGTAAAGGAAGTTTTCGCTATTAATGATTCTGGGGCCTTTTTTCGGATTATCTAACCCAATCCTGGACGGTGGAGACAGTTTTGAGAGTACAGTTTTTCCTGCAGTCACTCAAAACGTTTTGAGAATGTGCAGTCCCCTGTTGTGCTAATAAAATAAAATCTTGCCAATTTCCTAAAAGACAGGTCGTCATTCAGGAATGTTATCAGTCAGGGAAAATAACTGTCCTGGCCGTTCCCAACAGTATGAAAATCGTGCCAATGCTCTGTAGTAGTAATAATTTCAGTACCTCCCCATATTATTAATGCAGAACGGGACTTAGGACATAATTATCCAAATAGCTATCACATGCCTACTTATAGAATTGAGAGTTGTCTGTTTGGTCGATCCCTCCAGCCTTTGCCTCTTCCAGTTTCTTTGGGGACGTGGAAGGTTTTGCTAAACTGCAGGGTTGATAAGAGCTTGAAAGTTAATGCCATCTGTTGCACGCACTGGAGCCGATTCATAACAAGTTTCCTGAAAACATTAGGTAGCAATAAATCCCACTCATAACGTGAGCTACAGTTTAGTAAACAAACACGGTTGCCAGATAAATCCTCCTTGCAGACAGATTCACATATCGGTTTACCAGCAGCTAATAGAACTTGTTGGCATTTTTGTTTAAGCTGTAGTAGTTTACTAGCTAGCGTGGGCAACAGTTTAGTAAACAATGCCGATTGCAAGATAAATCTAACAGATTCGCAATCGGTTTACTAGCAACTAATACAACTTCCTGGCATTTTTGTTAGAGCTCATTGTGCAAGCTAACGTGAGCTACAGTTCTGTGAACAAAGCCGGTTACGGATACAGCCTCCTCACAGACAGATCAATCCACGAAGTAGCTGCTTTTACATTCTCCAGAGAGAATTAACAGTGATAACCATTGATACAATGCTCGTTTTGACACAAATACAATGGTCGTTTTGACACAAATTGTTTTCGGAGAACATACAGAGAACTATATCAATATACCCTAGCCTTCCCGTTTTGGAAAACCGAATATATCATATAATTTCGAACGCTAAATCTGTTGCCCCGTTCACTTTCATTTTAGCCGGGAGGTGCTTCCTTTAAAATATCTTAAACTCTCAAAACTGTATTAATTAAAAAATAATAATGTCTCCACAGTCCAGGATTAGGCCATATAATCCGAAAAAAGGCCCCAGGATCAAAAATGCCGATCCTTTAAACTTCTGTACTATTTGGTCATGGGAACAATGAAGGGTATGATTTCAATTGCTGTCCTGAATGAGAAATCAAGACTGTTTAATTTAGGGTTTAAGTACAGGTTTTAGCTAGATAGCCATTTAAAGAACAATACATGGCAGGATTCACATATTCCAGTCAATTATGGTTTTAATTAGTGTGATATTTTTGTTGTGAATCCAGATCTGCATTACTTTAGGATGTTGTGTCGGGCAAGAACTACCAAAAGTTGAGAACAGGAAAAAACTATTTGTCTAATTTTAATATATTTTTGTCAGTGGAAGTCAATTGCTAATGAATGTAAATCATTAAGATGCTTGACAGGGACAGAGCTTCATCAATTTAAATGTATGACTTCACAATTAGAAAGCCAGATTTAATTGACAAAAAATCTTTCTCTCCTGTGTTTGTATATGAAAGGATACAGCCGAATCAAATGGTTTTTCATCATGCAGTTGCAGCCAGCAGTCTCAGAATTGACAATAACCAGAACATCCAATGTGCATTGAATGTCTTTATCAGCGACACTTTAATCTGTTGTTTTATTTGACAATTGTCATTGTTATTCCATGTCTTAAAAATTCTGAACTAGTCATTGGTTCCAGGCAAATCACTTTACCTCAGCAAATAGCCAATATTACTTTGCATGTCATAAGCCTACCTTCAGTGCTATATCATCACTCGCTCAGCTAATAATGCAGCGCTACTTATCTACCATGATGGATGTGAACCGTGGCTGGAGGTGCCAGCTGGTCTCTCAGCTTTAATTGCCAGGAGGAGTAGAAGGCTAAGTGGTGGCCTATAGTCAAGGCCTTTTAAAAGCACTGCACTGAAATTTGCAGTCCTTCCCTGAAGAATTAATCATTACTTGGTTTGCAAGTCGTGAATACTGGTGGGATGTGATAGTCCTGTTTTTTCATACAGACAATGTTATCAGGTACTTTAACTTGTGAATGCAGAGGTCAGCAAAGAGACCGTTTTTCACAACACTGTTGTCCACTTTTGTCTCCTGTCCCATGTCAAATGATGCATTATTTTCTCCCCTAACCAAATGTTACTGTCTACTATCTGGAGTCTTCATTTCTGGACTGCTCCTGAATTCACTTTCTTATCCATTAGTATTGTCTCTTTACCACATTAATCTTAAACTTAAGTCCTGTGTAGGGGGGATGCTATCAAACATCCTCACCCATCGTGCACTCATAGTTCAGACCCACGTCCAGCTCTTTTTTTAGACCCCCACTGGACAGCTTGTCCTGGTAGTCTAACCTTCCATTTCCTTGTAGTAACCACTCTATGTTTCATCCTCTTGTCCCTCCAAGGGTGCATGCTGTGCTTTGGTCAGTCAGCCTTTTTCCGCTTTAACCACCCAGAAGAGGCCCTCAGGATGAAGAGCATGCTGCCAGGTGGGAGCCAGGGGCCTGGGGCCTTCAAAACCCATCAAACAGGTATTGAAGCTTCGTACAGCTCATATTACAGGAGACACTCATGTAGCCATAAAAACACAACAACGAAATACAGGAATCAGGCAGTTCTTAAAGAAATCATCTGCTCATAAGCGTAACATTGCAACCCTACAGCAACAGTTTCCGAACTGTTCTTCTTTAGCGGAGCAGTAATTTCCAATAGCTCTCGAGGACATCCTTTGGTGGAGTCACCACATTTACTTCTGTGTCAATTTGTTCTACACTGTAAGAAATGAAGGACAATTATTATTACTACTACAGTATAAACACTGTGCATCGTTAAAAGCTAGAAGAAAAGTAGGTACAGTAGCGTCCCACACAGAAGTATTATATATTGACATGTCTTTTGAAAAAAAATAAAATAAGTGCCTATATTTTTTTTAAACATATACTAATATATGTATTACTAATGTATGGGCATATACAGCTCCTGAAAAGAATTAAGAGACCACTGCACCTTTTTCTTTCCTTTACAAAAATGTTGTAAAGGAAAGTATTGAGTGAGAAACAGAAGCGTTCAATTTGCAGTGGTCTCTTAATTTTAACCCTTCTCTTCCTTACTCAAAACCTTTTCGAATTTTTGGAAAGGAAAGAAAAAGGTGCAGTGGTCTCTTAATTTCTTCTGGAGCGGTATGTCATATATATATATATATATATATATATATATATATATATATATATATATATATATATATATATATATATAAATAGCATTCTCCATGACTGTGTTAAAATGTATTATGTTTAATTCCATGTTGTGTTGATAAATGCTTAAAGTTCAGCATATTTCCTAAACATATTCAGGGCACATATTTAAATGTATGTTGAGAAATCCTCGACATATATGTTCATATATGCTTTGCATGAGTTTCCCGTGTGGGGTGGAAGATGGTGCTTCCTCCATCTCGTTTGCCAGTGATTGGAGTAACCCTAACCCATGCTTTCCTGACTGGTTTCACGTAGATAGCATCTGTAGCCTGTGACTGGAAGTATGCAGAAGAATCTTTATCTTTATATTTAGCGACACCAGATCCCTATAGGATTTCAGAACTCGCAGCTGAGTAACAAAATCTACACCAAACCCTGGCCTTAGTCCCTACATTACGGTACTATACCTCTTGGACATTGTAGTAGGGAATAGGTGCTGGGTCTGTCTGTGTGCATTGCACTTTTGAAACATCCAAACCTTTAAAGCACTGTCTGGTTCTCTCTTGCCGTAGACTCCCACGCAACAGGCAATGGGAGCCACCAGCCTTCCCCCCGTGAGAGGACCCGTTCAGGCTCTGGGCCCCACCCCATCTCCATGACCGGCAATGTAGAGCGGGACCTTCAAGACATCATGGACTCCTTGGCAATGGTCGATCCCCAGTCCTCTGTGAAGATGGCCCACCACCCCATCCCACAGTCCCCCATCTCCTCCACACTGAACGGGGTAGGGCGTCACCTTTTCTCCCCTCCAACTAGCCCCGGGGCCATGTCCGTGGGATCCAGCTATGAGAACGCCTCCCCTCCCGGACCCTTATCCCCGCTGTCCTCCCCTCTGTCGGTTGCCGGGATTGGCGCATTCCCAGGGCCTGTTTCTCCTTTGGTGCCTGCCCGCTCTTCCAGCCATACCCCCACCACCCAGACCCCTGTCCCCCAGCCTCGGACCTCCCCCCCTGGTGTCTCCGGTGGCCCAGCTGGGGTGCAGAGGGTCTCGGAGAGCCCCAGGCCTCTGAGGAAGACCCAAGCAGAAGTTTCGCAGAGCCCGGCTGCTTCCCGTAGAGGCCTGGGTGGCCCAGAGACCCCCAGAGCGGTACACAGGACTTCCTACATCCCCGTCTCCAGCGCCAGAATAAACACTAAGTTCTCTGGATCTCCAGCCTCCGCTGCTCCCTCCAGCCCAAGGGTCGGAGTGGGGGACTCAGGCTCTCGTCCGCCCAGCCCCCAGCTCTTCTCCATGGGTCAGTCCCACACAGACAGCCTTCAGCAGACACGCATGACCCCTGAACCTTTCGGACCTTCCTGTCTGAGGGACCTACCCCCTCCCAGTCCATCAGTGTTGCGCAGAGGTGCTGCTCTATCGCAGGGCTCCCTCCAAGAAAGGGGTCTGCGAGCCAGGAGTCCCTCACCCACCTCTGGGGGAGGGGGACAGCTGAGTGGCAACCTAGCCTCGGGCAGTCTTTCGGGGTCAGAGTCAGGAGCTGTTCCTTCTCCTCTCACTAGCCCCCGGGGTCAGAGGAAGAGGGCTGGAAGTGCCACCAGGGAACCAGCCGGAGCCTCAAGGGACCCCAGGGGGGGTGTACGGACCCGGGAACGCAAGAACAGCATCTCTGAGATCAATGACAACGAGGACGAGCTTCTGGAGTACCACCGCTGGCAGAGAGAGGAAAGGCTCCGTGAACAGGAGATGGAGAAATTGGTGAGTGTTTAGGTATTTGTGGGTGGGTGTTCTTGTGTGGAGTGGGGGTGTTTCTTTTTTAGTATGTTTGTGTCTGTGTGTCTGTGTGTTGGTTGGGAAGAGAGAAGGACCTTTATTTTGAAGCAACTGCCCCCCTTGTAGTGGGTAATTATAGCAGCTGTTGTGACAGCCACGCCCTCAGCACAAGGGCCTTTAAACTCCCCGAGGAATTTCTACAAGCATATCACTGGTTGCATACCCTATTCCCTGTTTAAAATGGTGCACTACTCCGGAGCTGAACTCAGAGATCTGGTCAGAATGAGTGCACTATGAAGGGGGAAAGGTAACATTTTGGGAAGCGCCTCAGACTGGGCCTAGGGGGAACGGGTGGCTGGCACACACGGATACACACAGTCTGAGGGTCTGGGTTTGCACTCCTGGCAGCTGATGAGGCCACAGAAGGAGGCTGTTCCCTTCCCAGTCTCCCATATACCGACGCTATTTCAGGATCCAAGACACTGGCGAGCGAACAGGCCAGTTACTGACAGCATGTTGCAATAATAGCATGTCTGAGCGTTAGCATTTGCGGTAAAAAGGGATGTGTGGTCAGATCTATGGGTTGGAGGGGAATAAATCAAGCATATTTATTAGTACAAAATACACAGCCAAACATGCACTGGAACTTGATGTGAAAATATGCTAACTTTGAGGGACATTCTGCAGAGGTAGGCTGTTCAGTATGGATACAAATATTATGGTCTACGCAACCCGGGTTCAGAAATAAATAAAATTTCTATGGTAGATCTTAAACTGTAGGTTATTACTTTAATTTAACATGGATTTACATAATTTTTTGAATTTTCAGGATGTGCAGGATATTTAGGTTTAGGAAAAAAATCAGAAACATACTTCAATAAAATGATCCACTCAGTGGTTAATACTTTTGCCATTATTGTCCCTTTCAGAAATAGTTGTAGTTCTTTGCTAAACTGGCTAAAATAACAGTAACTGTTATAATCAAATAATAAAAACGTTCTCTCAACACCTCAATGTTTTCCTCAGCTCTTGTCTAACTACAACAGTTCCAAATGATATATATATATTTTATTATTTTATTTAACTTCTGTTTTTCCAGATTGGTCTCATTAAGCACTTTAGTTAAAAAAAAGGGTGGTGTGCCGTGAATGATGGTGTAAATATTGACAGCCACCCACTTCATTATCCATCATTATACAGCAAGTAAGGGTGTTATTTTCACCATAAAAGGTGATGATGGCATGTTCCAGGCAGTTATAATGGAATAGAAAAGACAGAATTTTGCCACTCCCTCATCTATAATGTCTGAGTGTTGCCCGCTCTCTTTGTTCCGTTGAATGCAATGCTCTAGGCCACTGGCACATATCCGCTGTGGCGCTGCCAGTCTTATCAGACTATGGGGGGTGAAACAATGACCATGCTCATAAAGAAAAATTGCTCACTCTGGAATCACTATCTCCCTCAAAGAGATCCTGTTTCCAGCAGAGCTACAGGAAGAGACTGTGGTTTCCGCTGTCAATTGAGGTCTTTATCAGCTCCCTTACTACGGTACCTGTTCAGCTGCATCTCCTGGCTGTTTGTCAGACTGTTTTGGAATTATTTAGCATGCAGTGGGGCCTTCTCACCTCCAGGTGGCGACCACGCACCATATTAGGTGCTTGGATTTACAGAGGTGTAGGAATTGAATGCAGTTGGATTAACTGGTGCCAAGTGAGTTGCTAATTGAACCTCTTCATGTGGCGCTGTGGTAGACTGGCTGCCAAAATCTCCCTTTCTAATTTCATCAAATGGGATTTGGGATTACCAGATGCTTCTGCCAAGACTGGAATTAATGACTCAAAGAACAAACTGCCAGTTACCTTTCACATTGTTCTGAACATTTTGTCTTCACAGAGCTATACGCGGGAGCCTTGTTGCTTTTGAATGCACCCTTTTAGATGCAGGCTCCATAAACCCAGAGTTATGAATAGCCTTTAAGGAAATTGGCTTTATGATCTCATTTGAAATCATTCAAATATCTGATGTCCTGCCAATAAGGCGAGTTGTTACAATAAGCCAAGAAATAGCTCTGTGTTGCCACTCTGTCATAAAGTAGTGGTATACGGCTGTTGAGGATTCACATGCTTTTCTCCTTCGTGCATGTTTCTGCCCTGGGCCCAAGTTTTCAGAATTTTGCCCCCAATGTCTTTTAGATGGTTTTATGGACAGTAAATTGGGGGATGATATTAGAGAGATTTTTTCCTTAAAGAGCTGTAGGCTGAAATAATTCCGAAGCAGAACATGTGTTCCCGGGGCAGCGGATTAAACTGCTGGACCACCATAGGCTGCAAAATGTGTCTTTTGAAAAGAAGAAAAGGCATAGAAATTGCATGAATAGAATGGATGAATCTTTGACGAATGGCATCTCCTAATCTATTCAATTTCTGCGTATTTAATCCTACACGCAACACCCGACATCCAAATTAAAGGTATAGGGGGTACAATTTATTTTTTTATATGGGCAGGAACAATACACAGCATGAGTATAACATTGTTAGACTGCCTCTGTCTATTTAAAGGGCACAGTGAGCATGCCATTGCATTTTAGCTTTTCCTGGACTGCGTTGTGGAGTAATGGGTGGCAACAGCATCATGGGAGTGTTGCAGGCAGATTGTAGGCCGTTCAGTATATTATAGACAGGAAGTAGGACCTCTGTACACATGCTAACATTACCCCACACAGTGACAATACTTCACCTTAAATCAGTAATATTTCAATATACCTTTTCTCCTGCAACCTCAGCCAACCTTAACAAGTCATGTGTGTCTAACTTCCCACACTGTATTGTGTAATGCAGTGTTCTGTGTAGATAGGATCTTGTGGAGATAGATGTAAGCGTAAATGACCGCCGCAGGTGTTGAGGTCAGAGGTGACAGGTCTGATTAGGTAATTGAAGAGGTCATGAATGGTCACAGCAGGGGATACTGAGGGAATGAGGGCAGCATAGTCTTTTACTGAGGGAATGAGAGCAGCATAGTCATCCGTCCAGTGTTTTTGTTGGTGTTACCTAATGTGTCTATATTGAGAATGTGTTGAGTTTGAGTATATGAGTGAAAAGTTCCAGAGTGTGTATATTTGTACAGGAATTATGTATATTAGTTTCCATCTTTATTTGGTTGGTAACACTTTTATATCATTCAGTTTTAGAATAGGGGCTCTCAATTTACAGTCACCTCCAAAACTATTTAAAAATCAAAAGATAGTTTTAAAATAAATGTTTTTACTTCCGAGCTATATTGAATACATTTACTTTATTCTATTTTGCTTTTACATTTACATTAAAAAAGATGGGTGTAAAGATAGACAATGGTACCAATCTCTTTTCTATTTTTTTATTGAGGTTGGAGAATACATTCAAAGGAACCCTTCCTCCAAATAGCACCTTTACAGGTTCTGGAGGCATTTTGGCGGTATTTTCTGGAGGTATTTTTGCTCCTATGGACTGCTCTCTTCAATTTAAATCAGAGATTTTAAATTGGGTTCATGTCCAAAAATGCAGATGGCCAAACTTATATTTTATGGGATAAAAAACACAAGTATAATAAAATATGTATATATTATTGGGTACAATACTAAACAACTCAGTAAGTGATTTATAAATTTTCTAGAGTAATTTTTGCTCATCTTTATTAAAGGCCTCCATCCTTTTGAAGTTGATGGTATTGGCCTCCAAAGAGGTGGTCAAGAGGCATAGGACTATATTCTATAGAAGTCAAAAACAGTGGTTCCAAACATAATTTTAACATTCTCCCTGGTCCGTCTATATTAAATTGCAGACGGCTGGTATGATGGCTAGACGACCCCATGTAAAGGGACATGCTCTCTTGTTTCTGGTGTCCGATTACAGTCAACCAATTGAAACAGCCGATAGCTCGGGGATAGTTGCTTAGAAGGGACAATGTCAGACAAGGACAGTACAGAGCATTTCAGAAGCAATCTGAGTTGTGCCATTTTGTTATATGCCTTCTCACCCTGTGTGCTTCTGTGTGTGTAGGAGCGACAGAGGCTGGAGACGATCCTTAACCTGTGTGCGGAATATTCCAACACTCCCCAGAGTCTGGGGACTGAGACAGGAAGGACAACGGGTCAGTTCCCTGGACCAGGGGAAGGGGGTGCTAGAGAGAGATCCAGTATGCAGACTTGCAGCGAGGTCGCCCAGCGAGGAGGAGCGGCTCAGAGGCAGAGAGAGACTGACGACCAGAGAGAGGAGTCTAGCAGCACGGAGAGCACTCACCAGGAGGTGAGAAATAATACACTCACGTTTGTTTGACTGATTGAAAAAAGTCTACCTAAAGTTGACCTAATTTACCTCTTTCTTTCTCCTCAGCAGGAGGACTCTTCAGCCTTAGGCTTAGGTATGGTTGGGCGTCAGGAGCAGCAGTACCTGGAGGAGGAGAGGACCAGGGTTCTGTCCAGGGTGGATGACCTGAAACACAGAGTCACAGAGCTGGAGCAACAACTGCAGGAATCCAGACAGGAAGTGCGAATGTTTACCAACAGCAACCTTTATCCATTTTCAGCACCTCCAGTTATGAGCTCTCTGTTAAAATACAGTGCTTTGCAACACTGAAACCATAGGAAACTGATCTGTCTCAAATGTAAAGGGGACCTCTGTTACAAAACCAAAACAACTGCCGTGGATGAGCAGTGGCACTTCGTCTTATAGAGCTGAGGATGGACCTCAGATTCTAGTTCCCCTTTAGATTGTATTGCTCTTCGGGTGTCTTGGCTGGGTTACTATGAACTAAGCATTGTTGAATTTCCATCCCAGGCGGAGATGGAGAGGGCTCTGCTGCAGGGAGAAAGGCAGGCGGAGCAGGAGCAGGTGGAGGCAGAGATGGAGATCATATCACACCTCCAGTCTAAACTCAGCCAACTAGACAGGGCCACGCAGTGGGAGAAAGACAAGGTAACAGACCACACACACACAACTACTTTATCACTTACATGCCACGCCTTTCTACAGACACAAGGGTGCCTGGACCTTGTATTGTTAGATAGTTGTAAACCAACGCACTCAGTCAATGATCGACCACAAGTAATATAGCAGAGAGTGTTGTCCAAATGCTCAGCTAACAGGTTTTTTTACTTCCTTTTCTCTCAATGAGATGCTTGAAGCCTTGCAACCCAATGCACTTTAACCCCTAGCAATCTAATCCTCCAACCCACTCACACTAACCTAATACACTGCCTCTGACTTCTAACCTTTAAAGCTGCTTGGCTGCATGGCGTGGTTTTTGAGCAGAGTGTGTTTTTTGTTTCCCCCTGGGACGGTGTGTGTGTGTGTGTGTGTGTGTGGGGTGGGTGTGTACGGTGTGTGGTTGCTTGTACACTGTGTGTGTGTTTTAGGGGAGGGCTAATGTGTCCACTGAGCGGCAGGTCCTGGAGAGACTTCGTAATGGGTACAGTGAGTTGAAGAACCAGCTTCATAACTGTCCTGAATCCATGAGGGAACAGTTGAAGGAGCAACTACGGAGGGTCAGTGCTGTTCACATCACCAGTCCACTAGAGCACCAGAACTTCAACACTTGAACTACAGGGAGACTGGGTTTGGTGGTCCAATGGGTTGGTTATCACAGTGCTAATTAGCCCAAATCTAAAAGTTCCTCTCTAATATTGTCACAGTTAAAGTATGACACATTTTCATTTAATCAAGGGCAAAAGTACAAAAAATGATTCCTCCTTTGCAAGCTAATGATTTTAAATGATATAGCTAGCATGGCATCACACATGAACATCTTGCTTATTTTTTCATTTTCCCTAAATGCTATAGCAAAATCTAGACTGACTGTTTTCGGAAGTCAATTTGTAGACCTACATTCTAATTATATTAGCTAGCTACTCTATTGGCAAATTAGCTAGCTCGATTTTGGTGGAAGAATTTCAACATTGTGAGTGCACATAGAATGAAGGGTTTGGTTGACACTATTAATTCCAGTTTTATTCTTTGGATTATTAAAGAGCTCTTTATGTAGCAAACAAACCTTTTATCCTGGTATTGGTTGTAGGGTTAGCATCCCCAGTGCAGAAGAATACAGAAAACAATAATTGCAATTAGCCCTGCTTGCAATGAAAGTGAAATGCTGCTTGAATTAACTGATACAGAGCCTGCTAGCTAGTTGTCCACCACTGCTATTTATACTTTTAGCTCTATTAAATATCAATGAATAATCATAATCTTAAAAATATACACAGAAAAATATGCATTTACCAAATCACCCGCCGATATTTCTACTTTGCTCAAATCTCTCCCTCGGCTTAGCGTTACTATGACAACAGTGTAGCCCTTTGGCTCATTCAGTTTGCAGTTCCATGCAATGCACTCACACACAAAGCCAGGCTCATACAGGTGTGAGGTGACTAGAGTTGATCAAACAAGACAAATTGAAGGCTCTGTTTATCATGAAGCAATTTAAATGTATTTCTGACTGACAGTACATTAAACTGCCTCTGATCACAAAGTTGGTCAAATACAAAAAGTATAATTTCAAAAATTTCATTCATTTCATTCTTTCAGTGAAATGCAGAAAGATGTGTTTTACAGAACGGGTGCCAACCTTAGTGTGTTTGAGGGCTTATAAATCCATGTTGAAATAAAAATGAATAAGAACAACTGTCCACATCAAAATTCAACATCTTGGTCTTACTGTCAATGTTGAAAACAGTCTTGCAATAGTAAAATATACTGATGTTGTGAAATACACATGAAAATAAAGTGTGACAACCAACCCTGGTCTCCCCTACAACACTAACATGTCAACACTAGAACTACAACAGTGAACTGCCGCACTATAACTGCAATTCTAGAACTACAGCACTAAATAATTAGAACTACATGAGTATAACTAGAACACCAGAAATAGACCAACAACATTTTCAAAAGAACTACATGCCACATTACGGAACTGCCTTCAGATTCATGACAAACTACAGGCTGCACTAGACAGAAACACCCTCAGCCCAACAGATATAGTCAACAGATCAGGCAGTCATAATGCTTCATAGTGATGGGCAAATGAGGCTTCATTAGTGTTATTTTAGCAGCAGGATATGATGCTGGCAGCACTCAGATTTTCTTTATCACAATAAAATCCATCATTGAAATATATAAGGCAATATAGCTAACAATCTAGTCTGTAAAAATTAACAGAGAAGAACAATGTTGGAACGGACATTAATGTCACGGCTTCGGGGGTTGAGAGGAGCAAGGAGGAACCGGAGAAGGCGTGATGGAATGATAGTTTAATGTTTCCCAGCGAGAGAAATCAGTAAATGTATACACAAAGCGTTGAACAGCTCTTCCATAACGTAGAGACAATTACACACAAAGACAGGGGGAGCAGAGGGAACATATATACCGGGGGAAACAGCGATGATGAGGAACAGGTGCACAAACGAGACACAGGTGAAATGTATGATGAGACGGTGGTGTCAGAAAGCAGGTGACGTCGACCGCTGGGGCCCGCCCGCTGCAGGGGGAGGTGAACCAGCAGAGGTCGCAGTCGTCACAATTAAACATAAAATGACAGACTAGATTGACAGACAAGATTGTTAACTATATTGCCTTAATTCAATGATGCCTTTTATTTTGAAAAGGAAAATTTGTATTATATCCTGCTGCTAGAAGAACGGTATTGAAGCCTCGAATGGCCATCACTAATGCTTCACAGTCATTACACATCATGCAGTCATAACGGTTCACACAGTCATAAGGCTTCATTACATTCATCACGCTTCACAGTTATAACACATCACACAGTTATAACACAGCATACAGTCATTACACTGCATAACGTCATAACACTTCACAATGTCATAACACATCATGCAGGCATAATGCTTCACACAGTAAGAGCAGTTCAAAGTCGTAACACATCTTACAGTCATAATGCTTCACACAGTCATAAAACTTTACAAAGTCATAACACATAATGCAGACATAATGCTTTACACAGTACAACACTTATCATGGTCACAACACATCATACAGTCATGATGCTTTATCCAATCATAACATATACTGTAATACCATTTGATACATTCAGAACCAATCACCTATTAAAAACACATAGTGAATAGTCTGCTGTCCTTCTGTTTTCCTCTATCTGCTTAAGTGTGTTGCCTTCTGGGGGAAAAGCTGTGAAGGAAATTACATTTGGACGCTGTCGTTTATTTAGGAGTATGGGAGTCTCAATCCCTTTGCATGTGCTTGATGTATTTCAGATGTTTTTAGTGAAGTAGCCTATGTACATTTTGCCCTTTCTTCTGTGTATGTTGCAATGCTGTGTAACAACTTGCTTGGCTAATTAAACAACTAGCTACATGCTATAGTCGTTGTTTTGCTCCCCAATTTGTTTTTCATCCAATAACATGTTTTGATGTTGTTGTACTTCTATTTGTCATTGAAAAACAGTATAATATTGAATGGGTGTGATCTGTCTGTCTCTGTCTGTTATTGTATGTGTCTACCTGCCTGTCTGTCTTTCTGAGTGTAGGAGGCTGAGGTTCTGGAGGTGGGGACCAAGCAATTTGAGGACTTGGAGTTCCGTCAGCTGGAGAGAGAGAGTGGCCTGGAGGAAGAGAAGGAGACCCTCAGCAGACAGCTGGTCCTGGAGAGGGCTGAGTACCACCGCAGCGTGGCCAAGAGAAAAGTAAGGACACAGTACACTGCAGTTGTCTTAGCCAGACCAAGCCCAACCAAGCTGAGCAATAATATACTGGTCCTGTCACACATCCACTATAGTTTCTAGAAATGTGCTGCAAAGAATGAGGTTAAAAAATATATCACAACTAGCATGAGACTGGTGATAATAATAATAACAATAAATACCATCATGAAACATGTAATCGTTAGAACCTTAGAGCTTGGATGTGAAGAGGCGTTCCCCTTGTTTCTTCAGGAGAAGATGGCTGTTCTGGAGGTGCAGGCCAATCAGTTAGGGGTGCAGGCAGCCCAGGACTACGAACGGATGGTCAAGGACAGGACCGTGGCCCTGCAGCTTCTTAATAAAGAGAAAGATAGGCTTTCTGCCCTGGAGAAAAGATACCAAAATCTGACTGGAGGCCGGAGTTTCTCCAAGCCCTGCAGCACCGGAAAGGAGGTGAGAAGAAACACTGTTTACAGTGCCCTCCACAAAAATTGGCACCCTTAGTAAATAATAGCAAAGCAGGCTGTGAATTTATTTTCTTTATTGTTTATTCTCTTGATCTTTCATTCAAAATATGTACACAAATGAAAGAAGAAATAAATTATTATCATAAAACAGAAACTTTTCCAAAAAATGTGTCTCAATTTCTGGCACCCCTTCATTTAGTACTATGTGCCATCTCACTTTGTCAAGATAACAGTTCTGAGTCTTCTCCTATAATGCGTAATAAGGTTGGAGAACACATGGCAAGGATTCAGAGATCATTTGTCCGTACAGAATCTCTCCAGATCCCTCAGATTCCGAGTTCCACTCTGGTGGATTCTCCATATCACTTCATCCTACAGGTTTTCTGACGTTTATGTCAGGGGACTTGGATGACCTTGATTTTGGCAAAACCTAGATTTTTGTGTTGAGGTGTGCTGGAAGATCCAATCACAAACCAGTTCAAGCTTCCTGGCAGAGGCAGTCAGGATTTTGTTGGGTTAGGTACATGGAGTCCATGACAACATGTATCCTAAGAAGTTGTCCAGGGCCTTTGGAAGAAAAACAGCCCAACAACAACAAAGAGCCACCACCATACTTCATTCCTTAGGTTTACAAGGATTTACAGTGGAGAAGGAGAACTGACCCTACTTCCCTGGCACAATAATATAGCAGCGTAAAAGCTTGAGGCTGAGACCGGGGGTCCAAAGTTCTCCTGGCTCTGTTGCAGATCAAGATGATATCTGACGATTCCAGCTGCCAGTCTGCTGACAACCCCCCCATCCTTGTCCATCTGGTCATGCTCCTGAACTGGATTAGGTTTTATAGACTCTGGACACAGTCCAAATGCATTTATTAATTATTAAAACTTGTAATCTTAAAATGTTTAGAAGAGGAGTGGTCACCCCTCAGTGCCTGATGCCTTTCTAGGATTCTTCATAAATTTCAGCATTCTTAGGGAGTTTTTCCTAGCCACTGTGCTTCAACACTGTTGTTGCTTGCTCCTTGGGGTTTCAGGCTGGGTGTTTTGTAAAAGCATTTTGTGACAACTGCTGATGTATAAAGGGCTTTATAAATACATTTGATTGATTGACCACCATACTCTACAGTGTGGATGAGATACTTTTCTGCAGGGCTATCTTTCTGTATATCCCAAACCCACCTCTGGTTTGCTCTATTTTGGCCTCATTTGACCAGAAGAACCTGATTCCTTTGAAAGTTCCAGTAATGTTTGGCAAACTGTAGATGCCACCGACACCCGGTTCAGATTGATCTCCAGGAAACACACAGATTAGCACTTTATAGAAATCACAGTATACATTTGGATGACTCCCAGGGTGCCCGGTATCAGCTACAAGTCAGTGAACAACCCTAAAACCACTTTCAGACGGTACCTAAGGTACAGGTAAAGACAGTTTCACACATTAAACCCCCAGGCTCCCTTAAAACAGCAAGGCATACCACAGGCTAGTAACAGTTTACACAGCAAAATACCCAAAACACATACTGCATGTTAGATCAGCCAACACATGCTTGAGGTAAGTCATGGAAGTACGGCCCTCTGCCAACTACTCTGCAAAGAGTTATATGTCTCTGGGAGAATAAACACAGTCTCTGTCCACTTGTCCAATGTTCTATCCCAAGTAGCTTACCCACTCTGCTACTCCTTAGCTCTCCAGGTCAGTCGGGAACATCACTCTGTTGCTGGTGTTGACAAGGGTGTGCCATGTCTCTCGGGTGCCATGGCTTTGCTCCTCTCGTATACTGGGATTTAGCTTTTGGGTGACGTTGCTTTGCACCTCTTTGTTGACGGGGGTGTAGCTCACATTGACCGGGGTGTAGCTCGTGTGATGTCACTCTGCTCTTCTCGGCTCTGCTCCAGCTCTCGAAGAGTGGTCTCTGTGTGAAGGTGAACAACAGGGATCAGGCTGCGGCAAGCCTCCAGCCCTAGTGACTCTCACTGACCAAATCGTACGTAGGAGACAACCATACCTTTTTGCATGGCTAGCGAGCATTGGTTGGTCCTCTCTGCTGCTGGTGGGTCTTGCTCTCTCTTGTCCACGTCCTCAGCTCCTCCTTATTTCAGCCCTCATCGTCACATATTGGCTGTAAACTTCATTGTCTCGTGCTGGTGGTGAATGTCCTCGTCTCTTTGCTCCTGCCCTGCAATTCCTCCTGCAGATACTTTGGACACTCCTTATATGCTACAGGTGTCCAGTGAACACCTGCCACACACCTGTTCCCCATTTGATCCCACTAATTACCTAGTGGCACCACAGTCCACAAACACAATGTCCATCCCTCTACACGGTTTACATATCACCCCACCTATAGTTTCCACAGGTGACAAGGCACTTGAGTTTGTTGTTTGAGAGGAAAGGCTTTTTTTATGGCAACCTTCCATCTGTGATCCTTTGAGATTCTTTTGCCACTTGAACCATCCTCCTCACTGAGTGTGGGGTCAATATAGATGCACGTCCTATTCCAGGAGTTGCTTTAAACTTGTTAATTATTACACGTTTTATTTCACATGTATGCATGCATGTTTCTCAATCATTTACCTAATTTAGACTCCAATAAAGATTTTTGTGAATATTTTGAATACATTTTGTTTCCAGCCTGTGTTGCTCAAATTTACAGCCAATATTAGTGGAGAGCATTGTATTCTGTACATATCATTTAGTCAGGATAGTCCGCTCAAAAACAACATACGCAAGTCTGACATGGTCTGAGTTCCTAAGATAAGCCAAGGGCTTCTGTTACTGTTAATTGTCTGGTTGCTGACACACCAATGTGGTGATCGGCTGTTTGTCTTGGTGGACAAAGTGGTTTAAATAAGAGAGGTGAAGGTTATTGTAGTGATTGGATCCTCTGTTCAATAGAAGGGAAACACATTCATTTTGGGTATTCCAGGGAACTTGTTTGAAGGAGTTAAGATATCGGCTCTTCCATTTCCAAGAGTTTCAGAACCAGAATCTTTTGGTACCCCCCCCCCCCCCTAAAAAACACAAAAGTAAGAACAGTCAGGGTTTTACAGCTTGACTAAAAATGTGTACTGAAAATAGGAAGTGCCGGTGCTACATATCAGCGAGCCTGATCTAGTGCTGGTTGATGAGGAGGTTGGCCCACCTCCACACCCTCCCTGCCCTCCTCCCGCCTCCTTCTCTTCCTCGTCCTCCTCCTCTTACTCCCCAGATCTCTGTCCACCCAGGCCGCAGGAGGTAAACAAACATACGCATGTGGACTGAATAGACAACCTTTAATGCAGCATGAATACACACTTACCCATAATCCCAATGCCTTTTGGGGCATATCCTAACACCGCCTCCTCTAATTTGGGGGTCAGTCCCCTGAGAAGAGTGGACAAAGTCCCTCTCAGGCTTTTGTTTGTCAATGACTCTATGAATGGTATGCATTTTAACATGCATAGTTTGTTGGGGTTTGTCTTATTTGGATGTTAGATCCAGATTGTTTGGATCAGTTGTGGGGGTTTTTGTAGATCGAGTGTCTTTCCTTTTGTGTTGAGTACTGGACCTATAGTTATGGACTAATTCATTGTGTGATGTTTATGCACAACCATGTACTTTAGGGAAATAGCGCATGCATATGGAAAGTGTGTATAGGAGGAGTGTGTGTGTTTATGTATTTCTTCATTGAGTAAACAATGTTATTTCAATTTGCATTGTGGATGTCCATTCAGGAATATCTAAGGCTCTGTGATGTCTATAAGATGTATGGGAGCGGTGTTCCTGTCACGATCTACTCTACCACTGCGGCTTCTCACTGCCACCCTCACATAGTTGCTTCAGCAGCTCTACCCAGCGAGGTAGAACGTACCACCTGCTTTTTTATTTCTATTTCTGTCATGTCATTCACATTTGATGCAAGTCCATCAAAATGTCATAATCTTTTGTTAAATGGCTTGCTTGGCGATATACCTGTGGTTAACATTCTTATCTGTTCCTGCTTTCTCCCAATTTCTACAACTTTTGCCTTGATTGTGTTTGTGTTTTTGGTTGTGTGAAGGAATATGTGACCATTAGTCAGTTAAGCCAGATGTTGAGGATGCAGGAAATTGGCCCCTCCCCTGTACCTTCTATCCAATCATTCCAACTTGCCCTTGCTGAACCTGCCTTCTCCTGCCACTCAACTCCATATGGCCACTCCCCCTCTCCGTTAGTTGAGGTGTGTTTTTGTCTCTCCCACTTTTCTTCAAAAAAACCTGTAACCTTTCAGAAACTGTCTCATGTTGACCACGTTTATACAGTGATGTGAAATAACATTGTGGAGTTCTCCTGGGCTTTGGCATAGATAAGCAGTATTTTACTACATCTTTCAAAATGGACTCTCATTAAGGCCATTTACAATTTATTTGATCAAATGTTTTTGTTAGTTGGACCAACGTTTGTGCGCATATAATGTTCTAAACTCACTGAAGTATTGAATAATGTCAATAGTCCTTCGTTCATGGTTATTAATACTGCATGCGTGGTAAAGAGTCTTTGATCACAGGTCTTTAATACTCTCATCAAGGATTTTCCATTCTAGAGCTTAGTTTTCCTGCTTCCTTCTTTTTCTATGGTTTTCATCCTGTCCCTTTCTCTTGCTTGGCTCTACGATCCTCTGTCTGGATCCTTTGCAACAACCAGAGCCAGCCTGAGTGGACTAGGCCTCACAACACAGTCCTTAACTTAGAACGCTGGTACCAGGACATAATGTCAGCAGGAGACCCCCACCAGCAATCAGGCCCTCCTCCTCTCCCAGTTAAAACTCACTCCTCGCGCAGGCCTAGCCAGGTAAACTTTTCATCTCTTCCTTTGCCCTACGCTCCTTAATCTGTTTCATTTTCTTAAGTAAGGTTTGGTTCCAGTTGGGTAGCTGACGGGCTGTGTTTGTATGAATGTGTTTTGATGCTACCTGGTCATCGTAATCTCCTAGGGTCATTGTGTCCCGGCAGCTTGATTCGGTTTGGGACACCTGTCTGGCTGAATGGTTTTGACGTCCTGTGTCTCGTGTTTAGGTGTACCGGTCCAAACCAGATGGCGATGTAGGACAGACAGCGGCTAACTCTATTTGTGTCAACGGCGCCGCCACTCCACCACAGTCCAATGGGGTTACACTGGACCGAAGCACACCCACCATGGTAAGAGACTGGCATATACATCTTCTAGCCATGCAGATGGGAGTACTGTAAATGCACAGAAGCTTTGGTTCCAGTGAATTTGGGATGGCATCAACTATGCATTTATATTATTAATGGCACAATATGGCTGAAACACTCCACCGCCCTGATGTTACAGGACCTGAAACAATAACATGGTTGGCTTATGACACAATTACTGGCCTATGTCACCCATCACATTATTAGACCTGCCGACACTTCCACTTTACTGGCCTATGTCACCCATCACATTATTAGACCTGCCGACACTTCCACTTTACTGGCCTATGTCACCCATCACATTATTAGACACTTCCACTTTGGTAGGGTGCAACTTCCACAGGACATGGTAGGACTTCCATTATCACCTGCTGGGAGGTCCTAGATGATTTATGATAAGGTGGAATTTCCATTTTATGATGTAGGCATGTCCGGTGAATGAATTATGATGTGTATATACATTAGTTGAAATATGACAGTATGCTTGAACTGTGATTGCAAATCTTTTGAATGAATAGTTTTTTTACATATTCAACATTTGGAAGCACTATAGCAATTTTATCAAAATGTGTGTCGGGAAAATTGGTGGTTGTTTAACTTACAGAACCAGAAACTCTGAAAGACAAGGCAGAACATGTGAGTCCTATCATATTCTACATTTATATGCATGCCCTTTCTCTACATTCCTTCCAGGGTCTACAGCTGGTCTCCAGGGAAATGTCACTGTCAGGCCCTCCAGACATTATGATGGACAACAAGAGACATCTATCTCTGCAGAGCAAAGGTAACCAAGAACCTCCCCTTTCCTGGTCATTGATTAGATGCTCTAACCACTAGGCTACCAGCTGGCCCATTATTGTAAAAAACAAACAAATTCTGCCTTTCAAATTGAATGCATGAATGATGAAAAGAACCATTTGCACATTTGCTAAAGAGAAATGATTACATAAATGAGATATTTCTTGAATTGTTTTGGCTAGCAAGACATGGGAGCTCCTAGTCAGCCCTCCCTGTTCTCTTCCACCTCCCCCAGGCTTTCCACCAATCTATCACCCCAAGCATTGTCCTTACCCCTTCTCCCAATTCACCCATCAGTTCTCCCACTGGAAACTGCTTTTGGCTGTGCTGCAACAATGAAAACATGAAAATAATGATTGTTTGCAATATCCTCATATCATGACCACTAACTCGGGTTGACGGAGGACTGTGTGTAAACAAGGTCCTGTTGCGACAGCTCAGTACTCACCTCAACCACCCTGTCCGCATTCTCCCGCAGGTCCATCTCCAATGGTCCACCACTCCATCCTGCACCACCAGATGCCCCCCGCAGGCGACCCGCAGTACGACACTCTCAGCCTAGAGAGTTCCGACAGCATCGAGACCTCCGTCTCCACCGGCAACAACTCCGCCTGTTCTCCAGAAAGGTGAGAGACTGGGAGGGGCGGGACTTACTCTGTTTCCATGGGAACACTCAAGTCTGCCCTCTCTGTCTCCCCGACGATGAAGGGTCACTGTGTTCACTTTTGTTCCCACAATTTTTTGTTACACGTCTGTTCCCTTGACAACAAGTAAAACGTTACCTGTTGCCATGCCAACCCGCTTAAGTGGAAGGCGAGGAAAACCTGACCTTTTTTTTTTTTTATTGGTTTAAGGGGTTTCCCCAAGCTATTACCAGAGTGGAAACGGTTTCATATAAAATTGGGAGGATATAATGACTCTTTCCTGGTTTTGTACAGAAGCTTGTCAAATGAAATATGAGGAGGAAGGTTCTTCTGGTAACTGGTTGGCCTTTGTTGCTCTGTTGTTTCAGACTGTCGGACGTTTTGAAGGCATGTCTTTCTTTACTTTTCATTCCCCGTTCAGTGCTGCAGTAAACATCTCATCTGAAATTCCACCGCCTTTCCCTCTGCTTCTCTATTCTCCTCTTCCCCCTCTGAAAACACTAACCAAAACATCTCTCACTACGTAGTGGCAGTGGACTGGAGGCCCTGCGGATTGAAGAGATGGAGAAGATGCTAAAGGAGGCTCAGCAGGAGAAAGCCAGGCTGGTGGAGTGCCGGGTGAGTGCCGTCACAAACAGGGCACATGACCCAGGGCAGATGGGGATTCATGTCAGCGCAACTGACTCTGACTCTGCAATCATACCCCCGCAACCCTGCAGTATTTACACAGTCATTTTTCCCCTATTGTCAGAGTTTTTCTCCATCTCAAAAATGGCTGATCTTGGGTAATGAATAAAAGGAATACTGCAATTCCGTTTCAGTCATTGAGCAGATGGTTTTATCCAAAACAACTTTGGATAACACCTTGAGTACTTTGTGATAAGCGCCATGAACGAGAACACAACCAGAGAACTTTGACCTTGTTGGGGATTAGAAACAGCAACCTTTTACTTTCGGGCCGTAAGCTCTAACCACTAAGCTATTGCTACGGCTGGTTTGAATTAATCTCAGATTTTGAAGTCTCTTCACCTTCGTTCTCCCCATCTGTCTCAATTCACAACCCCTCATTTCCCCTGACCCTCCCAATCACCTTGTTATTGTCTAACCACCCCCCACCCCCGCCCTCCACTAACATGTCTGTCTTTCCCGTCGCTCTCATCTCTCTCCCTCAACTCTCCCGTCCTCCTATCCCTTTCCCCATCTGTTGTCCTCTCGCTTTTACTCCTGGCCCCATCCCCAGGAGAGGGAGGTGCAGGCGCGGCGGCAGATGCTGGAGGAGGAGCGGAAGAGGCGCGAGGAGGCTGAGAGGAGGCTGCAGGACGAGACAAGCCACAGGCAGAGGCTGGTGGAGGAGGAGGTGAAGATGAGAGAGAAGCACTTCTCCCAGGTCAGTGGGACATCCACAGCAGGAGAGGAGGAGGGTGGGGTGGGTAATGGAGAGAGAGGGGGATGGTACAAATGCGAGAGAGGAAACTCCAGAGAAATAGGGAGCGAGGGTGGAGAGATCAGACTGTAAGCTAGAAGAGAGAAGCTAAGGGGAGGGTCAGAAGAGTTTGAAGGAAGAACAGAGAGCTAGACCAAGGGAGAGAGAGAGACAGAGAGAGTGGTTGTGGGTTCGATTTCCATGGGGGGCCTGTATGAAAATGTGTTCACTAACTGCTATAAGCGGCTATGGATAAGAGCATCTGCTAAGTGGCTTAAATGTTATGGAGAGAGCGGAGAGAAATAAGAGTTTACTGTAAAGTATGATGTACATCACAAGTGCTTTCATCTCAGTTGAATGGCTTTAATTGTTTGAATAACGAATAATGAAACCAAAAAAACATCCTTTGGGATGATAATGGTGCACCTGGTGTGCCTCATTAAGTGCTACTTATTACATTCCATTCTCCCCTAAATATTTCTACTATGAAATACTGTGTGTTTGTGTGTCTCAGACTTTACGGCAAGGGAAAATGAGAACCCTTAGTGTGTCTGTGAAAATAATCTACATCACATCCTGCCGCCAGGCCAGGCCCATGACGCGCTACCTGCCCATCAGGAAGGAAGAGTTTGACCTGCGTTCCCACGTTGAGTCGTCGGGTCACAGCGTGGACACATGTCCCTATGTAATCCTCACCGAGAAGATGTGCAAAGGGCACCTGGTCAAGATGGGTGGAAAGATCAAGTCGTGGAAAAAACGCTGGTTTGTCTTCGACCGTCTCAAGAGGAATTTCTCCTACTATGCTGGTAAGGAAAAAGAAACTAGTCACTAACCAGTAATCACACACATCAATTTCTAAACTTTTATTTGAAGTACAAGCAAGTCTATTAACAAGCAATTATCTTTACAATGACGGCCCGGCAAAAGGCATACAGGCTTCTATGGTGAACAGGGGTTGGGATTGACCGCATGAGTAGGAAGCAATGGTCTAGCAACTATATTTTTTCCCTTCCTAACTGTTGTCATGAACTCAGGAGAGTTGAAGGTTGTGACAAGCCTTCTTCCTAGGCATCCAAACCAAGCTGTTCTGCTTTTCCACAATTCTCTTCAAACCAGGAAGTCACATGGTTCAACTTTCTCCGTCAAGTCACTCGAGTGAAATAACATCCATGTGTGCTGTGTACCCAGGGAGTCCTTCTAAGGTGCTCCTTTATATAATTCTCCTCAACACTAAAAAAGCCAGGCCTACCCCAGTATTTCAGTTTTGAATGAAATCTGAGTCAAATTACTTACTTAACCTTTCTTGTGACAATAGTCTAATTAAAGTGGCCGGTTAGTGTGGTTTCAGTTTGGACTACTTCTACCCAATTCTCATCATCTCCAAACCTCTTACTCTCTCTCCTTTCCCTCTTTTTCTCAGCTCACTTCTGCATAGCCTTTTCACCCCCTCACTCCCAACGATGATGATGGTGATGATGGTGATGAAATAAGCTGCAATAGTTTCTGGTGCTGTGCGTTAACTCAGTGAGGCGAGGCGGTATAGGCTAGCTTCTGGCTGGCTTGGTCGTGACTAACAAAACCAAACTCCCAACATTTCAAAAACATTTATCTCATTACTAAGCAGGTTTGGCTAATAAAAAAGGCAGAGCGGCGAAAGAGGCGACAAACGAGAAAAAGTGGGACGCATTTCAAAGCGTTTGCTTTTTGATTGTTGTTGGCTACACACTAACACGCCTCCCTGGCAGTACCAGGGTTTATTTAAGCAAGGAAGAAATGTTGAAAAATTCAAAGGATTTCAGTGATTGAAATTCTTAAAAATTCTTAACTCTAATATCAACTTGACTCTAATTATTTATTGTAAAGGACAATTTTACACAGTCACTCATCCATCCTGCGCATTTATGATACCTTGATATTATATAGTAAAATTCTGCTTGTACCCTTTTTCAAATGTAGCTGTAATGCACCTTGGAATGCAGTGTGCAATATAAATTATGTCATGTTATAATATAAATAACTTTTGTTTAAACTAATTCCAATTCATCCACTGTACTTTACATTTGTGCAAAATAAAATCAAAACATAAAAAAAATAAGCTGCTCATTGAATTCCGATTCTGTTTAATATAAAGGAGGCTAGGTTCTCACAGAAAGAAGACACATTCATTATCTTTGTGGTTTCTTCAGTATTTTTTTTATCAGAAGGGGGAAGCTTGACACTATTCAGTGTTATTTTGTCAGATTTTAGACAGAAACAGAAAGGCCTGTTATTGCATCAGTATAAGACTATAAAACACAGTGATTCTCCTGTCTCTCCTCTCAGACAACTTAAAACAGAGCGCTTTCTTACTCTCCTTCTTTCAGACAAGCACGAGACCAAACTGAAAGGACTCATCTATTTCCAGGCTATTGAGGAGGTTTACTACGACCACCTGCGCAGTGCCACTAAGGTACAGTAACTTTTTAGTCCTAACAGCTTCACGCTCATTACATTGTACATATGTCCTTTAGGTGTCTTTGAGGAAGTTGATAGTAATCATTGTTAATTTATTTACTGTGATACCTTTTTCCTGTAGGTTAATGTACAGTTTTTAGTTTTTTTGCTTTACTGCTATTCTAAATAATGAATTAGTAAGAATGTAAAGTGTATGCAAAACTAATGATTTCACTAGATTTCGCTAGGGGAAAACTATAGTGATTGTTTTAAGATTTTGACCAATTTACCAATTGTATTTGCCATACTTTTGTGCTAATGAAGACATAACCATATCCATAAATAGTGTTGTTTCCAGAGTGTGACTGAGTGCTCCCAATTTACTGTGTAAACCCCATTTCTCTCTATTACTTTCCATGTGTAGAGCCCCAACCCATCGCTGACCTTCTGTGTGAAGACTCACGACCGGCTCTACTTTATGGTGGCCCCTTCTCCAGAGGCCATGAGGATCTGGATGGATGTCATAGTAACCGGGGCTGAAGGATACACCCAGTTCATGACCTGAGGGACCAAGCTCACCGGGTGACAGACCTTACAACATGGTGGTGTGCGCTAAAGCATGTCATGAAAAAAACAAAAACTGAAAAGAACAGAAAGTGAGCGTTCCTTTCTGGGCAAGTGTGATTAGCCCCTCTCCATTTGAGTTTGTTTTCTTCCAAATGGTGCCTAAAAAACACTGGAGAGAAAGACTAGGGGCCTGCTGCAGCTGGATGTCTATCCACAGTTCTGCACTCGTCTGCTGTTGTTCATGACTGCGTCTACTTTCCTGGCGTATAGGCCTCTTCAACTTGCGCAGATGGGACTCTTCCTCTTTGTGATCGATGAAGGAAATCCAATATGGCTTTCCAGAGGTATCATTGGGAATCACCCCAGTAAAGATCATAAAGGAAGGAAAGTTTCCAATATTGAAAAGGGATTATTTTTTTGTTGCCAGTCTGGTTAAAGTATTTATACTATAGCATTAAAGCCAGGCTAGCTGAACAAGAGTTTATATTACTAGTCTCTGGCTGTATGAAAAGAACTCTATATAAAGAAATATCGGAGTTATGGAAAAATAGGAAAAGGAAAAAAAAAATCCCTTTTGTTGCCAAACATTTTTGATTAACAGAGTATGTATATGCACAAGTATTGAGTATGGAAATATTTAGTAGTTAAGTGAATTGTCTAATATTTTATTAATTGTAAGTCATCATATTAATGGCATTTTATTTAGATTACTCATTCAGATAAAAGCAAAATTATTGTGGCAGGTATTATATGCTTTGTTTGTTTTTTATATTTTATTGAAAAAAATGTTTTGGGAATATCATAAGCATGCAATTTTTTTAAACCAGTGTTATAGAACACCATCTTCTCCATTTTACCTACAACACGAACAACATGGTACTGACGGTTATGTAACTCTCAAAATAAACGCCTTTTAAATAAAAGTTGCATATGCACAATTACAAGTTGTTGATTATCTTTCTGGTAGCTAAAAATATATACAATACACAAAATATGAAGGCTTCAAATTAGTATTGCTGTATAGATAGAGATAGACTGGTTTTGGTACTGTATGAAAACCTACCAAACTGACACCAAGCCCAATTTCTTTTTCTTTAACATTTTCCTTCAGCCACATGGCAAAGTGTAAACAGTTTTCAATGAGCAGTAATATAGTCCCTTTTCTCGCAGCACTATAGTCAAAATATATAGTACAAAATCTATAATATAAATCCAGGAAGGACCAATTCACATTAACATGTATTGCCACAATAGTTGAATGATTATGTAGATACATTAGGAATGCATCGTGCTGACCAAGCTTGACCATAAGTGCAACACATGCCAAATTGTCTCCAAATGGATATTTGCATTATTCTCTGCACCATGATAAAGAACTTCACAGCGAGCAGGATGAGAAGGTGATATTCTATTAAAAAAAATTCTAGCTAAGATTTTTTGTGGATCAATGGACAGCATTTTGTTTGTTAGATTTGCCACCACCAGCAAATCTACTAGCTAATGTAGCAGAAACTTAATTTGAAACGAGGTGTTATAAAGTTGAGGTGTTTTGTGCACCAATGAGCAGTATTTTTGCATACTGACATGTTAACATCAGGTAAGTTAACTAATACTGAGCCACCCAGTCAAACTTAAATGACAAGTCAGTAACATCATATATACCTTTGACTTAGGAACAGACCACCAAAATCACAGTTCACATGACTACAGTACACGTGGAACACAATGCATGCGTTGATTGTGATTGTGATTGTGGGTAGTATCTCTAGCGGAAAGGTTGTCTATTACCTTGATGGGCAGCAATATTCATTTTCACAATCCACTTACACATTTTCAAAAACAGATGATACATCATGAATTTGATAAAAGAAGAGTTAGGGCTCTGGGTAGCTCACTTGGTAGAGCATGGCTCTTACAATGCCAGGGCTGTGGATTTTATACCTGTGGGGCAAGCACTCATTACTGTCACTCTAGATGAGTATATGCTAAATTACATAAATGCAAATGTATTGTAAAGGTAACTATTTTCCCAGGCTATGGGAGTTTTTTGGGAGTAAAAACTTTTTTCAGTCGCTCAATAGGTTTTAACTCAAACTATTTCAGTCAGGCAGGAGACTAACAGACTGGAGACAGACTGTCAGTTCTGCCACCCAAAACGTATCGCCCACATCACCCTAGCGAATCACCAGTCTATTTAAATATAAAGGCACTCACCACTGCCCCTAGTGGCTGCACTAAATATAACATATTATACTAAATCAAGTGTGCCACATTTACTAAATGGACTGTTCTAGATTTACATAATACTGTGCTATGTCTAGCATATGAGACCAGTTTGAAAACAATAGACATTTTTGGCAGTTTTGATTAAATTAAGGCCAAGGTTTTGTAAAGAGTTTGAGTCAACAGTTAATTCCATTATTCCCTGTTATATAAACACAAACTGAAAATAAATAAAACAGCAAGTTATTAATTTACTTTTTTTAAATAACATATTCAGCATTATACAAACTTCTCAAGACATAGAAATAAAACCACACCCATAAGTATTTACATTTAAGTCTTATACAGTGCAAAGTAATGTTAGCTCAGCAATTTGTTTTACAGTTTAACTTTTCTGATAGCTACTTAACTGAGTTAGGTGTACTTGCTAATCCTGGGTTTTGGTACTCAGGAGAAAACTTAGAGACAATACCTTAGTTACTGCCCTAGTAAGACCTCTTGGTTCAAGTTAATTCAAGGAGACAGCGCTGCAGCATTACACGCAATTGCTCATATAGATTATGATATCATAAAAATACATGTCAGGAGTGGGATCTTTGGGGAGAATCTGATTTCACATAGCAAGGTTTAAATGGGGTTTGCTGTTGACAGACAGGTATGAGGTGTCTACAATCTATATAATTCATATGTAGATCAAGAGATGTCTGAGGCTAAAACAGACATAGCCTATGTTAGAAAAGTAATCCCCCAGGGGCATGGCGGGCAGACACTTCATTCTGAAAGGTAAATTACAGGGCATTAAGTGCTGCTGAAGTACCCAGTCACAATTTTCATTTCACCTTGCTTTTTAAACAACGGGTGGAGGAGCAACTGAAAAAACACGCTGCCTAATGTTTTCGGCTGTGACGGTGATCAAGTCTGCCAGGAACATGTCACACCTACAGTCCCCGCAGGCCGGCACATGTAGGCCTCTCAAACAGCCATATTAACTTTACCTCACACATAACCCTACACATCTCAGCCACTACAAATTCTGTCGCCTACATTTCTGAGTGAAGAGTCGTTAAGGATCCGTAGTGGGCCTTTGTTGTTTGACATTGAGAATTCCAAGTGCCAACATGCAGTAATACCTATGAGGCTTCCGAGACCTGCAAGGATGCCATGTTGAATAATAAACAGGATCTTTAAGAAGCCCGTCTACACTCATTACAGTGGCGACGAGCATTGAGTGACACCCAGGTTCAACGCGGGTGAAATATAGATGAGCAGCAAGCGATCTCTCCATTTTCACACACACACACACACACACACACACACACACACACACACACACATAAAAATCTTCTGACACAGTCCCTCAGGCCTCAAGCGCCCTCAGTAGTAGGAGGATTGGGGTCTCTGTAAGCACGTTGTCGTCTCACAGATGGTGTGCTGACAAAATGTATTGTAAACATTACAGATGCAAAGTTATTTATATAGATACTTTTTTGTGATCTTTTGAATTCATAACATAAAATCTGACTTTTATGTGCTTAACACACAGAAATGCGTGGCCGAGGTTGGTGCAGAGGGCAGGATGTCGGATAGGGCTGCCATGTCTTGCCATTTTCTAACAACTCCTAGTGGTTGGTTTGTCGTCTTGTGCAAGTAAAACTGTGTTTGTTGAAGCAATTTATGTACTTCATTTAAAGGTACCTTATTTGAGTTTCAAGAAATCTACTCCAACACTCACACAAACACAGAACGCGAAAGATACACTGTTGGATCTTAAGCACACCAAATTCATATGATGTTACAATGACATTCTTAAGGTATCATACAAATTGTAAAAACATTTGGTTAAAGTTGTACATAGTAGTACTAATGACAATCACCTTCACTTGCTAAGTATATTTACACACATATACACACACTTGGTAGAATAGTGCATGTTGTGGTAGACACCATTAAGAGACAGTATTAATATTTAAATATGTTCCCAATTTTACATACATTACAAATCAGTGTGGAGCACTGATATAAAATGAGATAATGAGCAGTTTTAGTGGATAAATGTATATCTAAATGCAAGACAATAAATAGAGTGCAAATGCACTGTAATTTGTTCTCAGCTAGAGGTTGCTTGATGTGGCTAGAATAGTCTATAAAGTCCCTGTGGAACAGATAGCCGGTTGCTGAGGACCACAGCACGGGGAATGAAGAGGCAAGAAACAGCCACTGATCACCTGCAGACCGGACAAACCACACAGGAATTCAGGACATGAGGATGGACTTCACGATTGATGCGTACAATAATTGTTGTCTCAGCTGATTTTTTATTACGTTTTTCCTTTAGCTCCCGAAAGTAATAAATTAATATGCCCACGCTTAGTGAATTTATAGTAGCATAGGTATTAAAAGAACCTATTCACACATTGACCAGAAGGGGGCAATATATATCCAATAACATTCAGTAAAATAAATCTACTTTAAGACTGTTTAAAATAGACCAGCAGTGCCAACTGAGTTCTCCACTTCCCACTTCCCAAAAACACTACGAACTTTCTTCTACCACCACATGTACCACCTTTTTAAACCTACGGTTATATTTTTATTTTCTCTGTTTCTGTCTATAGTATTTTAACTATTTCAAAGTGCATGCTTTACAATTCTAATTAAAATATCTATCATATGACGAACACAGAATAAATAAAATGTAATAATGAAGGCATGGCGTATGTTGAAAATTAGGCAGCATTATAGTACGTTGACAAATACTTCCTTATTAGACCGGTTGTTAAAACAAACTGTAGTATTCATTTGAATTGCCATATGATTATATTCAACTTGGAGTCATTTCCTTGTATGGGAAGATGTGTATCTTAACATTGTCCACTGCCTCTCAAAAGGTGAGAGACAAACCCAATGGCTGTTGCACGCGTTGTAATGTGAAGATCAACATCAAGAGCGCTGTGAATGACATTGAAGGGCCGCCTGGGACAAGATTGCACTTGACTGTGAAACATTGCTGGACTGAGTGGGGGAAAAGTACAGGCAATAGCTTTAACGCTTGCCTCAAGCGAACCACAAGATTTAGTAAGATGCCGTTGGCTCTGGGCCTTAGGCCCTAATTCTTGTTTGTCATTTGGAAGCATGACAATTATTTCATGGCCATTATTATAAGGCTGCTTTGCTAATCGCATAAATTGAGAGTATGAAATATCCTATGTCAGGGTATGGAAGGGTTTCTCCTTATTCATGACCCTTGCATTGTAGATTTGGGGTTTTGGTTGGTCGTGCTGTCGCTCTCCTAACACCCATCTTAAAACAGGACTCAAGCAAATGTTTTCGTCCTCAAACAGTTCTCATTTATCACGGTCTCCTTCAACACAGCGAGAAGTCATAGCGTGACTTGTTTCTATTAGCACAATTCGGCTCGGGCTACTTGGTTATCAAGGTGATTTTACGCATGCCAACACGTTTACTCATGCTTTGACTAAATCTTTCAAACATACAGTATTTTGTTTGTCTTCATCGTTACTAATATTTTCTTGAATGCAGACATTGGAGAAAACATGCAAGCTAGTAGGCGACACTGCTGAATGTTAACATTACAAATCCCTATTGGAATGCATGCCTATCCTTCAAAAGTCATCCATTCTTCCAGTTAGAAATATTTTGATCGGATGTTCAAGGAGGGGATGAAGAAGTTGAACACAACAATGAATTCAGAGAGAGTTGGTTGGCGTGTGATGAAATTGTGATGTAACCCGCACTAATGTACCATACATGCACTTGGCATGCTATGCTCATGCCTTCTGACTTTCCCTGTTTCGTGTAATGTGCAGTATATGCTCACTTATGAATCAATACGAACGAAAATAACTTGCAGACCAAGCATGGTATCTACTTTTCACTATTTAATATAGCTTAGTGGTGCGAGTGAAGTTGCTGACATCACGTTTTCTAATCTCACATTAGCTTGTATACGTACAGCAATTAATTCGTTGTAGCGCACAGACAAACTATAAAAGGACAATCATTGTAAAGATTTGCAAAAACGTTAGATTTTCTACAACACAGTCCCATGCGTCAACATGAAATTACGCATGCTTTTGAAAAATGTCAATATTTGGTGCATTTGTTTGCACTTGTGGAGACAGCAGACAAAAAAAGTATTGACAAAAACAATGAAATCTAGATATAGAGTGCAGACACATGGGAACAAATTCAGCAACAGGCTATGTGCGGGACACAGGATTCCTCTCACGCTGAGCGAACAGAAGGGCTCTCGGTGGACCAATTAATACGGCCGCGAGAGGAGTCAGCGCTTTCCTGGGAGATAGCCTACTCACTTCACAACCATTATTATCTCACTCGCCTCCGTTACGACCGCGCTTATCCAGATTGCATCAGGTCGCCTTTCTACAACTCAACTGTGAACTGTCATTTAGGTTAGTAAGGTGTTACAACTTCAAAGGATATGCATTGATACTTTAGGTTTAGTGTTGTTTGAGACAGCAGGTGTAAAGAGAGATTGTTTCCATCCCATTTGATAGTAATTACAACTAGAGATACAACTCTCAGTTGAACAGGATGTTTCCCTTAAGGATTGAGCTAAACACTTTAGTTTTGAGTTAGGTTTCTTTAACTCTCTTTTGGGGTTTAGATGTGTTTTTGTAAGAATTAATGTTAACTGATTACCCAAAACCAATCAAGATTGACAATAATTTAATATCACACAAAATAATGTGGTGATGTATAAAACTCTTCCCCTAAACGGGGTAAATCATCTGAGGATTTATGGTCAAACTAGGAGTCAACAAGCATTAGGCCTACCCATAAACTGTTTACAAATACTACTCATTTGTAATTATGAATGTAGCATAAGAATACTGTGAAATGTGAAACTTTTTTTCGGATATGCAACTCAGCAGGTGTGAGCTGGTAGAGGGGAAACATGGGTCGAGCTCTAAACTAGAGCATAGAGGAGAAGGAAAGAGAGCAAGCACCGCAAATCCCATGGCAACAGCAACCAGAAAACATGTCTAAAATAGGGGGCAGTGTTCGCTATTACTATAGCAACAGGAAGACACGGCTCCTTCAATCAGCTTTTGGATTTGCTGAACAGGGATAAAAACAAGGCATTATTCTTTGCATAATCGTCATTAGCGGGAATTAATTTATTAGTGTATAAATTAGATATGACCAGCTGCGTCTTTCAGGGCAGGCCTCTGGCCTTTTAAGTATGTCGTAAAACGATGTCTATAAGCCCCATGCAACGAGATGTATGTCATCGATGTTTAAATGTAATAATACTAAAACAACGTTTCTAGTCTCTCTAACTCCGTTTGTTTACATCACAAAACCATAATCCATTAACCGCGGAGCGCGCGTCAGGTGTGCCAAGACAGCAACAGGCAGAGAACACCGGCAGGCGCGAGGTGGCAGATTACTCCAACCCTCCCCGCAGGCTAAATAAAATGTGCTGAAGATGCGATTAAATGAGTTGTTCTCAGTCGTTAACATTTAATCACAGCAAAGTAGTCCAGCAAAAAGTTTACACAGCACCCTGTTGCCTAGACAGTTCTGGAGTGTAGCATAGTCAACATGGCGATTGGCCAAAACGTAATTAAACAGGAACAAGGAATTGGTAGATTGATAGCTTGTTTTATTTGTCAGTTATTCCAGTTCTTCTATATACATTATATATATTTTAGGCTAGGCTACAAGTTATATATGTTGGGCTGCAGGAGGGATTTCCCATGTGCAGTATGCTTTCTCACGTTAGTTTTCTTGATTGAAATTGTTATTCTACAATCCAGCTATAACACACAATACATAATTACAAAAGGAATTATTGGGCTACAATGTATATTGAAATCCCAATAACAATATACACGTGCAATTTTCAGGACAAGTATGACGGTCCGCATCCGCATCTACAAACTATTTTCTTCCTCCATTGCCACTGAAGATGTTGTTTACGTGGAACATGTGCACAGAGAGCGCTAAACCAAAAACCAACGGGTGAATGTCTAGCACCCGGTAGCCAATCCGGGAACAGATATATCCTAGTTCATCCAATAGCGGAGCGACAGGTCCAGTGCGTCCAGCGAATCTGCGCTCTGCCTGAAGCGCTGATGCAACTAAGTTGCAATAGCAACCAGTATCCCCTGTATAGCAGATGGTGTCCTTCCTCGCTGCATGAAATTAAATAGTGCCCGTGTAAACAATAAGGCGCATGAGTGTTTACTCGATGTGGATTCAAGAAAGATACGTTTTTAAATTGTGTAACTGCTGTTATGGGGAAGGACGTATAAAGCTTTCTGTCCCCTTAATCATTGCCAATAGCCCTACACTTGTAAAGAAATCGCCATTAATATCAAATCAACCGATAGTATTGAATAGGTCTTCTATTACAATAGAGCGCGCGCGGGTGTCTTGAAAACAAGAGAAGGTTGGAGAGGGCGGAGGAATCTTCAACGTGGTTTGCCTCCCCCTCATGACGCAGCTGGTTGCTAGGTGTGAATGAAGTGATGCTCTCAATTAATCGTCACCCAGTCATCAAGTTCATCACAACAAAGAAGCAACAGCCAAGACTCCACTTCTATCCCGGATTTTCCGAGGGAGAAATGGCTTTTTAAATATATATAAACTCGGACCCTCTCAAGAATCCGTGCTTTGCTCATGCAACGCACCCCAAACTCACATCAATTTCCTGCAAGAATGGAGTAAGTGAAACTTGTTAGCTACATTGTATTTTTGTCTGAAACTTTATAGCAAACCCACTTCTGATCTGTTAAACTGCTGTGATTGTTACATTGTATCAGTTTCACATGAATTGAATTCCATGTTGTCTATAAGCGACATTTTTAATTGAACGTTTTGCGTTGTGGCCACTGCCGTAAACTTTGTAAAAATAGAAATAGCTGATATATGTTATGGCAATGGAAGGATAAGGCTAATAATTAATATTGTGTTATGATGTTATTGCTGTTTAAGTATATATGTATATGTTTGTATGTCCTACTATACTTACAGGTGCTGTCATATGGCAATACTTATTTTTTTGTTCAGTTCCTTCTCAGTATCCATTCATTTAGGCTATTTGTTATTACAGTTAGGCAGTGTTTTGTCACCTGTTACTAAAGATTACATGAAATGGTTCAAGTGCAGACTAATCTATCTCTCTATAGTGGGGTAGACAGTTAACTCGTAGAGGCAGTACCGTGCTCCTATTGAGTGTGGGCTATTCTAGGTAAAACATAAACAGTTGTGCTTTACGTCATTGGCTGACGCCCACGTGTTGTGAGTACTTCAAGATCGCCCGTTGTGGTTGGTAGTGTGACAGCTCACCGATCTTATTTAGTTCCTTTGTAGCTTTTCAGACTTCAAAAGTCTAGTTTTCCTACTGACCAGTACACATCTTGTTTTATACATTAGTCAGAGCAAAAATTAGGCATTAGATGTCTGAATAACTGTTTGGGTTGGTAGCTTATTCCAGTGTTGTGATACAGTAGGCTATGCACTGAGACAATTCTGTTGGAACTAGTTGAAAAAGCCAGGAGCCTAAGCCAGGTGATAGGAAATTGATGTATTTCTTGCAATGATACAAATATGTTAATATGGTTATAATGCAACATATAATATTACATATTGTGATTGCTTGTTACTTAATAGAACAATTGTAACTTGGTACTGGATGTGCCTTTTCAACCTGTTGAGGGCTTTACCTATCAAAGAGTCTGAATGGGGTCAACCCAGTAAGCTTTTTCCCTGTCCCTTTGTTGGGTGGGGCACGACTACGTTTGGGTGGACAGTAAAAAAAAAAAAAAAAAAACTATAATTTTTTTGACGACTGTACACCCAAAGCCACAACGTATACAGTTTTTAGGGATTCCCGTTAACGCCTTCCCCACTCCTTTACTTTCAATAGGTGTCATTATGCTCACCCAGCCCTGCTCACTGTGGCTCAACTCTCAGACCCCTCCTACTCATATCGTACCATCGGACTACTCGGACTGAATCAAAAGATCAATAGACAAAATGATGGCAGTTCCTCTCTGGAAGACTCTTCGCGTCTGCCCGGCAGACCCCCTCGCTCTCTCTCACCCACAGGCTAACCCCAGCCAATCACAGGGGTGCAGGGGGGAGGTGCCAGAGGAGAGCCAGCACTTAATTGGTGAGTTGCAGAGAGTACGCTTTTTTATTTTTCCACATTTCAGGTGGGCACCGCACTGCAGCACATTCGTTCTCCCTCGAACAGTGAGTAATAAACGAGTCAACGTCTCGAGTTTATTCCAGTTGAAATGTAGCTACTTCTTGCAAAACCATTTGAGTTGTTTACACTTATTTTCAGATTTTGAATATGGCTTTAAAATACAGACAGGGTTTTATTTTATGCATTATCAATATAGAAAATGTTATTACCATCAATTTAGTTGTCGTTAATGTACATTCAATAAGGATTTTTCTTGCATTTATGATACGTTTTTTCTTTTACTCTCTCAATAGGTGATGGTCTCACAGACTGGATGACGGAAGAAGTGGATTTCTCCTCGTATCTCCCAAACCCCCACCCCTCTCCCTCCCCCAATTCCTCCCTCCCCCCCTCACCCCTCCAGCATGACATCCAGGTGCCATCTGACTTGGAGGTCATGACCTCTCTGCTGCAAGAAGAACTTGCTCAGCTGGAGGACTACTTCCTGTCTGAACCACTGCCAGAAAAAGGGCCAAAACAGGGCAAATGCGACAAGGGTCCACCACCAATGGGTCCCCACCAGTCACACTACCAGATGCCCTATCACGCGTCATCATACTCCACTTCCAACCAATCGGAACCCAGCCCTTTACTTGTTACCCTGGCAACTGGGGAACTAGACCTGCTGAGCTTTTGTGGAGGTGGGCCTATTGGGCGATCAAAATTGCCAAGACATGCCCCTTACAGTTGCAGCAGTCGCCCCAACGGGTGTGGTCGCAAAAGAGTTTCAGACGCAGTGAGGGTGGGCGAGGTCTACGAAAACAGCATATGGAGTTCCAAAGGTAATAACTCAGGTAGCCCAGCGGCAACACTAAATGGCAGTTATAGTTCAGTAGAAGATGAGCGGGTTGGGACGAAAGGTTACTGTCTAAGTAGCGCAGTTGAGATTCGAAGATGCGCCATTCTACCCAAGGACGAGAAACATTTTCGGTTCACCGAAGAGGTTATAGGTGTTGGAGGCAGCAAAGTCGGTGGTGTTGGTGGTGTGTACAGCAACTATGGCGGGCAGTTGGATATCCCACACAAGAAAGAGGAGCTGTTGTTGTATGGCATGAGGGAAGCAAATGTCAGTTGTTGTGGTGTTGGTGGCGGAGGAGCTAGTACCAGTGAGATAGACCCATTAAGTAGTAATGTCAAGGTTGGCGTAGTTGGAGAGTTGTCTTCCAAGGTGTCGACCATTCCTTGGAAGACTGAGACCAGTGAAGGTTGTTATATCCAGGCAGCATCCCAGCCAGAGGCCTCCTACCAACACAACTTCCTAGGCTCGGTCAGTGAGCAAGTAAAGGGGGAGGGTGTAGAGATGGGCCGTCATCATCATGACTTCCACTGTGTCGGGTTCCTAGAGGACCAACAGGGCCCGGAGTGTCTAGCAATGGATAGGGAGGCTCTTGACAGACAGGTCCGGATGGGTTTGAAGGAGGACCCCAGTCTTCTAGTGAAGCCCGAACTAGAAGAAACCCTTCCAGTAGAAGTCTACCGTCAGCCGGAACGCAAGCAGAAGAAGAGAGACCAGAACAAGACTGCAGCTCACAGGTATGATTTATGCAAGCACTGAAAACTCATTATGGTATTCAAACCTGAGATAAGGCACACTGAACTCAAATTTTCTCACTGATATCCAACTAATAATTGGCGCAAATGTACGAGTTGCGCGCCCTTCTCTTATCTCTTATCTCCGAAATGTCAGGTTTGTTTCCAAAGTTTGTTCTAAATGTCTTGATTTGAACAAAATTGCCAGATCAAATTTTGTTTTGTTTAATCCCGTCTTCCCACCCCACCAGGTATCGCCAGCGTAAGAGGGCCGAGCTAGACTGCCTTGAGGAGCAGCTGCATGGCCTTGAGGGGCGTAACCGGGAGCTTCGGGACAAGGCAGAATCAGTGGAGCGAGAGATACAGTATGTCAAAGACCTACTGATCGAAGTATACAAGGCCCGCAGCCAGCGGCTGAAACAACAGGACACAGATGCCTGATGAAGAAAAGACGATGAAGACTTTTCCGCAAGTAGATTCTATGGAAAAACAACTGGGAAATGTTAAAAGTTTTTGAATGATTTCAAAATCAAATGTTTTTTGTTTGTTTTTGGGGCGCGGGGGAGGTCAGGGTTTGATTGCATGTTTTGATTATTTGTGTTTCTTTTGTTTTAGTTTTTTACTCAACCAACTATATTCTATACTTCCAATGTTTTGGCAACTAACACTAACCATGCAGGCATGCACTGTGATGCTGAACTGTCTCAACTGACAATCAATTTCTGAACAGGTCTCCTGTGGAATGGAGATGGGTTTAATTTCCACCAGTGATGTGTTTTATATGCTGGTTAGAAAAACATGAGTCAACCAAGGCCTCACAAAGGTCTTGATGTCAATAATTTAGCTACTGGTTAAAGATTTGATCAAAAGACAATCTTTGTTTATTTGTGGCAGCTTTGCACTATTTGTATAATCCCAAATTATTGCAATAATTTTAAGCAAAGTGAAATGAATAAGAATGGAAAAACAGCCTTTAAGGATGACATGTGATTTTACTGAAGGCATTGTTCCCTCAGTTGCAAATTGCAATATGATACAATCAGTTTTGCGGCTCAGGTTATGCAATTCATGCTCAAGTTCTAGAAGTATGTAAGTCGGAAGTACTGGATTGGAGATTGGGCACTGCCCATTCTAGTTGATTTATTTGCATGGCAAACACTTTCATAGCTACAAAAATGAACAAGTTATGTCTGTCTAGGCTGAATGATGCTATAAAGCTACTGTGCACTGATTCCTTAGCAGCCTCACATTGTATGCTGTCTCTCAGCAAATCCACCTGTATGTAGATGTTTCCTAACTGCTTCTGTTCACGGGATTAGATAATATAGGATTTCAGAAATGAAAGTGGGACCCACTGTCTATTTACATCCTGTTAAAAAAAAAATCAGGTTTTGTGGTTTTATATAGCGGGTATGCTCTTGTCTAATTTTAAATAATTTTTCAATTCTGTCTTGAAAGAAAGATGGTAGGTAGTTATAGTCAGCCTTTGCTTTTTTTCTAAAAACAAAAATAAACTATTTTTCACTAGAATGTTTGTGATAGCTTTTCATGTTCTTTACAGCTTTTGTCTACAAGGATGCAGTGTCATTTAATTTAGCTTATAGCTTTCATTTTATAATTAGGTAAAATTATGTTTTTCTAAACATGGTGAATCTATAAGAACATTTGACAATATACCATTTGAAAATTTGAAAAAGTCTTATATTCAATAGATATTAATACAATTGAATTGTTTGCGTTTTGAATTAATCTATGTTAAAATGCAATAACTCTCAAATAAATTACTTATTGTCTTAATAAAATGTAATTAATTATCAGTATCAATATCTCAATATTTTGGATGAATTAGACACTGCATCTTTTTCAAATATGCTCTGTTATACTGGCGATATACAATCATGTTTCTGAATACAGCTTTTAATGCAATGTGTATTAATGTCATACATTTATATTTAGCTGATATTATTTCCAATATTAACATCACCCATTAAAGCAACACGAGAACGTACGACCTAAGTTATACCAGATAAAAGAACCATGTAATTTTGAAATAATTCCAACATTTCCACTCAATAAACTTACTGTGTTATATGTCATTCGTTTTATCCAAATAAAGTGATTTGTGTCTGCATTGTAGCCTAACAGTTTATTCTTCTTTTGAGGGATATGCGTTATGGACCGGTAATTACAAAAGATAAGCCAGCGGAGATTTAGCCTGAATAACGGCTCGATTATGATAGGCCTACTTCTTGAACTGCTACATGAGGCATTAAATGTATTTATTTTTTTGCTGATGGATATCATTTTGTTGTCTTTTACAAAACATGGATTAGATGGATTTATGAACAAAACCTGGCTTGCTTTCAATTATATGTAACGTTTTATTCACTTATCCATCTGCTCCTCGGAACGAAAGGCCAAAAAAACGAAATACTGCTGTTGTTCATGAATAGGCCAAATATTTTTAGACTACACAGGATTTAAATCAGTGCGATCTGATATTTTCCCGTTGTCTTGCAGGCTATATATTTATACATTTTCCAAATATATTGGCAAGTCCAGTCAATGAGTGACCGTTACTCACTTTCGTCTTTTGTCACTTTCGCAGGAGCTTAAAGTACTGGGATATGGTCTACACTTTAAAATAAAATAATACCATGAAAATAATTTTACCAACGATTCAGATGAGCGCCAATACAGTCCATTTCACACAAAAAAACATAACATTCTCATTGGAGGTGTTTTTTTGACTATTCTTCAACATTATATCACAAAATAGGGGTTCAATCATATATTTTATGTAAGGTTACATCGGTGAAAATGATATATAGCCTAAAGGTTTCAGAAATAGTAATTCGCATTTTCATCCAGAAAGTAATTGTATCGATCATATCCGCCTGGCCAGCTTTTTTGTGCCACAAGGAAATCCCTAACATCAAATCCCTTCCCATCTGCTTCAAACGAGTGGAAGTTGGCAACCAAAATGCCAATAATGTTGCAGGAAAATCCCTGCACTCCCACCACTGATATTACTTCAAGTATCAAGTCACATTTTAAAGTTTACGATAAAAATATTAAATATTTGAATATCATTTTGTTCTGAAAACTATGTTGTACACAGTCTAGCGCCCGGGTGGTTTCGTCCTGTCATCAATGTGCTATTAATAAATTTCAAATTAAGTAATTCTACTCCGTTAAATAATCAATTAAAATAATTCATAAATAGTTAAATTGCTAATCAAATGACTGGCTCAAGATGGTAAAACGTTGATATCACATTATGCCCCGTCATTTAAAATTTACTTTGACAGACCACTTATCAATGTTTATAAATTAACGTAAGTGCAAAAAATTACAAAATCTTCCACAACAATAAAGTGCTATTATTGAGTTACATTGTTAAATAACCCATACTTTCATGATAGAAACTGCAATGTTTTAATCAAATCCAAGATATCACACATACAAACATTTGAAAAACTTGAATTGCATCCTACAAGTCCAGACCTCACAGTGCTATAAAAACAAAATAAAGGCACTCCAAACATACAGCCTGAACTAAACAAATATATTCTTTATACATTCAGTTTTATGACCAAATAAAGACATTAAATAATGTCTGCTCTCCAGATGACAGTTGTAGGGTAGAGCATCCACTTTCCAGCTTACACAGGAAATCCCGGTACTAAAGCGAAAGGCAGACTGGCTGATTCCACAAGACTGATCACAGAGATACACATTCTCTCACCCACTGGACTGGTCTTCATAGCAGGCTGATGATCTGATGGTAGTCACACTGTGGAGACGCAACATGCTGTGAAGCCTGACGGAGCTTCTCACGTGCACCAAGGGACAGCAGAGCCTTAAGGCACAAATATGAGAGGTTGGAATATGGTCTTCTAGTGTGTTTATGTATGTGGATAAAAAGATGAAATGACAATATGTATATGTGCATGTGTGTGAGAGGGAAAGCGAGTGTGCACGCGCTCGCATGTGTTTAAAATAAGAAAGTGAGCGTACGTTCTAATGAGAGTTTGTGCAAGACAGAGCGTTTGTGTGTGTGACCGGACATGCAGGGTTGCATCCAGAGTTAGATGACCCAAGGCAAGTGTGTAAAGATAGTGTTGGTAGACCATAACAGGAAATATAGCAACCTTTGAAAAACACAATCAATTATATACCAAAAAGACTGACAAATAAAGAATGTTATTTTGTAAACAAGAGGTTCATGAGGGGGATAACAATCCACAACAGCCGGCCTCGGCACACATTTTTGTTGTTGCTGTATTGGAAATGTAGTAAACCTACGTAACACACTTTTTAAAGAACATTACATCATAAATCAGATAACCAGGCATTGGAAAACATTTAAAATGTGTTGGACATAAATATTGAACATTTTTATTGAAAAATGTTGGTTGTTTGGTAGTATACATTTTAAAAGATTTATTTCATTTGATCCACTACGACTATTTTACGGAGCACTATATCATATATTTCACTGTGTAAACTTCGGGAGAGATATCTTTCTGTTGGATACAGTGACATCCTTACCTGACGTAGTGCGTCCTGTTGGCTGTACAAGCCCAGGGTTGCCACAGCCGCTCGTCGTACAGCGTGCTGGGAGTCGTTACAGGCAGCATGTAGGAGGAGGCGGGGCACGTCTCCCTCCAGAAGTGAGGCCACGCCCCCTTCCACAGCAGCAATGTTGGCCATGGCGGCACAACAGTGGCGGCGTGTCAGAGCATCGGGGTCCGCTATAAGGGGGAGGAGCTCGGTCGTTGCCGCATTGGCCTCCTCCACCCACCCGCAGTCGTCTTCTCGGTCGGCAGCATGTCGTTTCAGCACAGAGTCGTGTCTACCTCCTACCAGGGACTGGGAGAACACAGTTTTTTCTGCTTTGCTCTTTTTCCCATCTATGGCGGTCGCAGTGGCACTGCTGGCCTCTGTCCAATTGGCTTTCCCTGTTCCAAACCCCGCCTCCCCAATGAGTCCTAACCAATTGCCTGCAGCCCGGCAGGCCGTCCTGCGTACAGAAGGGGACGGGTCACTGAGACAAGCAGTCATTTCATGGAGGAGTGTGGGTTTCAGCTGGATCCTTTGCGGGTTGCTGGTGGTGGGCGGAGCAAACGGGTTCATGTTACCTAGCAGGCTGCAGGCTGCTGCCCTGACCCGGTCATCCGGGTGAGCCAGGGCCTGGTGGAGGAGGGAAGGTTCCAGATTGAGATGAGAGAGAGTGGATGGTCCGGACCTGGGGGAGCAACGGGCAGATTGGGACAGCAGGGTGAGGAGCTCCACAGCCGAGCCCCACAGGGCTTCACCTTCCGACTGGAGCAGGACAGAGAGCAGGGAGCTAGCAGTCCTGGACGCAGACCTGGGTTCACCTGCCTGCTCCCTTCCGCCCCACTCAGGGTCCACGCCACCTTGGGGGAAGAAGAAGCCCCGGGCCCTGGCATCGGCTGTGAAGAAGGGGACAGAGCGGCCCGGGTCGCAAAGCAGCAGGCGGCACAGGAGAGACAGCGGAAGCTCCAGGAGAGCCGGAGGAAGTGATTGGATTAGCTGGAGGGGGTTACACAATCCGGTTAAACCATAAAACATGAAATACCAGTCAGACATTGAGCCGCACAATCTAGTGGTACAGTTGTCCCAATATGGCCAGGTCAGGCCATAGGAGCGTATCAGCAGCTGTAACACAGGAAGGGCTGGAAGTGCGACTAGGGCAAACCTGTCCTGAAACTGCATCATAAAGACTGGAAACGTTTTACTGTCACTTTGTGTCAAATAGACATTTTAACAGACAGGGAGATCAATTGAGAGTGGGGTCTTCAAGCCCTGTCAATGCCTATACCAAAATCCAAAGGTGATGGTAATGTTCTCCCAAAGAATCTGTCATAGCCCAGTAAAATGTATGCACAGCAGTGTTCTAGAAAATGGAGCACAGCTCAAGCCATTTCTCCAACTGTCAACAGATGAATGGACTTGCCATCTGGGCTTTGTGCTTCCAGCGAATGGATGTCCCCAATCCAGTCTGTACACAATATATGCTCAAAGCTGCTGTAATGGGAAAACCTCACCTGCAGCAGGCCAGAGACGATGCCAGAGCTGTGATACAACTGGAGCAGTCGGTCCATGGTCTCTGAAGACAGGTCCAGGGCGAAGGGAAAACACAGCAGGTGGCAGCTCAACACTGATAAGCTGCTCCGACTGGAGTCACTGCCCCTGGGCGGGGCATATGTCCCATCAGATGGCCTGGACATACTGCAAACAAAGAGGCACTCCCTGATTCGTAAGAGTATTGCAGTGATAGACTCATTAGTGTCTGTAGAATGTCTACGCCAGGGGTGTCCAAACACTTCCACAGAGGGCCTAATGTCTGCAGGTTTTTGGTAAACCAATTAGAAACTAACCAATTAGTAACCTAATTAGACTATCAAGTACAAGGTGAGAGCGAAAACCTGCAGACACTCGGGCCTTCGTAGAACTGTTCGGACACCACTGGTCCACGCAATCTCTTTGAACCATTGAACATCTTGTCATGTCAGTGCCTCAGTTTCTTGCATATAAATTTGGACTGCTGTCCAGTCATCCACACACCACACATTTAAGGGATTTTTTGTGAAATTAAACTATGTATAAAAATTTGACTGGTAATATTTCACCGAACATCTAGATTTGGGTACATTTCACAATACTGTTCAACTGCCGAGTTCCTTTGAGAGGAAAAGTCACACTCCAGAATTTGAAATGGATTCAGGTTAGGGCTCTGACAGGGCTACTCAAGGACATTTTACTTTTTATTACTTAGCTACATTCCACTGAAACGTTGGCAGTATGTTTGGGTTGTTGTTTAGGCAAACTACTGTCCTAGTTTCAGCTTTCTTGGAGATGGGAGCTGAGTGCCCCAGTCTTTGACAATGAAAAACATCCCCATAACATGATATACTGCCACCACCATGCTTCACAATAGGGCTGGTGTTGTTTGAGTGAGGTGCTAGGTGCCACACTACAATTCAAGATAGGTGCTCTTGACAAATGGCTACCTTCTTTTCACGCTACCATACTGTACAGATCTGTGGAGCGCTTGGGATATTGTTGTCACAGGCACACTTTGGCCAAAGATGTCATTCGCCTCTTGGTAGCCTCTCTAATCACTATTCTTCTACTTGTTAATCATCCAATTTAGAGAATGTTTTATTTTTTATGCCATAAACCTTCCACTTCTTAATAATCATTCTGATCATAATCCAAGGCAATTAAAACATTTACAACCATCCCCTGATCTGTCTTTCCGTAACTTTGTCCCTTAGATGTTCTGAAAGCTCCTTGGTGCTCATGTTTTAATGTTTGCTGTACAATTCACTATCCAACAGATGCAACCTACAAAAACCACAGATTTCTATCCTGAAAAGTGGAAGCCAATTAATTATGAGTGATTTTAATGGTGATTGGTAACACCTGAGCATATTTTGGATTGCTTTTGCAAGGGGGAGGATCAAAGCCCCAAAGATAAACTGTCATTATGTAAAACCAATAACCCTTGTTTTTTCATATTGTTTTTACTGAACACACACCAATGAGCAACACAGGAATTTCATCCAAAAATATAATGGGTGTGTTTATGACAATTAAAGGCACCATCGCTCTAGGTAATTATGTACCAATTACTAAAGTTTGTAATTCTACATTTCTGTAATAACCATACATAATCTCCTCAATACAATCTAGAACAAGAACTTGAAACAACAACGCTGACCATGTTTGTGTGGTGTTCTGTTCCTTGGAGTACTAATTACAAGCAGATGCTAGTAAAGATGGTTCAAAGATATATGGATCACCAATCTGCAGGAAGGACGTTTGTAAAAAATAAACTGCCATGGGGGCCAGATCAGGAAGCTCAGACCCACCGGAGTTGTAGTCCCAAATGGGGGGACCATGTACTAAACATGCTGTTATTTCTTAAATTGTTTATCTGATGTGGATGAAAATGTCATCAAAATGAACCCCATAATTGCCCATAAGTTGCTCTCCAAAAGCATGTTCGCTAAATGACTAAAGGTTTTATTACAATAATCACAGGAAAACAATTAATATGAAAACAATGAGACAGTTTGAAGGAAAGCTTACTAACCAATCAGTGTTGAGCAGGTGTCCCAGAGTGACAACACAGGCGGTGTCACTGTCAGAGAACAAGGGAACACAGCTGTACGGGTCTTTTGTAAGTACAAACAGTGCAAGGGACAGGAACACATACAGACCTAATGAAAAAGAAGGAAATTGTTAATTTGATGAAGATTTTAAGAAGAATACAGGTACCACTACACAGTCAGAAATGTGTCTTTGTTTTGTTTGTAAAACCAGCAGACAATAAATAAAGTAAAGAAACAGAAAAAATTATTTACATAAAACAGAACAGACAGATTTACAGAAAATCTTTAATTTCCGTTATAGCAGGCAGGATAATATATTACAGAGGTTTTAATCATCACTGTACTCAATGGTGAGATACCACAATAATAATCAAGGGACAGTTCATCAAAAGTAAAAGACCTGTATTTGGTCTAACGGAATAGGAAAAAGTTCAAAGATATAATGTATTGTCCAAGAGAGAGCTGTGATCCTATTCCTTAGGCAAAACCCATGTATATTAGCCCCATGTGGTGTTATTTTTACCATTTAAGGAAAAAAACTCTGTTCGGGTGGAGGTTGTCACCAATGAAGTACCAATTTTCACCCACAAGAGGCGCAAAATGCTTGGATCCAAAGCAGCGACATGCTAAACATAGAATAAATAATGCATTGACATTGAAATTAAAACATTTATTGATACTTTCCATCCAATAAACAAAGGTGTGCAGGTGCAGCTAACCTCAGTAAGGGCTTGGAGAAGCAATGATAAGAGGCCATCGCAGATACCCCAACCTGCTGGTAAGGGCACATCTAGCTAGGAAAGGAAACAGTTCAGTTTTTCTGACGAATTGGGAGAATTTTAAGACATACATTGGATGTAAAAGTCTACATACCACTGTTAAAATGCCAGGTTTTTGTGATGCAAAAGAATGAGACAAAGATAAATCAACTTTTTGTACTTTTAATGTGACCTATAATGTGAACAATTCAATTGAAAACCAAACTGAAATCTTCAAGGGGGAAAAAATGAAAAAACCTTACAATAACCTGGTTGCATAAGTGTGCACACCCTCTTATAACTGGGGATGTGGCTGTGTTCAGAATTAACCAATCACATTCAAACTCATGTTAAATAGAAGTTACACACCTGCCATCATTTAAAGTGACTCTGATTAATCACAAATAAAGTTCAGCTGTTCTAGTAGGATTTTCCTGACATTTTCTTAGTTGCATCTCAGAGCAAAAGCCATGGTCCACAGAGAGCTTCCAAAGCATCAGAGGGATCTCATTGTTGAAAGATATCAGTCAAGAGAAGGGTACAAAATAATTTCCAAAGCATTAGATATACCATAGAACACAGTGAAGACAGTCATCTTCAAGTGGAGAAAATATGGCACAACAGAGACATTACCCAGAACTGGACGTCCCTCCAAAATTGATGAAAAGACAAGAAGGAAACTGCTAATGGAGGCTTTCAAGAGGCCTACAGCAACATTAAAGGAACTGCAGGAATTTCTGGCAAGTACTGGTTGTGTGCTACATGTGACAACAATCTCCCGTATTCTTCATATGAATGGGCTATGGGGTAGGGTGGCAAGACCGAAGCCTTTTCTTACAAAGAAAAACATCCAAGCCCGGCTGAAGTTGGCAAAAATAAAATGTGTTATGTACGTGGGAAAATGTGTTATGGTCTGATGAAACCAAGGTTGAACTTTTTGGCCATAATTCCGAAAGGTATGTTTGATGCATAAACAACACTGCACATAACCCAAAGAACATCATACCGGAGGCCTTAGTCAGGGTGGAGGGAATTATGAACAATTCCAAATACCAGGCAATTTTGAAACAAATCCTTCAGGCGTCCGTTAGAAAGCTGAAGATGAAGAGGAAGATCAACTTTCTGCATGACAATGACCCAAATCACACATCCAAATCCACAAAAGCATGGCTTCACCAGAAGAAGATAAACATTTGGAATGGCCCAGCCAGAGCCCAGACCTGAATCAAAATGAACATCTGTGGGGTGATCTGAAGAGGGCTGTGCACAAGAGATGTCCTCACAATCTGACAGATTTGGAGCGCTTTTGCAAAGAAGAGTGGGCAAATATTGCCACGTCAAGATGTGCCATGCTAATAGACCTACCCAAAAAGACTGAGTGCTGTAATAAAATCAAAAGGTGCTTCAACAAAGTATTAGTTTAGGTTATTGTGAGTTTCTATTTACATTTTTCCCCCTCAAAGATTTCAGTTAGTTTTTTCAATTGAATTGTTCACATTATAGGTCACATTAAAGGTGACATGATCTTTGTCTCATTCTTTTACATCACAAGAACCTGGCATTTTAAGGGGTGTGTAGACTTTATATCTGCTTTAAGTATCAAATTAATACATAGAACATTTCCCAACAACACTTTCTTTTCATCACATTTCTACAAGCTCAATGCTTACTATGGAACTACATTTTTATCTTTTTACTAGGCCAGAGTGCAAAAGACATTTCTAACATGTACCTTTTAATTAACCATACAATTTTCTCATCATATTTTAGGCAAATAGACACATGTAGCTCACCTCACTTGTGTCTGAGACAAGACTTTTGAGTTGGGCAGTGATCCTGTCAACGCTAAGTTCAACAGAGACTCCACAATGGGAGAAAATAGCCAGAACAGCCGCTGCTGGCGGCTTTTGCATGTGATAGAAAAGGAAAATGAGACACGTTAACCCAGAATCTGTTAAAAGCCAATTTAACACGACTAGTTTACAGGATTTTCAGTCAAGTTTCCAACTTACAGCTAAAGGGTTTGGGTCTGGCCAAAGCAGAATTTCTAAAAAGGATGTGGCGTAATCATCCAGTCTACAGTAAAGAGACATTGAAATATTAAGCATGTTGTAATTACATACTTTGATGACTATGTACTTAATTTATTAAGTATAGTAAAATGATTAAGCACAAAGGAGAAATATCAGAACAAACTTGTTCTTTGCATGTTTCCAGTCACCGTGCTTCTCCCAGTAATTCAACAGAAGAATGATCACTTCCCCCAGTACTGTTGGACTCCATGGTTGCTGAAGGACATCATTATCAAGCAAAGAAATACAAAACAAGAGTTGGCAATTTAATTGAAAGGGATATCCAACTAATTAACATTTAAATTCTTGTTTACCTTACAGGCTATTTTATTTTAATTTAGGTGATCAATTTCATTGAATTATTAAAATCTCAAGTCAAAAACTATACATAGCACAGATAATATCAAAAGTAGATACGAACCTTAACGACCACTGGATTTCCCACAATATCCTGGACCAGGTTAAATAGGAAATTAGGTAGTTTAAGTTCATGTCTCATGCCATGGGAGTCTTCTGTGTCAGAGGTTAAGATTAGGTTGGAAAGGACCTTCAGCAGCTGACGGATCTGACATGCCCCCTCCAGGACACCATCTAATAGCTGACCAAGAACAAAGGGTGTATTTCAAAGCATGCATTTGGATAAGACAAACCAAAACAGTTTTAGCTCAATTATTGGTTTCTGACATTTTAATGTAGTTAATTGGGTGGAGCTTCCATCTTCATTGTGCTTCATGGGCTAATTGCTCATGACGACACAGTTGTAGTCAGGAGCACAAGTGAATCCGGTATCAGCCAAAGAAGTACCCTGAAACCAGTTGACCAGCTCTTCCTTAAGACTCAGACCACAGCCCATCTGTATTTATCGACCTGCTGGTTATCTGAAAGTGTCAAGACTGTATATTAATGAACGATGTAGCCTTAAAAGTTTACAAACTCTTAGTGTCTGTACAGTGTACCCATCAGCTCTTGGTAATATATAGTTTGAAATCCAGAAAAATCCTGTCTGACCATTTTCCTCTTTTAATAAGGTGCTGTGACCAACAGTATGTACGTGAACAACTTTTTTTATAAGTCACCCAACCTTACATGCCTGTCTGCATGGACAGCTCCGGGAAAAAATTAAGATACAACTGCACCTTTTTCTTTCCTTTCCAAAATAGTTGAAAAGGAAAGTTGAGTGAGGAACAGAAGCGATCACGTTAATGCCTCCAGGTCATGCAAAGTCTTTGGTCGTCTTGCATGAACCGCACGTTTGAGATCTCCACAGAGTGGCTTGATGATATAAACATCAGGAGACTGTGATGGCCACTCCAGAACCATCATCTTTTTCTGCTGTAACCACTGGAGGGTCAACTTGGCCTTGTTCTTAGGGTCATTGTCATTCAGGAAAGTCCAAGAGTGTCCTATGCGCAGCTTTCGTGCAGAAGAATCAACATTTTCTGACAGTATTTTCTGATAACATGCTGCATTCATCTTGCGATGAATTTTCACAAGATTCCCTGTGCCTTTAGAACTCACACCCCCAAAATATCAGGGAGCCACCACCAGGCTTCACATTGAGGATGGTATTCCGTTCAAGTATTGTCGTATTGTGCTCCTTGAAACAACCACACTGTCTTTTTCCAGAGCAGCCTGTATTTCTCCTGAGGTTACCTGTGGATTTTCTTTGTATCCCAAATAATTATTCTGGCAGTTTTGGCTGAAATCTTTCTTGGTTTACCTGACCTTGGCTTGGTATCAAGAGATCCCCGAATTTTCCACTTCTTAATAAGTGAGTGAACAGTACTGACTGGCATTTGCAAGGCTTTGGATATCTTTTTATATATTTTTCCATCTTTATACAGGTCCATTACCTTGTTACGCAGGTCTTTTGACAATACCTTTCTGCTCCCTAGCATGCCCAGTGCAATACAGTAGCTCATCTGTTGAATGTGCATCAAAGAGCCTTGCCCGCCCATCACCCTGGTGCCGGTTCACCGCTTTTCCTCCCTTGGACCACTTTTGATAGGTACTGACCACTGCAGACCAGGAACACCCCATAAGGGCTGCAGTTTTGGAGATGCTTTGACCCAGTCATCTAGCCATCACAATTTGGTCTTTGACAAAGTCACTCAGATCCTTGCGCTTGCCAATTTTTCCTGCTTCTAACTCATCAACTTTGAGGACAGAATGTTGCCTAATATATCCCACCCACTGACAGGTGCAATGATAATGAGACTGTCAGTGGTTTACGGTTATATTATGACTATTTCTGGTGGATATTCAAATTATGTCTTAGGATTAGTTCAGGATAGACAAAAACTTTGCTGACTACATGATTCTCTCATCTGTTCACTTGACGAAATGGTCGGTTATCGTCACCTATATTGATACAGTAGTTATTGTATCAATGTAATTCACGAATGGCTAATAAGCTGTTAAAACTGCCAGTGGCAAAAGCCATACAGTTCGTAGATGCCATTTGTGGTGGAGGTAAACTTAATTAGAAACGTTACTTAGTTTAACACAATGGTTGATGTTGTCTAATGAAATATTCAAACTTGGCGTCACGTTAATGCATGACAAAATTATATAATGTCAAGAGGCTATACCGACACCTGGCAAATGTATAACTCTGTGTGTAGCTCTGTGGCTCTGTGGTTAAAGACACAGACTTTGACGTGGGCAACCCGGGTTTGAATCTTGGGAAGTCATCAACAACCAACACTTTTTATTGCGGGCCGGCTGAACTAGGCTTACCTCAGAAGTTAGTGGCAGACAACTTGCATTCTTCTGCATGAAAGATTCACATGGGATGCTCTTGGACTTTCCAGCACGACAATGACCCAAAGCCCAAGGCCAAGTTGACCCTCCAGTGGTTACAGCAGAAAAAGGTGATGGTTCTGGAGTGGCCATCACAGTCTCCTGACCCTAATATCATCAAGCCACTCTGAAGAGATCTCAAACGTGCGGTTCATGCAAGACGACCAAAGACTTTGCATGACCTGGAGGCATTATCAAAAACGAATGGGCAGCTATACCACCTGCAAGAATTTGGGGCCTCATAGTGAACTATTGCACGCTGCACACTGTCACTGATGCTAAAGGGGGCAAAACACAGTATTAAGAACTAAGGGTATGCACACTTGAACAGGGGTAATTTCATTTTATTTGTTTTGTTTGTTTTGTTTTGTTTTATGATTGTGCCATTCTGTTATAACCTACAATTGAATATGAATAAGAAATTTATTTTGCCTGCTAACTCATGTTTTCTTTAAAATGTTTACCTATATTACCAATTCTCCAAGGGTATGCAAACTTTTGAGCACAACTGTGTGTGTATATATATATATATATAAAAAAACACACACATACAGCTCTGGAAGAAATAAGAGACCACTGCAAAATGATCACTTTCTCTGGTTTTACTATTCATAAGTATGTATTTGAGAAAAATATTTTATTTTATTCTATAAACTACTGACAACATTAATCCCAGATTCCAAATACAATTACTGTCATTTAGAGTATTTATTTATAGTTTTCAGACCTCAAAAAATACATATTTATTTTTCAACAACAAAATACTAATATTATTTAACTTAGGAAGAGTTCAGAAATCAATATTTGATGGAATAACCCTGATTTTTTATCACAGCTTTCATGCATCTTGGCATGATCTCCACCAATCTGTCACATTGCTGTTGGGTGACATTATGCCGCTCCTGGCACACAAAGCTCAGCTTTGTTTGATGACCATCAATTTTCCTCTTGATCAAATTCCAGAGGTTTTCAATGGGGTTCAGGTTGGGAGAGTGGGCTTACCATCACAGGGTCCATCAGGGGTTCATCAACAGTTTGATTGACCTGACTGTGCGGCATGGAGCATTGTCCTACTGGAAAAAAACTATTCTCAGAATTGGGGAAGCAGAAGGAAGAAGGTGTTCGAAACCGTCCTCGCTTTGCACTTCACCCCAACTGCCGTTTGCCATTCTTTTTGTAGGTCCCTTGATGTCATCCTACGGTTGTTGAGTGACATTCAAATGAGTTGACAGTCATCTTGGTCAGTGGACAGTCGTTTTCGCCCTCTGCCAGTCTGTAGATTTGTTGTCCCCAATGTTTGTTTCTTGACCTTGTTCTTATGAACCGCCGTCTTTGAAATTGTTACGGTAACTGTTTCCCTCTGCCAGTAAAGCCAGAATTGTACCCATCTTTTCCTCACTCAAAGCTTTTCTTTTCAACTATTTTGTCATGCTGAATAGTTCTTTTTTTATTTAAATTACCTTTGAGGTACTACTTGCACTGTTTTTGACATCCAGCTAGTCCTATTGCAAGAGGATAGTGATGGCCACAGCAGTGGTTTTTATACTTATCCTCATTAAATTAGATTTGGTTCAGGTAATCACCTAATCACATTTTCTGTAATTCAAATCAAAACAACTTCATATATACTAGATTCACAACACAAAGTAAAATGAAATATTTCAAGCCATTTTTGTTTCAATCTTGATGATTATGGTTTACAGCTCATTACCTCAAAGTATCCATTATCTCAAAATATTAGAATAAAAAATGTATAATACAGAAATTAACCTGAGAAGAGCTCTAATCAGCTAATTAACTAATCATCTAATTAACACCTGCAATGGTTTCCTGAGTATGCTAATTCATGCACTAGGGGTGGGACGATATGAGAATTTCATGCCACGATTATCCTGTCCAAAATTATCCACGATTTACGATTTTATCCTGATTAAAAACATCGCAATGAATAGCCTAAAACACTGATGACTTTGTGTGTGAAGTGATGATAATATAGAAGCCCCTTAACTCTTGAGGGACGTTCATTTTAATTAGCCTTCTGTCAGACAGCCCACACACACCTTTATAGTTTACACATGTACACAGGACAGGTAGGCCTAATTCGTGCTCAAACTCCTATTCAACAAATAAATGAAAATGCACACATTAAAGGGTGAGCGAGATATATGTATAATACACACGGCTCCATATTTTAAAATAGGAATGTCCAGCGATAACACAAAATGCTGGTGCAACATCAATGGCCACTGCAAGACAGGTTTAAACAATTTAGCGGACTTAAACCAGCCTTGTCATCTTTCGGACACATTTCTACTGTATCTGGTATCCTAATTATCAGACAAAAATTAAGATCTGATTATCCCTCATTCCTGGCATATTTCAGATTGGATATAGCCGACTTTAGAGATCAGTCAGATTGGGTATGGATTTTATAAAAAAATCTGACGGATGTTTTGGGTATCGGATAAAAACGTCATGGATACAGTACGGCAGGGATATATATTTCGTGATCACACGAAGACCTCCACCTTAGGACACGTTCTTGGTGGACAGTGAAGCACAATCAAGTGGTTCTAAGACGTTTCCGGTAAGAGACCGATAAATGGCTGATGGAAATAATGGGTCTTTTCGTAATTTAAAATTGCATTCCTGCAATGGAGTTTGGAGAACGTTTTTTTTTTTGTAAAATCTATACAATACAATTAGTGAGATGCGCTCCACAAGTTGTCAGGAACACTTCGGTGACTGGCAAGAGATGAGAGGTGAAAATAGATTTCATTTCTTACCGATATTGACTTATGGGCGCCTTATTAGCTAACAATAAGACTATTTGATGTGAAGATTCCTCATAATCAAGGACGTAGGTTTGATTTCAAATGTGAGGGGGACAAACACTAGCGTAGAATGGTGACGCCAGGCCGGGGTGCAAGATGTCCTTACACGGACCCCCGGGACGAAACATTGTAAAGCAGTATGACTGACTGTGATAACCACATAGAAACACACTATTTAAAATAATTTTTATAGAGGTCAAGCACAGGCCACCCACCCACTGCAGGCCCTGGTGCAACTGCACAATGGATACATCAGTGGGGACAAATATGTTTCTGCAAACGCCCATGGTTTTGGAATGGGATGGTCAACGAGCTCATATAGGTGTGATGGTCGGGTGTCCACATACTTTTGGCCATATGCTGTATGTGCACTGATGGACACTCGCAAAATACAGCATTCAACAATTTCATTTAATATTACTTAGTTTACATAGTGTATTATGTGCGCTATTAGTGAAGAGCTACAACAGATCTCTGTATTTCAATGTGTGTGGCTGATCTGTAATCTACATGTACATTTTGCCAGTACTGTACTTGAATTTCACAACCTCACCTCCTAAGTTCCACCACTCTCGGGCATATCTACACTGGTTGACTCAAGATCCTTCTGGTTCTGCTAATAAATATGAATATTCAAGATATGGGCTACACATAACATAACTCATTTTCTTTAGGTTATCCACCTAAAAAGACAACATTTCAGCTCCCTGGTTGACCTTTTCTCCCTGGCTGTCTGATCCTGCTTTGACAAGGACCTTCTCACGGTCACCATCTGATCCTGCTAAAATTCAGGACATAAAATTGACATGAACAACTTGAGGTACATTGACGCCTGCAGAACCAGATGGCAATGTTTGATCTAGAAGACCCACATTAGGTTGAAAGGTCAAATGCAGCTACTTATGTAGGGAACTACAACACTAGCCAACTTTTCAAGAGATTAACTTCTAAGCTAGTTAGTTAGCTATAGCTTCTAATGTCTCATACCTAGCTAGCTGTAACACTTTGCGTGTAACTCACTTTGCATTGCATATAAAAATACCAGTTTGTCTAACTTCAGTCTTTTCTTGGCTGGTGTCATACGGTGCTAGTTGTGAGTGAGGTGAACCTAGTGTAATGTAGACTGTTTCCTAGTTAGCGAAATATAAATGTTATATACATATATAACGTTAGCCTAAGTATACCTTACCGGTTTTAGAAAAACACTCTGATAAGATAAATATCTACCTCATTAATACGTTATGGGAGGTAGTGTCAGCTAGGTCAGTGTTTTTTAACCCTGCTCCTGGAGGCACCCCAACTTGCATGCTTTAGATCTCTCTCTGTTCTATCACACCTGATTCAAATTATAAGCTCATTATCAGCTCTTGATGAGCTAACTCAGGTATGTGAGGGCGAGGAGCCTCCAGGAGCAGGGTTGAAAAACACTGAGCTTGATTACCAAACTTTCATGAGCCAGAGATCACAGCTGATAGTTGCAACCGTATCCTCTACCCTACTATGGTAACCATACCTATCTAGCAACTACAGTACCTCAAAGCAAAGTGCCTGAGTGTGGTCCTAAAGCCAGTCTGATTCGAATTACGCAATAGCTTACTATACTGCAATGTTCTAAAGAGTTTGAGCTTTTCTTATAATAAGAGTTCTGTTGGTTAGAAGTGGGGGTTTCATATTCTATTTGTCTTCTCATGTCACTTTCAGTAGAAAAGCGTTAACAATTAGCCTACAATATAAACAAAATTATAATTAGGTTTTTTTCTGCATGTATTGTATCTGCGTGGCTTCTAGGATATCACTGGTTTGGTTGAGCTCAACATTGTTTCAACGTCTTATTTTCCATGGTAATGGAATGGACAGGTATTTGCATATAGCAGGAAGTTGAGATGATCAGAAGCTTTTTTTTGTAGACTACTAAGTGTAGTGGTTAGACTAGTCCTGTTGTAAAGGAATTGGAAATCTAGTTCATTCTTTATATAAAAAAATTCAATACCAACTCATAATGACATTTAATTTTGGCTTCATTGACCATACATTGCAGAGGATGTTTAGTGGCGTAGTACAACGTGAGAGGAGATGTGCGCGCCACTTAAATAAAACAAGCAGTCAGGGAAACTTCAGCGATGGGCAGAACTTTTTCAAGTCACTCATGTGAAGATTATCCCGATTTACGATTATCCCGATTATGGAATTTCTCCACGGTTTCATAATCGAAAGTATTTTCCATTTCCACTCAATACTTAGTCAGGGGCTCCTTTTTGTACGAAAAGGAGGCAATCAGCCTGTGGCACTGCTGAAGTGTTATTGCAGCCCAGGTTGCTTTGATAGCGCCCTTCAGCTCGTCTGTGTTGTTGGGTCTGGTGTCTCATTTTCTTGACAATACCCCTCTGATTCTCTGTGGGGTTCAGGTCAGGCGAGTTGGCTGGCCAATCAAGCACAGTAATACCATGGGCAGCAAACCAGTTCCCAGTTGTTTTGGCACTGTGGGCAGGTGCAAAGTCCTTCTGGGAAAGGAAGTCAGCATCTCCATAAAGCTTGTCAGCAGATGGAAGCATGAAGTGCTCTAAAATCTCCTGGCATACAGCTGCATTGACTCTGGACTTGATAAAACACAATGGACTAAGGCTGCACAAAAATATAATCGAAATTGCGATATTGACCTGCGATCCAAATGGCCAACTTACGTGATTTTCAGCAAAAAAAAAAAAAAAAAAAGTTAAATATATATATATATATATATATATATATATATATATATATATATATATATATATATATATATATATATATATATATATATATATATATATATATATAGCGGGTGCTGTAGGTATTTTGTAGATTACATAAATACCTGGTCTAATTTTGTTCAAATACTTTTCAATGTTAGTTTGAGTTAACACTGCAACTGCTAGCAAATACTTCTGCTTAGCTAGCGAGTGGCATGCTGCAAACGCCATTGCATTATATGAGCAGTTAAACGAACATTTAAACACAGGCTGCACTTTCAAATTGGTAATATGTGTAAAATAGAAAACAACGTTAACTTGATCTTTTATTCAGTTTAATAGCACATTAAGAAGGCTACGATCTCTATTTTTAAGTGAAATTATCTAAGCTGTTTACACTAGGCATGGGCATGGATAGTCTAATATTCGAATACCCAAAAATAATGTATTATTCGAGTACTTGTGTGTGTATTACATTGGTTCCCCCATATATTTTTCACGTTTATGTATTTTTGGTTGAAATAAATTGATATTTATATATAATATTTTATTATTATTATTATTACTGTATATAATATATTATTTTTTGAAATACTATTAAAAATAAAATCTAAAATGTTTACATATGACAATATACCACGACATTTATAAAAGGTATACGTTTTTATCAAGTCGTTTTTACGTCACCCATGTTTGTTGTTTACAATCGTCAGTATGAGTGGTAGTACTGTAGTGTGGTGGGGTCCAGAATGACGCAAATGTTAGCAAGTGGATGAAATTTAACTAATCCAAGGGAAGATATAATATATTTACTTAATTAATGTTACCTACGGGAAAAATATTTGGCCACAAAATGCTACGTTAAGCTCAGCCATAGAATCGAAAGGCATTTCAAGAGTGCAGAAAACGCCCATACGGAAAATAAACACATTTGGAAAATATATTCCTGAATACATTTGGTAAATATATGTCAAAACGTTTGAAATTGGACGCTTAAATATATTTGTAAAAAATGCATTTAATGCATTTTTAAAATATATCAGACAATAGGCAAGGTGGTGTTTCAAACCTGCGAGCTTATGTTCCACAATCAAGAGTGCTAACCACTACACCAAACAGGATTAGGATCATAGGAGAGGCAAGTAGTGATATTACCAAGTTTACTTTAGCATGTTAGACTATATTTATGACTAAGATTAAATGTAATTTGGTAACGTACACATCTATAAAATGTGTTTCAACACCTAAATGTGACAATCAATACGTCGGTAATTACATTTCATCATTTTACTTTCACAGGACCTAACAATTGTAATGACAGCATTGTTGACGGTGAAATACATTTGGACAAAACTGAAATGTATTTATACATTTTCAAATACATTTCAGAATAAAAGGTGAAATACATTTTGATACCTGATATGTATTTTGAATAAAGATAAATGTATTTGACATATATTCAGCATACATTCTACATACATTTAGCATTGCAAAAATATATTTAAAATACATTTCCTTTCCGTATGGGGTGAGTTAAGCATATAGCTGGCCAGCTTAGCTAACTAGCTTCTCTAGACTCTTCCATCCAATAAACTCAATGTTATATGTGTTGATAAATATTGCCTTATAGTACTGTTGCCGAGTTTTGCGAGTCTATCACACGGCTTCCTCTATACGCGCATCCGCTCTTTTTCTCACACAAACGGCTAATTGAGCAGATGTTAATTGAGAACGACACCCACTTGTGCGTTATGTAGTGGGGCTCATGTTGTATCGGTAGTTTTTAAAAACATGTATTTCGGTTAACCGAATACTATTAGAATAAAACTATTCGGATAGTAAAATCTTGTCCAATGCACATCCCTAGTTTACACCCATGTTTGAAAATCGCCATTGTGATATTAGTAAAAGAAATCGCGATTCTATATTTTATCCAAATCGTGCAGCCCTACAGTGGACCAACACCAGAAGTTGACATCGCACCCCAAATCATCACTGACTGGAAACTTCACAATGGACTTCAGGCACCTTCAGACTCTGGATTCTGTGCCTCTCCACTCTTCCTCCAGACTCTGGGACCTTTACTTTCATCTGAAGAGAGGACTGAATTTCTTTTTCTCCTTTGACCAGGTAAGACGCTTCTGAAGTTGTCTCTGTTTCAGAGTGGCTTGACACTAGGAATGTGACACTTGTAGCCCATTTCCTGGACATGTCTGTGCGTGGCGGTTCTTGACGGACTGACTCCAGCCTCAGTCCGCTCCTTGTGAAGCTCCCACAAGTTCTTGAATCGGCTTGACAATCCTCTCAAGGCTGCTGTCATCCCTGTTGCATGTGCACCTTTTCCTACCACACTTTTCCATTCCAATCAACTTTCCATGAATATGCTTTGAAACAGCACTCTGCAAACAGCCAGCCCTTTCAGCAATGACCTTCTGTGGCTTACCCTCCTCGTGGAGGGTGTCAATGAGTGTCTTCTGGACAACTGTCAAGTCAGCAGTCTTCCTCATGATTCTGGTTGTGTGTACTGAAGGCTAAGAGAGTTAATTAGCTGATTAGAGCTCTCTTTCAGGTTGACATTTCTGGAAAAAAATGTATTCTCATATTTTGAGATACTGGATTTTTGATTTACATGTTCTGTAAGCCGTAATCATCATGACTGAAACAAAAAAGGCTTGACATGTTTCACTTTGTGTTATGAATCTAAAATATTTGAAGGTGTCACTTTTTGATTTGAATTATGAAAAAAAAAGGCACTTGTATATATGTATATGAGGCGTCTGTCCTACTCTAAGGAAGACACTTAGAATGCCATGTTTATACAATGATGAGCCAAAACATTATGACCACTCACAGGTGCAAGGAAAAAACGTTGATCATTTCCTAACAGGGGCATATGTCAAGGTCTGGGTAGAACAATCAGTTCTCACAATCAATGTGCTGGATACAGGAGAAATGGGCAGGAGTAAAGATCTGAGCCACTTTGACAAAGGCCACATTTTTATGGCCAGACAACTGGGTCAGAGGATCTCTGGAACAGCAAGGCTTTTGGGGTGCTCCCAGTCAGCAGTGATGAGTACCTACCGACAGTGGTCCGAGGAGGGACAAACCACAAACCGGCGACAGGGTATTTGGCGCCCAAGTCTCTTCAATGTTCTAGGGCAGAGCTTTCAGAGCTCTGGTCTAAGGCAACAAAGGCTATCCTGTCTGGTCCAAACAGACAGGGTCTACTGTGGCACAGAACATTTTTATGACGGTTGCGGGTGGAATGTGTGACAACACACAGTGCATCGCACCCTGCTTCATATTGGGCTGCGTAGCCGCAGATCGGTCAGAGTGCCCACGATGACCCCGTCCGCTGTCGAAAGTGCCTACAATAGGCATGCGAGCGTCAGAGCTGGACTTTGGAGCAGTGGAAGAAGGGCACCTGGTCCAATGAACCCATTTTCTTTTACATCAGGTGGACGGCCTGATGTGTAGGTGTGCGCCGTTTACAAGGACAAGTGATAGCACCAGGATGCATTTTAGGAAGACAACAAGCCGATGGAGGGAGTGTGATGGTCTGGACAATGTTCTGCTGGGAAATGTTCTGCTTGGCTCATCAGTGTGCAGAGGCATGACATTCAAACACCGGATATATTTTCTGAATTTCAACTTTGATTTGACTGCCTAGATTCAACAATAATGGCTTTTGAGTAGTTACCAGGACTTTGGATGTCAGCAGTTTCTCTTTTAATCGATGTATGATTTTAATGGTTTCTCCGCTGGACACGGACATCTGCTTCCTTGGATCTGTCTTCTGCACCAATCTCTCCCAGTCCTCCTCACTGTCCACATCCTGACAAAAACAAGCACCAAAATTAACAAACCACGATAGGCTGAAGCTAAATTCATATGTTGCAAATAACTTGTTCAAATTCAAAACCCCAGTTTTTAAATTAGTGTCTTTGACCCTAAGGTGGGCAATCCAGGAGCTGACACTAACCTGGCTGTGGAACCTAACGATACCCAGGCTGCTCCAATCTAGGTTCCTCTCGGACTGGGGCAGCCTCAGGGCCTGCCGGGGACCCACCTCCACAGAGGGGAACTCCTGCTCATAGTCCCGACTAATCTGACCCCTGACGAGGACATGGGGAACCTCCTTTCACATTCACATGAACCACTTTGTATACCATCAGTAACATTTGAGCTTCACAGCCTTCATCGAAGTTTTTAACATTTACCACACACCTGGTGACGCAACCATCAGACGTGGGAATGCTTTCCATAGCTCAGAGAACAGCAGCCTTTGGTTAACAGACTGGGAGTTTCGAGGTCTTACTTTAGCAAGTACTGAAGAACCCTACCTGGGATGAGAATTGGCTACCCTGTTTGTGTCTACTGTACCTGTTGTCGGATGCCTCACAGGCTGACTTTTTGGGGTTCAGGCTCAGATTGGCAGTTGATTGTGACAAATCCTGATGCAAACAATGGGAGGGAGGCGACAGGCTGTCTTTGGACAGGGGCTTTCCTGCAGGCGCTGTCCTTGAAGGAACCTGACTGGTGGCTACTGCCTTTCCACTTCCCACCTAAGCAGAGTTCAAATGAGTGTGGTAATAAGGGAACTGAACAGCTTGTCCTTACAGCTTTTCATGTCCTACATACTTATGATTACACACTTCTATAAAGTATAATCATTCTTGACACCGTGCCCAGTCCGCCCACCTGTCTGTTCCTCTTGTACTTGTCTCTCTGTTCTCCTGCCTTGCGGAGCAGCCTCCCCTCTCCACCACGTGGCACTGTTTTCTGTGCAGCCTGCTGGAGCTTCAGAGCCTGTACATCTGGGCTGGGAATTACAGTCAGAGGGCTGGACGCACCAGGGTCGGACAGCACTAAAGACCACAACAACAACTCAATGACATTAGAGTGATGTCTTAGAAAAGGTCTTCATGCATTTAATGTGTCATATTACAGCGGCACTCAAAAGCGGCTCCCCCTTGTTCTTTTCCCCATTTTATTGTTACAACATTAAATTGATTTCATTAGGAACTATTGCCACTGATCAACACAAAAACATCCATTATGACAAAGTGAAAAATACTATCTGCAAAATGTTCTAAATTAATTATAAACAGAAAACAGAAAATAATTGATTACAAAAGCATTCACCCACAATGCCTGTGTTGATCAGTGGCAAAAACCCTTTCATTTCAGGCTGTAACAAAAGTTCAAGGGGTAAAATTAAGCACACCCCCAGAAAAGCTGCCCTTTTTTTAAACACTGTTCTATGTAGATTGCCAGTGGTCTGGAATTTTCTCCATTAGTACATGACCAGTTGGATCTGTTTTGATGCACCTGATTTGAATTTTAGCCATTTTAATGAAGGTGGTAGGTGTGTACTACATTGTTCCACATAGGGAAATTGCATTTATGTTTACTTTTATTGCATAAATGGTTTCCAAGTAGAATTTTTGTGATTTAACTTGAGTTAAGTTTATTAAACTTGTGACATAATGTCACAAATATGTGACATTAAAGAAGACAACTTTCCAGGGAGTGTACTTTTTCATATGACTGTGTACTGTTTGAAGATATATGTGGCTTGGTTGATAGAGCAATACACATGTAATGGCAAAGGTTGAGGGTTCGATTCCTGGGACGGCCCATATAGAAGAATGAGTCCCTTTGGATAAAAGCATCCGCTAAATAAATGACATACATTATGAAGAGGTCCATCATCAAAAGATAATGTAGAATTAAAAACAGTATTACCTACAACTCCATCAGAAACAAAGGGGTGTTTTAGGAGATGTGGCCATGACAACCTCTTCTGGGGATCTTTAGTCAACAAACCCTTTAAGAATGTCTGTCATGGAAAGATTGAAGAAATTATTTGTACTGATACAACTCATAATATGTAACTACTATCACAATTCATTATTCATTACATGAGCTGACTTTTACATTTTTAATCACTTGATTTCCAAAATGAATCACGCACACAAATTCTGTTATAGTGCAATTCATTACTGTTTCAACACAAAACTTTCAAAAATAATGATGAAAATATATTTATTTAACAAGTACTCTGTGGTACCGTGCATGTCTGGCTCATAGTGTCCGGCCACTTGACTGGGTCCCTGACTATGAGCTGCACCAGCTGAAAAATGGAGTTGGTGTAGAAGGGCGGCGCCCCCGTGTGGAGTTCATAGAGGATGCAGCCCAGAGACCAGAGATCAGCAGTGTGGTCATAGGGCTTCTCCTCTACCAGCTCTGGGGACATGTATAGAGGTGTCCCCTTAATGGAGGTCAGAACCAGGGTGGAAACACTCATCGCTCTGGCAAATCTGGAGGATATGAAACATAGACACACACAAACAAACATGCAGACAGAATGAACGAGAGGGAGAAACACAATTTGGTTAAATGGGAATCATTCTCCGTTTGCGTCCTCCACTCCTTCAATGTGATGAGTGACAAAGCGTGGGCTGTCATCAGTAAGAGTGATATAGCCAACAGACTAAAGGCATCGCTAAGTTTCCCTTCACAAGAAAGGCTGTTCGTTTAACACCAAACACACTCACCCAAAATCACACAGTTTCACCACGCCTCCTTTGCCTAAAAGAATGTTCTGCGGTTTCATGTCTCGATGAAGGATGCGATGGGAATGCAAATAATACAAGGCAGAGACCAACTGGCAGGCAATCTCACGGACCTTCGCATAGAATTAAAAGTATATAGCGTTACTGTCTGCTATAGTTATATTTCATATTTTACCTACTTTGCATGTATTATATTATTTTTTAGAAACATCATATTACAGCCTGGACGGCTTTACCTGAGTTTCTGGAAGGTTTCCATCATCCTCCAGAATCTGGAACAATTCTCCCTCAGCATACTCAGTCACAACAACAACCTGCATTGATAGCATTGCAATGTTACGTTGCTAACGTAGGCAATAGCTTAAAAGGTAATTGTTTGGCTTGATGGCTGTACATTAGACGGGGTTTTTGCAATTCTAAAAATTGCAAAAACCCCGTCTAATGTATGCAAGGTCTATTAAATCGGCATTAACACACCTCCCTTTCCGTCTCAAAGCTGTCCAACAGCAAAACAATGTTTGGGTGTTGAAGTCCCTTCATGATGTCAATTTCTCTTTTTAGACTACGCAGTTCCTTTTCTGATCGGCCAACCTTTGGAATAAACTTCAGAGCCACGACCTAAACAGGGAGCGCAGTACTTGATGACTAAAACAATGTGGACACGCATAATGATTCAGAGAACTTCTAAGTTCTCGAAGTGCATTCAACGTATGTTTTCATTACAGGCAGGTTTGTTTAGTTAACGTCAAGACTTTATAATTATTACTAATAATAGTTAAGTGTACTTACTAGGCCACTGAATTTTTTACGCCCTTTATACACTCGTCCAAACGAGCCCTCTCCTATCATCTCCAAAACGTGATACAAGTCCATGCTGAGCCAATTTCTTAGCTTATCTCGTAGTTAGCTAGCTAACGTTAGCTAGTAAATCTTGTTCCTGATGGGACACTATCCCTCTTTAATGTAAATATCCTAGCTAATGCAATAATACAACTTTGTATAAGAACCTGGTGTAGAAACTTAACATAATTCTTAATTGAACCACAGCCTATGTTCTCAAACAAACAATACTTGACATCGGTTATTGAGAACAGAATCTATGACAGCGCTTGGACACTTGTTGCATCCGAACAACGCGCCTTTTTTAAACATTCTCACATAAATAGTCAACACACTAATCGATGATTAATACTCCTTATGGGTTGTTTCATCATACATTATCAACTACATATGTAATGCATATCTTCGATTGACTAGGTGAATTATGTTACAAAATTAGGACGGGTAACTATTTGATACAGGCTTTTGAGAAGGCAGCAAATATGTCGTGGGGCCTTAGCCTGACAACTGACTTTGCGTGCTAGCAACAGATTGTATCTTCTGATTCTGACGGTAGAAAGACAGTGGACAAAACTCTGGATGGAATGCAAGAAAAAACAACCGCGATTTTATTTAATATAGTGACGGGCTGATCATTTCATTCCAATGCCTGAAAGTACATCACATTTGCTTTTCTCCTGACACGCACACACACACACACACACAAAAAATTTTATTTTTACAACACTATTTACATGTGACAAATGCTTATGGACCTCTATAACAATGGTTAGGTGTTGCCCCACAATAACTTGTGGTATCAGTGTATCCAATATACTGTAGACAAGGGGGCGATTCAATAGGCCCACAGTTTGAGTACAATGAGATATCATGTGGAATGACATTTGTATGACGTGAAATGTGAGTGGCATCTATAGGTTCAGAGTATTCATAAGGTGTGTGGGGGGGGGGGTGGTTGTCCAAAGGAGGTATATTCTCTGTTGCACAGGCTAGAGTTGGAGTCTGCATAGATGACCAGGAGGCCTGCAATAAAATATGAACACATTACGTTTGATTTACTCTGCAATAGGTATTACTAATGATGCCCATATTTTTAAAATGCATTTAGGAGACTTGAAATATCACACGAATTGCCACATAACATATTTTTAAAATCCGTTTTGAATTGTATTTATATATGTAGCATACATTTGTCAAAATTCAGATGCCAAAGCTCCACATAACATTTGAGAAAATCTTATAATAGGTTTATAAACTCAAACCATTGAAAATGGTTCCCCTGCCCAAAGTCAAACACTGGTTCTAAAGAATATTCTCAGGCACACATTTATTAAAGGGCTAAACTCAGAATATAAGAAAATGGCAAGATCCACAAATAAATGCTATACACTAGATACTACAACAGAAGAGGAATCTGTCACTACTGCGTACCTGTCCTTCCCTACAGTCTTGGTGCAATCTTACTCCAAGGGACCAGGGTCCTTGATAAGTGGACTTGTACGGTTCACTGTAGGCTGCAGGTTCCCTCTGTTGAATGGAGCTGAAGTTGTCACTGTACATTGACAGACAGTCCATCCCATTGTCGCTGGAGTTGTCTTCACAGGGCCAGGGCTGTGAGCTCAGCTCTGGCACTAGACTAAAGGGTGGTGCGCCGATAGCATGTTGATACCAAGAGTTTGCATATTCCTGAAATAAATTGTAATTTTTTTTTTTTTTTATTATTTATTTTACAAAGAATCGTATGTAGTTAGTTGATATTTAATGTGGAAAAGGTGATGGTTATTATAGTAATGTGTGTTTTGACCACTCTGTTACTTTTGACCAGGACAACACCTTCATTGCTAAAGATGCTTTCCAGGGTTTTTAGCCACTGGTTGTATAACAGGTCCCAAAATATTGTGTACTATGTCATGTATGTACCAGAATGTGCCCCATTTCATAAAAACCACTCACTTTGAAACTTGGAATTTCATGACTAAGTGAGATTTGGCTTTTTCAAGGTCCTACAGAAAAAGCATCTATTTTCACTACTGAACATCCTTCGTTATTGGTGCAGAGTTGTAATTCTGGTATTGGGAGTTAGAATGTTGCTCTTCAATGTTAGGTTAAAAGCATGTGGCCTCGAAAGCCTGTCTACAACCAATAAAATAACAAACCGATCAGTGCTCTAGTGTAAGCAAAGGTTGCTTCCAGTAGCCATTAAGTCTTTAGATACAGCCTTTGGGCGGTACAGCACGCTGTCCTGGGCACATGTTGCAGAATGGGTTCAAATCCTTTGACAGAGATTTACTAGCGTGTTTTACTTTTGACTAAGTGCAAACATTTGTTTTCTCTCTTTGTGCATTTTGCTTTTTATAAGGAAATGGTGCTCAACTTACCGATGCCAATGTACTTTGATGAGCCCTGCGATTTTTCAGCAATTCCTTGACCGTGATCTTTACTCGAACACCTTGGTAAACCTTAGTTTTTTCTGTCTCAAGGCAATTTTATTTAAATAATTTATTAGAAAAATACATTCATGTTTGAACGCCAGCAACAACTTTGATTTCGTAAAATCGATGTTATCTTTATGTTGCCTAATAACAAACGTTATTTTCAAACCTATTTTAACATTAGGCTACAGTGAAATCCTACTCAATGGCTATTCTAATGAGCTTCAGTTTGGAACCTACACAACTTATTGGATTTCACTTTTTTGGCCCATCTAAAATATTGTCAAAAAGTAGGTACTCACCGCATGACATTTTGCCAGGAGACTAACCTTTGCAGCCTGCAAAGCTAAGCACTTGGAGGCGAGTCAGTGGACAGCGGCAGGGTGCTGGATCGGTTGGTTCAGGTATTTCGGTGTTGATAGGCTAAACGACATAGGATCTCCAAATTTCAAAAAGGGTAAAACATGAAGACCTTTGAATTTTTCTGTTTTCGCTTCAGTGTTTTATGCTTCATACATGCTTTGTGTAACTTCGTCGTCATAACGATTAACAATGATTGTGCGATATATATTTGAATATTCAAATTCGCGTCTCAAAAAAGGAAGTCGTTTGTGCTGGTCTAAGGCGACCTCTACTGTTATTACTCCATAGTCACAATCCTCCCAAAGCAGACATTGATGCATTTTCACACACGTTTCTTAATGTTTTAATGGCTATATCACAGGCGATCACGCGCGGACACACAAATAATATTGGGAGAGTTATAAAACACTCTCAAACAGATTTGTAATAAACTCACAGACACAGATATATACCAATGAACAACTGCAAAGAGTTCTAAAACACAAATTGACCTATATAAAACACAAAGATACAAATATAACCCAACAAACATGAGCACAATATGTATTTACAAATCAAACTAAATAAAAATATGTATGTATATTGTACAGAAACAAAACAAGCCAAAATTAACCTTATGCTCAACTTCAGCCACATTTCTGACCACATTTTGTGCAGTGAAAACAGTATCCATGAATCTCCACAACAACGTTTTAGTCCATATGTATCTGTGTGTATCAGTAGGCCTTCCTGGGTTCATATGGCAACCACGTGCTAGTCCCATCATCCTTGACCCAGGAGGCATCACTGAGGGGGACAGCACTACTACCAGGATCGTCAGAGGGCACAGGTGATACCTTGACCCCTGGAGACTCCCCTGATGACACCATGTATGTATAGCTGGATGGGTAGCTGGATGAAGGAGCATATGAGGAACTAGGGTAGTGCACCTCTTCCAGTGGGTGCAGGGAGTAGGGCTGGGAGCCAGACAGGGACAGGGTGGATCCTCCACCACGACTGGGGATGAGCCGGTAGAGAGAGGGGCTGTCGGGGTCAGTCAGTGCCAGGCCAGATGAGGCTGTGGTTGGCACAGGGCCTTCAGAACACAAGACCTCACCCTGACTCACTGAGTCCCCATCAGATGGCTCCCACGAGTCTCTCTTTTGAGAGAAGACAGAAAGGAAGAGTGAGAAGAAGGGTTAAGAAAGCAACACACAGATCTATTAACACAAAACTAAGTGTGGATCTGCAAAATGGAAGATTCAGTTTGCAGATCGTGAAGATATTTCAATTGATGGATGATTGTGAAGATATGAAATTTGAAAAAGTAATGGAGAACATTTGAGGAGGGAGAGCGACCCTCCAAGGATATGCCTCCCCAGACAGTCACTGACCCACTGGCAAATTGGTCATGCTGGATGATGTTGCAGGCAGCATAATGTATACCAAGGCGTCTACAGATTCTTTCAAGTCTGTCACATGTGCTCAGGGGAAACCTGCTCTCATTTGGTGTCTTTTTCAAATTCAAGGCCTTAAACTTGGGAGATAGTGCTTCTTGTCTCATTAGACAGCAGCTCAAATGTATATTGACACTAAAAGAAGACCCTTTCTCTCTGTCTCTTAGTCTTTGTATTGGTCTTTTGAACTCTATCTCTATGGAAGTTAACAGCTTTACGTTAAATGTGTTCGTACCAGGAGAAGATGGGAAGATTCCCCAGGAAGAGGTGGCAGAAGGTGAGGCAGGGACGAGGTTGGGAAGAGGGATCCTCCACTGGTGGTGAAGGCCGTGGCACCACGGTAGTCCCCGAATTCGGGTGAATAGTAACTGTCGATGTAGGCAGGGTAAGTGGATGAATGGTCGTAAGAGAGAGCCTTGCCCCCCAGAGTTGAGCTGTAGGAGTCAGAGGAGTACTGCTTAGCGGACGGGCTGAAGTCTGAGTCGGTCAGGTAGGGCCTCCGCATGCTGTAATAACCAGGAAGCATGTGGGATCCTGAAAAAAGAGTAGGTAGATTAAGCTTTCTCTGTAATACTGGACTGCCTTCTCCATAAACCACTTAAAGGCAACTTAAATTACTGTGAGTTTATACGCTTTACTGTTCAGTGCCAATCAACAGCTTGCTGACTGCTGGCAACAAATGTTTGCAGACCTCGGGCAGTCTTCACAACACTTCATATATTTTTTTGTAGATCTTTATATATTTTACATATTTTTTAGTAGATTGAATTAATGTCGGGAAATATTTGTAAGAAATATAAAAGGTCGGTTGGACGATGCTAGTATAATTTTTTAATAGTGCCACAGACTGGGCCAGCATAGGAAATCCACCATTGGGATAATAGTCCTGCTGAAAAGTGAATATCATTCCAAACTAAATTTATTCTCTTGCAGTATTTCCCTGTACTTTGTTCAATTCATTCTTCTTTCAGCTTTAACAAAATCCTCAATCTATGACTCATCTGACAACAGCCAGTTTTATGCAGAGCTCCTGATGGTTTACCAGTGCATTAATCCACTCCCATCCATGAATCTCTGTAGCTGATCCAGAGTGATTGTTGGGCACTCTATGGCTTCTCAGAAGTGCCCTTTTTGTTTAAGAGCTGAGTTTTGTGGGACAGCCTTATATTGGCAATGACTGAGTGGTGTAATGAAACTTTCACTATTTCATTTATTGATTCACTGTGCTCCCTGGGTTCACTGTGCTATTATTTTGTACCAAATTCCTCATCTATGTATTTATATAGCTTTATGTCTAACTTATTTTTACAATGCTCTTTAGTCTAACAATGATTGTTTAAAAATGGGACAGAAATTTAAATGTTTCACTGGTAAAGCCAATGGTAAGGTAATTAACTGGCTAAGGCATTTTATTGCATCCATGTAAACCGGAAGCTTCCACCACACATGAGTGTGAACATCAAACCTTTGTATCTATTGTATATTTTGAGTGTTTTAAAATTAAATGTCAAACAGAATGACATTTCAATGTACAATTTGTAATTCAGTGAAGTTAGAGAATTGGTCAGGGGTCTGAATTGTTTTGCAAGACACTCTATGTGAGTTAGGACTCGGTGAGTTTATTGACAGCTCACAGCAATATTTTGAAAGAACGTGTTGTTTTCCTACATCCACATTCCTTTCTCCAGCATGTCCATAAACTATACTTGAAAAACCTTATCATTTGGTTTGCTTAAATATAATTATTTATTTGTCAGTCATTCTTAGTATTCAGTAATATCGAAAGAATTACATAGTTATTAAACAGAAGAATTGCATTGATGAAGGGATTCATGTTTTCTCGCTTTGCTGTTTTTTTTTTATACAGAGTTATGATGCAACCTTTTTCTGTAAAAATGTTTTCTTCTACCAACAGCCAATCAGTGAAACCCTAATACCAGCGCCAACACAACTTTTGTTAAAGCTGCGCTAGATAGGATTTCTTAAGTAAAAAAACAGAAAGTTCAGTGTCACTGTGTCAGTGGAATTTTTGCATGCCGCAAAGTCCCAGCCAGTTCGGTACCAGCAATCCCTTTCCAGCCAATCGCCTTCATGCGATGCGGGCTATCCTCAGCTTATTTTGTGAATGTGCATTTTACCTGAATGATATTTATAGCATAAGTACACAATAGGGAGCGGAGTTCGGCAGTTAGAGACCAGGAAAACAAACTATAATTCCTTCCAAAGCGAAAGAAGACTTAGACCCCCTGTCTATAGCTAGCTACCAGGAACCCCTAGCTAATGTCAACAAGGCTTTTTTTTACTGAAATAATCCTAGTTGTTCAAATTTAACCAACACAATATCATTAGTCTAACTACAGTAGCTATCTGGCTAAAACATTGCCGCCATGCAATGAAAACTAGGAGCACAGGAAGGAGAAATCTAAAAGAGAACGTCACAATATGTGTAGCAGTTAAGGAATGGCTGATTGTGACTGAGTAGGTTATGAACTGAAAAAATGTGACATAATAAATGACTCATGGCCTAGTTATGAATTAAAACATTAAACAAGAAAACGTTTATGACCTGTTTTTTGGATAGTAATATCATTACTATTTATTTACTTTTTTGGCCCGTGGTTTGGGTCCTAAACGTTAAATTCAGTCCCGGGCCCTTGGATTCCTGTCGGCGTCCCTGCTTAAAACAGAGAGCAAGACTAATAGACTGATTGTAGTTTACAGAAGTGTCTCCCAAAGAAATATTATTCAACACTGTCCAAGGAGGTGTGAATTCAATCCAACATGTTTCACAGCTGTAACGGCTGTTCAAAATGCTTACGCTAAGCATTAACCACAAGGCATGAAGACGTATGCTATATATTTGATTTAATTTGGAAAATGTTTTTTACAGTATTTATTTTGCTTTGAGTGTTAGGAATAGTTTGCTTAGATCAACGGGGGGGGGGGGGGGGGGGGGTTAAAATGTGAAGGCAGCAAAATGTGAAGAACGTACAAGAGTGTGTGGACTTGTAGTTGTGACTGTATGCTATCCCAATTGGACTCGCACCTAGAACCATACACTCTTACCAACTGTGCATGACAGGATCATCATATATCATCAACTTCCTCAATATGCATTTGTAAATGTCATTGTGTGTTTTAAATAAGCTCTAACAGCGGACTCACCTGGCATCTGCACAAAGGTTGCCTGGGAATGACTTGTCCCAGCCTGCAGATGAGACAGAGACTGATTATTACTACCTAACACTATTCTCATGGAACCAGCGTTAAACAGACCTTTAAATAATTCATTTACACAACCATGATATGTTTGGAAAAATTTACTATTTTCTAAGACATAAATTTCTCGTGTATGGCCAAGTGTCTTAGAAATAGAAATGAATTTTTTGCATCACTGTTTTTGTATTTTTTGGCACCAAAGTTTCCCAAAATGTGTCTCAACTAAATAATTTGGTAATTAAAGAAAATCTTTAGAAAATCTTATTTGAATTTACATTTATCCATAACATGTATATAAATCATAAAAATGTTATGCTCTTGAAATTTACATTAAAGTATAGCATTTATGAAGTGAAAAAAAAACACCATCTGTGGACAAGATTTGCATTACTGAATTTATTTTCAAATTCCTTTGAAAATTGAATCAGTTTTTGCATTTTAAAAATGGAGTCACCCATGATGCTGCACCTAGTGTAGTTGTAGATAAGCACACTAAGTTAATTTACTTTCTTATATACCTTCAGAATTGGGTTCTGGTTTCTCAAACACCTGCTTTTTTTTATACATTGGATGTCTTTAAACAGTTATCTGAGTATAAAAGGTTTGTCAAGTATTTTGGTTTCTATAACTCTCATGTATCTTTTTTTAAAACACAAGCTTGCATTTGGTTTCAGCATTGAGTTACCCCACCACTTAAAGGAGGATATCTCCCACTTTGATACGTTTACTTGTTTTCACACTTCCCTATAGTAATATCTCGATATCCCAACTCGATATGTCATATTCAGTGCCATCTGTAAGCACAGGGACAGTGAATTTTTTTCTAAAAGATGTTCATGATTGCACATTCAGTATATTTCCCAACTTGCAATTCTAGACATTCACTGCTTTCCCTCATTGCTTGCATGTCTGGATTTGAAATCCAATAATTACTGTGAAAGTATATACTCACCTAAAGGATTATTAGGAACACCATACTAATACTGTGTTTGACCCCCTTTCACCGTCAGAACTGCCTTAATTCTACGTGGCATTGATTCAACAAGGTGCTGAAAGCATTCTTTAGAAATGTTGGCCCATATTGATAGGATAGCATCTTGCAGTTGATGGAGATTTGTGAGATGCACATCCAGGGCACGAAGCTCCCGTTCCACCACATCCCAAAGATGCTCTATTGGGTGGAGATCTGGTGACTGTGGGGGCCCTTTTCAGTATAGTGAACTCATTGTCATGTTCAGAAACCAATTTGAAATGATTCAAGCTTTGTGACATGGTGCATTATCCTGCTGGAAGTAGCCATCAGAGGATTGGTACATGGTTGTCATAAAGAGATGGACATGGTCAGAAACAATGCTCAGGGAGGCCATGGCATTTAAACAATGCCCAATTGGCACTAAGGTGCCTAAAGTGTGCCAAGAAAACATCCCCCACACCATTACACCACCACCACCAGCCCGCACAGTGGTAACAAGGCATGATGGATCCATGTTCTCATTCTGTTTACGCCAAATTCTGACTCTACCATCTGAATGTCTCAACAGAAATCGAGACTCATCAGACCAGGCAACATTCTTCCAGTCTTCAACTGTCCAATTTTGGTGAGCTTGTGCAAATTGTAGCCTCTTTTTCCTATTTGTAGTGGAGATGAGTGGTACCCGGTGGGGTCTTCTGCTGTTGTAGCCCATCCGCCTCAAGGTTGTGCGTGTTGTGGCTTCACAAATGCTTTGATGCATACCTCGGTTGTAACGAGTAGTTATTTCAGTCAAATTTGCTCTTCTATCAGCTTGAATCAGTCGGCCCATTCTCCTCTGACCTCTAGCATTTTGCCCACAGGACTGCCGCATACTGGATGTTTTTCCCTTTTCACACCATTTTTTGTAAACCCTAGAAATGATTGTGCGTGAAAATCCCAGTAACTGAGCAGATTGTGAAATACTCAGACCGGCCCATCTGGCACCAACAACCATGCCACGCTCAAAATTGCTTAAATCATCTTTCTTTCCCATTCTGACATTCAGTTTGGAGTTCAGGAGATTGTCTTGACCAGGACCACACCCCTTAATGCATTGAAGCAACTGCCATGTAATTGGTTGATTAGATAATTGCATTAATGAGAAATTGAACAGGTGTTCCTAATAATCCTTTAGGTGAGTGTAGATTGTCAATGTTATTTCACCATGCAGGTTTGCAATGAACAGAATCATATTTTTGCTTAGGGACATAACAACAGGGTTTTTCACATTGTTGGCTCTGGGATTGACCATTTAGGAATGATCACTTTTAAAACACACAGTTTAATATAAATATACACAGCTCAAAAAAATTAAGGGAACACTCAAATAACACATCAGGTCTCAATGAACAAAATATATTAAAGATCAAAATCTTTATTGTACATTCTGTACAATGTTAGTTGAGAACAAAATGACGTCAATGGAAACCAAAATCACCAACCGATTGAGGGCTGGATTCAAACTCAAATCAAAAACCAAAGTAAACAATTGAAATATCAACCTGTTCCAACTTGTGTGATTTTCATCACGGCAACTCATAATGTGACTCAGTAGTGTGTATGGCCCCCCATGCCTGTATGCACTCCCAACAATGTCTGGGCATGCTCCTAATGAGATGGTGGTGGAGCACCCTCTGGGTGTCCAGGGTTATCTCCTCCCAGACCTGGATCAGGGCATCAGTGAGCTCCTGGACAGTCAGTGGCGCTACTTGGCAGTGTCGGATGCACCGATACATAACGTCCCAGAGGTTCTCAGTTGGATTCAGGTCTGGGGAACATAAGGGCAAGTCAATGGCATCAATGCTTTCATCATCTAGGAAGTGCCTACACACTCTGGCCACATGAGGCTGGGCATAGTACAGCACCTGGAGGAACCCAGGGCCCACTGCATGAATTTAAGCTTTGATGATGGGGCTGGGGATTTCATTCTAGTACCCAACAATAGTCAGGATACTGCTGGCAAGCACGTGGAGGTCTGTGCAACCCTCCAAGGATATGCCTCCCCAGACAGTCACTGACCCACTGGCAAACTGGTCATGCTGGATGATGTTGCAGGCAGCATAATGTATACCAAGGGGTCTACAGACTCTTTCACGTCTGTCACATGTGCTCAGGGGGAACCTGCTCTCATCTGGGAAGAGAACGGGGCGCCAATGGGAGACATGCCAATTCTGGTGTTCTCTGGCGAATGCCAGTCGAGCTGCTGGCTGTGAGCATTAGGTCCCTCTAGTAGAAGTTAGGCCCTCATAACACCCTCATGAAGTATGTTTCTGACAGCTTGGTCCGAAACATGCACACCAGTAGCCTGCTGTAGGTCATTTTGTAGGGCTCTGGCAGTGCTCCTCCTATTCCTCCTCATACAAAGGAGTGACTACGGCCCTGTCCAGCTCTCCTCATGTAACAGCCTTTCTCCTGGTATCCCCTCCATGCTCTTGAGACTGTACTGGGAGACACAGCAAACCTTCTTTCCTACGACACGTATGGGTGTGCCATCCTGGAGGAGCAGGACTACCTGGGCAAAATGAATGGGCTGAAGGTACCGCCTCATGCTACCAGTTGTGACAAGGACACTAGCAAAACTAGAGAAGACTCATTCAGGAAGGATAAGGAGAGAGCAATTGTCTGTGGCCACCACCTGCAAAACCATTCCCTTTTTGGGGGTTGTCTCGCTGTTGCCTCTCCAGTGCACCTGTTGTCATTTTCATTTGCACAAAATATGACATTGATTCGCAATCGCTTATGCTTCCTAACTGGACAGACTGATATCCCTGAGGTTTAACTGACTTTAATTACGTGTTCCCTTAATGTTTTTGAGCAGTGCAGTTTTCAAATTAAGCACTTAGGTTTTTATCACATGGTTTCATATCATTTGCATGCTTTAAAAGTTTGATTTCTTAAATCTATAAACTTTAAAAGTGTATTATAAAGCTTATAGATAACTATTTCAGGTTTTAATAGCCTTTTTTGTGCATCTTTAAAAATATTGTAAATAACTCTACAGGATGCTGTAAAGTTTATTTTTGGGAAGATACTTCTATTACTTTACCTTTCAAAATGTGTAATCTCATGTCTTTGCTGCTTTTGCTTTGAAGTCTGCACAGTATAGGGGGAGGTTTATTGGGTTGCAGTATATGGGGTTAAACTGAATGATCATACAATTAAGTAGTGGTTGATTTGTATCCATTCAATCTCCATGCTGAGGTGCTGTGAAAGGTTTTTATTTTAAATTTTTCCCCCTCGAAGATTTCAGTTTGTTTTTCAATTGAATTGTTCACATTATAGGTCACATTAAAAGTGGAGAAGTTTTATCTTTGTCTCATTCTTTCACATTCTCATTCTTTTACAAAAAACAGGCATTTTAACCGGGGTGTGTATACGTTTTATATCCACTGTATAATCCACTGACTACAGATCAAACAGTTGCTATAAGGTTTTAAGTATGATATAGATTCACAGCTTGTATTTCAGGGTATTTGTGTTATTCATCATTTAGTATTGGTTTCACCATTTAGAATTGACAAAGTTAATATATATTATTTGAAAGCACAAAAAATATTGAGACTATTGGTTTGGCAGGTGTTTCTGGTTTGAAAGATATGCTGCCTCAAATAATTTGTGCAGACATATGAGAGTTGTCATTTAGTCATTTAAAATACACTCTTTTCCAGGGCAACTTACAGGTAATGCATACATTTTAAGAAGCTAGGTGGCGCACACAATTCAGTAACAGCACTCAATTAATTTGTTACTGGCAAAAGTCAGTGATGGGAAGGCGACAATACAAATAATGAACATGACAAGCATAATTTCACCAAGAAAACAGAAGGGGTGGCTGTTGTTATTTTTGATACTCTTTGAAGGGTAGGGTTTCAGATGGTTTCTGAAAATAAGCAGATTCTGCAATCCCAGCCTCAATGGGAAGCCGGTTCCACCATTGAGGTAAAAGGACAGAGAACAGTTTTGACTGGGCAGATTAGGAGCTGCCTTTCTGTAGGGACGGGATGGCCAAAAAGGCCAGAAGTCGCAGAATTAATAACCGGGTTTAGATGTAAGGTTTGAGAATTGCCTGAAGGTAGGGAGGGGAATCTCCCCTTCCTGCTTCATAGGCAAGCACCATGGCCTTGTAGCAAATGTGAGCTTCAACTGAAATCCAGTTGAGTGAAGGGAGGAGTGTGGTTACATGGGAGAACTGGCCACGAGATGGGAGCCCTACCTACAGAGAGTTGCAATAATTAAGACCTGAAATGAGAAGTACCTGGACTAATATCTGACCTCAATTAAATGTTTTAATTTCATTGTTATGAAATAATAGTAATATTCTTCAATTACTATTGGAAATTAAATTGGAAACCTTTAGGAAATTGTGGTGAAATGCACAACATCTGCTAATAAAGTAATAAAATGATAATGTAATAGATATGTATAAATGCATTTTTTTTCAATGTCAGTTTCTTTAGAATATCCCATGTATATGTGCTGTGGTGTGTGTTCACTGGTATACATTATGCAAAACATTGCACTGAACTAAGATCAGGCACACAATTCCAGTGAGAAAAAATGAAAGGAAATAAGCAATGAGATAGAGTGAGAGAAGTTCAGTGAGACGGGGGGTGGAAGATGGAAGAATGGTACTCAGGCAGGCAAATGATGTGGGTGGAAATTTGAATGTAATTTGCCAATTCGACATTGGGATGTGCCCCTCAAAGTGCCATCTCTCCAGCGAGTACACAAACTAATTTGCTAAAGCACAAAGATAGCCACGACTGACTAGGGCTAATGGCACGGGTCTAGACTGGTTTCGCCATTATCCCACACCTATTTAAGCATTTGACTTGTGACAAAAATATGAGAGTATAATGGACTTTTGTTTTTCATCTTTCACTAAAATGAAATTTACAGACCACAGACAGAGGTGCTGTATGCCAGTGTCCCATTGTAACATAGCTACACAGGTCTGTGACCATAATTTGTAAGGGATGCACAGCCACCTCAACATTCCTAACCAATGTGTGTCAACTTAATTGAAATCACCATCAAAATTGTCATAGAGACAGTTGTTTCATTTATTTTTTAGACAGTAGCCATTATTACATTGTTATTAAGCAGCAGAATCACACAAATCCTTTAAGGTTCTTCTGCATCAACCTTTGAAATAGTTCAACATAAACAGTCATAAGACATCACCAACCGTGACCAAACATGCCCATCAGAATAAAAATATATGTTTATTTTAAAGGTCCTCATTCCCACTGACAGTTGAACAAAAAAAGGCAAGAGTTCTTTGTTGTCAGTTATCGGACTGATGTGTCCCCAGGAGAAAAACAAGCAGCCATTTTATGATGTGCTGGTGAGACTGATGAAAGGAGCTTGTTGTCTTTCTGTGTTTGTTCTAGATCTGCGTTTGGAGATGGCCTAACTTCAGCTTAAACAGTCTGGGGCCCAACAATGGCTTACTTGTTTGAGATGATCTGCTGGGGAGAAGGCTAGCAGCTTTGGCAGGTGCTTCTGATTGAGGTCACTGATAGGTGACCTACTAGCACTGAAAGCCCAGCAGAGATGTAGCCTGCTATCAATGGACTACAGTTGGAACATGTCATGGCTAATAGTGCGGTGAGGTGAATGAGTCGCATAGCCATGAATAGAAGAGAACCTGCTATTCATGTTGGATATTAGCTTTATGTGTCTCTTTATGGACCCACTGTTGACATTGTGAATGTGGGTGCACACACTCTCACTCTCTCACACACACACACACACACACATTCTACGGGCATTTCCTTTGTGTGGTCAGTGGTCGCCATGATCACTGAGTCGAAAGAAAGGCGATACAGAATGTAAATGTTCAGAGCGAAAGTCTTAGACACATGAAAGAGAGAAACGGATGGGAACGAATGAGGACAAGCCGAAAAGTAAACTCACATTAAACCTGGGAACGCTTGTCTGCTTCTGTCTCTTCTCCGCCAAAAGGTCCTTGACTGTGTGTTTGACCCTTACACCCTGGTACACCCGTTTGGAGTACTCTGTAAAAAAAATACCGGAGAATCAAAACAAAAAGGAAGATAATTATTTTCATTGTTAACATTAGCAGCAGTGAATTTCTGAGAATGTGTAGATAAACTTGGCAAATTAAGTTTAAGCATGTTGTTTTGTATTAAGCATGTTACTTGTATGTACTGCACACGTCAGTATTAGTAGCCTACAGCCAGGATATTTCATTTTGTACAACCACAAAATATTACAAATTATGCAAATGCTGCTATGCTACATGAGTATGTTTGGCAGGAAAAATATGTGATACCAAATATCTGATTAGAGATTTTATAGCAACATTGGCTACAGCAGGCGTTATCCAATACTTTAATTTATTGTGATTCCTTTTTGATAAAAGCATTTTTAAAAAGTCTGGGAGAATGGAGATTAACAAATTATTCTGAGAAATAGAAATAATTTATTTTCTGCAACATAGAAATGTATCTATCCAACATGACAAAAACAGATTGAGGGATTGAGAGATGTATTTAACACATTGTATATGTTGCTGCATCAAATAGTTCATAAGAAATCCCAGTGACCTTAACTTAAAATGTTACCAGATACCAGTGGCCTTCAGAAATGTTATAAACCTGCGACTTTTGGCCAAAGATTCTATAGCATACCATAAGGAAATACATCTAGAGACCAAACAGCTTATTTTTCCTTTGTTTCAAGCATATTAATCAAGTAAATATTTAAGAAAGACAAAGTTCTCTATACAACCGCTCAATTTTAATATCTTTATATGGTTTAAATACTACAACTCCTGTTTTAGGGCATTTAGTACAAAAACACTTTCCTTGTAAAGATGAGACATGAGGAAACTATACCGTACCATCCATGAACGCACCTGCTTCCATCTTGTAGGCCAAGCGGTTTATAAAAGACTGTTAATTTTAGGTTCTTCTTTTAGCGTCTCCAGGAGTTGACCTGAGCTGTGTTCATGATACCAAATTTCAGCTCCTTACAAATAGTTTAGCAGTCCCATGGATGGTCCGATGTAATGGCCAAGCCATAGGATCGCCATGGAGGCAGACTTTTTTCGCTTTGTGTAAATGCAAATTATTGGCAGGACGTTTTTCCGACATTTGCATCGTCACTCCAGATTAAACAGAGAGAACCCATTTTACTCACACTATTGATGCAGAGGGATGTGTTATGGAATTGTTTTGGGGATGGGGATGATGAATGTGGCAATGATGATACAAATGATGTGTATAGTGTGATTGGAAAGTACAGGACAAGGACTTTCCTGAGGAGGAGGAAGATGATGAGTGTCACTATTGACCTCATCATCTGGGCAATATGAAAAAAACCCTAACTGAAAAAGGAGTCTTGCTCACCTGTAAAGCTGCAGTGTATCTCACAAAGATTAACTTGTTATCTTGCAGAGGGGGTTTCCCAGGAATTAAACGGCTGTATGTGGCTAGACACACAGACCCCACATTAAGTAGGGGATTCATTTGGGATATTATATAAAGATATTCACACATTTATCTCTGGGTAAAGTCTTGTGTGCTTTATCATATAAAAGGCATGACTGTGTTCATGTGGATGTTAGTTACCTGAGTCATTTATATTATGATTGATTCAAAAAGGCAGTTTGGGCTTTGAAAATGGATGTCCTTGGTGTAATATCATTTTAATACACTGGAGACTGCTAAATGCATGTCCAGTCTGGAAAATCAGTTATCTGTGATTGATGAGGAATGTTCATGTTTCTTCTGTAAATGCTTGCTGTATCTAAATCTGTTGCTAATGATTGGTGAAATACGGGCAGCAGGTAGCCAAGCACATAAAACATATGACCAGACACCGAAAGGTTGCCATAATGAATCTCTAACCAGGTAACGTTAACAAAATGTAATTCTGCACCTGATCAATACAGTTTACGTGCTCAGATAACTGCTACCAGGTTGTGGTGGTTAAGGGCAATGTGTCAACTCACGTGGTGAATTAAGAATTCAAAAAAACATTGAAGTACAAGTTACTATGTCACACACAGTAGTCAATGGGAGGACAAAGGGAGGTAACGATGTTATTGAAAAGGGCCTAACTGACAAGGTAATCCATTGCAGCATTGTCTATTAATAAAAAACCATCCTCTTTCCACAGAAACGGTCAGGTACATTGAATCATCTTTGAATCCTTATTCAATGAATCATTGCACTTCTGTTTTCATGGGAACGTTATCAGGTTTACTAACTCCACCCTCTTTCTGACAGACACCTTCTGCATATGCTCCTGTGTTGCTCTGTGTTCATGTACAGTTTGATAACATAGTGCCTTCTTTATCTCTCTCTGACAACTATCTATGCTGGCTGGAAGCCACTGGCTGCCTGTGAGCACCCTCTGCAGCATGCCACGCAGCAGGAAGTTCCGGTTCTCAGTGATGATGCAAAGAGACCTAATTCGGTTGGTAATTAGGTGATGCTCCATTTCAACATTTCCTCCACATTTACTGGATTGGTTGAACAGTGGTTTCAGGAATGCCTTTTTCTTGTGCAACAACCTTCTCACACATTTCTTTGAATAGCATTTTATAGGAAGCAAATGGTATGACAGCCTCCTCAAACTTACAAGCAATCTTAAAGAATTCCCTAAGGGTTTTGTGGTTAAGCGATAGGATTATTACATCTGTGTAGGTACATTAAGAGTGGCAGTTGGGTTTTGGAGTGCAGGAAGGAGTCAATTTTCAGATAATGAAAATAACAGAAGATGTTTACTTCATCTTTGTCCTTTTTGTTTCAATGGCATGCAGTTGGAGAGATAAACAGCTAGAGAGGTGAGGAGGAAAATAGAAAATGGAGGTAGACAGGCATGTAGATAAACAGACATGAGCATCAGGCAGAATATGCTGACACTCTCTAAAGTCTGATGAAAGCAATTGCAAGACTGCTTTTAATAATTTGCTTTATGCACAAATTCCCAGATCAGGAGTGGTGTCAGGAATTTGCTCCAGATGCCTGGTTGATCCAAGATGCCGGATCCGCAGGGTGAACAAAGTATCCTTTGACCAGCATTTGCCAGTACCTGGGCAGTTGAGGAGGACATTAGGGGGAGGTGGATGGGGACATACGCTCCCCTGTCCTGTCAGCGCTCTTAATTAAATACAGGAAGCAGCGCAAACTAGCTAGGTCCACACACTCAGGCTCTGTGTTGATAGCTATTGGAGCGAGGAGGAAGTGGTGGACAGAGGAAGCGGAGGCAACGATGCTTGGTCCATGCCTTTGACAGGCCAGGAAGCCTTTGAGGTTCACGAGAGGCTGGTTGGCAGCAGAACACAAAGCAAATGAATCTGTGACATCCAACTTTTTTCATAGTTTAGTTTGATTACAGCTTTGTAGTTTGTCTTAGAGGCAGAGGGTGATAAGGGGTGTAAACTAAAAAGGTAACAAAAAAGAAAGAAGAATGAATTGATACCTTTCTCACCTGGTCATGGACTTTGAAGTCTTGAGGGAAGTGATGATTTGTGTTGTTGTGATTTGGGCTTGAGTAAGGTGTGAGAGAGTGTCGATGGCAGAAAGACCAGCAGAGAGAAAAGAGAATGTTTGGGGATTCAGACCTTTTCTTGTTGCAGTGGAATTTCAGTTCGTCTTTATCAAGACGTAGCAGTGGCTTCAAACACTTCTCTCTTCTTCAAAAGAAGGACGTTGTCTGAGAGACTGACGGAGAGAGACAGAGAGAAAGAGACAGAGAGGGATGGTTGTGCCGTAGTAGAAAGACGACCGGAGGAGTGATCAAAGAGCATTTTAGAACTGATAGTGTGAGGGAAGGAATGGAGACTTTATAGAATCAGTTCATCATTTTGGATAAGTGACTAAAAAGTCTGTAACGTAACAGCATCAATCTTTAATTAAGGCCACAACAGCACTGGGATTTGACACTCAGTCATATCAGAACCAGACATCCTCTGATACCTTACATCCTGTGGATTGATTCACCGTGGCTACTTTTATCATGAAAACCACATCAGAAAGGAAAAATAAGTAATTTCAGAGACAATGGACCATTATTTTCTTTTCAAGCCCACATCAATGGATCACTGAGGGGGAAAAAACACCTCATTAGAGTTACAAAAAGATATTCTCTGACAATATCAGCCTCATCTATTCTCTGGTCCCTCTCAAACAAAGATTACCGCCTGGCTTTTAGTGCAGGAAACTATCTGGCCATTGGCCTATAGCAGGTGGGGTACTGCAGACAATACATCACTGACACCTGAGGCATATTGGGGCCTGTTTGTTTGACACTACAAAGGACAAAACAGGAAATCCCATCTTGGCTCTATTCTGGCTCAGTACAACTCACTGTGCTTTCCCTCCTAGCTTTGGGCCAAATCATTGCTCAAGATATACTGGGGCGCTGCCGGGGCGTATTCGTCTTTGACCTAGTTAGCAACGAAAAGCAATGAGCACTTAACGTAATCTATCAATCAGCCGATTAAGGTGGCCGAAAGAGCAAAACAGTTTAATGGCACAATTTGCAAGTTGTTTGTTTCATTCACATGGTCGTTTGTTCGAGACCAAAGTGATAGAGGGTGGATTACGAAAATGGTCTTTGCTGTCGATTGACTCATAATTATGAGCTACAGGCAGAGATGGAGCACTTGCTGAGTTGACGCCAGCTGGGCACGTTCTTTGGCTGGGTTTGTTTGGGGAAACTGCACCTAAAGGCAATCGCATGTCTGCCAAGTTTCTGAAGCCAAATGACACAAAGTGTTGTTATTCTGTTATGACAATATGTTGGGCAGCCAAGCCATGCTTAGGCCGGATCCTGACTGAAAAGGCTAGTGCTTGACAATTACACCTGTTTTTCCAAGCTGGTGTATACTGTAGATGTCGTCATTCAGCTGAGAATACGTTAGCATCCACTTTTTCCATGCAGGTGATTTTTACCTGCATAACCTGGCCTGGTTGATATTATACACTGCTAAGCCTTCACCTGACATCATCTCTGCTCCATTGCTCCACCCAGCAGGTGAGGAGTCAAAATGGCTGACTTGTCATTACATTCATCTGCTTGTTTACTGTTGTTTTGATACTCATTTCAGCACGCTGTTGCCATTCTACTTAGCTCATAAAAAAGGTGTCATCACAATAATCCATCCTAATAACAGCTCATTGGCATTTGGATCTGAGAGATTAGTGAGTGTTTGGAGTAAGAAATGGTGGTTTTAATTGTTCAGTTGTCAGTCAGCCTCTATCTCTGTTGCACTTGTGTCGATGTCACACTCACTGAACTGTCTTTTTATACTGTACAAGGAAATGGAGAACTGTGCCATATACCTGCAGTTGTGTTACATTTCCACTAGGTGAGAGTGTTCCCCTTTGCATACAGTAGATGACATTACTCCCTGGTGGTTTAACAGACAGCCCCCAAACTAACCCACAAGCCAGACAGTTTTCATATGCTATGATGGTCTTGTGTAGCTCACTTGGTATAGCATGAC